>NC_064632.1:356126644-356768463 GCF_023864275.1 Schistocerca cancellata | reverse complement strand
TGGCAAAAGGAGGACATTTTAAGATGGCAACAAGAGAAATGTGGGTATTGCTTAAAATTCGACAGAAGTGAAGCTTCTCTGAAGAAGAAAGAGGGTAAGCAGTCTGGGGCAAATAAATCAGTACTCATGTTGTAATTTCGGCAGAGTCCTGTAACCCATGGCATTTCTAATAATGAACAACGAGAAATGAAACTTGCCAATCGATTTTGTTTCTGTATCTCAACATAGTGCACAATCTTAATGCTCCTGCCCCCATTCAAAGTGAACTCCTGTACTGTTTCACATCGAATATCTTTTGATAAGTTAAACATGTATTTTGAATTTTATGAATACTTACAAGTGGCTTATACAAGGAATTAACGATGTATTAATGAATAGAACTATGTGATTTTTTATTATCTGATGTAGGAAGTAAATTTTGTTGAAAGTAGATACTTTGATAAGTTTCAGTACCAGCTCTTCGTTATTGAAACCACATTGAGTTACAGGAACGTGCTGGAACGGCAACAGAAGGAGCGATTTATCTCCACCTACTTCGTTAACCCTTTTTACTTTCAGAGAAGCGTAATCAGTGGCCAATCTTAAGTAACAACATTTCTCTTTTTTCGATGTCAAAATTTGTTCCTTTTTCTTAAACACAATGGAGTTTTCCCAGTTTCACCCCACTATTGTGCAGTTGCAATCACGATAGAATCCTGAAACAGTGGGCAAGTCAGGTCAATAGCACATGAAAAAGCACATGCTTGGTGTAAAAATAAACGTGTAATTACTTCACTTACACCACCAACAATAGTCCACCTTTCACAGTTGTAATTTGATGATCGCTCACAGAATCCTCTTAACTATTTATCTCCATTGTTGCCAGTCTTCTGCATCTCAGAGTAGCTGGCTCTATGTTTCGTTTGTCTTCTCCTTTCTTTGGTTTATCTATCGGTTCAGTGACCTTCCCCACTTCAGCCTGGTCCACTGAATACGTCTGTAGTTACTCGTATATAACTATAGATCAAAGTGTTTAACAATATTGCAAAACACTTTCCTCTTTGCATCCTATCATTTAGCAAAAACTCGCTTCGGTATCCTGAACTGTTTAGGAGATATAATGGATTTTATGAATATTTCATTGTCACAGTATGATTAGAGTGCATGAGTAGAAGTGAATGTGCTACGCACAATTTATTTGCTCAACATTGGTGGTAGATATAGCTCTCTTGCCAAGTTAAAAAAAATTCTATATGTTGTCTACATCTGATACACACCAAAAATAACCTTATAGCGACTCCCATTTTTAATTAAGACGTATTCAAATTTGGTGCAGTATCTTGTTTAATTGTGAAATATGGCAATAGCTATGACCATTAACGAAATGAAGACACTTCACCATAAAGCTGAGGAATGAAGATACAAGATGCTAACGAATCAGATCTTTTTACTGAATAGTTTCTTTAAAACCATGTGACGAGGATTTCAGAGCAGCTGGAGTGTGCGCGACGATCCGCGAGGTGAGTTGATCAACAACTGCACTTCTATTCGCCTGCACGCACCTCTGGAGCCATCAATCACCCTGACCCCCGATGCACCACGCTTGCCTCCGCGCCGGTTTTCGATAGCGCTATTTTGCCATGCGCGGTATACTTAAACCAAGGCGGCACGTGAACAGTTTAAAAACTTGGCCACTTCGGAAACCTCTCTTGGGACGAAAGCCAATGATCACGCCCTTTTGGAGGTCATATAAATCGTTCTATTTCCTCATTACGACAACAACAGCTGTTTTCCACGTCCCCTCAACACGCTTTATATACACTTTACACACCCTCCATTTCCGTCTGTGAACGGTTATTGCACACTGATATCCAACGTAGGTAGTGGTCACGTTAATTTGACTGGACAGTTTCCGTGTTCAGTACCCCATATTTAGTCACACCTGGTATGAGCTGCACACACAGGAACAACATTCTAAAATGGAACACACAAGTGTTATGACCGCAATCACCTTTGTAAATTGACTGCCATTTTCCAGTACGCTGTCCACGAACCGAAGTCTGCCACCCGATTTACCTATGAATGAGGCAGTGTGATCGTTCCATTCCATATGCCTACAAATTTTTACATTAAGGTATAATGAGAAGAGCAATTTCAGCTGTGAGTCATTGATATGTAGCCACAGAATACTACGTCTTTTCGTTTTATGAAGTACACAATTTTACAAATGGTTCAAATGGCTCTGAGCACTATGGGACTTAACATCTGACGTCATCAGCCGGCCGGGTTGGTCGAGCGATTCTAGGTGCTACAGTCTGGAACCGCGCGACCGCTACGGTAGCAGGTTCGAATCCTGCCATCTAGGGGACTGATGACCTCAGCAGTTAAGTCCCATAGTGCTCAGAGCCATTTGAACCATTTTTTTTGAGGTCATTAGTCCCCTAGAACTTATAACTACTTAAACCTAACTAACCCAAAGTCATCACACATATCCTTACCCGAGGCAGGATTCAAACCTGCGACCGTAGCGGTCGCGCGGTTCCCGACTGAAGCGCCTAGAACCGCTCGGCCTCAAGGGCCCGCCTTGTTGGCGTGGATGAGGTCATTCTGTTCGAGATACCTAATTACATTCTGGCTCAGAACATATTCTAGGATTCTGCAACAAGTGGGCTTTAAGGATACAGTTTGGTACTTTTTTGAATCACTTCTGCCACCTTTCTTATAGACAGGTGTGACCTATCACTGGGGACGGTTACTTGTTCGAGGGATCTACGGTATGGCATGGTTTAAAGAGGGGTTAAATAAGCAGCAAATTGGGTGAAAAATCTGATAGGGATACCATTGGGTGGTGAGCTTCGCTAAATTTTAACAATTTCAGCCGTTTCTGAACGCTAGGGACACTAGTATCTAGAGAATTGGTCTTCTGCGTTCTGGGCGATAATTTCTAAATGAGTTTCAACAGTAAAATTTGAGGCATCTCTCTCTCTCTCTCTCTCTCTCTCTCTCTCACACACACACACACATACACACGCGCGCGCAGAGCAATTAGAAAATCAGTTCTGTGCGCTTCTGACGATAAACACAAATTGATGCATCAGGTAAGAAATATATTAACAGGACACCATCCTCACAGTTTGGTAATAACATTCTAAATGTTTCATACTCACATAACAGCTGAAACTGTCTTTTAAGTTACGACATCCTGTTAATCCCAAGTTGAAATGTGGTCGACCATTCCGTATCATAGGGGGCTACATAAAAAATGTGAAGACAATGTTTATCAGCAAAACATGGGGAGGGGCGGGGAGAACGACGTAAACAGTAATTACGGCCGGTACTTCCTCCCCAGGTAGTGCTGAAACCGGCCGGCAAAATTTAATTACAGGGTGAGCAATGTATTACGAGGGTGCCAGCGGGGGTAGCAGCTCGGCTCAGCGAGGGAAAGAGGGTCTGCAAGTCACGTTAATATGCTGGTTGACATCTCCCGCGTAACCTGCAGCGCCCTTAACTGATTATGTTAAAACGAGGAGTCCCTAGGGAGCAGGGGAGCATCTGTCTTCATTTGGGAATAGCGTGTTGTCGGGGCGAGGGGAAGATAGGCTGAAGCCTGCCATACAGACAACTACAGGTGACGATGGCCTCATATCGAGAGGTTTCTAAACGCGTACGTAGAATGATAAATAGTTGCTAAACACGACAGCACCAGAGAGCTTATCTGTCGAAACAACATGTGGCATACATGTCTATTAAGTACGTGCACTCATAAGTTAATAACAGGGGAAAAAATCTTAACAGTCATAAACAAGAAAAGTAATACCATACAGTTTGAAGTAACTGTAGAAAGCATTTCAGGCGATTATCTATGCTAGAGAAACGGCCTTGTTGCGGAAGGATTGGAGAGGTCACTGGTGTCACCTATATTTAAAAAGGAGAATGGAATGATTGCAGAAACTACAGATACATAAGCTTATTACACTTAGGGTGTAAGATATCTGCCAAGATATTACCCAAAATACTAAATTCTGTAACAGAGACTTTTCTTACAGAACCGCCAAACGGTTTTAGACACGGTAGATTATTTATGGGTTGTGTTTCCTCTGTAACTCAGAACTCAGATAATACAAAAGCTTGGAGAATTTATATCCCAATGTGTCTAGATTTTGCTGATTACGAAAAGGCCTTCGAACAAGTGGTGAGATATTTGTCATTGGGAAATTTTAGGAGAGTATGCCGATCGTCTGCATTTAGTAAGGTCAGTTAAGATTTTGTATGTCGATAAAATATCGTGATGTGTCTCAGATCAACAATTAGTACAAGAATGAGAAGAAAGACACGAGCAGCCAGACAAGGGTGACCTTTATTGCCCACCCTGCTTAACATACGAGGGATATTCAAAAAGTAGGGAAAGTTTCCGTCCTACGCCGCTAGGTGCGCGCCGATCGCGTATATTTTGGTATGTGCGTGCTCGGCACCTCAGTCGGCATCCATCTGTGACAGCGGGAACGTCTCTGCGCGTCTGGTTTGTTCGATATTCGAATTTGAAATGTGCGCTGCAATCGAAAATCCCGCCAGTTGTGAGGTGCGGTCTGTGATAAGTTTTTGTAGGCAAAAAACCTAAAACTTATAGAAATTTATGGTGAACTGTGTGAAGTGTACGGAAACAACGTAATGAGTGAATGTTCCTTCAAGAAATAGTGCATTCGGTTTACAAATGGCCGAACCAACAGTCATGATGAAGGGAAGAGTGGACACCCGAGCATTATGACAGACGATCTTGTCGCTAAAATTGATGAAACGATTCGTGAAAACAGTCGCTTCACAATAACGGAGCTTTTGCTTTCTTTTCCACAAGTTTCACGGACTTTTCTGTTTGAAATTATCACTCAAAAGCTAGGCTACTACAAATTTTGTGCACGATGGATGACCAAAATGCTAACAGAGCACCATAAAGAAGAGCGAATGGGGGCAACGTTGGCATTTCTGGAGGCCTACCACAAACACGGTGATTCATTACTGGATGGAATCGTAACCGGTGACGAGACTTGGGTGAAACGCGTCAACTGCGAGACAAAGTTACAGTCCATGGAGTGGGGGCACGCAAGGTCCCCCCAAAAACCAAAAAATGTTTGCAAAGCTTGTCAGCAAGGAAGTTGACGGCAACAGTGTTTTGAGTTAGGAAAGGTTTGCTTCTTATTGACTTTCTCGAACGTGAAGCAACCATAAATTCTGCCCGGTACTGTCAAACTTTGCACAGCCTTAGGAGAGCAGTTCAAAATAAACGACGAGGAAACCCGACGTCCAAAATTTTGTTTTTGCACGACCACACACGGCAAAGCGCACTAAAGAACTCCTTAATTCCTTCAAATGTGAAATTTTCCCTCATCCGCCCTACAGCCCTGATCTTGCACCAAGCGACTCCCACTTGTTTCCCAAAATGAAGAACTGGCTTTCAACGCAGAGCTTTGATGACGACGCGGAAATCCAGGCGGGCGTGACGCACTGGCTGAAGTCTCAGGCGGCAGAATTTTACGACGAAGGTCTTTCAAAGCTTGTCCACAGCAATGATAAGTGCCTCAAGGTGTTTGGTGACTATGTGGAAAAGTCGCTCTTTCTGATGTATATAATAAAATGTATTCTTGTACTTAAGTTTTTTTAATGCCAAAAAGTTCCCCACTTTCTGAATAGCCCTCGTACACTGATAAAGTCATGGGATAGTGAAAGGAACATTTACAGACGGTGGCAGTATCACGTACACAAGATATAAAAGGGAAGTGCATCGGCGAAGCTGTTATTTGTACTAAGGTGATTCTTGTGAAAAGCTTTCCGACGTGATTAGGGCCACACTACAGGAATTGACAAACTCTAAACGCAGAATGGTAGCTGGTCCTAGACGCATGGGACATTCGACTTCGTAAATCGTTACAGAATTCAATATTCCGGGATCCACAGTATGACGAATTTGCAGAGAATACCAATTACAGGCATTACCTCTCACCACGGACAATGCAGTTGCCGACGTGTTCCCTTAACGACCGAAAGAAACGTCGTATTGCGAAGTTGTCCGTGACATCAGATAAGCAACACTACATGAAATACCCACAGAAATCAATGTGGGCCGTACATAACTATATCGGTTGGATTTTTTTCCCAGTACTCTGACTGGTTTGATGCGGCCCCCAGGAACTCCTATGCTGTGCCAATCTCTTCATCTCGGGGCAGCACTTGCAACCTATGTCCTCAGTTATTTGTAGCTGGATGTATTCCTCCTTTACACCTCCCTCCAGTACCATAAAAGTTCTTCCGTCAAGTCTTAACGAAAGATTCTCATCTTTGCTCCTTGCTCCGTCCTCCATGAGTTATTTTGCTGCCTAGGTAGCAGAGGTCCTTAACTTCGTCTGCTTGTTGATTCCCAGTTGTAATGTTAAGTTTCTCGCCGTTCTCATTTCTGCTACTTGCCATTACTTTTTCTTCGATTTATTCTCAATCTTTATTCTGTATTCATTACATTGTTCATTTCATTCAGAAAACGCTGTAATTCTTCTTCGCTTTCACTGAGGATAGCAATGCCATCACCGAATCTTATCATGATATCCTTTCACCTCCAATTTTAATTCCGCTCTAAACCTTAATTTTATTTCCGCCATTGCTTTTTCGATGTATAGACTGAACAGAAGGGGGGAAAGACTACATCCCCGTGATGACTGGGTGTTGTGTGATGTCCTTAGGTTAGTTAGGTTTAAGTAGTTCTAAGTTCTAGGGGACTGATGACCATAGCTGTTAAGTCCCATAGTGCTCAGAGCCATTTTGAACTACATCCCTGTCTTACACCCTTTTTAATCCGAGCACTTCGTGCTTGGTGTTCCATTCTTATTATTCCCTCTTGGCTCTTGTACATATTGTATATTACCCGTCTCTCCCTATAGCTTACCCCTATTTTCCTCAAAATTTCGAACATCTTGCACCATCTGACACTGTCGAACGCCTTTCCAGGTCGACGAATCCTGTGAACGAGTCAGATAAATGAAGAGCAATATCGACAGCAGCAGAAATGGTATAACTGTAGTAGGATTTGTTATTAATAGGAAGATAGTGCAGGGAGTGACTTACTGTGAAAAGTTCAGTGTAAGGTCCGGGAGATACGATTAGACACCAGACGATTGGAAAACAGTGGCCTGGTCAGATAAGTCCCAATTTTAGTTGGTAAGAATTGATGGTACGGTTTCAGTTTGGAACAGACCCGTGAACACATGGATCCAAGTTGTCAACAAGGCGTTTTGCACGCTGGTGGTAGCTGCATTATGGTGTTGGCTGTGTTTACATGGAGAGGACTGGGTCCTCTGACTGTTGGGAAACATGGGAGACTTCTGCAGCTATTCATGGACTTCATGTTGCCAAAAAAGCGATGAAACTTTTATGGATAACAGTGCGCCATGTCCCCGGGCTACAGTTGTTCGTAATTGGTTTGCCGAACATTCTGGATAATCCGAGCGAGTGCTTTGGCCACCCAGATCGCCCGACACGAGTCGTAAATGGGGTTGGGGGTTGGGTTGTTTGGGGAAGGAGACCAGACAGCGAGGTCATAGGTCTCATTGGATTAGGCAAGGAAGGGGAAGGAAGTCGGCCGTGCCCTTTCAAAGGAACCATCCTGGCATTTGCCTGGAGTGATTTAAGGAAATCACGGAAAACCTAAATCAGGATGGACGGACGCGGGATTGAACCGTCGTCCTCCCGAATGCGAGTCCAGTGTAGTCGTAAATGTACCACGGATTTGCCAAATCCATGCCAAGCAGAATCTCTGTCGTATTGCTTTCAGCAGGTGGACCAATGCTCTATTAAGCAGGTGGCTATGATATTTTGGTTCACCAGCGTATTTTCACCACATG
The DNA here is from genome assembly GCF_023864275.1 of Schistocerca cancellata. Taxonomy (NCBI): domain Eukaryota; kingdom Metazoa; phylum Arthropoda; class Insecta; order Orthoptera; family Acrididae; genus Schistocerca; species Schistocerca cancellata. The sequence goes on along the minus strand of NC_064632.1, from coordinate 356,760,601 downwards.
GCAAAAATTTCATTTGGCTTTTATAAATAAAAAAAGTGGAGGAAATAAATGGCTGGACACTTCCCACCGCGCACAGCCAGTTTAATTATAAAGATGCGAGCCAAAAGATGCTAGGAGGGGTAGTTTGTGCGGAACGCGGCACATTTTCCGCGTCCCTTTTTTAAGCCGCTGCCCCGCTGTCCCCGGCCGCGCCGCTGCCAGGCCCGTGTAAAACCGCGCAGCCCAGTATGCCCGCCGCCGCCGCTGTTTTTAATTGCCACGACGTGCGGCCGGACGTGCCGTGTATCAGCCGCAGGCATCCCCCGTTCTGCGCTCCGTAGTTAGCGAAAATGATTCCAGCAATTACCGGCGCACCTGGAACAGCCCTCTGTTAAATTCTGCTCACGGCCATTTTTTTTTTTTTTGCCCGCACTGTCACTGCAAGAGGCCCGACCGCAGTGCAAACATTCATTAGTAGCTCGTCCCTAAGCGCTGTTGCGTACATCTTGAACAGCAGACGATGGCTTGCAAGATGATGAAATAGATTCTCGTACAAGAAGACATTCCTCAAATTAATTTAATATCTCAATAATGCGATATTTAAACGCATAAATGCAACAAAAACTGAAAAAAAGTTCTCGTTGGGAAATTAAGAGTAAAAAGTCTGTGTCTTATCATACGTCTAGATGAGAAACTAGACATTACCCAAATAATAATTTACACCAGTCTTCTTTTAGTCCATCTCATTCTACCGGCCTCTCTCTATCTCTTCCCATCCCCTCTATCAGCCAACGGCCTTCCCGCAGTGCTAACACCGGTTCCTGTCAGATCACCGAAGTTAAGCGCTGTCCGGCTGGGTTAGCCCTTGGGTGGGTGACCATCCGGTCTGCCGAGCGCTGTTGGCAAGCGGGATGTACTCAGCCCTTGTGAGGCAAACTGAGGAGCTACTTGATTGGGAAATAGCGGCTCCGGTCCCGGAAAGTGACATACGGCCCGGAGAGCGGTGTGCTGACCACATGACCCTCCATATCCGCATCCAGTGACGCCGGTGGGCTGAGGATGACACGGCGTCCGGTCGGTTCCTCCGGGCCTTCATGGCCTGTTCGGGGTGAGTTATCCCCTCTATCCACCACCTTCTGCCCCTCTCCTCTATCTGTCCCTCCTTTGTCTGTCCGTCTCCTCCCCCTCTGTCCTTTCTCCCTGTCCATCGCCTCTCCCCCTCTGTCACGTCCATCTCAAACCGCTCTATCTGTCCATCTCCTACCCCATTTCTCTCTGCTCCTAATCCCCCTTTCCCTGTCAACATCCTCCTTCCCCCCTTCTCGGTCCACCACGCTGTTATCACTGCTATCTGCACCCAGGCTACAGTCAGTCTGCAACCATGCGACCGCTACGGTCGCAGGTTCGAATCCTGCCTCGGGCATGGATGTGTGTGGTGTCGTTAGGTTAGTTAGGTTTAAGTAGTTCTAAGTTCTATGGGATTGATGACCTCAGAAGTTAAGTCCTGTAGTGCTCAGAGCCATTTGAACCGTTTTAACCTGCATCCAAATCCGAGGTTGATGGTTTTTAGTCCCACAGTATTTCTTTCCGAAGTAAGTAATATATCCACCAACTTTGGCTGAAACTTATCCAGGGATTTCGAAGAAAATAGGTGAATTTGATCTACGCTGCACACGTATATGTCTGATTGTCTGCTGTTTTACACCATACAACTCCAGACAGGATGTTAAATTTACCTGTTGTATTCAGGTGGTTTGATCTGAGGTACCGAAATACACTGACAAGATTATTAGCTCGTTGTGTTGGTCACTCTCGCGACCTGGTTGCTACACTGAACAACACAAATAAGAGACAAACAGCACTTCCTGAAAAATCAACTTTGCCACGATCGCTCGTAATTCTTTTTATTACGATTACTGGTTTCCACAAATCTATGCTGTCATCATCGGATTTTGTAACATTATTAGCTGTACGTGCTTTTTGCAAAGCTGAAAGTCACATAGTTATTTTGTGTCAAATTCTATTAAAAAGTGCAGGGAACAGCAGCATGTTACAGACCAAAAAATACACAATTAAAATATACATGTTGTACTGATGCCCCAGCGTGCTGGTGTTCCCCGACACTTTTCATTATAATATGTGGCTTTCAGTGTTGTAAAAAGTACGTACATCTAATAATGTTACAAGATCCGATGATGACAGCATAGATCTGTAGGAGCTAGTAACAGCAATAAAAAGAATTACTAACGGTCTTGGCAAACGTGACTTTTCAAGATTAATGTATGTTGTGTCGGCTACTCTGGGAGCCAGCAACGACACAAACAAAGAAGGAAAGACGTTGCTTTGGCCCATGGCAGGTAACACTTACAGAATACTAGAACACTTTATTTCTAAAAAGGAAAGAAACGTAACTTCTCTTTATGAGGTGGCTCGATGTGGTTCCGCTGCCTCCTACATGAAATTACTTTTCAATACTACTACTACTACTACTACTACTACTCGCAGAACGCACGTTAAGTATCGTCTTTATATTACTCAGTAGCGGTTTTTTCAAAGTGTGCAAACGAACTAGGACCCAACCAGTGATGGGCAGTTGGTTAAGTCACCGTTGGCAGGTGGCACTGAACACTGTCTTCTTGGATGTGTGGTGCTGCCTGCTCTTCCTACTGGCGCGAGGGTAACAGCCTTCTTTATTCCGTTTCGCGGCGCAGCGCTGGTTAGTGTGTAGTCGATTATTTAGGACTGCACAATATTCCCCCCACCCTTCCAACGAACGAAAACTGTACTTCATACTTTTAAAAAGTTTGAAGTCAACTAAATACAGGAAGTAAATACCAATAGGTCATTTTCGAACATTTTTACGTCAGCATTTCTCATCATACTCCCATCCCTAACGGTAGTGAGGAATCTTACTTCCACAATATTATTGTATAAACAATAAGTCGCGTAGTTAGCAGATTTGGTTAAAATTCCTGCAGGCGTTTAAAACTGCTGCAGGTGCTGCTGAGTTATACTTCTGTGTCCGCCTCTTTTCAGTCCCACCCCTGTGGGATGTAGGCTGTTTTTAGTCCCACAGTGCTTCTTTCCGGATAGTAAGTAGCCAGTAAACCCACGATTCTTTAAAGGATCGAACCCCGCTGTATGAAAAAGCTTCAAACTTCTTATTACTTTCAAATGAGTTAAGGTGCTAAGTATCCGACGTTAAGCAAGTAAGCGAGAAGAAGTTTAGGAAAGGCTTGAAATTATGTTTCAAGTTAGTTGAAATTAGCTACGCCCTCTCGCTATCAAACGCTAGATGGGGACAGTCTGGGTAACTTTTGCTTCATTTTAAGGAAACAATTTTTCATGCATCTCAGTGTTTATAAAGTGATGTTCCTGAACTGTGTGTCATTGTTGTATCTGCTGTTGGGGTCTTCAGTCCAAAGACTGGTTTGCTGCAGCTCTTCATGCTGCTATATCCTGTGCAAGCCTCTCCATCTCCGAGTAACTACTGCAACTTACATCTTTCAGAATCTTTTTACTGTAATCATGTTTTGGTCTCACTCTACGATTTTTAACCTTCACGCTGCCCTCCAATAGTAAATTGGTGATCCCTTGATGCCTCAGAACGTGTCCTACCAACCGATCCCTTCTTCTAGTCATGTTGTGCCACAAATTTCTCTTTTTCCCGATTCTATTCAGTCCCTTCTCATTAGTTATGTGATCTACCCTTCTAATCTTCAGCATTCTTCTGTAGCACCACATTTCTAAAGCTTCTATTCTCTTCTTGTCTAAACTATTTATCGTCCACGTTTCACTTCCATACATTGCTACACTCCATAGAAATACCTTCAGAAACGACTTCCTGACATTTAAATCTGTACTCGATGTTAACAAATTTTTCCTCTTCAGAAACGCTTTCCTTGCCATTGCCATTCTACATTTTATATCCTCTCTGCTTCGACCATCATCAGTTACTTTTCTCCCCAAATAGCAAAACTCCTTTACTACTTTTAAGTGTCTCATTTCCTAATCTAATTCCCTCAGCATCACCCGACTTAATTCGACTACATTCCATTATCCTTGTTTTCCTTTTGTTGATGTTCATCTTATATCCTCCTTTCAACGTACTGTCCATTCGGTTCAACTGCTCTTCCAAGTCCTTTGCTGTCTCTGACAGAATTACAATGTCATCGGCGAACCTCAAAGTTTTTATTTCTTCTCCATGGATTTTAATACCGACTCCGAACTTCTCTTTTGTTTCCCTTACTGCTTGCTCAATATACAGATTGAATAACATTGGGGAGAGGCTACAACCCTGTCTCACTCCCTTCCCAACCACTGCTTCCCTTTCGTGCCCCTCGACTCTTATAACTGCCCTCTGGTTGCTGTAAAAATTTTTAGTAGCCTTTTGTTTCCTGTATTTTACCCCTATGACCTTTAGAATTTGAAAGAGAGTATTCCAGTCAACATTGTCAAAAGCTTTCTCTAAGTCCACAAATGCTAGAAATGTAGGTTTGCCTTTCCTTAATCTTTCTTCTAAGATAAGTCGTAGGGTCAGTATTGCCTCACGTGTTCCAATATTTCTACGGAATCCAAACTGATCTTCCCCGAGGTCGGCTTCTATCTGTTTTTCCATTCGCCTGTAATGAATTCGTGTTAGTATTTTGCAACCGTGACTCATTAAACCGATAGTTTAGTAATTTTCACAAACGTCACCATTTGCTTTCTTTGGAATTGGAATTATTATATTCTTTTTGAAGTCTGAGGGTATTTGGCCTGTCTCATACATCTTGCTCACCTGATGGAAGAGTTTCGTCATGGCTGGTTCTCCCAAGGCTATAAGTAACTCTAAGGGAATGTTGTCTACTCCCGTGGCGTTGTTTCGACAACGTAAATTCTTCACGCCGTATCATATCCCCCTTGTCATATCCATCTAAGTTCTCTTTCATTTCGAAAATATTGCTCTCAAGTACATCTGACTTGTATAGACCCTCTAAATACTCATTTCCCCTTTCTGCTTCCTCTTCTTTGCTTAGGACTGGTTTTTCATCTGAGCTCTTGATATTCATACAAGTGGTTCTCTTTTCTCCAAACGTCTCTTTAATTTTCCTGTTGGCAAACATTAGTGATACATGCTTCTATACGCTTACGTCTATTCTCTATCCATTACTGCTAAGCCGTTTTGCACTGTGTGTCGTACAATGATATAATTTTACAGGCACATTTAGGTGTATCTAGATATTGCATGCAAAATGTGTTGCGAACAGAATTATTAATAACGAAATAACAAATTAAAAATTCATGCCTAATGCGATGGTTGTACTGTATGAACTGCAAAATGTAGTAAGCGATAGAAGTTTTTCATCTTTTTTTGCAGGGGGAGGGGGGGGGCAGCGAAAAAAGATCATTAATGTTTGAAATTATGTGTAAATTTGGTTTCAAGTTGCTAAGTGGTGTCAGTCTCAAATTTGAGATGAATACAGGGCGAGTCACCTAACATTACCGCTGGATATATTTCGTAAACCACATCAAATACTGACGAATCGATTCCACAGACCGAACGTGAGGAGAGGGGCTAGTGTAATTGGTTAATACAAACCATAAAAAAATGCACGGAAGTATGTTTTTTAACACAAACCTATGTTTTTTTAAATGGGACCCCGTTTTCAATTACGGAGTGGTATAGAGTGTGTCCCGACATGTCAGGCCAATAGATGTTCAATGTGGTGGCCATCATTTGCTGCACACAATTACAATCTCTGGCGTAATGAATGTTGTACGCGCCGCAGTACATCTGGTGTAATGTCGCCGCAGGCTGCCACAATACGTTGTTTCGTATCATCTGGGGTTGTAGGCACATCACGGTACACATTCTCGTTTAACGTACCCCACAGAAAGAAGTCCAGAGGTGTAAGATCAGGAGAACGGGCTGGCCAATTTATGCGTCCTCCACGTCCTATGAAATGCCCGTCGAACATCCTGTCAAGGGTCAGCCTAGTGTTAATTGCGGAATGCGCAGGTGCACCATCATGCTGATACCACATACGTCGACGCGTTTCCAGTGGGACATTTTCGAGCAACGTTGGCAGATCATTCTGTAGAAACGCGATGTATGTTGCAGCTGTTTGGGCCCCTGCAATGAAGTGAGGACCAATGAGGTGGTCGCCAATGATTCCGCACCATACATTTACAGTCCACGGTCGCTGTCGCTCTACCTGTCTGAGCCAGCGAGGATTGTCCACGGACCAGTAATGCATGTTCTGTAGATTCACTGCCCCGTGGTTTGTGAAACCCGCTTCATCGGTAAACAGGTAGAACTGCAACGCATTCTCTGTTAATGCCCACTGACAGAATTGCACTCGATGATTAAAGTCATCACCATGTAATTGCTGATGTAGCGACACATGAAAGGGGTGAAAGCGGTGACGATGCAGTATGCGCATGACACTACTTTGACTCAGTCCACCGGCTCTCGCAATGTCCCGTGTACTCATGTGTGGGTTCATGGCAACAGCAGCTAACGCACCAACTGCACCCGTTTCTCCTGTGACGGGCCTGTTACGGACCTGTTTGCGTGCTACGACCGTACCTGTTGCATACAGTTGGCGGTAGATGTTTTGCAATGTGCGGCACGTTGGATGCTCTCTGTCCGGGTACCGTTCTGCATATACCCTGCAGGCTTCAGCTGCATTTCGTCGACACTCGCCATAGATGAGTATCATCTCCGCCTTTTCAGAGTTCGAATGCACCATGGTCACAGTTCCTACAACACTACACTATCACAGACGACTGGTAACATGGTGTACTACAGTTGGTCTGCATTCGGAGATGAATGCAGAATAACAATAGCAGCAAGCGCTACATGCGGACACTGCGACAGCTAGACCAAACCACAACAGTGCACTACAGTCACACTCGTAAACACGGTCGTCGTTGTAAACATGTCCCTGCAGATGCTGCTCGCCGACCGTGGCCCGTGTTTGTTACAACACGCAACTGAACGTCGGAGGTTTCAAGCGTCAACTTTAGGTTACAATATCTCCGGATGTGATTAACATTTTACAATGCAACAAACGGCACTGATTACGTATTTGTTTATATTTTCAGATGTGCTAACAAAACTAACGTGGTTCCATTTAAAAAAAAACGTAGGTTTGTGTTAAAACATACTACCGCGCATTTTTGTATGGTTTGTATTAAACAATTACACTAGCCCCTCTCCTCACGTTCGGTCTGTGGAATCGGTTCGTCAGTATTTGATGTAGTTTACGAAATATATCCAGCGGTAACGTTAGGTGACTCACTCTGTATAATCAAGGGATTTGCGTGCGGTACGTTACACTCGCTTTTCATTCCCACCCCCACACTTGGAGAGGTAGCTGGTTCCTACCATCTCAGCACTTTCTCCCAGATAGCAAGTGATATGTGTACCAAGTTCGGTTGAAATCGATCCAGTGTTTCACGGGGGACGTTGAACATACATACCATACATAGGCACGTATATTTTATATAATGTAGCAGTTTATAATTTGAAGTGATCCCACGCTAGTAAAAGGCCGAATAAAAATAAAGCTCCAAACAAAAAATTTCATCGGATGTGAAATCAGTTATGTATATCATGAAAATTGATTTGTTAACAAGGAGATGTTTCAGATTACATTAAGTATTAAGTTTAACATCTTGGAAAATGAAATTATATATCCTTTTAGGAAGGGAACAATAATTTAACAAAGATATTGTGTCAAGGAGCAAAACATGTTGGAGATACGAAGAAAGGAAATTAAAAGAAACTTTCAAATGGAGTGAGGCAGCTGTTCATGAAAACGTGCGAATTTCAAGCCAGCTGTAGTAGGAACATGATCAATTATGCTGGAAAAGGCAACTTTTTGATCTTTTTCAATTCTAACAATCAGAGAACAAATATGTTCTTTGTCTCTGCAGTTGTACTTTGGTAAGTTACTGTATAACGTATTCACGTGCATATTTTTGAGTATACAGTTTAATTTCATTTTGCATTTTCGTTTCCCAGTATTTTAGCAACCCACTTTTTCTTTATTTCTAAACAAATCATATAACGATGAGTTACTAAGAAGTCGGAAACAAACGGCAATGATACCATTGGTGTATTACAATGTCGTTAATAAACTTAATTTTTTCTCTCTGAATTGAAGAACATCGGGGGTAAACTACAACTTGTGTCCCTCTTCTCAACCAATGCTTTCCTTTCGTGTTCTTTGACTTATTACTGTAGTCTGGTTTCTGTGCAAGTTGTAAACAACCTTTCAGTCCACGTATTTTCTCCTCTATCTCCAGAATTTGGGGCTGTATATTCCAGCAAAGATTTTCAAAAGCTTTCTCTAAATCTACAAATGCAATAAATGTCGGTTTGTCTTTCTTAGGTCTACCGTCTAAGATAAATCGTAGGATCAGTATTGTTTCACACGTTACTACAGCGCTATTTTCCCGAATCCACACTAATCGTCCCCGATGTCGGCTCGTATTCTTCCGTAAACAATTCGTGGCAGTATTTTGCAACCATAGTTCACTAAACAGTTGTTTCATTACAATCCTACGAGGTGTGCTGAACAGTAATGTCCCCGAATTTTTTATTCTGTTCTCGATATCAGCTGAGGTATTACCTGTCACGAATATTACTCGGTCGACTTCCCGTCTCGTCGTAGCAAGTTAAAACCCTCTACCGCTAGAAGGCTCCGAATTGTAGCGTCAACGTCTCTGTCTGCAATGTAACTGTGTGTGTGCGTGAGAGAAGACCAAGAAGACCAAGAAAACTGAAAGCACGCATTCGAAGATTACGTCCACATATGGAGCACACTTTCAGCATGACAATGCTCGACGGCACATGAGCGCTGCGACATCTCCAACAATTCAGTGCCTTGGGTTCACCGCCCTCGATCATCTTCCATGCAGTCCCGACTTGCCCCCATTCGATTTTCATCTGTTTCCAAAAATTAAAGAACACCTTCGAGGACTCCACTTTGATAGTGATGGAGGAGTGCAAGCTTAGGTGAGGTTGTGGCTCCGTCTACAAAGTCCAACATTCTACAGAAACGGTAACAACGAAAAGATCTCTCGTTGGGGCAAAGGTATTTGGCATGTTGAAAATGGTTACCATGTGCTTCTGTTTTCCACGTTCACATCGTCTAGGCTGCATCCGAACAGAGTCAAAGTCAGCATGGATGCGCTGCTCCCGTGTCTCCGCGTCTGGAATGGGCACTGCAAACACGATACTTCTGAGGTGGCCCTATAACCAGAAATCGCACGGGCTGAGATCCAGTGAACGAGCAAGCCATGCAACTGGACGCCTTCGGCCGATCTACCGACCAGGGAACACACGATTGAGATGCGTCCGATCGTTAACGCTGAAGTGGGCTGGAGCAGCATCATATTTCAGCTACATAACCCTTCGAATCATCAATGGCACTTCTTCCAGCAGGGGATGCAAACTGACCCGCAAAGAAAACGGGTAGCTCCGGCCTGTTAGGCGACGTGGAAGGAAGACTGGTCCCAAAATACGGTCCAATTATCGTGAACCACACATTCTGCCTGCACCGATGCTGATGATTCGCTGTCACCATACCATGATGGTTCTGCATACTATCCCACAGATGACTTTCATGAAAATGTACAGGTGTACAGGCGTACAGGTGGCCTCATCTGTGAATAGGATGGATGACACAAATCCCAGAATCGTGGTTGTGTGGTGAAGAAACCAGTGACGAAACTGCTCCCGATGTGGAAAGCCTGTCGTTAGCAAGCCCTGAACACGCTATAAGTGATAATCGTAGTAATAACAGTCATTGATAATGTTCCACGAGGTCATCTGGCTTACCCTGGACTGGAGGGCCAACTGCCTGGAACTGATACGGCGGTCGCCCTCCACAGTGTTGCCGGCGGGGTCGGGGATTTTCTCCGCCCGTGGATTGGGAATTTGTATTGTCCTCATAATCATTCGGGAAGTGGCGAGATTGGAACTGGAAAGATTGGGAACTTGTATTGGTGCTGATGACCTAGATGTTGAGCGCCCCACAAACCATCATCATCATCACCCACAGTGTTAATCACATTTTCAAATGGTTCAAATGGCTCTGAGCACTATGGGACTTAACATCTGAGGTCATCAGTCCCCTAGAACTTAGAACTACTTAAACCTAACTAACCTAAGGATATCACACACATCCATGCCCGAGGCAGGATTCGAACCTGCGACCGTAGCAGTCACGCGGTTCCGGACTGAGCGCCTAGAACCGCTAGACCACCGCGGCCGGCACTTATAACTACTTAAACCTGACTAACCTAAGGACATCACACATCACACACATCCATGCCCGAAGCAGGATTCGGACCTGCGACCGTAGCAACAGCGCGGTTCCGGACTGAAGCGACTAGAACCGCTCGGCCACAGCGGCCGGCTAACCACATTTTCCTCCGAGTCTGGTGTCCGAACATTTTGGGTATGGTCTTCATGATTTTCTGCTTCCTAAAACGACCCTGACCCTGACACAGACAAACAGCGAAACGCTATTGCAAACATTGAATGCTGTGGTTTTTGTCGGCGGGGATAGGTCTCCTGATACCGCTTTTCTGCCCTCCGCCTGTTGCCATTTGCCTTTCCGTAAGTAAACACCATGTCGACAAGCTCTCGATTCGAGTACGAACCATTGTGTACAACGCTGTACAACATCCACTACAAGGTAAGCCAGCAAGAGAAGTGAATCGATCACAACATTACCAATTACTGTGGCAGGAGAGGACGCTTGGGCATGATGTATGAGGAACAGTACGACCCCCTAGGAGGAAACCATGCATACTACTCTATGATTGAATAAATGGTCCCTAGCTTGAAAACTATGCGTTTCCGGACGTAAGATCATTAGACCTTTTTTGTCCCGGATTCTCTCATCGATCAGTCCGTAGAGTTTGTACACGGTGGAAAAAAATCACGCTGTATATATTGCGACGCATACCGACATCATTTGCATTGTTGTACAGATGTTTTCAGTGTAATGAAGGCAAAAAGATAAATGTGAGTACAAAATCAAAAGAAATGAAAGCACTCTGCAACGAACCACTGGAAAGCATGGAAAATACTGAGGAAAATCCCTGTGCAACCCTCCAAATTTTGTCTGTATAAAACAGCACAGACTTGAAACTAAAGGGACTGCAACGCAGACTTCTGCAAATGTCAGTGGCGGTCGCATGTCCGCGCAAGCGTTGCAGAGAGATAAACGGAAGCAGCGTTATTAGTTTTTGCATATAAGCGCTACCAGAGGCAGGGCAAAGGGGGAGAGTAAATAAGAGGACATGTGCGCTAGCGACTAGCAAACACAGTGACGTCATTTTGCCACAGGTGTTGCCCAGTGCAGGAGCCACACAGGCTGCATTTGCAAAGCGCTGAGGAAACCGTGGGAGCAGTCGCCCCTTATTAAATGTGACCGCGGCACGCGCCGCCGTCCAACACACCGACCATATCGACGTTGTCCAAATTGCCGCCCGAGCCGAACTATACGCCAAAAATTACTTTCAGAGAGAGCAGTCAGAGGAAAAACCGTTACGCACCGTTGGTCTGACCTTAACAGAGTAACTCGGACGTTATAAAAGACCGATTTTTCTTTATTATAGCACAGGACAGTCAAGTTGGCGAGATTTTCAGTTTATAAATTGAGAGACCTACCAGTAACAAGTGCGCATGGAAACTGACTGTTTCTATCTTCTGTTGGTATCTAAACAACAAAAAACTTATTTTTACGTGGGGCGTTCAATAATCAATGCAACATGTATTTTTTTCTCGGCCATTTTCAGTTGAAAAAATGCGGAGGTTCTTGTGGGACATCGTGGAATATTTCAGCTTCAGCCTCTACAGCTTCATGAAGTTACGGTACGTGGCGACGCTGTACCTATCCTTCAAAGTGGAGTCTGTAATGGGGATGCGTTCCAAGCAGAGAGCTGCCATTGAATTCCTTTTGGCGGTAAACTCGAGCATCGGAGATATTCACAGGCACTTTCAAAATATGTGGCAGTGAACAAAAGAGAGGCCGGCCGCTGTGGCCGAGCGGTTCTAGGTGCTCAGCCCGGAACCGCGCGACTGTTACGATTGCTGGTTCGAATCCTGCCTTGGGCATGGATGTGTCTGATGTCCTTAGGTTAGTTAGGTTAAGTAATTCTAAGTCCTAGGGGACTGATGACGTCAGATGTTCCATAGTGCTCAGAGGCTTTTGAACCATTTTGAACAAAAGACGATGAGTCTGTGGACAAGGCGCCTGGTATCAGCGCCTCGAGGTTGCGCAAACCTGTCTGATCTCCCGCGTGGCGGCCAGCCGCACACAGCTCTAACCTCTTAGTTTGCCAAGAAGTTTCAACTACTGCAATGTTGGAACGTGCAGACACTCTCATTCGCAGTGATCGAAGGATCACAATCAAGCATCTCGGTGCGCAACTGGACGCCTCTGTTGGTAGTGCTGACACGGGAGAAGCTCACAGAACTACACTGGGCTGTTCTTCCTCACCTACAGCTCCGGTCTCGCACATTCCATCTGTTTGTTCCAATGAAGGATGCACTCTGCGGGAAGTAGTACGTTCATGATGGGAAGGCTATAGCTGTAGCAAGACGTTGGCTCCGACGTCGACCAGGAGAGTAGTACCATGCGGGCGTAAAGGCTCTCGCAGTAAAGCCGTGGCACTGGCCGGGTATTATGCTGAAAACTATGGTTTTGTAGCCAAAAGAGTGGGGAATAATACGGTGTGTTGAAATCCTGAACGAAACGAAACTACTTTCAGAAAGAAACATGTTGCATTACTTACTGAACGCCCCTCGCACATACTGTGATGAACCAAACCATTATAATCATTATTCTGCTGGCGGCCGCGGTGGCCGAGCGGTTTTAGGCGCATCAGTCCGGAACCGCGCGACTGCTACGGTTGCAGGTTCGAATGCTGCCTCGGCCATGGATGTGTATGATGTCCTCAGGTTAGTTAGGTTTAAGCAGTTCTAAGTACTAGGGGACTGATGAACTCAGATGTTAAGTCCCATAGTGCTCAGAGCCATTATTCTGCTGCGACATTGAATGAAGAATGGTGACGCTCAGCGCAATTAGGAAAGTAAATAAGCGGAGCACAGGCGAATAGGGAGTAATTTTAGCGACAATACACGCCGCAATCCACTAACATAAGCGACTTTGACAAACGCCAGATTGTTATAGTACGACGACCTGAGAAGGAGTGTCTTGGAATTGGTCAACTTGGTCGGCTGTTCATATGCTACTGTCGTGAGCATGTGTGGAAAATGGTTGAAAGACGGCGAAACCACGAAGCGACAAGTTGATGGGGTTCGGAGACCTGCCAGCTCCGCAAAACAGGACAGGCGTTGATCTGTGGTAGATCTGGTAACAGAGCACAATGCTGCTATACACGCACGCGTTTCTGAGCACATCCTAAAGCGCACATTGTTGAACATGAGACTCCGCAGCTATGACGTCTGTGTTCCTTGTTGACCCACTGACGTCGCCAATTACGAATTTAATAGTGCTGGTATCATCGGGATTGGACCGTGGAACAATGGAAATATGTCGCTGGGTGGGATGAATGAAATTTCTCGTTACGCCACGTCGACGGTCGTGTTCAGATAAGCCGCCACAAAGGCAAATGGATGCTCTAATCATGCAGTGAGCCACGGATGCAGGCTGGTGGGGGCAAGATTGTGCTATGAAGACATTCATCCGGTCCTCCGTGGGTTCTGAGATAGTAATCGAAGGCACTAACAGAGCTGTGAACTAATGAACATTATTTTCGATCACATGCATCCCTTCATGCTTGATGTGTTCCCCGACCGCAATGGTCTCTTAAGGCAGGATAACTGTCCGTATCAGTAGGCCAGAATCGTGCTACAATGGTTTGAGAAGCATGATGAAGTCTTTGCCATCAAATTCGCAAAATATGAACCTAACAAGAGACGTCTAGAACGCTATCGACTGCCAACTCCGCGGCCACAAACCACAGACCCTTAGTTTACGAGAACTGTGTGACCTGTAGGTATACATCTGGTGGCATATAACTCTGGAAACGTAGCAAGCACTTGTCGAATCCATGCCATGCAGAACCGCTGCAGCATTGTAATCTAAAGATATTGTAATCTAAAGATATTGTAATCGTTAATAAGCAGGTGGTCACAATAGTTTGGCTCACCGGTGTATTGTCATTGTCTATTCCTGTGAACTATATCGAATGTAAATACACTCATGCTCATAAATTAAGGATATGCTGACACATGGTGAAACACGGCTCTGGTGGGCGGTGGGCGAGTTTAAATCACCTCGGGGTATGAGCATGCGATGCATTTGACCTGCGGTCGTCGCACGGTGGCGCTGGCAGCAGTCCACATACGCAGAGGGGTGTTGGTGCGTGTCAGAGTACGGTGCAGCGAGTAAGTGTGCAGACGTTTTCAGACGTGCTAAAGGTGACTGTGAGTTGAAAATGGCTCAAAGAACACATATTGATGACGTTGAGAGCGGCAGAATACTAGGGCGACTGGAGGTTGGTCAAACACAGCAGGTCGTGCATGGGCCCTCCGTGTGCCACAAAATGTGATCTCACGATTATGGCAACGATGCCAGCAGACAGGAAACCTGTCCAGGTGCTACAGTACGGGACGTCCACAGTGTACAACACCACAAAAAGACTGATATCTCATCATCATTGCCCGCAGACGGCCACGGAGTACTGCAGGTAGCCTTGCTCGAGACCTTACCGCAGCCACTGGAAGAGTTATTTCCAAACACACAGTCTACAGACGACTGAACAGACATCGTTTATTCGCCCGGAGACCTGCAAGGTGCATTCCACTGACCCCTGGTCATAGGAGAGCCCGTAAAACCTGGTGTCAAGAACGTAGTACATGGTCATTGGAACACTGGTCCCAGGTTATGTTCACGGACGAGTCCAGGTATAGTCTGAACAGTGATTCTCGTCGGGTTTTCACCTGGCGTGAACCAGAAACGAGATACCAAACCCTTCATGTCCTTGAAAGGGACCTGTATGGAGGTCGTGGTTTCATGGTGTGGGGTGGGATTATAATTGGTGCACGAACACCCCTGCATGTCTTTGACAGAGGAACTGTAATAGTAATACGTCAGGTGTATCAGGACGTCATTTTGCATCAGTCGCCGGCCGGGGTGGCCGAGCGGTTAAAGGCGCTACAGTCTGGAACCGCACGACCGCTACGGTCGCTGGTTGGAATCCTGCCTCGGGCATGGATGTGTGTGATGTCCCTGGGTTAGTTAGGTTTCAGTAGTTCTAAGTTCTAGGGGACTTATGACCACAGCAGTTGAGTCCCATAGTGCTCAGAGCCATTTTTTGCATCAGTATGTCCGCCTTTTCAGGGGTGCAGTGGGTCCCACCTTCCTCCTGATGGATGCTAACGCACCGCCCCACCGAGCTGCCATCGTGGAAGAGTATCTTGAAACAGAAGATATCAAGCGGAAGGAGTGGCCTGCCTGTTCTCCAGACTTAAACCCCATCGAGCACATCTGGGATGCTCTCGATCGACGTATCGCTGCAGTCTTCAAACCCCTAGGACACTTCAGGAATTCCGACAGGCACTGGTGCAAGAATGGGAGGCTATACCCCAGCAGCTGCTCGACCAACTGATCCAGAGTATGCCAACCCGTTGTGCGGCCTGTGTACGTGTGCATGGTGATCATATCCCATATTGATGTCGGGGTACATGCTCAGGAAACAGTAGCGTTTTGTAGCACATGTGTTTAGGGACGGTTTTCTCAACTTATCACCAATAACGTGGACTTGAAGGTCTGTGCCGTGTGTGTTCCCTACGTGACTATGCTATTAGCGCCAGTTTTGTGAATTGCCACGTTGTGTAGCACCACATTCTGCAATTATCCTTAATTTATGAGCATGAGTGTATTTTGTTTCTGTCGTTATATAGTAAACATTACGTTTGCTCCTGCTTGCACTAGCTAAATTCTAATTTTTTAGTGAAAGTTGTTATGAAATTGTATCATAATTCTGTAGTCAATGCAGTTCTATTGAAGCTGGTCTTTCCTTAGGGTAGCACGAAACGGGGGAAGTGTTAACACTATGGCTTGTCGAACATCGGTGCGCCCGGATACAGCACACTCAGTCTCTGTGCAAGCTGAGGCATTACAGAAATAAGAAGTCAAAATATCGTGGTTGAAGTTCTTCAGAAACGGCCATGTAATCGTGTATTACAGTCTTCAGAGTTATAATGGACTTTACAATGACAACTGTAGTTTTTCAGGCCACAATTACTTAATTTAAAAGGTGTTATTTAAAGAGAACTGTATTTTAAATTTCTGTTTTGCAAGTTGCTTTACAGAAATGTTGTGTGACGTATTACAGAACGATGTCTTTGCGCAGTTATTGCCCAGTCATACTTTAACTTCGGCGACTGTGAAAATGTGCAGATCATTTCAGTTTCCAAGAAGGGCCATCGAATAAACGCACAAATCTAGATGTCTATATCGTTAATGTCTGTCTATTGTAAAATTTTGCAACAAGTTTCATGCTCGCGTATTATGACATATCTGGAGACCGAAAATAGGCTCCGTAGAAATTAACAAGGATTCCGCACACAACGATCGTTGAAACCCACTTCGCTCTATTCATTCACGTGGCCCAGAAAACAGTAGATACCGGCATCCAAGGTGGAGCTGTGTTTCTTGACTTTCCGAAGGCATTCGATACATTTCCGCACTGTCGAATGATGAATAAAATCACAGCGTACGGTGTATCACGCCAATTGCGTGACTGGATTGAAAAGTTAGTAGCAAGCAGAACACAGCATGTCATTCTTAATGGAAAGAAATTTTCAGATTTAAAAGCTAGTTCGGTCGTACCCCAAGGATGTGTTACAGGACCGTTACTTTTCAGAATTGAGCAAGTGGGTAAGGCCGGAAGTTCCATGATGTATGAGGTTTCTCGGATAATGCTGTTATACACGGAGAAGTCGTAACTCGCAAAATTGTAGCGAAATGGAAGAGACCTACTGAGGACTGATGCTAGGTGCGGGACGGGCAGTTGATCCGCGTCAAACACAAATGTAACAAATTGTGCATAAATACTCGTAGGCAGAAAGACCGATTGTTGTATGAATGCACAATTTCAGAACAGTCACTGGAAGCAGTCACATCCAAAAAATATGTAGGACTATGTGTAAAACTGGAACGACCACATCAGATTAATCACAAGTAAGCGAGGTACCAAACTGATATATCAGGAGAATCCTCGGAAAGTGTGGTCGGCCCGGAAAAAGAGGTAGCTTGCAAATCACTCGTTTGACAAATACTTGCATATTGCTCGTCAGTGTCGGATTCGTGCCAGACAGGATTTGTAGAGGAAATAGGGAAAATTCAAGGAAGCGCATGTTCATTTACTAAGCACAGAATGTCACAGACAACATCAGCTCGTATAGCTCGCTAGCTGCGAGTTACGGAGGTGAGAAAAAATTATGGCTATTACACGGTCAAGTCGCGTTAATGTGACCACTGCCTACGGTCGACGTCAGTGTGCAGTAGCCACTCACAGACGGATGGTGGCAGCACCTGTAGCGGACGCCAAATATAAAGCGTGTCGGAGGGACACAGAAAACTGTGGTCTTTGTCGTAATGCATAAACGGGGCGATTTATCCGACGTCCGAAGGGCATCATAAATGACTTTCGGGAGATGAATGGAAACACCTCCGAAACCACAAAGTTTGTAAACTGTTCGTTTGGCGCCATTGTTAAAGTATGTCGTGCATGGTAACATGGCGCAATCCAAAACCGCTGCAGAGGTGACTGTGCTGCAACTCGCGCCATAGATGACAGAGGTGAACGACAGCTATGGAGATGTGGCGGCAGGTGAGTAGACGTGTAACTGTTGAGCAAGTGACACCGAAGTAAACGAAGGGGCTACAAACTGTGGCGCCGTTCAGCGAACGTTGCTGCGTATGGGCATCTGTCTTGTTCAAGTACCCATGCTGACTGCTGTTGATTGGCGGCCAAGGCTGCAATTTGCGCGCCAGTAACGCAACTGGACGTCCACTGAGTGGCGACACGTGGTCTTTGCAGATGAATCATGTTTCATGCTCCATCGGACAGATGCATGGCGTTAAATGTTTGAAAGCAAACATCCTGCAACAGACGTCAGAAGGGTCAAGGCTGGAGGGATTCCCTGGGCGAACTCGTCATTATCGAAGGCACAATGGATCGACATAGGGAAGGGTCCAGGCTGCAGGGATTCTCTGTGCGATCTCATCATTGTCGAAGGCACAATGGATCAAGATAGCGAAGAGTACAGGCTGGAGGGATTCCCTGGGCGATCTCGTCATTGTGGAAGGCACAACGGATCACCATAGGGAAGGGTACAGGCTGGAGGGATTCCCTGGGCGATCTCGTCATTGTGGAAGGCACAGTGGATCACCATAGGGAAGGGTCCAGGCTGGAGGGATTCTCCCAGCGATCTTGTCATTGTCGAAGGAACAATGGATCAACATAGGGAAGGGTCCAGACTGGAGGGATTCCCTGGGCGATCTCGTCATTGTGGAAGGCACAACAGATCACCATAGGGAAGGGTACAGGCTGGAGGGATTCCCTGGGCGATCTCGACATTGTGGAAGGCACAATGGATCACCATAGGGAAGGGTCCAGGCTGGAGGGATTCTCTGGGCGATCTTGTCATTGTCGAAGGAACAATGGATCAACATAGGGAAGGGTCCAGACTGGAGGGATTCCCTGGGCGACCTCGTCATTGTGGAAGGCACAACGGATCACCATAGGGAAGGGTACAGGCTGGAGGGATTCCCTGGGCGATCTCGTCATTGTGGAAGGCACAACGGATCACCATAGGGAAGGCTCCAGGCTGGAGGGATTCCCTGGGCGATCTCGTCATTGTGGAAGGCACAATGGATCAACACTGGGAAGGGTCCAGGCTGTAGGGATTCTCTGGGCGATCTCGTCAGTGTCGAAGGCACAATGGATCAACATAGGGTAGGGTCCAGGTGGCGGGATTCCCTAGGAGATCTCGTCATTATCGAAGGCACAATGGATCAACACAAGGAAGGGTCCAGGCTGGAGGGATTCTCTGGGTGCTCTCGTCAAAGGCACAATGGATCAACATAGGGAAGGGTCCATGCTGGAGGGATTCACTGGGCGATCTCGTCATTGTCGAAGGAACAATGGATCAACATAGGGAAAGGTCCAGGCTGGAGGGATTCTCTGGGCGATCTCATCATTGTCAAAGGCACAATGGATGAACATAGCGAAGAGTACAGGCTGGAGGGATTCCCTGCCGATGTCGTCATTGTGGAAGGCACAATGGATCACCATAGGGAAGGGTCCAGGCTGGAGGGATTCTCAGGGCGATCTCATCATTGTCAAAGGGAGAATGGATCAACATAGGGAAGGGTCCAGGCTGGAGGGATTCCCTAGGCGATCTCGTCATTATCGAAGGCACAATGGATCAACACAAGGAAGGGTCCAGGCTGGAGGGGTTCTCTGGGCGATCTTGTCATTGTCGAAGGCACAATGGATCAACATAAGGAAGGGTCCAGGCTGGAGGGATTCTCTGGGCGATCTCATCATTGTCAAAGGCACAATGGATCAACATAGGGAAAGGTCCTGGCTGGAGAGGTTCCCTGGGCAATCTCGTTATTTTCGAGGGCTCAATGGATCAACATAGGGAAGGGTCCAGGCTGGAGGGGGCGATTTCCTCATTGTGGAGGGCACAATGGATCAACGCAAGGAAGGGTCCAGGCTGAGGGATTCTCTGGGCGATCTCATCATTGTGGAAGGCACAATGGATCAACATAGGGAAGGGTCCATGCTGGAGGGATTCACTGGGCGATCTCGTCATTATCGAAGGAACAATGGATCAACATAGTGAAGGGTCCAGATTGGAGGGATTCCCTGGGTGATCTCGTCATTGTCGAAGGCACAATGGATCAACATTGGGAAGGGTCCAGGCTGGAGGGATTCCCTAGGTGATCTCGTCATTGTCGATGGCACAATGGATCAACATAGGGAAGGGTCCAGCCTGAAGGGACTCCCTGGGCTATCTCATCATTGTCGAAGGCACATTGGATCAACATAGGGAAGGGTCCAGGCTGGAGGGATTCCCTAGGTGATCTCGTCATTGTCAATGGCACAATGATCAACATAGGGAAGGGTCCAGCCTGAAGGGATTCCATGGACGATCTCATCATTGTCGAAGGCACAATGGATCAACATAAGGAAGGGTACAGGCTGGAGGGATTCCCTGGGCGATCTCGTCATTGTCGTTGGCACAATGGATGAACATAGGGAAGGTTCCAGGCTGGAGGGATACCCTGGGCGATTTCGTCATTGTGGAAGGCACAATGGATCAACACAAGGAAGGTTCCAGGCTGGAGGGATTCCCAGGGCGATCTTGTCATTGTGAAGGCGCAATGGATCATCACAAGTACGCGTCCATCCTTGGGACCACGTTCCCCCCTACATGCAGCTCGTTGTTCCTCGGACCCATGGAATCTACCAGCAGGACAATGCATCATGTCACACAGCTCACATTGCACGTGTATTGTTTGAAGAGCACCCCTGCCCACCAAACTCCCCGAATTTAAACCCAGTCGAGAATCTGGAGGACCACCTCGACCGGGCTGTTCATGCCATGGATTCTCAGTTGAGCAATCCATCGCATATGGCCACGACATTGGAGTCGACATGCCTCCACATCTCTGTCAGAACCTTTAAGACTCTCACCGACACACTGTCTGCACGTTTCGCAGCAGCCCGCGCTGCAAAAGGTGCTTATTCAGGCTTTTGATTGGTTTTCACATTAATGTGATCCTAGTGTATAATGGTCAGCCTGAGTGTGGCATTTAGACCGTCTCCCACGTTTGTTTAGGCAAATTCTGGGCTGGTCCACAATTTGCGTCCCACAGAATATGACACACAAGTAGGGCTTCCCTTTATTAAGTTACCTTGACGATTATGGCGTCAGAAAGGACACCAGGCAACAATATTAAATAAAATAACATTTACCAATTCTAAAATCAGAGGACTCCGCACTAGACAGAATAAACGCTACGGAAAAGATGTAAAGCGTGTCGGACGTCCTCATCCAATTCCAATGGAAGACGTTACAAGTGAGGCGTTGTGCAATACACTGTGGCCTGCTGTTGAAATTCCAAGGGGATACGACCCTGGAAGAGTCAATCGATTTACACTACTGGCCATTAAAATTCCTACACCAAGAAGAAATGCACATGATAAACGGGTATTCATTGGACAAATATTTTATACTTGAACTGACATGTGATTACATTTTCACGTAATTTAAGTGCATAGATCCTGACAAATCAGTACCCAGAACAACCACCTCTGGCCGTAATAACGGTCTTGATACGCGTGGGCATTGAGTCAAACAGAGCTTGGATGGCGTGTACATGTACAGCTGCCCATGCAGCTTCAACACGATACCACAGTTCATCGAGAGTAGTGACTGGCGTATTATGGGAAGCCAGTTGCTCGGCCACCATTGACCAGATGTTTTCAGTTGGTGAGAGATGTGGAGAATGTGCTGGCCAGGGCAGCAGTCGAACATTTACAATATCCAGAAAGGCCCATACAGTACCTGCAACATGCGGTGATGCATTATCCTGCTGAAATGCAGGGTTTCGCAGGGATCGAATGAAGAGTAGAGCCACGCGTCGTAACACATCTCAAATGTAACGTCCACTGTTCGAAGTACCGTCAATGCGAACAAGACGTGACCGAGACGTGTAACCAATGGCACTCCATACCATCACGCCGGGTGATACGCCAGTATGGCGATGACGAATACACGCTTCCAATTTGCGTTCACCGCGATGTCGCCAAACAGGAAAGCGACCATCATGGTGCTGTAAACAGAACCTGGATTCATCCGAAAAAATGACGTTTTGCCACTCGTGCACCCAGGTTCGTCCTGAAGTACACCATCGCAGGCGCTCCTGTCTGTGATGCAGCGTCAAGGGTAACCGCAGCCACGGTCTCCGAGCTGATAGTCCATGCTGCTGCAAACGTCATCGAAATGTTCGTGCAGATCGTTGTTGTCTTGCAAACGTCCCCATCTGTTGACTCAGGGATCGAGACGTGGCTGCACGATCCGTTACAGCTATGCGGATAAGATGCCTGTCATCTGGACTGCTAGTGATACGAGGCCGTTGGGATCCAGCACGCCGTTCCGTATTACCCTCCTGAACCCATCGATTCCATAATCTTCTAACAGTCATTGGAACTCGACCAACGCGATCAGCAATGAAACCGTAATTGCGATAGCCTACAATCCGACCTTATCAAAGTCGGAAACGTGATGGTACGCATTTCTCCTCCTTACACGAGGCATCACAACAATGTTTCACCAGACAACGGCGGTCAACTGCTGTTTGTGTATGAGAAATCGGTTGGAAACATTCCTCATGTCAGCACGTTGTAGGTGTCGCCAACGGCGCCAACCTTGCGTGAATGCTCTGAAAACCTAATCATTTGCATATCACAGCATCTTCTTCCTGCCGGTTAAATTTCGCGTCTGTAGCACGTCATCTCTGTGGTGTAGCAATTGTAATGGCCAAGAGTGTATGTCTCTAAGAAAAACCATGAAGGCAAAATCGTGCGGAGGGTTACCAACATTCGTTCTTCAAATGGTGCAAAAGGCTCTGAGCAACATGGGACTTAACTTCTGAGGTCATCAGTTCCCTAGAACGTTGAACTACTTAAACCTAACGAACCTAGCCCGAGGCAGGATTAGATTCGTTCTTCACGTGGACCATTCCTGATTGGATAATGCAAGGGGAAAAATGACAGTGGTTTTCAAGTTACCTTCCGCCACAAACCAAAAGCTTGCTTATGAGTATAGACGTAGATGTAAAGCGCTTTTCCGGGTTGAGCAGCACATTCATTTGCTCTGTACAATCAACTTCAAGCAATAAATATTTTCTTACTGTTGTAAACACAATCAGGTCAAGTTAGTTCGACCTCTCGGCAGCTGCACTACGCTATATACAACACCTGTTCCCCTCGCGGAACAACTGCTAGAGCACTGGCTACACAGAGGGTGGGGGCGAAGTGAGGGCGGAGAGCTGAACTACAACAAGCGACAAGAGGAGGCGCCCCCCGTTGTCTGCGTCTGTGCTTACCTCCAGGGCTGCCCGCCCTGAGGGGGAGCGCCCTTCACGAGTGCGTCGTTGTTGTTGCTGTCGCGTTGGCAGCCCTGTGCAGCGCGCCACACGCCCAATTAGCGTCACAACGGGCTGGCGACGGCTGCAGACGCCCCAGGCTGCCAGCCAGTTTGTGACAGGGGCAGCCCCGCCAACGACGTTTTGTTTTGGCAACTCGCCGGTTCAGCGTCGCCGCACCGACGAGTGTTTTGACTTTCGCTGGTCCAGCTGACACATTTCAGAGAACTGTGACGACATTTCGCGGGTTTTCTTACACTATCTGGTAAACGTTATCCATACACTTATTTGTAATGCGGAATCGACCACGAGATGTCACGAGAGGCAATTCCACCAGTATAAAAAGAGGCAGAGATTGTTGTGTTGTCAGCAGGGTACCAGTAACAAAAGAAATGATTGGTCAGCAGAGCTCAGACACTTGAAACGTGGACTAGTCACTGGAGCTCACCTGAGTAACAGGTCTATCAGGGATATTTCAACGTTTTTATAGCGGCCCAATTCGACTATTGATGATGTGATTGTACAGGGGAAAGAAGGCAAGACGCGACCGTACAGCGTAGCAGAGGGTGATTGTGAGAAACCCGTATGAAATCAGCGAAGGTATCACTCCTGAGTTCCAAAGTGCTACAAGCCGTCCAACTTTGATTCCATAACGAAGTTTTGTGCACAGTGACTGTAGACTATAGAGATGAAGAGTAACACAGCAATCCCATTAGTTTTTATTACTCTTGCATATCTAGATTTCTTCAGTGCATTTGAGTTACATTCCAACAAACTCGAGGCAGTACATGTCACCATACGCTCTTACTGGTGTGTAGTTGAGTTTCCTTCTGCCTTCACATCAGTAAGATCGTACGGTGAGATCAACTGCTGGGAGTTTGTTGGATTGTAACTCAAATGCTTTGAAGATGGCTGTTTGTACATGAAATCTAGATGTTGTTGTTGTTGTGGTCTTCAGTCCTGAGACTGGTTTGATGCAGCTCTCCATGCTACTCTATCCTGTGCAAGCTTCTTCATCTCCCAGTACCTACTGCAACCTACATCCTTCTGTATCTGTTTAGTGTATTCATCTCTTGGTCTCCCTCTACGATTTTTACCCTCCACGCTGCCCTTCAATACTAAATTGGTGATCCCTTGATGCCTCAGAACATGTCCTCCCAACCGATCCCTTCTTCTGGTCAAGTTGTGCCACAAACTCCTCTTCTCCCCAATCCTATTCAGTACCTCCTCATTAGTTATGTCTAATCTAGATATGGAAGATTAATAAAACTAATACGTGTGCTACTGATTCCTGAGTGCCCGCTCTCCAACTAGCACATTGTAAGTTCGTTTTTACTGGCCATCATTTTTCTGGCTAGTTTGATGCGACCAATCACTTGTATCAACTCCGTCTAAGAGTAGCAACTGCAACCTACATCTGCAATTATTTGGGCGATATGTTTCAATCGATGTTTCCCCTATAGTTTTTATCCTCTACAGCACCCTCTAGTACCACGGTAGTCATTCCCTGATGTGTTAACACACTCTTTACCTACGACTTGTCCATTTTTCCAAATGTATCTTTCTTCGCCATATCTGGGGATAACCTCCTCATTCCTTATCCTGTCAGTCGACCTAATTTTCAACATACGTCTACAGCACCACATCTCAAACGCTTCTATGCTCCCTTTATCACGTTTTATTACATAATTTACAACCATGCTGTGTTCCAAACACATATTCTCACAAATTTATTCCTCAGATTAAGTCCAATGTTTGATACTACCAGGCTCCTGTTGGCCAGGAATGTCTTCTTTGTCCATGCTAATCTGCTTTTTGCATCACCTTTGCTTCGTCCTTCATGTGTTATTTTGCCTCATAGGTGGCAGAATTCATTAAGTTCGTCTACTTCGTGGTCCCCAAATCTGATGTTAAGATTTTCGCGTGCGTGCGTAGTGAGTTAAAAAGAAAGGGGCGGCATGGTCGAGCAGCTTCTAGCCACACACTTCTACAATCAGTGCTAAGCGATCCTTGAGATAGTGTAAAGAGCAATGCGATTGGACACTACGACTGGAAATGAACAATTTTTGGGAGATAAATCACGCAATACCCTGTGGCATTCCTGTGGAAATACTTTGGTATGACAAACAGCTGGAGAGCGTCACCTGACATTATGTGTCGCGCCAACAGTGACGTAAAGAGCAGGTAATTTTACGACAGGGGGCTGTTTTTCTTAGTTAGGGTGCGGTCCTCTCACAGGGTTTACGAAAACGCTAAATGCCACAAGCTATTAACACATTTTACAGCATTATGTATTGCGTACAGCAGGGTATTAGTCTGGAGAAAATGATTGAGTTAGCATGACAGTGCACCCTGTCATAGAGCAGCATCCATCAGGCAACAGTCTGTGGACAATAACAGTCCTGAAATGCACCGACCAACTCAAGAGTCACGGTCTGAACACAATGGAATAGTTTTGGGACGAGTTGCAACGTTGACTTCGCTCCAGACCCCAGCGTCCAACATCAATACCTTCTCTGGTTTCACCTCTTTACGAAGAATGGCCAGACACGTTCAGACACATCATGGAAAGTGCCCACAGTAGAGTTCAAGCCGTCAGTTAGGCCAAGGGTGGACACGCCTCATATAAGTGTCTACTAACACATGTCCATATACTTTCGATCAGGTACTGTATGAATAATTTTGATCAGGTACTATATGTGTCATCATTTTGCTGTAGATGATGGCTATCACTGTTTGGACGTGTAACAACGCTCCAAAGTTGCAAGAAACCCTCCTCTTAACAGCGATTACTCTTAGCAGCAGTTGATGAAGAATACTTTACTGATAGCTTTCTGGAAACGGAATGCCGAAACTGAAGCTGAAGCTGGTGCCGACGCGTCATCAGCATTGAGGGGGACAGGCGGAAAAACAGTATTTTGAACTCTGAGCATGAGGAAAAGTTCTAAATGATTCACGCTTGGTTCTGGAGAGGCTGGATGGGGTATGACCACTACCCCTGCACTCCCCCTTCCCCCTCCTCCCCACCCCCATTCTTTAAGAAATCGAACTGCTAAGTCTCCAACACCTTAAAAAGTCTTTTCACTTCACAAGTTTACAGGTTTTAAGTTATATTTAAAGTTTGTAGGAAATCGCTAAAAGTGGTCTCATTGTCAAACACTGCATGTACACTCCTGGAAATGGAAAAAAGAACACATTGACACCGGTGTGTCAGACCCACCATACTTGCTCCGGACACTGCGAGAGGGCTGTACAAGCAATGATCATACGCACGGCACAGCGGACACACCAGGAACCGCGGTGTTGGCCGTCAAATGGCGCTAACTGCGCAGCATTTGTGCACCGCCGCCGTCAGTGTCAGCCAGTTTGAGGTGGCATACGGAGCTCCATCGCAGTTTTTAACACTGGTAGCATGCCGCGACAGCGTGGACGTGAACCGTATGTGCAGTTGACGGACTTTGAGCGAGGGCGTATAGTGGGCATGCGGGAGGCCGGGTGGACGTACCGCCGAATTGCTCAACACGTGGGGCGTGAGGTCTCCACAGTACATCGATGTTGTCGCCAGTGGTCGGCGGAAGGTGCACGTGCCCGTCGACCTGGGACCGGACCGCAGCGACGCACGGATGCACGCCAAGACCGTAGGATCGTACGCAGTGCCGTAGGGGACCGCACCGCCACTTCCCAGCAAATTAGGGACACTGTTGCTCCTGGGGTATCGGCGAGGACCATTCGCAACCGTCTCCATGAAGCTGGGCTACGGTCCCGCACACCGTTAGGCCGTCTTCCGCTCACGCCCCAACATCGTGCAGCCCGCCTCCAGTGGTGTCGCGACAGGCGTGAATGGAGGGACGAATGGAGACGTGTCGTCTTCAGCGATGAGAGTCGCTTCTGCCTTGGTGCCAATGATGGTCGTATGCGTGTTTGGCGCCGTGCAGGTGAGCGCCACAATCAGGACTGCATACGACCGAGGCACACAGGGCCAACACCCGGCATCATGGTGTGGGGAGCGATCTCCTACACTGGCCGTACACCACTGGTGATCGTCGAGGGGACACTGAATAGTGCACAGTACATCCAAACCGTCATCGAACCCATCGTTCTACCATTCCTAGACCGGCAAGGTAACTTGCTGTTCCAACAGGACAATGCACGTCCGCATGTATCCCGTGCCACCCAACGTGCTCTAGAAGGTGTAAGTCAACTACCCTGGCCAGCAAGATCTCCGGATCTGTCCCCCATTGAGCATGTTTGGGACTGGATGAAGCGTAGTCTCACGCGGTCTGCACGTCCAGCACGAACGCTGGTCCAACTGAGGCGCCAGGTGGAAATGGCATGGCAAGCCGTTCCACAGGACTACATCCAGCATCTCTACGATCGTCTCCATGGGAGAATAGCAGCCTGCATTGCTGCGAAAGGTGGATATACACTGTACTAGTGCCGACATTGTGCATGCTCTGTTGCCTGTGTCTATGTGCCTGTGGTTCTGTCAGTGTGATCATGTGATGTATCTGACCCCAGGAATGTGTCAATAAAGTTTCCCCTTCCTGGGACAATGAATTCACGGTGTTCTTATTTCAATTTCCAGGAGTGTATATTAACGAACTCCTCACTTAGGCCTTGATGCGCCTGCAGATGTCGACCGGCCGCTGTGTCATCCCCTGCCTTGCGGCGCAATGCGGATGCGGTATGGAAGGACAAGTGGTCAGCACATCGCTCTCCCAGACGTTTTACTGACTCCCGACCATGGAGCCTCTGTTTCTCATTCAAGTAGATCCGCAGTTGCCGTCACCAATCCCAACCAGCGATAATTCCTTAGAAGTACTGGCAATCGAACCTGGTACTCCATATGGCAGCCATCTACACAGGCCATTCAGCATATACAGTCTGGGTAACTAATGCACAGTTTTAAGAAAGCGTAGTTCGTCACGCATCTCAATGTTTATGACGGCTTATTTCCTAAACTCTATGTCGTACAGTGGCCTAATTTTGCAGGTACATTCTGTGGTGGATGTGAATACTGTCTTCAAAATTTGTTGCGGACAGAGTTATTAGCAAAGAAGTAATAAATCAAAACGTGATGCCCGAAGCTGAAGTTTTACAGCATGAACAGTGAAAATGTAGCAGGCGATAAATTTTCTTTTTTGTACAATTCTGTGTGTGTGTGTGTGTGTGTGTGTGTGTGAGTGTGTGTGTTTGGGAGGGGGGTGAGGAAGGGGGGATGGATCCGTGAAGGTGTCAATGAAGAGGAAAAGTTTCGGTTGTGCAGTTCTTAACACAACTGCCTAGTAAGTAGTAGATTCTGTGTTCGAATACAAGTCCGGCACAAATTTTGACTGGTCACTGCTGATTCTACATGAAGTCCCGATGCTACTGACGACATAAATTCCTTTCCTTTCCTTTCCTTTCTACCCTCTCCAACTTCAATTTACTTAATTTTTTCAGTCAATAAAGATATCGAATCCTGATAAATCAAACCTTTGTAGCCCCTGGGTAACATGAAATTGGATGGGTAGCCGTTTTGTAATATATATACGAAACGTGTGAATATTAGATTAGAATCGTCGAACCAGAATACGGTATGTAGCTGGTAAAAATATATCTCCAGCGTATTTCGACACAGGAACGGTAACGGCTTTGTTGACTATGGAGTGACGTCAAAAACTGCTTGCATCGTTCAGCATTCTGCCGCGTGCGACGGAGTACAGTCGGTCGGTTGGCATTGACTGTCGTAAGCGCACCACAGCTGCTCATCCGCGACGCCGCCTGGCGGCAATAATTCGAAATATACGAGTGGCGACAGCTGGCGCCGTGTGGTTATTGCCGCCGTCGCAGTGGCACACACAGTGGCCGGAGGACTCGCGACAAAATAGCGCCGCAACTGGCACGCGAGTAATGAAATACGGCGACAGCGGCGCTGCAGCGAGTTCCAGGCACCACGTGTCGGCGTTATTTACAGAGCAGTGTCCGTATCTTGCCAATCCCCGAACCTGACCTGGGTTAGATCCTTGGAACGATGGGGAGTGTTGCGTTACACTATAAAATATTATTTGCGCCCGGGAGTTTTAGCGCAAGTGAAAGATAATGCGCATAGCAGCAAATACCATGTAGAGTTTGTGTAACACCAATATACACTACTGGCCATTAAAATTGCTACACCAAGAAGAAATGCAGACGATAAACGGGTATTCATTTTTTCACGCAATTTGGGTGCATAGATTCAGAGAAATCAGTACCCAGAACAACCACCTCTGGCCGTAATAACGGCCTTGATACGCCTGGGCATTGAATCAAACAGAGCTTGGATGGCATGTACAGGTACGGCTGCCCGTGCAGCTTCAACACGATACCACTGTTCATCAGGAGTAATCCAGAAAGGCCCGTACAGGACCTGCAACATGCGATCGTGCATTATCCTGCTGAAATGTAGGGTTTCGGGGGGATCGAATTAAGGGTAGAGCCACGGGTCGTAACACATCCGGAATGTAACGTCCACTGTTCAAAGTGCCGTCAATGCGAAGAAGAGGTGACCGACACGTGTAACCAATGGCACCCCATACCATCACGCCGGGTGATACGCCAGTATGGCGATGACGAATACACGCTTCCAATGTGGGTTCACCGCGATGTCGCCAAACACGGATGCGACCATCATGATGCTGTAAACAGAACCTGGAGTCATACGAAAAAATGACGTTTTGCCATTCGTGCACCCACGTTCGTCGTCGAGTACACCATCGCAGGCGCTCCTGCCTGTGATGCAGCGTCAAGGGTAACCGCAGCCATGGTCTCCGAGCTGATAGTCAATGCTGCTGCAAACGTCGTCGAACTGTTCGTGCAGATGGTTGTTGTCTTGCAAACGTCCCCATCAGTTGACTCAGGCATCGAGACGTGGCTGCACGATCCGTTACAGCCATGCGGATAAGATGCCTGTCATCTCCACTGCTAGTGATACGAGGCCGTTTGAATGCAGCACGGCGTTCCATATTACCCTCCTGAACCCACTGATTCCATATTCTGCTAACAAGTCATTGGATCTCGACCAACGCGAGCAGCAATGTCGCGATACGATAGACCGCAATTGCGATAAGCTACAATCCGACCTTTATCCAAGTCGGAAACGTGGTGGTACGCACTTCTCCTCCTTACACGAGGCATCACAACAACGTTTGACCAGGCAACGCCGGTCAACTGCTGTTTGTGTATGAGAAATCGGTTGGAAACTTTCCTCATGTCAGCACGTTGTAGGTGTCGCCAACGGCGCCAACCTTGTGTGAATGCTCTGAAAAGCTAATCACTTGCATATCACAGCATCTTCTTCCTGTCGGTTAAATTTCCCGTCTGGAGCACGTCATCTTCGTGGTGTAACAATTTTAATGGCCAGTAGTGTATTTCTCTTTAATGAATTCGAAGACTCATATTGTACACACTGGCCACTCATGGAGAGTAAAGCGCCAGCATTGGCAGATTGCTAGACCAGCAAATACATTGGAGATCTGCGGCTAGTGCCAGAGAACAGAAAAACTAGAACAAACACGCTTAGGCTCGGAAAGACATAAAGTAGTCTCCACAAGGACGTCCGTACCCTCTAATAAGGAAGGATTAGCTTGACCATTTTATCTACTGTGTTTTCGAATGTGCCGTATGTTGGAAGTATTAGATCCATACTTATCGCTTACTATACAGTTCTGTCTTATTATATTTCTGTTCTTGTCGTTGAATGTAACCACACATACAACACGCAATGTCTTAATACAAGCTCTTGTTGTTTGGCACTTACTTCCACTATCTCCTGCAATTCGCCGAAACCGCCGGCTTATTTGTTATTAATATTGTAATAGTCGTAAAAGCGCTATTAGAGCCTTCTTAGAGTTGATTCGAGGCAGAGCTTTATGCTTGGCCAATGTACACCTGTTAAGTAAGATCGCGGTCGGGTTAACTAAAGCACATACACACGTAATATACGAACAAAAGGAAAAATGCAGTTACAATTAATAGGAAGTCCATTCACCCGCGGCGTCGATAACTGCTTGGGATCTCCGAGGCTTGCTTGAAACCAAGTCTTCCGCGTATTCACGTGGAAGAGTCCTCCAAATGCATCGAATTTGCGTGGACGGTTGTTTCAAAGTGAACATATTTCCTTGCAACTTCTTTTTGATTTAAGACCATACATTTTCAACAGAGTAAGTGTCAGGTAACTGTGAGCGCCAATACAGACCCTGCATACCTTTCTCCTTTTTTATCCTTTTCACAGTCACTGCAAAACCTGTTGCGGTGTTTCGGATCATTATCTTCCCCAAGTTTTCAGCCTTCATTTTTGTCGACGAATCAACGTTTGACTGTCGGCATCAAACATTTTGGATGAACGCGACGCGTAAGCTGCAATCATAACGCTTCTTGTGTATCTCACTCAAGAATTCAAAGTAAACTAAAGTTTTATGGACGTTGCATGAAGGACAAAGGTTCCCTCTGTTGGACTGTGAAAGAAATATGGCGATGTCTTTTACCACCTATGTGTAATGTCGACCACGAGCTTACTTAACAGACTGCATCACTTTCACCTTTTATTTAATTCTGATGTGAGTGAACTGAAAATGGATTTAGTACGACAGGAAAATAAATGTCGTTTGCTTAGGATATAAGTTATACATTTTTGCGTAATTATTTGGAACGTATGTTAGCCAGAGTCAGCGGCTGAAATGGGACTTATTTCTTTCTTTGGAAGTCTGAAATGTAACTGAGCGCACTGTTAGAGCAGCCCCTCGAGATGTTTATTTTATTCTTGTTTAGAGCGTGGGCCTATAGAATGTGCAGGATTCATAAGTAAAACACGTACCTTGTATAATGAATACAAATAAAACACATATTTATTGTTACGTTAATCATACTTTACTGAAATATTGAGAAGTTAAATGTTCAAATGTGTGTGAAATCTTATGGGACTTAACTGCTGAGGTCATCAGTCCCTAAGCTTACACACTACTTAACCCAAATTATCCTAAGGATAAACACACACACCCATGCCCGAGGGAGAATGAGAAGTTAAAGAAAGTGCAGATTTCTCGTAATTAATTAAACAATACGAATGCGACAACAGGCAGAAAAAATGTTAAATAATAATTGCATTGTGGCGGACTTATCTCCATTTGACATCATGTCCAATTTTCATAACATTGAGTTTTACAGTACCTATACTGGCCCCGTTCGTTGCGGTTATATAATGAAATCAAAAGGAAAAGAGGTGGTATAGCCCACGACAAAAGTTAGACCCACTAACGAGAGCTATTTGTGAGTCCACTGATGCAGTTACGCACAGAATAACGAAAATGGTGCCAATACCAACCAGTCTGAGTTCGTTCAAGCATTTGCAAACATCCCAGGACACTCAGACATAGTTGTTAGCGACGTAAATAATGTTATAATTTATGATGTAATTATCGCTGATTTTTCACCTGCACACAAAGACGAAGTTGGCGTTTAACCTGTAGACATTATGGAACAAAATAATGGTTTATTTGGAACGCCAGGCAAAAACAACTTCAGCCGAACTAACGTTGGGTCATCGTACTGCATGTAAACAACTTACGAATCTCGCTGAAAAGAAATTTACTGATTATTGCAGAGTATAAAATTGGTTGTTTTTCCCCCTCAGTCACAACATGGGAAACTTATCTGTAATTCGTGTGTTTAAGTGAAAATATAGCGTGTGTGCTTATGGCATTTAACGAATTTCACTCACTTTTTTTCTGAATTTCCTGATTATTCGGCTTACGTTGACCCGGATCACATAGTATCCCATCTAACTCCGAATAAATTATTTTACACTGTATTTGTAATTGAAACTGCGACATTTTCGGACAAACCTCCTTCACCTTCTCGAAATGTAGCTCTAGCTTTAGTCAGCAAAACGATTAGCACAGTGCTGTATATTTTTCGAGGATGTGGTGGTCCTTGAGCCGGTACGATATTGGCAGCGACTTGCCGCCACGTGACGTCACAGTCTGCGGCGCTAGTTCGGCTCCGACGCGACAATCACCTGTTGATCATTGCCGGCGCTATGGGAATTCACGGGTTGATCTTACGACGCTGCCCTTAATAGTCCACAAGTTACGGTACTGGAGCACTAGCAGAGTTTATTCTGTAAGCTCTTTTCAGCCAAGCCATGATGGGATTGCACACCATTTTATACTGAAGCACCAAAGAAACTGTTATAGGCATAGTTATGCGTATTCAATTACAGAGATATGTAAACAGGCAGAATACGGTGCTGCGGTCGGCAACGCCTATACAGGGTGTTACAAAAATGTACGGCCAAACTTTCAGGAAACATTCCTCACACACAAATAAAGAAAAGATGTTATGTGGACATGTGTCCGGAAACGCTTAATTTCCATGTTAGAGCTCATTTTAGTTTCTTCCACCTACGCTCAATGGAGCACGTTATCATGATTTCATACGGGATACTCTACCTGTGCTGCTAGAACATGTGCCTTTACAAGTACGACACAACATGTGGTTCATGCACGACGGAGCTCCTGCATATTACAGTAGCAGTGTTCGTACGCTTCTCAACAACAGATTCGGTGACCGATGGATTGGTAGAGGCGGACCAATTGCATGGCCTCCACGCTCTCCTGACCTCAACCCTCTTGACATTCATTTATGGGGGCATTTGAAAGCTCTTGTCTTCGCAACCCTGGCACCAAATGTAGAGACTCTTCGTGCTCGTATTGTGGACGGCTGTGATACAATACGCCATTCTCCAGGGCTGCATCAGCGCATCAGGGATTCCATGCGACGGAGGGTGGATGCATGTATCCTCGCTAACGGAGGACATTTTGAACATTTCCTGTAACAAAGTGTTTGAAGTCACGCTGGTACGTTCTGTTGCTGTGTGTTTCCTTTCCATGATTAATGTTATTTGAAGAGAAGTAATGAAATGAGCTCTAACATGGAAAGTAAGCGTTTCCGGACACATGTCCACATAACATATTTTCTTACTTTGTGTGTGAGGAATGTTTCCTGAAAGTTTGGCCGTACCTTTTTGTAACACCCTGTATAACTCAACAAGCGTCTGGTGCAGTTGTGAGATCGGTTACTGGTACTCGTGTGAAGTTATTCTAGAAGCTCTCTCAACACATAACCTTGAGCAATTGGTTAGAAAACCAACTCGAGATGGGAACATATTAGATATCTTGGCGACAAACAGACCTAATATTTTTGAGTAAGTTAATCTAGAAGAAGGTATTAGCGACCATAATATCGTTGTGGCTTCTATGTAGGTGGAAGTTGCAAGAAAACCAAAGAAACAGCGTAGAGCATAGAACGTCAGCTCCGAGCATTCACCACGGACACAAAGATATTGAGCATCTTTGGTCGGAATTTAAAGGTATTGTCCACCACGTGCTAGCGAAATATGTGCCAAGCAAAAAATATAGGGGAGGGAAAGGATGCACCTTGGTTCAACAAACATATTAGGAAGTTGCTGAGAAATCAGAGATTTTTGCACAGTAGCTTTAAACGTAGTCACTGCTCCACTGACAAACAGAAATTATGCGAAATGAAAGCAACTGTCAAAAGGTCAATGAGGGATTCTTTTAACGAATTTGAAAGCAATATTTTATCTGCATATTCTAAAAACAACTCCAAAAATTTTGGTCGTACGTAAAATCTATGAACGCTACAAATAATTCAATAACTCCTCTTGCTGACAGTACGGGTACTGTAGCGGATGATGATAAACTGAAGGCCGAAATTCTAAACCTAGCTTTCAAAAACTCGTTTACGATAGAGGACTGCAGCACCATTCCCCCTTTCAATTATCGAACAAACGCAAGGATGGCTGACAGAGTTCAGTGTATCTGGGATTGTAAAACAGTTAAGGGCCTTAGACACCAGGAAGGCATCTGGTCCAGACGATATCCCCGTAATATTTTATGTTGACCATACTACAAATATAGCACCATTCTTATTCACCATCTATCAGAGATCATTGGAACAGCGGAAAGTTCCACGGGACTGGAAGAAGGCCCAGGTCATAGTAATCTATGAAAAGGGTAGAAAATCGGATGCACATAATGACCGGCCAATTTCACTGACATTGATGTGTTGTAGAATAATGGAACATATTTTGTATTCAGACATAATGACCTTTCTAGACTCTGACAAGCTCATCTGCAGAAACCAGCACGGTTTTAAGAAAGAGCGGTCATTCGATACTCAGCTAGCCCTCTTTGTGCATGATATAAAACAGGCTCTAGATACAGGCTCCCACGTTGAAGCCGTATTCGTCGACTTTCGAAAGGCGTTCGACTCAGTTCCGCACTGGCGCTTGCTCCAAAAAGTGCGCGCTTACGGTCTATCCGATGACATATGCGGTTGGATAGAACGTTTTCTAACAAGAAGAGAGAGACTTCAACAGCAACAAGCGCAGCATCAGGTGTGCCCCAGGGCAGCGTAATAGGTCCGCTGCTTTTTACTATTTACATAAACGATCTGGTTGATGGTACTGACAGCGACATTAGTCTGTTTGCCGATGATGCTATAGTCTACAGGAGAGTAGTATCACACGAAAGTTGTGAACAAATCAATGAGGATTTGTAGAAAGTAAATGCATGGTGTAATGACTGGCAGTTATCTCTCAATATTAGTAAGTGTAACCTGCTGCGTATAAAAAAGCGAAAATCCCCATTAATGTACGAGTACATAATAAATGCCCATACTTTGAAAGCGGTAACGTCCGTCAAGTATCTGGATGTGACTATTCGAAATGATCTCAAATGGAACGATCAGATTACACTGCGGTTTATTGGTAGAATCGTAAAGTGACGCAGTCCTTCAACAAAGGAAATTGCTTACAATACTTTGGTTCGTCCAGTCTTAGAGTATTGTTCGTCTGTATAGGACCCCTACCAGTTGGGTCTGATTCAAGAGATTGAGAAGGTCCAAAGAAGAGCGGCAAGATTCGTGACTGGTACATTTAGCCATCGCGAGAGCGTTACAAATCTCATAGAAAGTTTGAAGTGGGACACACTTGCAGATAGACGACGCGCTAAACGGATCGGGCTGCTAACTAAATTCCAAAATCCGATCTTCACCGAGGATGCAGAGCATATATTATTAACACTAACTTTCAAATCGCGCAACGATCACCATTCAAAGATAAGGGTCGCGCGATCCGCTAGTGGAACAGAGGGGGCGACGAGGGGGTGGTGGGGGGGGGGGGAATATGACTTTGACGCGAATAGTGCCCTCCGCCACACACCGCTTGGTGGATACCGGAATATATATGTAGATGTACAATGGCAGGTTGTCAAGATGTGAGTCAGTTTGACGTGGTGTTATAGTTGGCGCACGAGCGATGGGACACAGCATCACCGAGAGAGCGATGAAATAGGGATTTTCCCATACGACCATTTCACGAGTGTACCGTGAATATCAGGAATCCCGTAAAACATCAAATCTCCGACATTGCTGCGGCCGGAAACCAACGACGACGGAAGAGAACCGCTCAACGTGACAGAAGTGCAACCTTTCCGCAAATTACTGCAGATTTCAATGCTGGGCCAAAGTGTCAGCGTGCGAAACATCCAGCGAAACATAATCGATATCGGCTGTCGGAGCCGAAGGCCTACTCGTATACCATTGATGACTGCACGACACAAAACTTAACGTTTCGCCTGGGCCCCTCAACATCGACATTGGACAGTTGATGACTGGAAACTGTTGCCTGATCGGACGAGTCTCGTCTCAATTTATATCGAGCGGATGGACTTGTACGCGTATGGGGACAACCTCATGAATCCGTGGACCTGCATGTCAGCAGGGGACTGTTCAAGCTGGTGGAGGCTCTGTAATGATGTGGGACGTCTGCAGTTGGAGTTATACGGAACCCCTGATACGTCAACATACGACTATGACAGGTGACACGTACCTAAGCATCCTCTTTGATGACGTGTGTCTATTCATGTCCGTTGTGCATTCCGACGGACTTGGGCAATTTCAGCAGGACAATGCAACACTACACACGTTCAGAATTGGTACAGAGTGCTCCAGGAACACTCTTCTGAGTTTAAACACTTCCGCTGTCCAGCAGACTCCCCAGACATGAACATTATTGAGCATAGCTGGGCTGCCTTGCAACGTATGTTCAGAAGAGGTCTCCACCCCGTCGTATTCTTACGAATTCATGGTAAGCCCTGCAGGAGTCATGGTGTCAGTTCCCTCCATGACTACCTCCGACATTAGTCGAGTCCATGCCATATCGTGTTGCGCCACTTCAGCGTGCTCGGGAGGGGCCCACACGTTATTGGGCAGGTGTATCAGGTTTTTGGCTCTTCAGTGTATTTCATCATTTGCGCCCTAGAGAGTCCCTCCCGCCGTGGTCACGATTTTCCTTCATCACATACACTTGAGAGCCAAAATATTACGAGCACCTCCTTAACAGCGCAGTGGTCGACCTTTGGGACGAAACACTGAAGTGATTGAGACTGGCTTGGATTCGACAAGTCCTTGGTAGTTGGAGGTGTCATACAATGATGGCTTTCTCGACCGAAAGCCACAGTTGCTGATGAATCTTCCAGGCTGTATGGCAATGGACACAGAAACTTTTCAGTTCCTGACGTTTCGTCCAGAGCTTCACTGGACATCTTCGGAGGTGCTCCTGACGACGTTGTGTCTTGTCGACTGACGTTGGAGAGCAACTTAAACGCTGTGTAACATGGGCGTGGCCGAGTTTACATGTGATTAGCAGACATGATATGCGCCAGAGGTAAAACTTAACAGTCAGTTTTCCCCTGACAAGGATAAAAACAAGCAGGAACTTCAAAACGAGATATAAAGAACATACAAGTTGTTGGAAATATGAAAATAGCGATTCTACCCTCACCGAACACCTGATAAGACATGGACACGAACCGTCCAACGTGGAACGTGAGCTGACAGTTATCAGAGTGAATAATCACAATAAAAAGCTCCTGACATTTCAAGAAAACTTTCACACAAAGAGCCATTGTAATGGAAAAGAAGGCACTCAATAACCAAACCCATATACTCAATAACTATCTGATCATGCTAACCACCAAAACAATAACAAACAGAAATCCGAAATGGAACCGGAATAAATAAGTAATGAATCTTCCTCTCCTCTCCTCTCTCTCTCTCTCTCTCTCTCTCTCACGCGCACACACACACACACACACACACACACACACACAGACACACACGCACACACACACAATCACGCACGCACACACACACACACACACACACAACAAATGATAAATATCTAACCACACACACAATACAAACAAACAAACGACGACAGATAAAAGCACAACGGCAGCTGGCAACACCACACACCTAAAACATACATACATATGTTGATCTCAAAGTGATGTTTGCGAGGTGTTGAATGAAATGTGTGTGAAAGAACGCCGGAAATCGGCTCACAGGAGCGTGGAAACTAACGAATACATCTCCAGGACCAGACACATATGCTAACAGCGGTGGAGATCGTAATTAACACCGAACGATAATTTCACATGATGAAATTTTTGCTACAAAAATTGATTCTAACGTTTATTGTATGTATATAAAAAAGGTATTACAGGCCACTGAAGATGCTTCACAAACAAAAGAAACAAAACGCGTATGTTAATAAACAAACTGCCTTTAACTATTTGCATAGACGGAACATACATCCACGAATAAAAAGTTATCTACCGATTCTGCAGAGCCAGTGTTCCTCCACGAATAAAAACTTACCGATTCTGCAGAGTCACTGTCGATTTATCAGTAAGTTTCATGGCTTTTTCTTTTCTGTCAAAATTATCACTATGCCCAGGTATTTCGATGCTTCTCTATATAGTTGTGGATAACAGTTTGTCACAGTAGATAAAAATTTTGGTGTCGGCAAACTTTACTTCAAAATTCCTGGTTGAACAGCATGCTCCGCAACTGCTGATTTTCCAGTTTTCTCTAGTGGGCAAGGCCTTTTATGTTCTATCAGTCTTGTATTCACACATCGCTTGGTAGTTCCAATGTAGATCTTTCCATGACTATATAGAGAAACCATCGAAATATAAAAGCATGGTGATAATTTTAACAGAAAAGAAGAAGCCACGAAATTCTATGATATATGACTAGTGGTTCTGTTGAATCGATAGCTAAATTGTTATCCTTGATAGGCGACAAGCGCTAGTTAAGTTTTATCTCTGCCGCAGATCATCTCTGCTGGTCATGTGTACACACGACCACGTCAATTTTACACAGTATTTATGTCCGATCCGTCGCCAGGAGCAGCTCCGAAGATGTCCAGTGCAGCTCTGAACGAAACGTAATCCCATGGAAGCCCTGGTGAATGCCTCTCATAGCACAATAGTGCCACCGGAGACCGCAGTAGTGTTTTGTGAAGAGGACGTGTTATGTAAGACGTGGACCCATTTTTTATTCCACTTTACTTAATGAACACCAGAAGCCTGATGCTGACAGCATTGTGCCTTGAAACGCGTAGTTGAACTGTTTTTTTTTTCTCTTTTTTATCAGTCTTTTGAGAGGTTTGCTGTAGGCCGCCACTAATTACTTTCCTGTGCCAACCTCTTCATCTCAGAGTAGCATTTGCAACCTACATCCTCAATTATTTGTTGGGTGTACTTCAATCTCTGCAGTTTTTGCCCTCCACAGCTACCTCTAGTATCAAGGATGTTATTCCCTGATGTCTTAACACATTACCTATCAATGCATCCCTTCTTCTTGTCGGTGTTTTCCATATGTTCCTTTCTTTGCCTATTTTGCGGAGAATTTCCTCATTCCTTACCTTATCAATCCACCTTTTTTCAACAGTCTTCTGTAGCACTACATCTCAAACGCTTGCATTTTCTTCTATTCCGACTTTCCCACAGTCCATCATTCACTACCATACAATGTTGTGCACCAAATTCTCAGAAATAACTCCAAATATTTAGTGTGACCTATGTATGATGTATCTTTGATATTGTTGAACTGTATTAAGTGCTATCAAAGTGTCTGAATACAAATAATTGTTACTGATAAAGTGTAACAGCGGCTATTTTGCATCCAAAAAAATGGATAAAGTTATAGAGAAGGAGGCTTTTGTGAAACGTAACTTACATTGTAGTGACTTAATGAATGAATATCTTTAGCCAAATAGAGAGTAGCAACCTCCTTCCAATATCATTGTGAAAAGTGACAGGCTATACGTGACAGATTACCGATTGCCGCGCGGTTTGAGGCGCAGTGTCACGGATTGCGCGGCCCCTCTCGCCGGAGGTTCGAGTCCTCTCTCGGGCAAGTGTGTGTGTTGCTCCTAGCATAAGTTAGTTTAAGTAGTGTGTAAGTCTAGGGACCGATCACTTCAGCAGTTTAGTCGCTTAGGAATTCACGCACATTTCAACAATTGATTACCGATGTCAGGAAACAGGTCTCGGTCTTCGTAGACAAAGGTCATATTTGGAGGTATGATGGAGTGCTGCCGAACAAATGTTGCATCACAGTTACAGACATCAGCGATGCAAACCCGTCTCAGAGAACGACGGGGCACCTATCCGACATGCTGTTATAATCTGTTCCCCTTCCACTTCCCCTCCCCTCCCCCTCCCTCCTCCTGCCCCCCCCCCCCTTCGGCCGTTCCCAACATTCCTAGCTCTCATTGCTATCAGCTACACCCCCACCGTCCGGCTAGCACTCACGGCTCCATCTGGCCCTCAGTAGATCCGTAAGAATGGCTGCAACTTCTGAGCAGAGCCAATTAGCGGGGGATAATGGAGGCGGGCGAGGTACTAATTAGAACGCTTCTGCGGCAGGCCGTGCCTCGCAAGGGGGAAGGACGGAAAGGAAGTGCTTCCCTGCACGTGACATGGGACGCTGTCACTGTTGAGGACGTGGAAGGGCCGACTCACACCGAGGGCTTCCCGGAGCCCTCAGCGCTGCGGGAAGTGGGAAACTGCAGCAATAACACATAACGCGACGTGCACTGTCAGGTTTTTGAAAGTACACAGGTGTGCAAAACTGAAGGCCGAAAGTAACGGTCTATAGACACACAGTCAACATGGGTTTAGCAAACATCGTTCCTGTGAAACACAACTAGCTATTTATTCACATGAAGTGGTGAGTGCTATTAACAAGGGATTTCAGATCTATTCCGTATTTCTGGATTTTCGGAAGGCTTTTGGAATTATACCACACAAGCGGCTCGTAGTAAAATTGCGTGCTTATGGAATATCGTCTCAGTTATGTGACTGGATTTGTGATTTCCTGTCTGAGAGGTCACAGTTCGTAGTAATTGACGGAAAGTCATCGAGTAAGACAGAAGTGATTTCTGGCGTTCCCCAAGGTAGTGTTATAGGCCCTTTGCTGTTCCTTATCTATATTAACGATTTTGGAGACAATCTGAGCAGCCCTAGTCGGTTGTTTGCAGATGAAGCTGTCGTTTATCGACTAATAAAGTCATCAGAAAATCAAAACAAACTGAAAAACCATTTAGAAAAGGTATCTGAATGGTGCGAAAAGTGGCAGTTCACCCTAAATAACGAAAAGTGTGAGGTCACCCACATGAGTGCTAAAAGGAACTCAGTAAACTTCGGTTACACGATACATCTGTCTAATCTAAAAGCCATAAATTCAACTAAATACCAAGGTATTACAAATACGAACAACTTAAATTGGAAGGAACACATAGAAAATGTAACAGATCTACTAAGGAGACTGCCTACACTACGCTTGTCCGTCCTCTTTTAGAATACTGCTGCGCGGTGTGGGATCCTTACCAGATAGGACTGACGGAGTACATCGAAAAAGTCCAAAGAAAGGCAGCACGTTTTGTATTATGGCGAAATATGGGAGAGAGTGTCACAGAAATGATACAGGATTTTCCCTGGACATCATTAAAAGAAAGGTGTTTTCCGTTGTGGCGGAATCTTCTTGCCAAAATCCAATCACCAACTTTCTCCTCCTAATGCGAAAATATTTTGTTGACACCGACCTACATAGGGGGGAACGATCACCTGGATAAAATGAGGGAACTCAGAGCTCGTACGGAAAGATGTAGGTGTTCGTTCTTTCCGCGCGCTATACGAGATTCGAATAATAGAGTATTGTAAAAGTGGTTCCATGAACCCTCTGCCAGGCACTTAAATGTGATTTGCAGAGTATCCGTGTAGATGTAACTTTCGAATGACGTGTCACTGCCTAGGAACGTACACTATGTAATCCAAAGTATCAGGAAACCTCCAAAAACATACGTTTTTCATATTAGGTGCATTGTGCTGCCACCTAATGCCAGGTACTCCACATCAGCGACCTCAGTAGTCATTAGACATCGTGAGAGAGCAGAATGGGGCGCTCCGCGGAACTCAGCGACTTCGAACGTTGTCAGGTGACTGGGTGTACTTGTGTCATACGTCTGTACGCAAGATTTCCACACTCCTAAACATCCGTAGGTCCATTGTTTCCGATGTGATAGTGAAGTGGAAACGTGAAGGGACACTTACAGCACAAAACCGTACAGGACGACCTCGTTGTTGACTGACAGAGACCACCGACAGTTGAAGAGGGTCGTAATGTGAAATAGGCAGACTTCTATCCAGACCACCACACAGGAATTTCAAACTGCATCAGGATCCACTGGAAGCACTATGACAATTGGGCGGTAGGTGAGATAACTTGGATTTCTTGGTCGAGCGGCTGCTCATAAGCCACACATCACGCCGGTAAATGCCAAACGACCTCTCGCTTGGTGTACGGAACCTTAAACATTGGACGATTGAACAGTGGAAAAACGTTGTGCGGAGTGACGAATCACGGTACAGAATGTGGCGACCCAATGGTAGGGTGTGGGTATGGCAAATGCCCGGTGAACGTCATCTGCCAGCGTGTGCAGTGCCAACAGTAAAATTCGGAGGCGGTGGTGTTATGGCGTGATCGTGTTTTTCATGGAGGGGGCTTGCACCCCTTGTTGTTTTGCGTGAAATATCACAGCACAGGATGTTTTAAGTACCTTTTTGCTTCCCACTGTTTAAGAGCAATTCGGGGATAGCGATTGCATCTTTCAACACGATCGAGCACCTCTTCATAATGCACGGCATATGGTGGAGTCGTTACATGACAATACCATCCCTATAATGGGCTGGCCTGCACAGAGTACTGACCTGAATCTTATAGAACACCTTTGGGATGTTTTGGAATGCTGACTTCATGCCTGGCCTCACCGACCGACATCGACACCTCTCCTGAGTGCAGCACTCCATGAAAATGGGCTGCCATCCCCCAAGAAACCTTTCAACACCTGACTGAACGTGTGCCTGCGAGAGTGGAAGCTGTCATCAATGTTACAGGTGGGCCAACCATACTGAATTCCAGCATTACCAATGGATAGCGTCAAGAACTTTTAAATCTTTTTCAGCCAGGTGCCCGTATACTTTTGACCTAAATGAAACTTGGACAATAAATACGAGGGGAAGTCAGAAAGTAAAAGGACTTTTGAGAAAAGGAATAGTTATTCTAATTATAGAAAACGGAAACATACAGTATTTTTCTACATAGCCTCCCTGCACTTCAAGACACTTTGTCCAACGTTTCACAAGGTTTTTGGTTGCATCCGTAACCAACTTTACACTGCATCAATGGCTGCTGCATCGGTTGCAAATTTTCTTCCACTGAGTGCTTCCTTCAATGGCCCAAACATATGGAAACCGCTTGGAGCCAGTTGTCGACTGTGTAGAGTCTTGTACCGCAAGGAAGCGAGGGAAAAGGTGTTGTAATGGTTAGCCAGTATCCTCTTTCTCCGAGGGTTATTCGGAAAGTAAGGAACGATAGGTCGTGAAATGGAAAATACAGAGAAAATCTGATGAAGCTTTGCACAGATGCGTTGGGCACTGTGTCTAGAACGCACGCCGATTGC
Organism: Schistocerca cancellata; assembly: GCF_023864275.1. Classification (NCBI taxonomy): domain Eukaryota; kingdom Metazoa; phylum Arthropoda; class Insecta; order Orthoptera; family Acrididae; genus Schistocerca; species Schistocerca cancellata. Next base: position 356,716,504 of record NC_064632.1, on the reverse strand, counting down.
ATCATGTAGCTCTTTTCAGTTCTGAGCTCACAGTGAGAACGTAAAGATGCCTAGAAATTAGCGTCTCCCGCCAAGTATGAGGGCCTGTCGAAAGATTTCGCCTGAAGCTATGCAATCCACATAACATAACTGTCATGCAGTTTGTACTACACAACAATTCTCGGCCGCAATCTACAGGGGCAATAAAGATGCTCTTGCAGCGTTTTCGCTGGGAATTGTTTGATCACCCACAATACAGCCCATAATTGGCTGGCTACCCCTGAACCGCTGGCTATGAAGACAATATTTTGACACAGACAACGATCTGCAGTCCAGAGTAGAAAATTGTTAAAAAGCACTGGCAGCTGTCTTCTATAACGAGGGAATTGAAAAGCTGGTACAACGCTACGACAGATGTCTAAGTCTGAATGGCGACTGTGTAGAGAAATAGCTAGAAGGCGTAGCTTACCATTGCTAATAAAACAGTTTTGACTTTCACTGTGGTTTCTATTTCGCAACCTATCGTTCCTTACTTTCCGAGTAGCCCTCGTAGAATGCAATTGCACACGTTGATTAATATGGTTCTTTATTTACATGAACTTGAAAGTATCTACTTGTCTTGAATAACGTACATGTGTTGCAATGTAAGCTCAGCAGCAACAGTCCTCTTGCAGACAATATCGGCAATCTTACTGTTACAAACTATAGTCTCACTGCTGGTAAGTACAAATCCTGCTATAAGCACTAATCTGGTCGCTATGTACTGTCGTGACTTGCGACGTGAACTGAGCGCACTCGGCGAGGAAACTACCAGACGCCAAACTGGAAGTGTGAGTCAGTCACGAGTAAGCGAGTGAGGTCCTCTGGTCAGTGGCGGCAGCCTAAATACTTGCCGTCAAGAGGGCTTTGGCGGCGTGTTGCTTGCGGATGTGTCTCTGGCCTCTCTCGTGACAGCCGTGCTTGATCCAGCGCCAACTAATCGATCTTCGCTTCATTTTTGCCGACTGGTATGCTGGCGACAGATTATGCCAGGACAGACTGTATGGCAGGTGTTACAGCAGTTCGAATCCCAACTCCTTTATTAATTCGACCGTCCGTTTGCCAGAATGTGACCGAGCATTATCATGCTGCAAGATGACACCCTTTTGCAGTTCTCTGCTACGTTTGGATCTGATTGCAGGTTTCAGTTTAATCTCGAACACATCACAATAATTCTCACTGTTCACTGTTTCGCCTCTTAGGGTGAAATCTATGGCCACCACACCTTCCATGTCCCAGAATGGTTTTAGCATAATCTTACCAGCTTATGGCTGACGTTTAAATTTCTTAACTCCTGGTGATGATGGGTATTTCCAAATCATGCTCGCAGCTTTGCTTTCAGGTTCGTGATGATGCAACTAATTTTCATCTACAGCAATGATTTGTTGAAAAAATCCATCTTCCTCGCGATGATAACGGGGCCAAATGTTTACAAGAATGTCCATCTTTTGCGCCTTATGCTGCGCTGACAATTCTTTGGTACCCACCTTGCACACACTTTTCTAAAATTTAACCTGTAGTGTAATGTGCAATACACTGAGTCATGACTGATGTGTAAAGTATTGGCGATGTCATCCACTGTAATTCGTCTGATTTCCAAAACCATACCCTCAACGACTTCAAATTGCCCTCAGTTGTTGACTTCGATGTCCTGCCCCGTTCTTCCTCGTCACATAGAGAAGTTATTCCCTGTTTGATGCGCTCCATCCATACGTATATCTTGCTTCGCGATGAACAGCTATCACTATACTGCACGTGCTTTCGATGAATAATTTCCGCAGGTTTGACACCTGCCGCAGACAGAAAGCGAATCACTGCCCTCATTTTCTCCTTGGTGCAGATCGACAATGGAGCTGCCATATTTCACGGTCTGCTACAATACGACGACTAACGCGGGAATAAGAGTGATAAGTTGTATAGAATTGTTGCAGACGACAATACTTCAGCCCTGGATACTAGCAGCGTTACCAAGCCCTCCGGTGAGAAATTGCAAAAGTCCCTTTACTTTTTGACTTCTCCTCGAAGAAAGAACTACTACAGTACAGTACAGAACAGAAGGCAGCTGAAAGATATACGCTTTGAGCCGAACAGAAATGACACTTTTATTCAGAAACAATGACAACACTGACGTCACCGCGATTCACGATGGTCTCCCGCACTTTACAAAGGGGCCGACTTAGTTTTTAACAGAGTGTGCGATCACAAGAAATGACAGTACATGCTTTGCACCTTACGCCCATGCTTGCCACAAGGTTGGTAATGAGTTCTCGTGGTAGGACGTTCCATCACCCCCACCAGCCCGGTTGACAACAGCTGCGAGATCGATGGTGCACCTGCGGTGGTTTGCACCATCGCACTATTCGCGCCGATGTTCTTTATTTTGAGGCCTTACCCTCTTCACTGTCTTGATATTTGGCTACGGACGTTGGGGGCATCTTGAAGTCCTGATGCGACACTGTTTTCACCTGTGGATACTGTTGCAATGCAGCTAAACCGGTTGTGACAATAAAGAAATCACCAACTGTTGCTACCTTGCAGTTCATTTTTCTTCCATTCGTTATGACCTCTAGGGTGAGTTATAATACCTGCTTCGCTCCAGATCCCAGGGTCCAACATCACTACCTTCTGACGTTTTGGCTCATGAGGAAGAATGGACTGGTATTTCTCTAGAAGCATTCAGAGAGATTATTGAAAGTGTTCCCAGCAGAGTGCTATCCATCATAAAGGGAAAGGGTGAAAGCTCTCCGTATTAATATCCACTAAAAGTTTCCGAATGCCTTTTATCATGTAGTCTACTTAGGCTACTGAAAAACGGAAAATATACACGGTGGACCATTGATAGTGACCGGGCCAAATATCTCACGAAATAAGCATCAAACGAAAAAACTACAGAGAACGAAATTCGTCTAGCTTGGAGGGCGAAACCAGATGGCGCTATGGTTGCCCGCTAGATGGCGCTGCCATAGGTTATCGGATATCAACTCCGTTTTTTTTAAATAGGAACCCAGATTGTTTATTACGTATTCGTGTAGTACGTAAAGAAATATGAATGTTTTAGTTGCACCACTTTTTTCGCTTTGTGATAGATGGCGCTGTAATAGTCACAAACGTATAAGTGCATGGTATCACGTTAACATTCCGTCAGTGCGGGAGTGGCAACTGACCCTTAACATAGACAAATGTAACGTATTGCGAATACATAGAAAGAAGGATCCTTTATTGTATGATTATATGATAGCGGAACAAACACTGGTAGCAGTTACTTCTGTAAAATATCTGGGAGTATGCGTGCGGAACGATTTGAAGTGGAATGATCATATAAAATTAATTGTTGGTAAGGCGGGTACCAGGTTGAGATTCATTGGGAGAGTCCTTAGAAAATGTAGTCCATCAACAAAGGAGGTGGCTTACAAAACACTCGTTCGACCTATATTTGAGTATTGCTCATCAGTGTGGGATCCGTACCAGATCGGGTTGACGGAGGAGATAGAGAAGATCCAAAGAAGAGCGGCGCGTTTCGTCACAGAGTTATTTGGTAACCGTGATAGCGTTACGGAGATGTTTAACAAACTCAAGTGGCAGACTCTGCAAGAGAGGCGCTCTGCATCGCGGTGTAGCTTGCTCGCCAGGTTTCGAGAGGGTGCGTTTCTGGATGAGGTATCGAATATATTGCTTCCCCCTACTTATACCTCCCGAGGAGATCACGAATGTAAAATTAGAGAGATTAGAGCGCGCACAGACGCTTTCAGACAGTCGTTCTTCCCGCGAACCATACGCGACTGGAACAGGAAAGGGAGGTAATGACAGTGGCACGTAAAGTGCCCTCCGCCACACACCGTTGGGTGGCTTGCGGAGTATAAATGTAGATGTAGATGTAGATATTTGCTTCGTGATACATTAACCGTGTTAAAATGAACAGTTTACCAATTGCGGAAAAGGTCGACATCGTGTTGATGTATGGCTATTGTGATCAAAACGCCCAACGGGCGTGTGCTACGTATGCTGCTCGGTATCCTGGACGACATCATCCAAGTGTCCGGACCGTTCGCCGCATAGTTACGTTATTTAAGGAAACAGGAAATGTTCAGCCACATTTGAAACGTCAACCACGACCTGCAACAAATGATGATGCCCAAGCAGGTGTTTTAGCTGCTGTCGCAGCTAATCCGCACATCAGTAGCAGACAAACTGCGCGAGAATCGGGACTCTCAAAAACGTCGGTGTTGAGAATGCTACATCAACATCGATTGCACCCGTACCATATTTCTATGCAACAGTAATTTAATGGCAACGACTTTGAACGTCGTGTACAGTTCTGCCAGTGGACACAAGAGAAATTACGGGACGATGACAGATTTTTTGCACGCTTTCTATTTAGCGACGAAGCGTCATTCACCAACAGCGGTAGCGTAAACCGGCTTAATATGCACTAATGGGCAAAGGAAAATCGACGATGGCTGCGACAAGTGGAACATCAGTGACCTTGGCGGGTTAATGTATGATGCGGCATTATGGGAGGAAGGATAATCGGCCCCCACATTATCGATGGCAATCTAAATGTTCAATATATGCTGATTTCCTACGTAATTTTCTACCGATGTTACTACAAGGTGTTTCACTGCATGACATATGGTTCAAATAGCTCTGAGCACTATGCGACTTAACTTCTGAGGTCATCAGTCGCCTAGAACTTAGAACTAATTAAACCTAACTAACCTAAGGACATCACACACATCCATGCCCGAGGCAGGATTCGAACCTGCGACCGTAGCGGTCGCTCGGTTCCACACTGTAGCGCCTAGAACCACTGCATGACAGAATGGCGATGTACTTCCAACATGATGGATGTCCGGCACATAGCTCGCGTGCAGTTTAAGCGGTACTGAATAGCATATTTCATGACAGGTGGATTGGTCGTCGAAGCACCATCGGATATGACGTCCCCGGATTTCTTTCCGTGGGGAAAGTTGAAGGATATTTGCTATCGTGATCCACTGACAACGCCTGACAATATGCGTCAGCGCATTGTCAATGCATGTGCGAACACTACGAGAGGCGGACTACTCGCTGTTGAGAGTAATGTCGTTACACGTATTGCGAAATGCATTGAGGTTGACGGACATCAGTTTGAGTATTTATTGCATTAATTTGGTATTTACAGGTAATCACGCTGTAACAGTATGCGTTCTCGGAAATGATAAGTTCACAAAGGTACATGTATCACATTGGAACAACCGAAATAAAATTTTCAAACGTACCTACGTTCTGTATTTTAATTTAAAAAACCTACCTGTTAGCAACTGTTCGTCTAAAATTGTGAACCATATGTTTGTGACTATTAGACCGCCATCTATCACAAAGCGAAAAAATTGGTCCAACTAAAACATTCATATTCATTACGTACTACACGAATATGTAATAAAACTGGGGGTTCATATTTTAAAAAACGCAGTTGGTATCCGTTTGACCCATGGCAGCGCCATCTAGCAGGCCTACCATAGCGCCATCTGGTTTCCCCTTTCAAGCTAGACAAGTTTCGTTCTTTGCAGTTTTTTCGTTTGATTCTTATTTCGTGAGATATTTGGCCCGGTCACTATCAATTGACCACCCTGTATATTCAAGGAGGTGACGCAAGAGACTCAGTGGGGACAGTGACAAAGGGCAATAAGGTCAAAATTTTCTGACTACCATGGTTATGTTAACTGTTCCAGAAGCTTAGTTCTGGCTTGTACACGTTCTGTACAGCTTGCGAGAAAAGTGAAATTCTGCGGATTCTTTAATGCAGTACTGGAAGGATACAACACCGCCACGCTATCGGCTAAGCCCCCGCATACCGCACGGAATTCTGGCGAAGTTTGCTCAAGTATTCCGAGTCCTACGTCTGGCCGCCGCTGGCATTCCCGTCGATATGAGATACTGCGCCGCAACACAGCGGCTGCCGAGCAAGTTAACGGTAGCGTGGCGGGCGGGCAAAGCCCTGTGGAGAGCCAGCACAAACATCTGCCGCCGCAGAGCAAATTTGGCCACAGCCGCAGACAGAGCCACTACGCTGATGACATCTGAGGGGCGGCCAAATTGCGTTTGAACGCACGATTTGCTTCTTGGAGCAGGCACCCGCGGGAACTGGTGGCTGCTGATATTACATGGGCGCTGTCGTACAACTTCATTTCTGGCTATTAAAATTGCAGTCCCGTGGAGGCAGCTTTAACAAGCGTCAAACTGGCGCGAAATGTGCTACATGCCTGGATATGCAAATGATCAAACGTTCAGCGCAATCGCACGAAGTTGATAGAGTAACGGCATCTACATTCTGTGTATAGAGGAAGATCTCAAAAAGCACTAGCGATAGCACCGAAGAGCATAGACACATTCATGTAAAATATTCTATGTTGTTAGGCTGTGTCATAGACCTCTTCAATTTCTTCACGGTTACGTGAGCATCATAAGAATCTTCTTCACGATATTAACCAGAAGATCCTGAAGAACGTCCCAGCAAAGGGCTCGAAACGTCAGCTGTGTAGAAGAAATTGAAGACAAACATGACACGGCCTACCAACCAAGATGATTTTACCATCAATGTGTTCATACTCTCTGGCGCTAGTCGCGTGGGTCTTTTCAGATCTTCCGTAATACAGAGAATTGAGATGGCATTACTCCTATTTTACATTCTATGACAACAGCTTCACACCTCTGGAGACTTTGATACAGACATAGTTCGCTCAGCTGTCAGGAAATGAACTTGTTTGCAGCGAAGCTAGTGCGCGCACAGTGCAACGACGTCTGGTGGACCACCGACTGTCGGAACGACAACCATTGTTGCGACTTTGCTTAACCCAGCAATAGAAGAAGGCGACCGATAACTCAATTTTGTGGTACCAGGTTGTCTATTCAGACGAGTCCCAGTTTCGCGTACCGCATCACAATCGATGAATCCATATATGGAGGCTCCAAGTAGAAGAAACATTGGCAGACTGCACTTCTTATCCTCATAAGGATCCGGCACAGGTTTGATGGTTTACGATGCCGCTGGGTACATAACGTGAGCACCTCTAGTTCGCATAGTCGGTAACTTAGACATCAGCCGTTTCGTTTCCGAGGTTTTGAGGCTGATGGCTTTATATTATCTTCGAGGTCTCTCTGACGTTGTCCTTCAACAAGATTGCAAAACTGCATAATGGTTGCACTAAAGTCTTTTGCCTCTGTGCAGTTAGTGTTCAACTGTTGCCCTTCAACAAGATAACGCAGAGTTGCATGATGACCGCACTGACGTGTTATGCCTCTATACAGGGACTGTTTCACTGTTGCCATGGCCAAAGCATTTTCCGTCTCTCTTACCCACTGAAAATATCTGGCCACAGGTCACTGGGAGACTGGACGCAGCGGTGACTGCTCTTGCACGAATATTCACCAGTTTACAAATGATTCGTTGGAGATCCCGCCACATGACATACAGACCGTTGCTACAGTGTGGTCAAGGGAGTAATACCAGGTACACTTAACAACTATTTGCTATAATTTAAAATACAGTCACTTTTTGGTTTAAACTGCTTACGCTATGAGGTTCATATGTTACTTTCGATTACTATCCACAGCTACAATGGCTGGCAAATGCCAGTTTCCCGCCAAGTGCAGCCAACTCAGGTGTGTACTTTTACTAAACCGATAGACTCGTCTTGAAAGAGTTCAGCAACTGTATACGAGAAGATACGTAAGATAATTTTCATTTATTGTTCCGTCTCAGTTGCATATTTTTTAAATTTGATTACATGTTTAAATCGCTCTGGATCATCTTCAGATTGAAGTACTGCATCTGCAACCCGTCTTGTCTACTCAGAACAACATACTTTAAGATAGTGACTACTTTTGGTCAGACTTTTGTAATAGTCTGATGAAATTGGATAAATCTTTTTTGAAACACCATGATTTAAATGGCGAAACCATTTTCATCTTATTAAAAACTTAGTGGACAGATAAAGTAGACTAAAAGGAAGAGTTCAGTCTTTGGAAGATCTTAACCAGAAGGCAGAGTTCAGCGTGACGTACAATACAGTGTCCAGGAGTAATTAGTTTGGCGCAATAGAGGGGAGTTCAGCGGGATGTATTCTACGGTGTCTAGTAGTAGTTAACTTCGTGCTGGAAGGAGTCCTTCTGCAATTCTAACAGAGGGCATCACCTTTTGTGGAATCCCTGCAGTCAAATATTTAGGAGAGTAGAGTTCAGCAAATGAGGGGAAGAACTTGGCAACAGATACCAGATGTTCCAAGATGGAGAGGATCTACCACTCCTGCAAGAGCATTTACATCTCCAAAGTTCCCCTCCAAGAACTTTAAATTTAAACAATGAAACTCATTAGGAGGGCCTCCGTATTCTACGACTCAGAACGCCTATTGATGAACAAGAAGTTCTCGAGCACACTGACTTGAATCACTGCGGTTTAATGCCTTTAAACAATCTTCTTCAAAACCCGCAGGTTTTCATGAACGCGAAGAGTAACTAATGTCAAAACGATCCACATTAAACGAGAAGACCATTTCCTTGCCGTGCTCTGTCCCATGGCAATATCCCGATACACGGCGCCTATATTTCTCGCTGCCTCCGCTTCTCTTAACCCTTTACCGAACTCAAACAGAAGAACATGTCAGGAATGTTCCGATTTCCCCACTTGGCGCTCCATTTTATAGCGTACACAGTTATCTACAAATGAGAAAATGATAATATTTGAACTCGACTATCAACAGTGAACTACAAATAAAAAATGACAATCAATAAATAAACTCATATCAACCGGAATACCAACATGAAAAACAAAAGCACTACGACCTTATGCGCCAACCTAATACAATGTTTACACAACAATTGTACGACCCATGCTAGAATAATCTTGAAGTATGTGGGACGTGTACCAAATACTGGAGGTATTGTCCGTCCACTTTTAGAATACTGTTGCGCGGTGTGGGATCCTTACCAGATAGGACTGACTGAGTACATCGAAAAAGTTCAAAAAAAGGCAGCACGTTTTGTACTATCGCGAAATATGGGAGAGAGTGTCACAGAAATGATACAGGATTGGGATGGACATCATTAAAAGAAAGGCGTTTTTTGTTGCGACAGAATCTTCTCACGAAATTCTAATCACCAACTTTCTCCTCCGAATGCGAAAATATTTTGTTGACACCGACCTACATAGGGCGGAGCGGTCACCACGATAAAATAAGGGAAATCAGAGGTCGTACGGAACTATGTTCATTCTTTCCGCGCGCTATACGAGGTTGGAGTAATAGAGAATTGTGAAGGTAGTTCGACGAACCCTCTGCCAGGCACTTAAATGTTATTTGCAGAGTATCCATGTAGATGTGGATGTAGATGTAGATGTAGATGGACAGCACTAATGGCGACAGGTTTGTTTGATCCATGGGAGAGTGCCAGAAGCCGAGAAAATAATAAAGAGGCAGATGAACGAAGACAGACAGACACATACAATCCAGGGAAAGGTTACTTAGAAATTTTTAAAAACTAGCTTTATGTGATTAATCGAGGAGTATACTATGCCCCATTACGCATGGCTCCCGTAGGAATCGTGAGGACGTGATCATGTTAATGACAGCACCAATAGAAGATTTTAAGGAATCATTCTTCCCGCGCTTCATATGTGGATGGAATGAGAAGCAGGCCTACTAACTGGCAGAATGGGAAATTCCATCTGCCACGAACTCGTTCTGCAACTGCAGAGAGGTGTGGTACCAGCGCTGGCTGGAACGGACAGGGACAGCTTCAGGTGTTGCGTGCCTGCCAAACACAGCCCCCAGGGAACGGCCGCGTAATTAATTCGCGCGGCGCACCAGCCGGGCCCGGCTGCCCGCTTTTATATTGGCTCCCCGCAGGGGTGGTGGCTGCTCTGCCGCGAAGCACAGCACGCTGCCGCTCTCGGTATGGAAGCCACCGCAGGTGTCCGTGCCGCTACAGCGAGGCAGGGCGGAGAATTACGTACCTCGTGCTACAAGTAAGTTTCTATTGCATCTTAAAAATTATATACGGAGTTTCTAGGGACATAGCGAATACACTGATGGAACATAAGCCCCACCACCGAGAAATATTTAAAGCAGAATTTAAAAAAATTCGGCTGTTCATTTGACTACGTAACACGTTTCAATGCTGAAGTTCAAAACTTCATGTAACCGCGAGATAAGCCATTGAAAAATTGAAATGCTGGTACATTAATAAGCGGTGTAACCACCAGAATGTTGAATGCAAGCATGCAAACGTGCATGCAAGTGTCGTGTACAGCTGTCGGAGATCTGTTTGTGGGATGGAGTTCCATGCCTGTTGCACTTGGTTCGTCAATACAAGGACAGTTAATGCTGTTCATGGATAATGTTGGAGTTGTTGTCCGATGGTGTCCCGTATGTGCTCCATTGAAGACAGATCTAGTAATCGAGCAGTTTATGGCAACATGTCGACACTCTGCAGAACATGTTGGTTACAACAGCGGTGTGTGGGCAAGCGTTATCCTGTTTGAAACACTCCCGGAATGCTGCTCATAAATGGCAGCACAACAGGGCCAGTCATCAGAATGACGTACAAATTTTCAGTCAGATTGCTGGGATAACCACGAGGGTGCTCCTGATTTCACACGAAATCGCATCCCAGACCGTAGCCCCAAGTGTGGGTCCTGTGTGTGTTGCAAGAAGACAAGTTGGCTGCAGGTCCTCAACTGGCTTCCTTCTAACCAACACAGGCCATCACTGGCACCGAGGGAGAACTAACGTTCATCAGCAGAAACAGCGTACCTCCACTCGACCCTCCAACGAGCTCTTGCAACACCACTGAAGTCGAAAATGGCGATGGTTTGGGGTCGTTGGTTTGCACTCTACCGGGCGTCTGGCTCGGAACTACACTCCTGGAAATGGAAAAAAGAACACATTGACACCGGTGTATCAGACTCACAATACTTGCTCCGGACACTGCGAGAGGGCTGTACAAGCAATGATCACACGCACGGCACAGCGGACACTCCAGGAACTGCGGTGTTGGCCGTCGAATGGCGCTAGCTGCGCAGCATTTGTGCACCGCCGCCGTCAGTGTCAGCCAGTTTGCCGTGGCATACGGAGCTCCATCGCAGTCTTTAACACTGGTAGCATGCCGCGACAGCGTGGACGTGAACCGTATGTGCAGTTGACGGACTTTGAGCGAGGGCGTATAGTGGGCATGCGGGAGGCCGGGTGGACGTACCGCCGAATTGCTCAACACGTGGGGCGTGAGGTCTCCACAGTACATCGATGTTGTCGCCAGTGGTCGGCGGAAGGTGCACGTGCCCGTCGACCTGGGACCGGACCGCAGCGACGCACGGATGCACGCCAAGACCATAGGATCCTACGCAGTGCCGTAGGGGACCGCACCGCCACTTCCCAGCAAATTAGGGACACTGTTGCTCCTGGGGTATCGGCGAGGACCATTCGCAACCGTCTCCATGAAGCTAGGCTACGGTCCCGCACACCGTTAGGCCGTCTTCCGCTCACGCCCCAACGTCGTGCAGCCCGCCTCCAGTGGTGTCGCGACAGGCGTGAATGGAGGGACGACTGGAGACGTGTCGTCTTCAGCGATGAGAGTCGCTTCTACCTTGGTGCCAATGATGGTCGTATGCGTGTTTGGCGCCGTGCAGGTGAGCGCCACAATCAGGACTGCATACGACCGAGGCACACAGGGCCAACACCCGGCATCATGGTGTGGGGAGCGATCTCCTACACTGGCCGTACACCACTGGTGATCGTCGAGGGGACACTGAATAGTGCACGGTACATCCAAACCGTCATCGAACCCATCGTTCTACCATTCCTAGACCGGCAAGGGAACTTGCTGTTCCAACAGGGCAATGCACGTCCGCGTATATCCCGTGCCACCCAACGTGCTCTAGAAGGTGTAAGTCAACTACCCTGGCCAGCAAGATCTCCGGATCTGTCCCCCATTGACCATGTTTGGGACTGGATGAAGCGTCGTCTCACGCGGTCTGCACGTCCAGCACGAACGCTGGTCCAACTGAGGCGCCAGGTGGAAATGGCATGGCAAGCCGTTCCACAGGACTACATCCAGCATCTCTACGATCGTCTCCATGGGAGAATAGCAGCCTGCATTGCTGCGAAAGGTGGATATACACTGTACTAGTGCCGACATTGTGCATGCTCTGTTGCCTGTGTCTATGTGCCTGTGGTTCTGTCAGTGTGATCATGTGATGTATCTGACCCCAGGAATGTGTCAATAAAGTTTCTCCTTCCTGGGACAATGAATTCACGGTGTTCTTATTTCAATTTCCAGGAGTGTATTTGTAATAGTTCGTTGCATAATTGTGGTGCCAGTTGCTGCTCAAATCGCTGCAGCAGATGCACCACGATGCGCCACAGTCATGTGCCGAACACGGCGGTCTTCCCTCTCGGTAGTGCCACGTGGGCGTCCGGAGCCCGGTGTTCACGCTAGAGTGAACACCGCTACAGATGATCATGTACAGTGGCTATATTCCTGCAAGTCTTTCTGTTATATCGCAGAAGAGACATCCAGCAGCTCATAGACGTGTTACACGAATTCATTCAAGCTCACTAAGCTGTCGATAACGGTGTCCTTCGTCGTGTTAAAGTCATTCTTGTCTAACATCAACTCTCTACGTCAGATCTCAAAGATAGTTAAAGCTCACGACCGTTACAGCGCGTATTTAAAGTAAACCTAATTTTCAGCCTCATAGTGGCGCTACTAGCGCCACTCTTACGCAACTGGCGCGAAACCCATCTTTCGGGTGTGTAAACACGCCTGCCAACTTTCAATTATTTCGCATAACTCCTTCTTGCTGTCACGTTCTTTCTACCAGTGTAATTTATGATATGGTTTTCATCATCATCATCAGTCTTTCGGCTGGTTGGCAGCTCTCCATCGAGATCTCTTAGAAGGTAATTTCTTCCTTTTTGCAGAATTAGAGAAGTCTGCATTGTGTACATGTCGATTTAAAAATGCAATTCGTGGTCTTCCTCGGGCTATCTTCCCGTTTAATGTTCCTTCGAGCGCATTTCTAAGGAACTGTTTGTGCCGTATTATACGATCAATTCACTTTTTTTTTAATACATGATCTTGAACCTGTTCTCCAATACAATACCTGAAATCACTGAGGTGATTTCATTTAATTTTTTTATCTGATGTCCATGTTCCACAGCCATACAGTGCTACGCACCACATGCAAATCTTAATCACCTTTTTCCTCTCTTCAATCTTTACGATTTTTGAAAAAGGCGTTTTTCTTTTATTCCCGATAATTGATTTTGCTTCTCTACCTCTTTGTTTTATATCTACTTGCTTTTTCCTTCTTCATTTACCTTACTACCTAAAAACTTGCATGATCTTGTTTGTTTTATTTTATTTCCTCTATTTTTCAAGTTTATTTCCCCACGGAACTTGACGTGTGCCAGTATTTGTGTACTTTTTAAGTTAATTTGTTTTTTGTACTCATTTTCTTCGTTTTGTAATTATACCCTTTGCGTATAAAAGAGTTCCGAGAGTAATTTTCTTCCACGCCCATAAGCGACGTCAGCGAAGCAACTATGATGCCAACTTGAACTAACTAACAACTGTAAACAAGAGATTTGTATTCGACCAGCCATTTGTGGAGAGATCGCATAAAAGCAATCACAGGTGAAGTCATTTAGTCATTGGAAGTGTAGTCCATCCACAAAGGAGGTACTTTACAAAACACATGTTGGACAAACGGTAGCAGAGAGGACAGTTAGAGAAAACAGAAAAGATCCAAAGAAGAGCAGCGTGTTTCGTTGCAGTTTCATTCAGTAAGTGCAAACGCGAGAAGGAGATGCTCAGCCAACTCCAGCGGCAGACGCTACAAGAGAAGCCTTGTGGATCGCAGAGTCCTTTACCGTTAAAATTCCTACAGTGTAGGTTCTTAGCAGAGTCAAGCGGCATATCCCTTCCTCCTATGTGTATCCCAGGAAAAGAACATGAAAGGTAAATTTAAGGCGTTCAAATTCATACTAAGCCTTAGCAACAATTGTTGTCCTCGCAGATGACTCGTTACTGGGAAGGGAAACCATAATGTGGCTTGCGGAAAGTAGATTTATATGTATAGATCACACACACATTCATGGAATATCCACAGGGTGATTCAAAAACAAAGAACAGAGTTCAGTTGCTTATTACAGAGAAACGATGAAAGGTCATATTGCGCACGTCACTGGATAGAGGAATACTCAAAATTATACGTTCGCACAGATACTATACCATACACTCGACATGAGCACTAACCGTTGCTCGAGAAACATCGAAACGGTAGTCCATTTCATTCTACATGTGAATCAACAGGTTGCTATTTATTGAATCGATAGCTTCAACAGTTCGATTTCTCAGCTCTTTAAGAGTAGTTGCCATAAGTGGGACAAAGAGTCTGTTTTAGGCACCCCACAAAAAAAAAAAAAAAATCGTAAGGTGTCAAAAAAATGAACAAGATGATGTTATCCACCTCACCCAATCCAAAGCTGAGGGATGATGTTAAGATCACACAGTATCTCAAGGTAAAAGTGAGGTAGGGCGCCGTCATGCTTAAAAATGAAACCTTTGGAATTTTCGTGAAATTAAGGAAACAGTCAATTTTGCAACATGTCTAACTATAACATTCCAGCCAGAGTTTCCTACGCAACAAAGGAAGGTCTATAAACTTAATGTACGGAAACACATTCAGTGTCTGGGAGTCTCTTTCACGTTCGACTACGACTCTAAGATCTTTTGACACCCGAAGTCTTACATTATGGTGGTTTACTTTCCTGATAGATGAAAAGTCGATTCGTCCGAAAAGATGACTCGTTCGGAAAAACCGTCCTCTCCCATATCTACATCTACATCTACATGGATATTCTGCAAATCACACTTAAATGTCTGGCAGAGAGTTCATGGAAACATCTTCACAGTAATTCTCTGTTGTTCCACCCTCGAACAGTGCACGGAAAAAACGAACACCTATATTTTTCCGTGCGAGCTAAGTTTTCCCTTATTTTATCATGATATTCGTTTCTCCATACGGCATCAACAAAATATTTTCGCATCTGGAGGAAAAAGCTGGTGATTGAAATTTCGTGAGAAGCTCCCGCGGCATCGAGAAACGTCTTTGTTTTAATGATGTCCACCGCAAACCCTGTACCATGTCCATGACACGCTGTCCCTTACTTATCGATAATACAGAACGTGCTGTTCTTCTTCAAATTTTCTCAATTTTCTCCATTAATACTGTCTGGTAAGGACCCCACAGTGCAGCATCACTCCAGAAAAGGACGAACAAGCCTACTATAGGCAGTCTCTTTAACAGAACAGTCAGCGGATCGTTTAGCTGGCACGAGAGCATTACGGAGATGCTAAACAAACTCCACTGACAGACGTTACAATAGAGGCGTTGTGCATTGCGGAGGGACTTACTATTAAAATTTCGAGAGAGCAGTTTCCGGGAAGATTCGGACAACGTACTACTTGCTCCTACATACGTCTCGGGTAATGACCATGAGGAGAAAATTCGAGAAATTAGAGCCAATACAGAGGTTTGCCGTCAATTATCGCTCCCCAGCGCTATTCGCGAGTGGAACAGGGATGCAGGGCTCAGTTAGTGGTACGAAACGTAGCCTCCGCCACACATCATTAAGTGGTTTGCGGAGTATGATGTACACTACTGACCATTAAAATTGCTACACCAAGAAGAAATGCAGATGATAAACGGGTATTCATTGGACAAGTATATTATACTAGAACTGACATGTGATTACATTTTCACACAATTTGGGTGCATAGATCCTGAGAAATCAGTACCCAGAACAACCACATCTGGCCATAATAACGGCATTGATACGCCTGGGCATTGAGTCAAACACAGGTTGGGTGGCGTGTACAGGTACAGCTGCCCATGCAGCTTCAACACGATACAACAGTTCATCAAGAGTAGTGACTGGCGTATTGTGACGAGCCAGTTGCTCAACCAACATTGACCAGACGTTTTCAATTGGTGAAAGATCTGGAGAATGTGCTGGGCAGAGCAGCAGTCGAACATTTTCTGTATCCAGAAAGTCCCGTACAGGACCTGCAACATGTGGTCGTGCATTATCCTGCTGAAATGTAGGGTTTCTCAGGGATCGAATGAAGGGTAGAGCCACGGGGCGTAACACATCTCAAATGTAACGTCCACTGTTCAAAGTGCCGACAAAGCGAACAAGAGGTGACCGACACGTGCAACCAATGGCACCCCATGCCATCACGCCGGGTGATACGCCAGTATGGCGACGACGAATACACGCTTCCAATGTGCGTTTACCGCGATGTCGCCAAACATGGATGCGACCATGGTGATGCTGTAAACAGAACCTGGATTCATCCGAAAAAATGACGTTTTGCCATTCGTGCACCCAGGTTCTTGGTTGAGTACACCATCGCAGGCGCTCCTGTCTGTGATGCAGCGTCAAGGGTAACCTCAGCCATGGTCTCCTAGCTGATAGTACATGCTGCTGCAAACGGCGTCGAACTGTTCATGCAGATGGTTGTTGTCTTGCAAACGTCCCCATCTGTTGACTCAGGGATCGAGACATGGCTGCACGATCCGTTACAGCCATGCGGATAAGATGCCTGTCATCTCGACTGCTAGTGATACGAGGCCGTTGGGATCCAGCACGGCGTTCCGTATTACCCTCCTGAACCCACCGATTCTATATTCTGCTAACAGTCATTGGATCTCGACCAACGCGAGCAGCAATGTCGCGATACGATAAACCGCAATAGCGATAGGCTACAATCCGACCTTTATCAAAGTCGGAAACGTGGTGGTACGCATTTCTCCTCCTTACACGAGGCATCACAACAACGTTTGTCCAGGCAACGCCTGTCAACTGCTGTTTGTGTATGAGAAATCGGTTGGAAACTTTCCTCAAGTCAGCACGTTGTAGGTGTCGCCACCGGCGCCAACCTTGTATGAATGCTCTGAAAAGCTAATCATTTGCATATCACAGCATTTTCTTCCTGTCGGTTAAATTTCGCGTCTGTAGCACGTCATCTTCGTGGTGTAGCAATTTTTATGGCCAGTACTGTATTTAGGTTAGGTACACGAGAAGGGAGTGGAACATGCGACCTCCAGCTTACAAGGTAGCGGCACTCGCGGAGGCCCACTGCACAGTTGAGTTTGCTCTCCTATTCTCTCCCTCTCTCTCTATCTCATACGAGCGCGCGCGCGCGCACACACACACACTGTTTCTCAGACAGGGATCACGATGGCTGTCCTGACCCGCCTCAGCCGCTGCCGGACAGTAAGCAGGCAGGCGCTCTCTAATTAAGACGAAGCGCTTTAATTAGCGAGGCGCCGGCTCCCGGGGCCCCGTTTAAAGTAGGATCGCGTCCCGTCGCGTCGCGTGCATTATGTACCGCGGCGCCCCGGCCAGGGCTGGCGAGGGCCCGCCGCCTGCCTGCCAGAAGAAGCCCACAGCTCGCGGCCTGCGGTCGTAACTCAGCGCCCGGCGCGCGGCGGAGAGTTGTGAAAGATTTAGCGCGCCATGAGGCACTGCCGCCGCGGCCGCCGCTCCAAAATGTAAATGCCGCGGCCGCCGGCCTTCGCAGCTGATAACGCGGAGCGCCGCAGATTTAGGGGCTCGTGGCGGAAACAAAGGAGCAGTTTTTTACGGCGCAGCTAGGAAATTTCTTGCGGCACCATTGCCAGGAGGAAGAAGATAGTCCATACGTTTAATGTACTGCGAAATATGTGAATATTTCGCGAAGTGTACTATCTACTAACTGAGGGAAAAGAAAGAAAGAAAGAAAGAAAGAAAACAACACCAACAATGAGTTTTGCGACGTGAACGAATGTTGGCAGGCGTGTTTCTACGTCTGAAACATGGAGGTATGAATAGAGGGAGACGCCGTGACGTCACAGCTGCGAAGCTATGTGAAGCCGAGGGTAGCCATCTCAATCCGACCAAAACATTGCTGCTGTAAGCTTCTGTGCATAGGCTTGTCGCTCGCTTTTGGAAGCATTTTGCGCTATTATGGTGACTTGTGTGGTGTTCGGATGTACGAATCGTTCTGATTGTGATTCGAAATCGAAGGGAATAACATTTCATGAGTAAGTTGTCTCGTTAAGTGTGATTTTACAACTTCATTGTGAATGAACGTGTGCTACATCGGTACTTGTACTATAGCGTGTTTTTCTCCTGTATGATTTTAGATTTCCTAAAAATGAAAGTCGGAAAGCTCTGTGGGAGAATGCCGTGAGGAGGAAGAACTGGCGTCCGTCTAAATGGAGCACTATATTTTTTCAGCATTTCCGAGAAGAGGACATAGACCGAACTTCCCTTTCAACAGTAAGGCTCCGAGCAAATGCTGTACCATCAGTTTTCCCTACACACCCAAAACATTTGCAAAAGGTATGTTAATTCAAAGAATTAAATTCTTAGTTTTCAAGTTCACGTTTCAGTATAATACGTACGTATCGTCGATAATCGAAGTGTTGAGTAACTCACTTTGTCTTCATCATGTACCAAATTAAAAGCTAACACTACATTAACTGGCGTAAAGTATAGGCCATTCTATGTACCGTATTTCAGTAAATATTGGTGGTAATGAACAGTGTTTCCAGTAGTGTAACGTAACTGAAATGTCCCAGTACGTATTACAAACAAGATGTATTTATGGGGCTTTGGAGGGAGGGTATAGCTAACTTAGTTTTCAGTTTCTATTATTTAGTTTGTGATACACGTTTATTACTGAATTAACAAAATAGTATCGTTTACATTGAAGACTAGCTATTCGTAATATTACATTAAAAACTATTTTTAATCGGAAGAAGCGCGTAATTTCGCCTTTACGAGATTTTATTTTAAACAAAAACTTTGAAACAACAAATCTGATGACGTTACATGCGTATATGGTGCAATTAGCTACTGTAATACACGCAGCGCTATAGCACACTGGCAATGTTTTGGTCAGAGTGTCATGGCAGCGAGCCACGCCCCCATGGCTTCAAAACGTAGTACGGCTGGGATACGTAGCGCCATCTCACCTTATTCTTACCTCCATGGTCTGAAAGATGCTGTCTATTCAAATTTCCCGCCAGTTGCATAAGAGTGCAAATCAGGTTTGTTTTAAATGCAGTGGTGGAAATATTTATTGAATCGCCATGAATTACTTCGTCTTTTTGTCTTTTGCAGCAGCTTCCTTCAGGTTATACCGCTGCTAAACGTTGTTGACATTTCTTGCCTTAATAATCTGACTTCATCACGCATGTTTTCCAACAATACACAACTCTTTGTTGTTGTCGTTTGGTTTTACACTGAAACCAGTGTTTATACTGCCATTTTGAGTTGACACTTTGCAGTGAGAAGATGGGATGGTCAGTTGAATTAACGCCAGAAAAGAAAGCTGCTATATTTGCTTATCCGTCTGTTGGTCTCAGCACCAGAGAGGTAGTCTCCGAGACAGGATTTAATCAGTATAAGATTTCGAGGTAACTGAAAGGAAATGTTGATCGTGAGAAAGGAAGAGGTCGGAAAAGGGCGTCAACTACCAAACAGAACATGGTACTGAAAAGGCTTTCGCTCAACGATCGTTGCCTGTCATCAACTGAACTAAAGCGAGACTGGGAAGAAATGTGCGACATCTCAGTAACCAGTAGAACTGTAAGATGTAGGCTACTGGAGGCTGGACAGGACACTCAACCCGTCGTCGTAGAATGAAGCCTTTATTGACCAAGATGATGCGACAACAGCGACTACAATGGGCAAAGGCACATGCGACATGGACACCAGAGTTGTGGAACGAAGTAATCTTTTCAGACGAGTCCAAATTTAATCTGCATGCTCAGATGGAAAAGTGTTCGTGTGTCGAAGAAAAGGTGAAGAATTTTTGCCATCGTGCATAACACATACAGTGAAACACCCACAAGGACAGATGGTCTGGGGAAGCAATTCCAGTCAGGGAGTGGGTCGTCTGGACTTCATCAATGCCTACATAAGCATCCTTGAAAGGACGCTTAGGCCAACCATTAGAGACCAGTTAGGACATGTTTCCAATTGCACTTTTCAGGATGACTCCGCTCCTTGCCATAGAGCTTTTCCAAACACAAAGCTGATTATTTTCTTGGTTATTTATCACGTACTTCTACATTTCAGGTAAAATCTTTCCTTCGACAAAATGGGGTTCGGTTATTAGAGTGGCCTGGAAGCAGCCCTGATCTCAATCCTGTTGAGAACTGTTGGATGGTTGTGGTAAATGCTATCACCAAAAAGAGGCCACGGAAAAAACGGGAGCTGTTGGAGACTTTCGTGCGTGTGTGGTTTCATGAAATGAGTGAGGAGTACATTAAAAAGTTAATTCCTTCAATGCCTTCACGATGCCAAGCGGTGATTAAGGCGCGTGATGGAGCAACAAAGTATTAAATGCAACAGTCTGTTCATATGAGGCAATACATCATTAATATGCAGTGTTTCTTTCAATATTAGTATTCATATTTCAGAATAGCAAACAGAATAGCTGACATATGCACTTACACTCATTTTTCAAGAAAGTGCTAAATTACAAAAAACAAACATTTTTATACAAACTAAAATTAAGAATAAAAACATATTGACAAAAATTATTGTGTATATTCATTTCTGACAGAAATCAAGAGCAATCAGGCGAATTTAGATAAGTTATTCAAAGACTGTAACCAAAATTGTTAATTGTAAGAGGTGATGCAATAAATATTTCCACTACTGTACACGCTGTAGCACGCGTGAGCTTTAGTCACCTGCGACACTGGACGTGGTGAGCTGATGTTAGTCAATCACACCTTTACGGCAGCAAAGAAGCGATTGTCAACATCTCACTGAGTCTGAACGAGATCATATAATAGCGTGACGAGAAGCTGGACGTTTCTTCTGCGATATTGCAGGAAGACTTGGCAGGAATGTAGCCCCTGTACTTGACGGCTGGCAGCGGTGGATACGGGACTGAAAAGTTGCAAGAAGACCGGGCTCCGGACGGCCATGTGGTACTGGTGCATCGTACTGCAACTGCAGCAGCAATTTGAGCAGCAGTTGGCAGCTGAGTGACACAACGAACTGTTACAATCGGTTAATTCTGGGACAGCTCCAAGCCAGACGCCCTGTAGCTGACGCCAAACCACCACCATTTGCGACTCCAGCGGTGTCAAGTGAGACGTCATTGGAGGACCAGGAAGAGGCATCTTCTGTTTTCTGACAAAAGCTGGTTCTGCCTCGGTACCAGTGATGATCTTGTGTTGGTTAGGAGGAGGTTAGTTCAGGGCCTGCAAACAACCAGTCTGCATGATAGACACACTAGATCTCCACCTGGAGTTACGGTGTGGGGTGCGATTTCGTATGGCATTAGGAGCACTTCCGTGATTCTCTCACGCATCCTGACTACAAACTTGTACGTTAGTCTGGTGATTCAACTTGTGTTGCCATTCATGAAGAGCACTGCAAGGGATGTTTTCCAACAGGATAACGCTCGGCCACATGCTCTGCAACAGGGCCGGTCGAAAATTCTGCACATGTGCAACTTCCACGTAACAATGTGCATACTTATCAGATGTGTAAACAGGGAAACGGAACCGTCATCGCTCATTTAGTGTACGTTTCAAAGCCCAGATGTCACCGCGTCTCTTTACCCACTAGCTGGGATACACTGTACCTGGGGCACTCTCGTGCTCTTTTCACAGTGTACAATAGGAACGTATCGCGTTATTGCATAGCCCAATCAACGAAAGTCACGGTTCTAAAAAGAACTGGAAATAAATGCTCCATAAATATCCCGGATTGGCTTTACGCCCACGTTAGGTACTTAAAGACCCTTCATGGCTAGGGTATCAAACATGTCTCTCAATAATTAACGGATAATTTTTATGCACGTATGTATACATTCAACAATGGGTTTAATACCAGATTTTTAAGGTAACACTGTTCGCCCATGTAACTTGGAACAGGATAAGGTACAATTAGTAAATAACAATTTTAAATTAGAAAAAGAAAGAAACCAGCATCATGTTTATTATTGGTAATAAGAAGCGATAAAGTTAATGTCTTTTACAAAAGCACTGCATATTGATAAACGCAAACAATTGCGAAGATTTTCGTCACTAATAGTCGACCGAAACCTTGATTTACTCATTTTCACTACGGAGAAAAACTTTTCACACACATAAGTAGATCACAACATGGAAATAAATCTCGCAGATTCGTGATGCAGGCGTGGAAATTCTTGCTGTGGAGAGTTTTCATAGAAATGTACTTCGTACTGCAAGGAACTTATCCCTCAGCCGTGTACTGCACTGCAATTCGATCGCTTCCATCCGTAGACGATTCAGAGCATCCTAAACTGATGCAAACCCACGAATGATGGGAGACACACTCGAAATATCTACAAATCGCGCTCTATATTGCTCCTTAATTTTTATAATAATTGACACGTTTTCTTGAATTCTGTCACTGTCGTGGGCCAAAAAGGTTCTGCAGCAACAGTGAGACAGTCTTTTACAAACGTCCCTCCAGAAAACGCTTTCCCAGGTCTTACTTTTCTTAATGTAATTTTGAAACGTGCTCGCACTTCAGATGCACTGTGGTTGTCATTCTGGAAAATTGAACACAGTACGTTGTAGAGTAACATAGATACGATAATTTGGCTTACGCTCTTCACTGTCCTGTACGAAATGAGTTGTAATGTCTTTCAGCCGTGAACTTGCGCTGGCCGCCAGTCAATCGGAGACACAGCAATCACTGAGTTTTCACCTACTGTAAAGAAGAATTGAGTCGTGTTTAAATGATTGAGAACACACATCTCCCGTTCTCACTTTTTTTTTTTTTGCGATACTCGCCATTTCTCAGCAAGTCTCACGTAAGACTACAGCCGCCAGGGGGAACAAGACTGGATGTGTTTCGCTCCTCCTGGTACCGCGTAAACTATTAATCTGAACCGTCGCCGCCCAGTTGGTATATGTGTCTAGTCAGGGATGTCGCTGACTGAGATGTGGGTACCTGTGCAACACTTTCACACTTTTGCACATTCTGCTGCAATTGGACGGCCCTGCTCTACAGAGTCTCGACATGTTGCCTTGGCCTCCTCGATCACCACATCTGTCTCCAATGGAGCACATAATCGGACGAAAGAGCTTTAACCGTCTCTGTGTTGACCGACCAAGCGCAACAAGCATTCCACAAGCTGACATCCGGCGCCTATACTCGTACAACACAATGCATGCATGTTTGCATGCTTGCATTCAACATTCTGGCGGTTACACCGGTTGTTAATGTACCAGCATTCCACGTTTGCAATGGCTCAACCCGCGCTTACATGAAACTATGATCTTATAATGTTAATCACTTAAATATGTTAAATGTATTCCCGAAATTTCATTACTATGCATTAATTATTTTTTGGTGTTGCGATTTTTTTCGTCATTGTTTTAGCAGTAACTGTATACACGACTCTGTAGGCGGCCTCACCTTTCATTCCTTACTCTCATGATCCCTACACGAGATGTGCGATGGCAGCAGTAGAGCCTTACCAGAACACCAGTTTTTCTAAATCCCGCAATAACAGCGTCACCTTTCTTCTAAAATTCACGCGATTCTGTGATACGCTTCACATGCGCTTACGATCCTAGCAGCGCGTCTCGGTCCTTTCAGTGTCTGCTGTTATTTCTGTTTCCTAAGTACAGGGTGATTACAACAAAACTTTCGCTACTTGAGAGGGCCTCCATGGTAAACAGATAATCGTAGTACAATGAAACCTTGTGGAATCCTTTGGAAGGACATCTGGAGGAAAAATAGCGAATAAAGCATCGAAAGAAACACACATTGTGACTTTTGTTATTTGTCAACCACAATGGTATTGAACCTGAGAGTGAGGGCGCTTCGGTTGGCTTACCGTGAGTTTTTATCATGATATTTTACAAGGACACTCTGAACTGGTTGACAGTATATGAATAACTGTCCTGAAAGTATTCACAGTGCGATACGTTTTCCTTAATCACCACGGTATTTGTTTACCTTCACACTACCGCGTGTTTCCGATAACAGCCACGGGAAGCCAAGTGTAATAATATCAATGTCGATTAGTAATTCCGTACTATGTATTGCTTTCCAGGTTGCAAACGTTGCTCAGTGTAACAACCATCTGCATCTACGACATTCTATAACTGAGCTAGAGATTACTCTAGTGCTGCCCGAAACATATGAATGGTATGTTGGTTACTTCCCCTTCACTATTCTCATCTTCAGCCTCAGACGTGTATTAGAGCCCGTTGGTAAACACTGTCATTCAGGTAGTCCCACGGCCAGAAATCACACAAATTTAAATCTGGTGATCTTGGTGGCCAAGCAGTTTGGAATGATCCTCGAATGATTCGGTTTATCCCCAAAATCATGACGAAATAACCGAGTGACCTCATAAGCAATATGTTATGGAGTTCCGTCTTGCACCATAAAAGTTGAGTTCCAGCCTCTCTCCCGTAGATCAGGGATCACATGTTAGCGAAACAGATCACAGGAACGTGTACCGTTCACGCTGCATGTCCGTGGTCCTTGGGGTCCGAGTTCCAGTACCAAAAACCGGCGCCTAACGGCAAGTCATGCACCGCAGAGTCTAGACATCACTCTTACAAACTTGTGTAACTATATGACAAATATTTTTTCGTCTACACTGGGTAAAGTAGTGAAAGTTCGATTATAATCACTCCGTACTCCAAATGATGGAATACAACTCTGGACCTGACCGCACTGTATGGTGTAGGTGCTTTCCACACAGAAGCAAAGCACTTTTCCGGAACGTTTTCCACAAATTTAGTACTGCAGTTTACCTTTTCTAATACTGAGGAGGTCGTAGCAACCAATGTTCTTACGTCTTCGCCAATTCTAACATAAGTTGGCAACATTTTCAGAATTACTCCGTCACGTATTTCAGTTTTGCAGTTATGAAAGTCTGCTACAGTAATGGTGCCATTGTTTGCAGCTGATTAATATTAACCTTAATGTAGAGAAAGATTGTACGAACCATCTGAGCGCTGTGTCCTGGTATACAAATTATTTGTCTTCGGCTTTTCCCCCTACTTGAGGTCGGTTTTTCTAATCAAAAAATGGTTCAAATGGCTCTGAGCACTATGGGAGTTAACATCTATGGTCATCAGTCCCCTAGAACTTAGAACTACTTAAACCTAACTAACCTAAGGACATCACACAACACCCAGCCATCACGAGGCAGAGAAAATCCCTGACCCCGCCGGGAATCGAACCCAGGAACACGGGCGTGGGAAGCGAGAACGCTACCGCACGACCACGAGATGTGGGCCGGTTTTTCTAATCATGCAACGCCATCTATCGAGCTTTTAGGCATCATATTCACTAACTTTCAGATTCTTCATACTTCGGACAATCGTCAACCAGCTGATTTGAGTTCTTCCACACACTCTCTTTTCTTTTTAGCGATGGGAAGGCATTTCTCCACGACATAGTCATCGCTTCTTCGCGTTATGTCTCTTACAACTTCGGCCTCGATTGCGGGGGAGACTTTGAAACTAACCATTTGCGCACTCCGTCTCTCAGTGTTACTCCTCCTGCTCATCTCAACATGCGCCACTTCTGGTGAATGGAGCTTCTGTTCGTGAATCTTTTATAATGGCCCGATCGCACTGCCATACAATAACACCAGTCTTGCAGCTGTTTTATACAGTTTGCCTTTCTGTGGGCAGTTTTGCTCTACACTGAACTCCTGAGAGCATGCTTCACTGTTCCAACCAATGTTTAACTGATCAGTCCTGTGATATTACTGGTCCCAGATACTTAAAATGTTGAACTCTAGAATGTGTGACATCACAAGCTTGATATCTGAGGTCAGTGTGGGATCGAGACTGCGGTTGCACATCATGTATTCGTTATTTGTTCTACTAATGCCTAAGCCATTTGTTTCTAGTGCCTTTCTCCACACTTCAAGGTTCTGTTGAATTTTCTACGTGTATTGGATATAATGGCTACATTATCAGCTTAATAAAGATTCCACAGTGTTGGTTTGTGTTTCTACATCTACATCTACTACTACATGATTACTCTACTATTCACAATAAAGCGCCTGCAAGAGGGTTCAATGAACCACCTTCATGCTGTCTCTCTACCGTTCCACTCTCGAACGGCACGCGAGAAAAACGAACACTTAAATTTTTCTGTGCGAGCCCTGATTTCTCTTATTTTATCGTGATGATCATTTCTCCCTAAGTAGGTGGGAGCCAACAGAATGTTTTCGCAATCGGAGGAGAAAACTGGTGATTGAAATTTCATGAGAAGATCCCATCGCAACGATAAACGCCTTTGTTTTAATGATTGCCACTCCAATTCACGTATCATGTCTGTGATACTGTCTCCCCTATTTCGCGATAATACAAAACAAGCTGCCCTTCTTTGTACTTTTTCAATGTCATTTGTCAGTCCCACCTGATGCGGATCCCACACCGCACAGCAATACTCCAGAATAGGGCGGACAAGCGTAGTGTAAGCAGTCTCTTTGGTAGACCTGTTGCAGCTTCTAAGTGTTCTACCAATGAATCGCAGTCTTTGGTTTGCTCTACCCACAATATTATCTATGTGATCGTTCCAATTTAGGTTATTTGTAATCGTAATCCCTAAGTATTTAGTTGAATTTACAGCCCTCAGATTTGTGTGACTTATCGCGTAATCGAAATTTTCTTTGCGGTTCGCTAATTCATTACAAAATTAGACGGTAAGTAACTTTCCACGCTTCCCTCATGAACACCTACCTTAATATCAAAGCCTTTGATACGCCTTTAGGCCTTTACAGGCAAGCTGGAGATTGTTATGCATGTCCACAACAAGTCGTTATTAGCACTCCGTGACATTATGTGCGATGTACGAGCATGTCAACAAAAGTGGAGTACGAAAAAACTGAAAAATGACATCACTGACACGGAGCCAAGGAAAGTAAACCACCACTAGATACAGATAATTTTTTAACGGAAACTGCTTATTAACCTCTCTGCTGATAACGCATATACGTCCGAAGATAAATTACCTTTAAGGCAACACGGTAGCTTCAATTTTCCACTTCCCTAACTGCGAATCGAGTCAGTTACAAATGGACAAACCTGCTGCTCCGTAGAAGAGTTTTGCACCGAAGTATATTGGCTGTTATGCACCCAGACTGTCTAACAACGGACCGGCAAAGGCACACGGGACACGTTCAAAAGCGCTCCCGGGGCATCGTTAAAAATAATGGTGGGCAACCCAGGGCAACAAGGACTCAAGTCGACAGCGCCACTAGTTATCAGAGAACAGTTCGTTCTACTGCATATTTCCATCAACTAAACTGGTCATTTAAGCAACTTTAAACTGTATTGCCTCAATTTACCCGTTAATGTAACTGACTTTAAAGTCTTACCGATAAAGTCGAACATATATACTTGATTTCTTTAATTCTGAGATTAAAATCGGAGGATATTTTGAAGGGTAAATTCAATGCTGATGAAATGTGCAAACGTATTTCCAGTGATGGAACACTGGTGTTGTGTTCTAACACCAATTACTCTCCGCTGGAAGTAACTTCAATTGTCTCTTCGAATTGTGGATCTTACCACCCAGTTGTTGCTATATAGCGTCGAATAGCTGTAATAAGTGCTTGCATAGAGCGATACTGAGTTTGTGTTGTTGTGGATAAAATGCAGTTGTTGAAAGGAAAAAATGAAATATGGATCTCTTAGAAAGGCCCCAAAAGAAGAATAGAGATTAACGTTCTCGTCTTCAGAATGAGATTTCCACTCTGCAGCGGAGTGTGCGCTGATATGAAACTTCCTGGCAAATTAAAACTGTGTGCCAGGCCGAGACTCGAACTCGGGACCTTTGCCTTTCGCGGGCAAGTGCCCTACCAACTTTTTTTTTTTTTTTAATCTCATTTTGTTCGCTTCTGTTCGTCGCAACTGCTCGGGGCGGACGTCGTAAGACACCCTTTTAAGTTCGTTGTTGATCGATTAACTCAGTTATTTTATCACAGAGGGCAGCTACCCCTGTGACCGAACACGCTGAGCTACCGTGCCGGCACCAACTGAGCTACCCAAGCACGACTCACGCTCCGTCGCAGCTTTACTTCTGCCAATACCTCCTACCTTTCAAACTTTACAGAAGCTCTCCTGCACCGGAGTGGAAATCTCATTCTGGAAACATCCCCCATGTCTCCGCAATATCATTTCTTTCAGGAGTGCTAGTTCTGCACGGTTCGCAGGCAGAGTGGAAATCTCATTCTGGAAACATCCCCCAGGCTGTGGCTAAGCCATGTCTCCGCAATATCCTTTCTTTCAGGAGTGCTAGTTCTGCAAGGTTCGCAGGAGAGCTTCTGTAAAGTTTGGAAGGTAGGAGACGAGGTACTGGAAGAAGTAAAGCTGTGAGGACGGGGCGTGAGTCGTGCTTGGGTAGCTCAGTTGGTAGAGCTCTTGCCCGCGAAAGGCAAAGGTCCCGATTTCGAGTCTCGGCCTGGCACACAGTTTTAATCTGCCAGGGAGTTTCGTTCTCGTCTTCATTTGACTTCACCACTGTTTTCCATCTAACTACAAAATATGATCGTTCCTCTAATTACCGAAAACTACTGTACAACAATTATATTAAATTTCA
This sequence comes from Schistocerca cancellata, assembly GCF_023864275.1. NCBI lineage: Eukaryota > Metazoa > Arthropoda > Insecta > Orthoptera > Acrididae > Schistocerca > Schistocerca cancellata. The sequence goes on along the minus strand of NC_064632.1, from coordinate 356,687,822 downwards.
GCCTCCACTTGCATAAGCAAAGAAACTTTACCTAGATTTCGGCTATAATAATGTAGCCTTCTTCAGAAATGTCACAATATAAAATTAAATTAAAACATGCCATATATTGGCCTTATCAAAATTAATATGTTGGTACTACAGTACATAGTCATAGGACTGCATCACTTCTACTAATGTTTTGCCTTTAGGTCACACCCACCTGTCTGGCCCGTTGGTGTGACCTATCGGGAAAACATTAGCAGAAGTGACGCAGTCCTATGACTATGTACTGTAGTACCAACATTCTGATTATTGGACAAGTGGGTGGCATTACAGTTTTAGCACAAAAAGGCACCATAATTTATACATGCAGTCACTTACATAGTTACAGGTCTAGTTTGCCAAGGATGCAGAAAGAGGAACTATCCCGGCATTTGTCTGAAGTAATTTAGGGAAACCACGGAAAATTTAAGTGAAGGTGGTTGGATGGTGATTGAGACTTCTACGTTCCCGAACAAGGGGCTAGTGTGTCTAAAAAGGCACAACTTCATTCGATTTCTCCCACGTGTACAATATTGTCTTTTTTATACATTCTTCCAAATAACGCAAACGGTTAGTGCTACACTGTTCACTCACTTTCCGACACTAGTTACTGCACATACTAATCACGTAATATTTCGTAATATAAAAAGCTGGTACAACACTACTCACTAACTTCCGTACATCACTGACTGCCTACATTACACTCTCCCCAAGGGCTGGCAACAGGACTGTGATGCTAAAACAGTGGCTCGACCCAATGGGAATTTCCGTGATGGAGGCAAAACCCAATATAACCGTGTCGGCAGCGTTGATCCGCGGAAATGCATGAATATTTAACACTGTCCTGGGGTCGCTCGGATAAAGAAGAGGAGACGTTTCGAGCGCAGGTTTTCTGCGGATAGGAGTTGAGAGCTTTCCTGGGGCGTCCTGAGGGACGCGGCGGCTGAGACGTTAGAGATTCTGCTGTTTCAGTCACAGTCGTGCTCCAGAGGGAGTGAAGGATTCACGAGTCAGGTATTTAGAGGGAGTGCGTGGCGCGGCTACATTTCTTTTCGTGGCTACGACACTTGCCATTGCGAGACCGTAGAAAACAGAGGAGATTAATTACCTGCCAGAGGAGGCTACAGTCGCAAAGAACGCACTTGCAGACGGTGAGTCGACAGAATAAACGATCACTTACGAACGAAGGCTTTGAGGGCCGTTATCGTCGTTGGAAAAACTTCTTGTAGGATCTATTGGTCTGACATTTCGGACTTCTCGCTGAAGCAGTCTTTCAAGACCTGGCTGCACAATGTGGCATACCGTCAAACCGGAGCTAATTAAAGAAAAATAATAAAAGTATTTCCCGCTTTTATCACTATGGATGTTGATGATTGGCTGTTTAGAGAATAACCACTCACAACTTGACTGAAGTTTCTGATATTGACAAAATGGAAGGAACGATCTATATTCAACTTGAAGAACCTCTTTATAATCAAGATCTCATTCATTAATATTTATTGACGACAGCATTAGACATACAGGCCTTAGTGTATTACTGCGTGGGGAACCGTGCCATCGCCCAGGATGGGATGTCAGGTTTTTTGAGCGTAAGATATTATATTTTAACATGGCCCCAACAGGACGAATTAAACAAGACAATGAAAGTTTCGTGTAAATGAAAAAGTGTGAGAATTAATTGTAAATACAAATCATCCATAAAATCTTGTATTTTGTGTCTGGAAATTCAGTATTTTGAAACAGATGACAGTGGAAGTGCTGCAGCTGGTCCAACTTGGCTGCGTCTTTCAAAATAGCAAAGACTGCAAGTGGCCGTATTGGCAACTCCGATTCAACCATGCGGCTCCACGACAATTGAAGTGTACCTACGGCTGCTTGGAAGGCCCTACAGAAGCGAAAGAGTTCATAGAAAAAAAAAAAAAATATAAATGTCAGCGTATGATGGCCTAACGATTATATATAATATCTATAGAGGTATATATATAATATCTGTAGAGGTATCGCTGAGAAAAAAAATTCGTAATATACAGAGTAAGAAGAGATAAAATATGCACTGCCCCACATGTGACACAATCTTTTGAATCCAGCTGTAGTGACTGAGAGGCATTTACACGTGGAAAGATACACTGCATTCTCCCCCACCACTCCCTGTAACTTCCTTTAAGATTTCCCTCACTTCCTTTATTTTCTCGGTGTTGGAGCCGTAATCAGCAGCTATTACTATTTAAGATAATACGGAGAAATATGTTAGTCTGTTATTTTGAAGCTGAAGCAAACAAAAAGGTACGAACTGTTTATCCAGTTTCATCATATTTCACACTGTTTACGTTCCAATAACTTTATTTAGCATAGAACCGTTTCTTTCGCAACCATAAATGAAAGTGCTTTCAAAACCGCTTGGTTTGTGCCGAAACTCATGGTCGTGGCATGTGGGAAAGCACGCTTTATCGATATTCGACCACAGCCGTTTTTCCTTTATGAAGTAAATAGGCACTGGCGATTTATTCATTGATTTTCAACAGATCAAGCATTTATACATTAGTCGCTGTCTGTCCTATGACCTTCCACTCTATATAGCAGAAGCGGCGACGATATACCACCGACAATGGAGGGCTCAACTGTGCTGCAGGTCTCGCACAGCACGCTCCCTTCCGCTCAGGGAACGAGAAAAAGTGAACAGGTTTTAGTTATAAACTCTGCGAGTGACATAACTTAGTTTGAAGTTATAACTCAAAATGTATGACACTGTAAACCTTTCACTTCCGTTTCACTGACTGGTACACTATACCTGACTCTGGTATTAAAGAGTTATCGCGTCAAAAAGACCTATTAGTGTGTACGGTATGTGAAAGTAAAGTGTGGTGTCTGAAAAGAAGACGTCATGGGTGAATGACGTTGTGAAAATGGTTGACTACGCCTGAAACTGCAAGGCTGGAGCAGGCCCCGAGGGCGGCGGGGGTGATGTGGAAGGAGGGTGGAGGGGGGAGGGGGGGAGAGGGGAGCGGCGCTTGAAAATTTCGCAGGGGGCGGCAAAATTCCCGAAGCCAGCCAGCCCTGACACCATCTGCTCACAAACAACCAACATTCATATGTGATATCTGAATGACAAACCCACCGCTTCATTATTCTTTATATACCAGAGGTTCCCAACCTTTGCTAGTCCACTACCTCTAGCAGCAATCAGACATTAGCCATTACCCCGGCCTCCCCCCCCCCCCCCCCCCACCGCGCCATTCCTCACCCTCATCATCACCAATATTTGTGCCTAATTAAACTTCAGAATGGAAAAGAATTTAAACTTTTACTTTTAAAGTGATGAAAGATGGTCGATTAAAACGCGGATTAATAAGTCATTGAGACTATTGGTACAGCTTACTTCTAACAACCTTTTATTTATTTTTTCTCAATTAGTACACATCGAAAAACATGCTCTAAATCCATTCAGTTCCTTGTTTTCCATTTCATTGCCTTCACAGTTAAAAATCCAGTTTCCCGCCTATAAATCTCGAATGCCTCATTTCTTTCCAATGTGCTGTATTCGGGTGGTTTGTGTGTGTTTGTGTGTGTGTTTGTGTATGTGTTGCGTGTGTGTGTTGCAGAAATTACCTGTGCATCGAGAGTGCTATCTAAAACTCTTCCTTTTGCAGCTAACTATCCACAGTGAGGGCAACACTTCCTACAAAACACGTTTTCGTTTTCTCTCCACCACTCCTGATCCTAGCTACATATTCGTCTCCCATACCTTGCACACCCATTCAAAAACAACCTAGTTAAATTTTGTGTGCGCTATGCTTTTATAAATCACTTGATTGCTGGACTCCTTACTTCTGAACTGTCAGAAAATGGAAAACTGTACGCTGTCAATGTTTTGAGCCTGACCACTGCACTAATAATAATAATAATACTGTAGTGCCATTATGTAGATACTGTCGTATGGTGCTGTCATCTATAGCGATGCCAGTAACGAAGCAATTTCAGGCATATTGCAGGAACCATCTACAACTTGCAGAAGATATTTTCATGAGATGCTTAGCATTTTATACCTATACGTCTTACTTTTACTGTCTCAGATGCCTGGCATGAAACACAACGTACGTCTCTTTTGGGTGAAGTATGTGAGGACTATGTTGTTCATACATTTGTTTGACAAGCTGTGACCTCCACCGCATTATTACGCATTAGTTCTATTAATCGAGAAAAATGTTATTGGTAACTTACTCTAACAATATTAGAGTTTTACAAAATTATGATAATAAAAAAGATATTTCAAAACTAATTTAGTTTCATGACAAACAAAACGGATCCTTTTGCTTTCTGTCCCTTAGAATGTTTCATTTTACACTTGAGGAGGTTATTATCCCGAAGTTCGCAGCCACTGTTATGTATAAAACGCTGGTGACGTTAATCTTACGTACTTATCCAATCATTTAGTAAGCTCCATGCCAGGTCACGAATGTCGTGTGCAGCCTTCATGGTTTTGCAGTTTTAATGGTCAGCACTTACAACAAGACTAGTTTATGTGCTGTGGTAGACCGACTACATAAAGTACTACGGTTATCTATGCGAGCAACACCAGTGCGCTACGCTGTGCTTGTCTTCATCAAAGAACTAGACGGGATGAACGTATCCAACAGCAAAGATATTGCATAATTGTTTAAATAGTGCCTCACAACCGTGTACTTCAAATGAAACGATGAGTTCTATGAACATACGGATGGTATATCTACGGGCAGTCCCCCAAAGCCCAGCTATTGCGAATTTCTGTATGGAAAAATTCGAGGAGCAGGCATTAGGAACTGCCAACAAGAAACCGAATATTTGGTTCCGATAGGTGGATGATACATGTGTTTTATGGAGTTACTAGAGAAACTAGGTCGTTTTCACAACCGTCCGAACGGGATTAATCTTACCATGGAGGAGGAGGGAGCCGCAAGATTAAATTTTCTCAAGAAAGAAGTTCTCAAGAAAGAAGATGGTAGCTTGGGCCACACAGTTTACCAAAAACCCACGTACACAGGCCGTTACCTACACCTACACCAGGATTCGAACCACCATCCACAACAAAAGCGAGGCATCATGAAAACACTGGCGGATAAGAGAAGGAACACATGCAAACCAGAGCTTCTTGAAGCGAAATTACAACATCTCACCAATGTATTGCTCAAAAACGGTTATCGTCCGCAGCGGTAAAAAGAGCGCCAAGGCAACCGCGCAGAAATCATAGTGATGCACAAGCGCTTGTGAAATCGAAATTTTCCTGCTTTTCAGTTAAGGAATGTACAAACACACCCGTAAGATTCAAGATCTTCTAATATTGGCCACGGATGCTCGTAAACCGCCAGAAAAATCAGGAATTTGTAGAATTTCTTGCAGTTGTGGAAAAAAAAACAGCACAGGAGCAATTGCAGAAGGGAGGAGACTGAAGGATCAGCTGTTGCGGAACATCCTTTGCAGCCAGGAGACGAGCACATTCATTTTGATAGGCCTCAAGTACTGACAGCCAAAAGCTACAGAGAGAGACCATAGAGATTGTAAAACACCCCAGGAATTTCAGTGGGAAGGAAAAGGGCGTGGAACTGAATGACATTTGGATCCCGGTTTTGAAGAAGGTATGTTTTACCACTATGGGTTAATGGCAACAGCGGGCGACGGCAATCGGCAGCGGCCAATTGCACTCGGGTATTCAAAACATGTGACGTATCGCCACTGGACGGAACCATGCGGAAACGGAATTTTGTTGCAGTCAGTAGCGAGCCAGGGTGTGAATCAGACACTCAAAGAAACTACGATTCCCCTTGAAAATGTCCTGCGCATGTGGGAACGAAACGTTGGGTTCGACCTTGAGATCCATTCGACCACGGCATAATAGTCCGGAACATTCTACACTACTGGCCATTAAAATTGCTACACCAAGAAGAAATGAAGATGATAAACGGATATTCATTTGACAAATATATTATACTAGAACTGACATGTGATTACATTTTCACGCAATTTGGGTGCATAGATCCTGAGAAATCAGTACCCAGAACAACCACCTCTGGCTGTAATAACGGCCTTGATACGCCTGGGCATTGCGTCAAAGAGATCTTGGATGGCGTGTACTGGTACAGCTGCCCATGCAGCTACAATACGATACCACAGTTCATCAAGAGTAGTGACTGGCGTATTGTGACGAGCCAGTTGCTCAGCCACCATTGACCAGACGTTTTCAATTGGTGAGATATCTGGAGAATGCTGGCCAGGGCAGCAGTCGAACATTTTCTGTATCCAGAAAGGCTTGTACAGGACCTGCAACATGCGGTCCTACATTATCCTGCTGAAATGTAGGGTTCAAACGGTTAAAATGGCTCTGAGCACTATGGGACTCAACTGCTGAGGCCATAAGTCCCCTAGAACTTAAAACAACTTAAACCTAACTAACCTAAGGATTCTAACCTGCGACCGTAGCGGTCACGCTGTTCCAGACTGTAGCGAATAGAACCGCACGGCCGAAATGTAGGGTTTCGCAGGGATCGAATGAAGGGTGGAGCCCCGGGTCGTAACATATCTGAAATGTAACGTCCACTGTTCAAAGTGCCGTCAATGCGAACAAGAAGTGGCCGAGACGTGTAACCAATGGTACTCCATACCTTCACGCCAGGTGATACGCCAGTATGGCGAGGACGAATACACGCTTCCAATGTGCGTTCACCGCGATGTCGCCAAACACGGATGCGACCATCATGATGCTGTAAACACAAACTGGATTCATCCCAAAAAATTACGTTTTGCCATTCGTGCTCCCAGGTTCGTCTTTGAGTATACCATCGTAGGCGCTCCTGTCTGTGATGAAGCGTCAAGGGGAACCGCAGCCATGGTCTCCGAGCTGATAGTCCGTGCTGCTGCAAACATCGTCGAACTGTTCGTGCAGATGGTTGTTGTCTTGCAAACGTCCCCATCTGTTGACTCAGGGATCGAGACGTGGCTGCACGATCCGTTACAACCATGCAGACAAGATGCCTGTCCTCTCGACTGCTAGTGATACGATGGCATTTGGATCCAGCACGGCGTTACCCTCCTGAACCCACCGATTCCATATTCTGCTAACAGTCATTGGATCTCGACCAACGCGAGCAGCAATGTCGCGATACGGTAAACTGCAATCGCGATAGGTAACAATCCGACCTTTATCAAAGTCGGGAACGTGGTGCTACGCATTTCTCCTCCTCACACGAGGCATCACAACAACGTTAGACCAGGCAACGCTGGTCAACTGCTGTTTGTGTATGAGAAATCGGTTGGAAACTTTCCTCATGTGAGCACGTTGTAGGCGTCGCTACCGGCGCCAGCCTTGTGTGAATGCTCTGAAAAGTTAATCATTTGCATATCATAGCATTTTCTTCCTGTTGGTTAAATTTCGCATCTGTAGCACGCCATCTTCGTGGTGTAGGAATTTTAATGGCCAGTAGTGTATTAATTGTGAGCAAAGAGGCTGGAACATAACTGACAGACATTCGACCATGTCCACCTCGTCTGTCGCCCCCCCCCCCCCAACCACTGCCGTAGCTGTTGTGACGCAGTGCAGACTCGTCGGGTGTCGACACCGAGGCGCCGGCGCCGTAAAGCGTACTCCAGACCGCTCAGTGCTGGAGGTAATCAGCTAATAGCTGCAACCATCCCTGCCATAAACTCAGCTGCCGGCACCCCCAGACGCGATTTCGCCGTTAAAGAGAGAGACTCGACCGTAGAGCATGCCCGCAATTAACAGAGGGCAGTAAAGCACGGCGGCGGTCGTCTGGCGGTATCCGACGGCGTCAGGATCACACCGAGAGTCGCAATAAACGTCGAGTGGGTCATCCTGCAGTGTGGTCCCGACTGTAGGGAAATTCATGGGATTTGCAGGGAAGATAGAATGTAAAATCGTGTTGTGTCAAGGAATCAGTCGGCTAACGACAGAAGGAACTACCCGGATCATAAGGCGCATTTTACTTTCTCTCAACTCCTCGCCAACATCTGAATTAAGAGTTCAGGGACACGAAATAAAATCTTTGAGGTTTGCGGAGGACATGGTACTTGTAATTCCGCCAGAGACCCAAATAGGGTCATGGAAAAACAATGAGCGGAATTAATGTGCCTCCAAAAGAGATTACAAAATGATCACCAACAAAAGAAAACCAAAGGTAAAGAAATGTAGTAAAATTATATCAGGCGACGCTGGGGGAATTAGGTTACAAAATAGGAAAGTGAAAAAAGTAAAGGAGTTTTCCTGTTTGGGGAACAAAATAACTAATTATGGGCAAAATAGATGGGATATAAGAGGAATATCTTAAAAAAATACATTTAACTTTTATTAAGGTATTTGTTTGTATCCTTTTGAAACGTGGTGCTACAGACGAATGCTGAAGAGTAGATGAGTAAATCAAATAACTGATGAGAAATCACCGAATCGAATTGGGAAGAAAAAAAGAAATTTATGGCACAGCATAAAGAAGAGATTGGTTGAGAGGACATTTGATGAGGCATCAAGGAGTAGTTAATTTGGTAATGGAGGCTAACATATGTAGAGGGACACCAAGGCATGAATACGGTATGCAGGCAGGTTCATACGTATGTAGGTTGTGGTAGTTATCCAGAGACGAAGAGGCCTGCGATAGGATAGTGGAGATAAGAGCGCTGCGTCAAACCAGTCTTCGGGCCACAGTTTTAAATAATCATATAACAGGTCTATAAAAACCTACTAGACAGCATAGAGCGTTAACGTGTCGTTTTTGGGATTCGGAGGGGTGAGCTCTCCTTGGATCAAATCTACCTCACGGATGAACGATGAGGGCAAGCCTGAATGAGGATTTCAGGCGTTTTCCCGCATCCAACTACGTGAATACCGGGCTGGTACTCAGGTTCTGCTTCAGATACACGCTACGGAAACGTTTACAAAACTTTCTCAGTGAAGCATTAACTCTAGAGGCAGAGAAATTCCTTCCCGGGGCAGTGTTGGCGTCAGGAAGGGAATCTGACCACCAGCTATCACCAACATTGATAAAATCCATATAAAAAGGCCGACCACGTAAAGAAACGGAAGAAGCCAAGGAAGAAGAGGAGGTAGAAGAAGAATATATCAAGTCAATGAATATAATTTACAAGGAACGAGGTTAAGCTAGTACAAAAAGTTTTAAAGCTTGCGCAACAGGCAATCTTTCAAGTTAAAACCGTGACGATGAACTTCCCTCACGGCGTGTAGATGAGATGCACATTTGCGTCAAATGGGTACATCCAATTCCGAGAGTTTTGCGTGCAACAAGGAAGTGGGGAATAATGGAGAGGATGCAGCACGAAGTTTACAGGGCCTCGCCGGCTGGCTAGTACTTTCTTACAATACTTGCGCGCCGCCCGCAGGGAGTGCCGTTTTACGACTGCGCCGGGCTGCGCGACATCCCGCGCCCCTGGCAGCCCGCTACCCGCGGCGCACGCCTCCCAGGGCGGCTCTAAATTCTCATCGCCAGCCCGGCTGCACATCTCGCCAGAAGCGACTCTGGCACTCGCACTCCTGCTGCGCTCTCACGTCCGGCCTGTTGTAAGCGCCTCTGCCCGCCAACTGACACGGGCCTCTCTGGCATAATACTGCCTGCTCCCACAGCCAGGCTTGACCAACTTTAAACTCGCACTTGCCATTTCAGCGCGCCTGTACAGTGGTCTGCTCTACACAGACTAGACTAGTCCTCTCCAACACATTACATTCCTACAATCACTTACAATTGATGTTTTGGTGTTTTTATTCCACCAGGGCGCTTGGACGTTTCTGACTCTAGTGGTTCCCAAACTGGGGGTAAAAATGAATTAATTTATACACTACTGGCCATTAAAATTGCTACACCACGAAGATGACGTGCTACAGACGCGAAATTTAACCGACAGGAAGAAGATGCTGTAATATGCAAACGATTACCTTTTCAGAGCATTCACACAAGGTTGGCGCCGGTGGCGACACCTACAACGTGCTGACATGAGGAAAGTTTCCAACCGATTTCTCATACACAAACAGCAGTTGACCGGCGTTGCCTGGTGAAACGTTGTTGTGATGCCTCGTGTAAGGAGGAGAAATGCGTACCATCATTTTTCCGACTTTGATAAAGGTCGGATTGTAGACTATCGCGATTGCGGTTTATCGTATCGCGACATTGCTGCTCGCGTTGGTCGAGATCCAATGACTGTTAGCAGAATATAGAATCGGTGGGTTCAGGAGGGTAATACGGAATGCCATGCTGGATCCCAACGGCCTCGTATCACTAGCAGTCGAGATGACAGGCATCTTATCCGCTTGGCTGTAACGGATCGTGCAGTCACGTCTCGATCCCTGAGTCAACAGATGGGGACGTTGGCAAGACAACAACCAACTCCACGAACAGTTCGACGACGTATGCAGCACCATGGACTATCAGCTCGGAGACCATGGCTACGGTTAGCTTGACGCTGCATCACATACACGAGCGCCTGCGATGGTGTACTCAACAACGAACCTGCGTGCACGAATGGGAAAACGTCACTTTTTCGGATGAATCCAGGTTCCGTTTACAGCAACATGATGGTCGTATCCGTGTTTGGCGACATCGCGATGAACGCACATTGGAAGCGTGTATTCGTCATCGCCATACTGGCGTATCACCCGGCGTGATGGTATGGGGTGCTATTGGTTACACGTCTCGGTCACCTCTTGGTCGCATTGACGGCACTTTGAACAGTGGACGTTACATTTCAGATGTGTTACGACCCGTGGCTCTACACTTCATTCGATCCCTGCGAAACCCTACATTTGAGCAGGATAATGTACGACCGCATGTTGCAGGTCCTGTACAGGCCTTTCTGGATGCAGAAAATGTTCGACTGCTGCCCTGGCCAGCACTTTCTCCAGATCTCTCACCAGCTGAAAACGTCTGGTCAAAGGTGGTCGAGCAACTGGCTCGTCACAATACGCCTGTCGCTACTCTTGATGAACTGTTGTATCGTGTTGAACCTGCATGGGCAGCTGTATCTGTACACGCCATCCAAACTCTGTTTGACTCAATGCCCACGCGTATGAAGGCCGTTATTACGGCCAGAGGTGGTTGCTCTGGGTACTGATTTCTCAGGATCTATGCACCCATATTGAGTGAAAATGTAATCACAAGTCAGTTCTAGTACAATATATTGGTCCAATGATACCCGTTTATCATCTGCATTTCTTCTTGGTGTAGCAATTTTAATGCCAGTAGTGTATTTTGGTTTACTCACGAAAGTACATTATTTTAAAACTAGCTGACAAACTCGTCATGTGCTGGGTATTCATTTTGACATTTTTCTGTTAATATATAAGGAACTATCAGTCTCGACTACTGTAATGAAACCAACCGTTACCTAGGCTTCAGCCGCCAGACCGAGTGGCCGAGCGGTTCTAGGCGCTACATTCTGGAACCGCGCGACCGCTACGGTCGCAAGTTCGAATCCTGCCTCGGGCATGGATATGTGTGATGTCCTTATGTCAGTTAGGTTTATGTAGTTCTACGTTCTAGGGGACTGATGACCTCAGAAGTTAAGTCCCATAGTCCTGAGAGCCATTTTTAGGTTTCAGCCCAAATAATTGAGCCTTCTTCAGAAGATACACTTGAATATATAATTTGTCTAAGAGGGCATGGTCTAGAAATAAAACTTAAACAGGCTGAATAGGCGTAGTCACATTTGAAAAATGCGGTGTATAAGTACTAAGTCAACACCAAGACCATGCCCTCTTAGACAAATTATAGATTCAGGTATATTTCCTGAAGAAGACTCAATTATTTGTGCTGAAGCCTAGGTAAAGGCTGGTATCATTATCGCAATCGTGGCTGATAGTTTCTTATATATTAGATTATCACGATTGCTGGCTGTGCTGCAATGTTGATAGTAAAAAAATAAATTCTATTAGAAACGAAAAAATAAAAAGAAAACTGTGTTTGATGTGTCAGTTTTTGCACTCTAGGCACAGCTTTTCGCATGTGTAAAATGCGATTTTGTAAACGTCTCTAGGGCAAGGCCTCTTCATGGCTCTATAGGCAGCTATTGTTTTCGCCTAAAGCCTTTTGGGCTTTAAAGTTGAAAGCTTTCTAATGCGCTGCCAGGTGTCACGGAGTTCCTTAAGTTGAATCGACTGTAGGAGTGTTTCAATAGAAAAGAATAAATATATTAAAACATTATGCAAGACGCAGCATTTTTCACGCATCTCTATGTATATGGCGTCATCGTCTCTTGAACTATGTATTGTACAATGATATAGGAACATTCAGTGGCACATGCGTGTACTTTCGGCGAAATATGTTGCGAATAGATTTAGTAGCAAGTTAGTAACAATTTTAAACCTCATACACAAAGCAGCAGTTTCTCATGCATGCCAGTGTTTATGATGTCATATATTTTGGCCTATGTGTGGCCACGATATAATTTTGTAGGTGCATTTAGCGGCACATGTGGATATTGTCTGCGAAGTTTAGCTAGTACCACGGACGTAATAAATTTAGAAGGCATGCATGATGTGGCATTTTTTTTCACCCATCTCATTTTTTATGACGCCATATCTACTGAAGGATGATGGGTAGGCGGTTGTTACCCACATAGCAATTGTAGCCTGACAGTAAGAAAGCCGGCCGGAGTGGCCGTGCGGTTCTAGGCGCTACAGTCTGGAACCGGGAGACCGCTACGGTCGCAGGTTCGAATCCTGCCTCGGGCATGGATGTGTGTGATGTCCTTAGGTTAGTTCTATGTTCTAGGCGACTGATGACCTCAGAAGTTAAGTCGCATAGTGCTCAGAGCCATTTGAACCATTTGAACAGTAATAAATATGTGTCCAAGTTTGGTTGAAATCGGTCCAGTGGTTTAGGAGGAGATGTACACATACACCGACGAGCCAAAACATTATGATACATGCTTAATAGCTCCTTGTCCGCCTTTGGAATGAAACACATCACTGATTCTGCGTATCACGAATACGACAGGTAGGTTTGTGGAGGTATGTGGCATTAGAAGTCCAAGCTCAAGTTATGTCATACACGTAAATAACAAGCCGCTTATTTGCATACGAGGTGATGGCACCCAATAGCGACACAGATGGGTTCCATAGGTTATAAATCAGGCATATTTGTTCGCCGAGATATCAACGTGAGTTCACTACAGTGCTCCTCTAAACACTGTATCAAGGTTCTGGCTCCGAGACACGGACAATTATACTGCTAAAATATGATATTGCCGTCGGGGAAGACATCAAGCATGGCGGGTTGCAGGTAGTTCGCAGCTGTCGGAGTGTCTTCGATTACTAACATAGGTCCCATGCAAGCGCAGGAGAAAGTCTCCCGTAGCATAATACTGCGCCCACCAGTCTGTGTCCGTGGCGCGCCACACGTTTCGAGCCGCCGTTCATCTCTATTACAGCGTTTGTGGTACCTAGTGCAGTAAAAATGTGGTTCACCCGAAAAGCCGACACGTTTCCATTAATCGATAGTCGAATCACTGGAACATTCCCGTGACCACTGCAACGTAGCTGACGATGGCGTTCGGTCTATGTACACTCCTGGAAATTGAAATAAGAACACCGTGAATTCATTGTCCCAGGAAGGGGAAACTTTATTGACACATTCCTGGGGTCAGATACATCACATGATCACACTGACAGAACCACAGGCACATAGACACAGGCAACAGAGCATGCACAATGTCGGCACTAGTACAGTGTATATCCACGTTTTGCAGCAATGCAGGCTGCTATTCTCCCATGCAGACGATCGTAGAGATGCTGGATGTAGTCCTGTGGAACGGCTTGCCATGCCATTTCCACCTGGCGCCTCAGTTGGACCAGCGTTCGTGCTGGACGTGCAGACCGCGTGAGACGACGCTTCATCCAGTCCCAAACATGCTCAATGGGGGACAGATCCGGAGATCTTGCTGGCCAGGGTAGTTGACTTACACCTTCTAGACCACGTTGGGTGGCACGGGATACATGCGGACGTGCATTGTCCTGTTGGAACAGCAAGTTCCCTTGCGGTCTAGGAATGGTAGAACGATGGGTTCGATGACGGTTTGGATGTACCGTGCACTATTCAGTGTCCCCTCGACGATCACCAGTGGTGTACGGCCAGTGTAGGAGATCGCTCCCCACACCATGATGCCGGGTGTTGGCCCTGTGTGCCTCGGTCGTATGCAGTCCTGATTGTGGCGCTCACCTGCACGGCGCCAAACACGCATACGACCATCATTGGCACCAAGGCAGAAGCGACTCTCATCGCTGAAGACGACACGTCTCCATTCGTCCCTCCATTCACGCCTGTCGCGACACCACTGGAGGCGGGCTGCACGATGTTGGGGCGTGAGCGGAAGACGGCCTAACGGTGTGCGGGACCGTAGCCCAGCTTCATGGAGACGGTTGCGAATGGTCCTCGCCGATACCCCAGGAGCAACAGTGTCCCTAATTTGCTGGGAAGTGGCGGTGCGGTCCCCTACGGCACTGCGTAGGATCCTACGGTCTTGGCGTGCATCCGTGCGTCGCTGCGGTCCGGTCCCAGGTCGACGGGCACGTGCACCTTCCGCCGACCACTGGCGACAACATCGATGTAGTGTGGAGACCTCACGCCCCACGAGTTGAGCAATTCGGCGGTACGTCCACCCGGCCTCCCGCATGCCCACTATACGCCCTCGCTCAAAGTCCGTCAACTGCACATACGGTTCACGTCCACGCTGTCGCGGCATGCTACCAGTGTTAAAGACTGCGATGGAGCTCCGTATGCCACGGCAAACTGGCTGACACTGACGGCGGCGGTGCACAAATGCTGCGCAGCTAGCGCCATTCGACGGCCAACACCGCGGTTCCTGGTGTGCCCGCTGTGCCGGGCGTGTGATCATTGCTTGTACAGCCCTCTCGCAGTGTCCGGAGCAAGTATGGTGGGTCTGACACATCGGTGTCAATGTGTTCTTTTTTCCATTTCCAGGAGTGTATGAACATGTAGGGGTGGTTTGCGGCCGAGCTCCATGTTCAACAATGTACGATGAACGACGTGCTCCGAAACAATTGTGCGTGCACCAGCATTGTGCTCCTTCGGCAGAGATGCTACAGATCACCATCTATCCTACTTCACAGACCAAACAAATCTTCGAAGCTCACGTTCTGTGAAGATTCTTGGGCATCCCAACCATTTAGCGCCTAGTGATAGTTTCATTGTCGTTATAACTGTTTCTGTAGCTGTTAACGACAGTGCAATATGAACATTCGGCCAGATTCGCCGTTTTAGAGTTACTTGTTCACAGGCCCTGCGTAATAATAATCTGTGCTTCAATCAAAATCACTTATCTCAATGGATTTCCCCATTTGCAGCCCATATTTTCGCCACAGTGATCAACCGTCCGTGTCTGCTCCGCTTACATACACTGATGTCCAAAATTAAATAAATCGCTATTTTGCCGTCCTGAGTCACAAAAATGCTCAAATGTGTGTGAAATCTTATGGGACTTAACTGCTAAGGTCATCAGTCCCTAAGCTTACACACTACTTAACCTAAATTATCCTAAGGACAAACACACACACCCATGCCCGAGGGAGGACTTGAACCTCCGCCGGGAACAGCCGCACAGTCCGTGACTGCAACGCCTCAGACCGCTCGGCTAATCCCGCGCGGCCTGTCCTGAGTTCCTGAGTCTAACATGATATAAACATGTCAACTGTCAACAGATGATCGTACGATCGTGTTCTGCACGGAACATGGCATTCCTGTCAACGGACAACCACGCCAGCGATGACGTCAGGGCATCCATCAAATGGGGTAGTGTTTGCCGGATAGTCCTACATCCACAGTCGCTGTGTACGCAGTCACAGACCGTGCAGCGTAGCACAGAGAATACGCATGCCAGATTCTCTGCGGTGGAGAGGCGTAGGAAGAATGGGAGCAGGACAGTCGCAAACTGATGTAGACCGATGGCTTAAAGTGAATCGTTCTCTTGTTTCTTGAATGTGGGACGGTTTATAGATGCCGGAACTGTTCTCCGGAGAACAGGGCAGGGCCGACTGTGTGTGACATCGGAAAGAGAAAACCGTTATTTGGCTGTAAGGGTACAGCGGTACTGCCATAGTACTGCACGCCAACTGGCACCTGAACTCGCAGCATCCACTGGACGCGTTGTATCGAGGCAAACGGTGTACAAAAGGCTTCGGCAGATTGGCCTTTAATGTCGGAGATTTGCTGTGTGTGCACTTCTGATGCGTCTTCATAGAAGGGAGCGTCTAGAGTGAAGTCGTCAACATGCCACCAAAACGGTCTAACAGTGATCCAATGTTCTTCGCACAGATGAGTCCCGATCTGGTCTGGAGACTGATTCTGAACGAATTACTCTGTGGAGGGAACGTGGAATACGATTTCTGGACCCAAACATTACGGAAAGAGACCGATATCGAGGAGGAACGCTAATGGTGTGAGCAGGGGTTATGCTGGCCACTCGAACAGCTCTTCATAAAATTGTATGGTTGAATCGTCAAGATTAACTGTTGTTAGGTGTCGTGACGGTATGTTGAGATCTCAAGTGCGGTTGATGCCAGGGGTTGTGGGCCCAGACGTCGTACTGATGGAAAATAATGCTCAATCTCATAGAGCACACGTGGATAATGTTTTTCTGGAAACAGAAGTTATTGCACACATGACGTGGCCTGCTCGCTCTTCCGATTTGAATCAGATAGATCATACCTGGGACACAGTATGGAGGTGGATTGCATCACCAGCCACGCGGAATGGCCGCACGGTTTGAGGCGCCATGTCACGGATTGAACGGACCCTCCCGCCGGAGGTTCGAGTCTTCCCTCGGGCGTGTGTGTGTGTGTGTTGTTCTTAGCATAATTTAGTTTAAGTAGTGTGTAAGTCTAGGGATCTATGACCTCAGCAGTTAGGTCCCTTAGGAATTCACACACATTTGAACATTTGATTGCATCACCTCAGCACCCACCAACCACACCTCACGACTTGCGAGTAGCTCTGCAGGAAGAATGTCTCAACATGAGATCGATGACATCATTCACAGCATTTCCCGTCGTTGTCAGGTCTGTATTTCTGACAGAGGTGGTCACACCCCATACTGTGCACGGTAATCAGCTGTCGGAATGTGTGGGCAAATCCGTTAAGTTGGAAAAAACGGAGAACATTTTTGTCTACAGTTATGCACGTTGCAACTGTTCACGTTTTGCATTCTCTGCATTGTTTCTACTTTACTGTCACCTGTTTACACTGTTTTGTGACAAAACAAATGCAACCTTGTAAAGTTTCCACTTGTTGCTTTAAGTTTGGACACCAGTATACTTTTGTTACTGCTTCATGTGCCCGCAACGTCACCAGGCGGTATCCAGCGTCGCGGTGGGCAGTGGTCATAATGTTTTGGCTTATCAGTATACGTACATACACTTTTATAATATGTATGGATTAATGACTATTGTCACAATTTTGTTAGTTTACAATACTCATTGAAACTTCCTGGCAGATTAAAACTGTATTCCGGACCAAAACTCGAACCCGGAAACTTTGCCTATCCCGGGCAAGTGTTCAGTCGACTGAGCTACCCAAGTACGACTCACGATACATCCTCACAGCTTTATTCCCGCCAGTCGTCATCTCCTACCTTCCAAACTTCACAGAAGCTTTATACTGCGAAACTTTTAGGACTAGCACTGCTGCAAGAAAGGATACTGCGGAGACAAGGTTTAGCCACAGCCTAGGGTATGTTTCCAGAATGACATTTTCACTCTGCAGCGGAGTTTGCGCTGTTATGAAACTTTCTGGCAATTTAAAACTGTGTATCGGACTGTGACTTGAACTCGGAACCTGTGCCTTTCGCGGGCAAGTGCTCAACCGATTGAACTACCCAAGCAAAACTCAAGAATCGTCTTCACCGGCAAAGGTTCCTTGCTCGATTCTCAGTCCAGCTCACAATGTTAATCTGTCAGGAAGTTTCATAACAATGCATACTTCGCTGCAGAATGAAAATTTCTTTCTACAATACTCATTATTTCGTCATTAGTCGTTTAACATCCACCGCCGGATAAACATCTCTCACCCCCTAAAATATGAAACCGGGTTCTTTTAGTGGGATGTAGGTATCGTAGGATTGGTGCAAAGTGTTTATGTGACCCTTGACAATGTTCTCTTGGAAGCTTGTTGAGGTGGACCTACATTCACTGATAGCAGCAATTTCTGTCAGATTTGAAACTTACTGTAATTGACGAGTTGTGTTGCTCGTCCCCGGTCTCTGTCAGGTAGGACAATTTTTGTACCACTGTTCTTCCGCAGTCTTACGTGGTTGCGAGTGGCTCACATAGGTTAAGGCTGCGGTGGTGTGAATGTGACAGTGGGCCTTATGGAATCAGCTAAGTATGACGTGGAGACATGACAGAAAGGAGCTATTGTGTTTGCACATGCTCATGGCAACAATTTGAACTGTGCTGCCCGATTTATTGGTGTAGCATCGCGGACTGTCCGTCGTGTCTACAAGGAATGGTGTACCATTAGCAGACGTGTACAACAGCGCAAGGACATCCACGATGTACATATTCAGACTGAAGCGACGAATTAAAATTTGCATCAAGGCTGGGATTCGAACCGAAGGCTTCTGCTCACCAGGGAGATACGCCAAACACTAAGCCGCCATGGCACAGTGGCTTTGCACAACTATACGGACTACCCTGGCACGCCTGCTTCCTCAATCCAAATTGAGATTGACGCCTCAGTCCACTTGGTATTTCCCCTTAACTCGAAACTACAATACAGTTGGAGAGACTCTGCGAAGCTGTTCAATTTTGGAGGAAATACCGAGTGAGCTGAGGCGTTAATGGGAATTTAGAACGAGGAGGGAGGCATGTTAGGGTAGTCCATGCAGCTGTGCGAGGTGACTGTGCCAGTGTAGCGTCGTTGTTAGTGCATCTGCCTTGTGAGCGGGAGACCCACGTTCGAATCCCTGCCTTGGTACAAATTTTCATTCGTCGCTTCAATCCTCGTATACACATCATCGAGAAGAACTGTTGCTGTCGGTGAACACAAGTCCATCTCGACAATTTTTCGAGCGAACATTGCACAGAGAACTAATTGGAATGAATATTTGGGTAGCACGCTGACAGCGGCACGTGAAGCTGGAGCCAACAACACAAACTGGATTCATATTATGCTCAGCGTCGAGTACGCCGACGTTCCAATGAGGCTTTCAGTAGCAACGTGTTTAGTGTGGAGGATGCAGTTCAGACTGGAGGTGGTACTGTGACGTTTTGAGGATATATTTGTACTATTCAGTCAGGTTCCTCTGAACGTTAACCGGAAGGTTTATTTCAACATTCGCAGTGACCAAGTATGGCCCTCTCTTCGATATTTTCATGGTAAATATGCAGTGGACACTCTAGTCCTCGAAAATGACAAGAGGATTACTCACAGGGCCGGTCGCATACGTCTGTCGCTTAACAAATCCTCGGCCGCCCTATCGTACATCGACAGCTTCGCTAGGTCACCCAAACGGAAATGTCTGTCAGAATTTGGAACGTACCAAACAATATCCTCACAATTTGGTAGCTCTACACGATCTGATGGTGAGTGTTCATCGGAGGTGACGGTATCATCTGGAGTGCCCCAGGGAAGTGTGGTAGGTCCGCTGTTGTTTTCTATTGACATAAATGATCTTTTGGATAGGGTGGATAGCAATGTGTGGCTGTTTGCTGATGATTCTGTGGTGTACGGGAAGGTGTTGTCGTTGAGTGACTGTAGGAGGATACAAGATGACTTGGACAGGATTTGTGATTGGTGTAAAGAATGGCAGCTAACTCTAAATATAGATAAATGTAAATTAATGCAGATGAATAGAAAAAATAATCCCGTAATGTTTGAATACTCCATTAGTAGTGTAGCGCTTGACGCAGTCACGTCGATTAAATATTTGGGCGTAACACTGCAGAGCGATATGAAGTGGGACAAGCATGTAATGGCAGTTGCGGGGAAGGAGGATAGTCGTCTTCGGTTCATTGGTAGAATTTTGGGAAGATGTGGTTCATCTGTAAAAGAGACCGCTTATAAAACACTAATACGACCTATTCTTGAGTACTGTTCGAGCGATTGGTATCGCTATCAGGTCGGGTTGAGGCAGGACATAGAAGCAATTCAGAGGCGGGCTGCTAGATTTGTTACTGGTAGGTTTGATCATCACGCGAGTGTTACGGAAATGCTTCAGGAACTCGGATGGGAGTCTCTAGAGGAAAGGAGGCGTTCTTCTCGTGAATCGCTACTAAGGAAATTTAGAGAACCAGCATTTGAGGCTTTCTGCAGTACAACTTTATTGCCGCCAACTTACATTTCGCGGAAAGACCACAAAGATAAGATAAGAGAGATTAGGGCTCGTACAGAGGCATATAGCAGTCATTTTTCCCTCGTTCTGTTTGGGAGTGGAACAGGGAGAGAAGATGCTAGTTGTGGTACGAGATAGCCTCCGCCACACACCGTATGGTGGATTGCGGAGTATGTATGTAGATGTAGATGACCATCAGTGAATGGCTTCATGTGGATACAGCGCACCTACACGAAGTTGTAGACACTCTTCCTCGCCGAACTGACGTCATTATCAAGGCCAGAGACAGTGCCACACGGTGTTAGCGTGGTGACTGTTGGGGTTGACTAATTCTGAGATTGGTGTGCTTACGCATGTATATTGCTCCCTTCTTCCATTTGGAGGTCGTCTTGGTCATTTTTAACCCCTTGGCATCAAACAAAGAACATCCTTGGTCCACCTACGAACCGTTCACGTGGCTACAAGTTCCGTCTAACGCATTTCATTTTCATTCAGGCAATTTACATCATTCATCTCTCCACTGCTCAGTTTTTTGAATGGTTTCCGCAGTTAAAATCCACATGAAACTGCCTAAGTCAAAACTCTTAACGCACACTGACTCTTAACCGCCTTTTTCAAACCGGCTATTCGATTTGAAAAGTATTTAGTTTACATAAAACAACTTCATGCCCCGTTCAACTCTTCAGTTTGTTACTTTATACTTAGCTCTGCAGATGACGAAGAAATTGAAGAAATGTATGATGAAATAAAAGAAATTATTCAGATAGTGAAGGGAGACGAAAATTTAATAGTCATGGGTGACTGGAATTCGAGTGTAGGAAAAGGGAGAGAAGGAAACGTAGTAGGTGAATATGGATTGGGGCTAAGAAATGAAAGAGGAAGCCGCCTGATAGAATTTTGCACAGAGCACAACTTAATTATAGCTAACACTTGGTTCAAGAATCATAAAAGAAGGCTGTATACATGGAAGAAGCCTGGAGTTACTGACAGGTTTCAGATAGATTATATAATGGTAAGACAGAGATTTAGGAACCAGGTTTTAAATTGTAAGACATTTCCAGGGGCAGATGTGGACTCTGACCACAATCTATTGGTTATGACCTGTAGATTAAAACTGAAGAAACTGCAAAAAGGTGGGAATTTAAGGAGGTGGGACCTGGATAAACTGAAAGAACCAGAGGTTGTAGAGAGTTTCAGGGAGAGCATAAGGGAACAATTGACAGGAATGGGGGAAAGAAATACAGTAGAAGAAGAATGGGTAGCTCTGAGGGATGAAGTAGTGAAGGCAGCAGAGGATAAAGTAGGTAAAAAGAAGAGGGCTAGTAGAAATCCTTGGGTAACAGAAGAAATATTGAATTTAATTGATGAAAGGAGAAAATATAAAAATGCAGTAAATGAAGCAGGCAAAATGAAATACAAACGTCTCAAAAATGAGATCGACAGGAAGTGCAAAATGGCTAAGCAGGGATGGCTAGAGGACAAATGTAAGGATGTAGAGGCTTATCTCACTAGGGGTAAGATAGATACTGCCTACAGGAAAATTAAAGAGACCTTTGGAGATAAGAGAACCACGTGTATGAACATCAAGAGCTCAGATGGAAACCCAGTTCTAAGCAAAGAAGGGAAAGCAGAAAGGTGGAAGGAGTATATAGAGGGTCTATACAAGAGCGATGCACTTGAGGACAATATTATGGAAATGGAAGAGGATGTAGATGAAGATGAAATGGGAGATACGATACTGCGTGAAGAGTTTGACAGAGCACTGAAAGACCTGAGTCGAAACAAGGCCCCCGGAGTAGACAACATTCCATTGGAACTACTGACGGCCTTGGGAGAGCCAGTCCTGACAAAACTCTACCACCTGGTGAGCAAGATGTATGAAACAGGCGAAATACCCTCAGACTTCAAGAAGAATATAATAATTCCAATCCCAAAGAAAGCAGGTGTTGACAGATGTGAAAATTACCGAACAATCAGTTTAATAAGCCACAGCTGCAAAGTACTAACACGAATTCTTTACAGACGAATGGAAAAACTAGTAGAAGCCGACCTCGGAGAAGATCAGTTTGGATTCCGTAGAAATACTGGAACACGTGAGGCAATACTGACCCTACGACTTATCTTAGAAGAAAGATTAAGGAAAGGCAAACCTACATTTCTAGCATTTGTAGACTTAGAGAAAGCTTTTGATAATGTTGACTGGAATACTCTCTTTCAAATTCTAAAGGTGGCAGGGGTAAAATACAGGGAGCGAAAGGCTATTTACAACTTGTACAGAAACCAGATGGCAGTTATAAGAGTTGAGGGACGTGAAAGGGAAGCAGTGGTTGGGAAGGGAGTGAGACAGGGTTGTAGCCTCTCCCCGATGTTATTCAGTTTCTATATTGAGCAAGCAGTAAAGGAAACAAAAGAAAAATTCGGAGTAGGTATTAAAATCCATGGAGAAGAAATAAAAACTTTGAGGTTCGCCGATGACATTGTAATTCTGTCAGAGACAGCAAAGGACTTGGAAGAGCAGTTGAACGGAATGGATGGTGTCTTGAAGGGAGGATATAAGATGAACATCAACAAAAGCAAAACGAGGATAATGGAATGTAGCCAAATTAAGTCGGGTGATGCTGAGGGTATTAGATTAGGTAATGAGACACTTAAAGTAGTAAAGGAGTTTTGCTATTTGGGGAGCAAAATAACTGATGATGGACGAAGTAGAGAGGATATAAAATGTAGACTGGCAATGGCAAGGAAAGCGTTTCTGAAGAAGAGAAGTTTGTTAACATCGAGTATAGATTTAAGTGTCAGGAAGTCATTTCTGAAAGTATTTGTATGGAGTGTAGCCATGTATGGAAGTGAAACATGGACGGTAAATAGTTTGGACAAGAAGAGAATAGAAGCTTTTGAAATGTGGTGCTACAGAAGAATGCTGAAGATTAGATGGGTAGATCACATAACTAATGAGGAAGTATTGAATAGGATTGGGGAGAAGAGGAGTTTGTGGCACAACTTGACCAGAAGAAGGGATCGGTTGGTAGGACATGTTCTGAGGCATCAAGGGATCACCAATTTAGTATTGGAGGGCAGCGTGGAGGGTAAAAATCATAGGGGGAGACCAAGAGATGAATACACTAAGCAGATTCAGAAGGATGTAGGTTGCAGTAGGTACTGGGAGATGAAGAAGCTTGCACAGGATAGAGTAGCATGGAGAGTTGCATCAAACCAGTCTCAGGACTGAAGACCACAACAACAACAACAACTGTCCATCTGATCGCAATAAACTTTTGTAGGCATTTTACAAGCAATTATTTTCTTGATTTGGAAAGTTCATAGGTTCTAATGCAAGTTTTTGTAAATAAAGGAATATTTCCACAATGACGATCTCGAGCCAGAGTAAAATTTCTTGGCTTCCAGGAAAACAATACACTGAAAATAGACTTTTGGTAAAATATAAAAGCCTTAAAAATACCGATGCTATTAGCCACAGTTGGAAATGTCATAGCAGATATTCCACAATGGTAGCAATGAAAAGAAAATCTACAACGCGAATGTAAAATGTAGAATGTCTTACCAAATATAAAAGACATTGGTCCACAAAATTGCAAGAATTGACTCCCGTCCTTACTGTTGCTAATATTTCAGCTGAAAATCGTACAGTTATATTGCTCTAAAGACTGGCGGTAGAGAACTCCTGTGCACCTTTTATACCAGTGAGTGCAAGTCAAGTGTCAGGGAGTACATGGAAAATCATAGTGGAAAAAATACCACCCGAGCGGCTAAGATATAGACTCCTTTGACTCCTTGTGGTGAAGGTTGTTTTTAATATTCTGGTCGACAAGGTGACAGTATCCTTGTCTATAAAACTACTGCCAGTGCCAGATTCCACATTTTGTCAATGTGCAAATCATCATCACAATAAACTGAATTATTCATCAAATATATTTTAGTGGCTATCATGAATATTGCAACACAAATGTTAAAATCTGGACGTTCTTGTAAACGACGACATGGCTTGCTTGTATACAGTGGTCGACCACAGTAGATTTATCAGGCGGTAGCTCGCGGATATAGCGTAGGTAAGGACGGCCACGAATTTAGCATACGAGCAATGCTCTTGCCCATGTGCCTCGCTCTTTCGCTTGGCTACACACCAGCACGTCAAACCCACTGAGTGTAAGGAGAGGGGAAAAAAGGGGGAACTATGAATGCATTGTATTTATATGGCAATGCCGTCACGTATGACTTGGTTTCATATTTCGCAGCAGATCAGAAAACAAAACAAATTTTCAGTATTATTTCATTATTTTTGGCGTGCTGAACACACAATATAATCCTCAAAACGGTTAGTAAACTATGCTCTTAATTATTTCAAGGTCACGATTAATTCTTCAGACCTCGTGTTTTCTTTAATTACAGTGAGCTTAGGGCAATGGAAGGTGCTGTTTTGTCAGAATTTCTACCTTCCAGGAAGAGATTTTCTTTTTAAAAGCGTCCCCATCAAACCAGGAACTTTTCTTCTGGGCTTGCTGTGTCTTGCTGTGAGCAGTGTGCAGTCAGGTCGACTTAGAAGGCAAGGTCTAAAATCCATTCTGGATGTTCTAAATTTCATTCCTGCTTTCCTTTTTCCTTTATAAATTCAACAAAAGAGGGTTTTTAATCGAAGAATAGTTTTTAGCACGCCCCTTGACTTAACCAATCTTCTCTGCAGTAATATATATAAAGTGTGCATCCTCTTTGTTCTGTTGCATCGAAAACTGTTGCAACTGACAAACAGTGCCGTAGACTTTAGAAAATTTGCTATACATACCACTGATTTCATCATGTTCTCCATGTCTGCAAATTTATCACAAAGTGCTTTCTGATACAGAACAACGGATGCCATCTACCGATCGTTGTGTTGTCGTGCTCTTTCATTGCAACTAAATCTTTAAATTATTTCTGTATGATGTGGTAATCTCGTTCCAGAGCTAATTTGTGGAACCCGTCGATTATGTGAGTGCATAATAGATACTAAGAATTCGCAAACTTCTTTCATTTCCGATCGTTTTTAAAGGCATGTGTTGAGAGATCCGTGCACTACCACTTTTTGAGCTAGCACCCACAGATAGTGAAGGGTAAACATTGATGACATTAGGATTCTGCCGAACTGAAGAATGTGTGCGGGTCGAAAAACGCTGAACCTTAATGTTAAATCAAAGGTCGTGCTGTACCATGTAGTTCTTAGAAAGATCAAGCAAAGCTGAGACAGTCGGAGCCTTGGCATTGCACGCTCACAGCGCAATGTGCTCATGTGCAGTTTGGCACACTGTGGCCAACCCTAGCATGGATGTTCCGCGTAATATTCTTGAACTATACGTAAAGTATGCCCTCTATGCGACATGTCATACTGATCGGGAAACTTACACACGCCTGGCTTCCATAGCAAGCTCCCATAGACAACAGTAGGCCTAATGTGCCACTATCGAACAGAATTTGTTACACAACAGCCTTGGCAGAGAGCTTCCCCAAATCTATGCACTGTTGTTATCTTGCGCTCACATTGCACATGAGGGTACTCCACAGGTCGTCAGTGTATTCCTTTTTCTACACTACTGGCCATTAAAATTTCCACACCACGAAGATTACGTGCTACAGACGTGAAATTTAACCAAGAAGATGCTGTGATATGTAAATCATTAGCTTTTCAGAGCATTCACACAAGGTTGGCGCCGGTGGCAACACCTAAAACGTACTGACATGAGGAAAGTTTCCAACTGATTTCTCATGCACAAACAGCAGTTGACCGGCGTTGCCTGGTGAAACGTTGTTGTGATGCCTCGTGTAAGGAGGAGAAATGAGTACCATCGGGTTTACGATTTTGATAAAAATCGGGTTGAAGCCTATCGTGATTGCGGTTTATCGTATCGCGACATTGCTGCTGGCGGTGGTCGAGATCCAATGACTGTTTGCAGAATATGGAATCGGTGGGTTCAGGAGGGTAACACGGAACGCCGTGCTGGATCCCAACGGCCTCGTTTCACTAGCAGTCGAGATGACAGGCATCTTATCCGCATGGCTGAACGGATCGTGCAGCCACGTCTAGATCCCTGAGTCAACAGATGGGGACGTTTGCAAGACAACAACCATCTGCACGAACAGTTCGACGACGTTTGCGGCAGCGTGGACTATCAGCTCGGAGGCCATGGCTGCGGTTATCCTTAACGCTGCGTCACAGACAGGAGCGCCTGCGATGGTGTACTCAACGACGAACCTGGGTGCACGAATGGGAAAACATTTTTTCGGATGAATCCAGGTTCTGTTTACTGCATCATGATGGTCGTATCCGTGTTTGGCGACATCGCGGTGAACGCACATTGGAAGCGTGTATTCGTCATCGCCATACTGGCGCATCACCCGGCGTGATGGTATGGGGTGCCATTGGTTACACGTCTCGGTCATCTCTTGTTCGCATTGACGGCGCATTGAACAGTGGACGTTACATTTCAGGTGTGTTACGACCCGTGGCTCTGCCTTCATTCGACCCCTGCGAAACCCTACATTTCAGCAGGATAATGCACGATAGCGTGTTGCAGGTCCTGTACGGGCCTTTCTGGATCCAGAAAATGTTCTACCGCTGCCCTGGCCAGCACATTCTCCAGATCTCTCACCAATTGAAAACGTCTGGTCAATGGTGGCCGAGAAACTGGCTCGTCACAACACGCCAGTTACTACTCTTGATGAACTGTGGTATCATGTTGAAGCTGCATGAGCAGCTGTACCTGTACGCATCCAAGCTGTGTTTGACTCAATGCCCAGGCGTATCAAGGCCGTAATTACGGCCAGTGGTGGTTGTTCTGGGTACTGATTTCTCAGGACCTATGCACCCAATTTGCGTGAAAATGTAATCACATGTCAGTTCTAGTATAATATATTTGTCCAATGATACCCGTTTATCATCTGCATTTCTTCTTGGTGTAGTAATTTTAATGGCCAGTAGTGAGTATTCTTGCCCTCGATGGACTGCTAGACGTTGGGGATCGACTTTCCCAAATGCTCCGTGTTTCTCAAGCCTGCCTTACGTCAGAACTCCCTGAACTGTCAAGCTTCTTCACCCGACCGGACGAAGAATCCTGAGACACTGCTTCAGTGCTGCAAGATGGCAGAGCTCCGGGCAACGACACGAGACGTACATCGCGCACGACGTACGAAATGAGTTCTTCCCCGCCGTACAAAAGAAAACAACAGGCCGCGGGCGTAGTGATCATACAGGAAGACGGAGAGCTATACAGGGGAGTAACAATGGGCGCGCTTCGCAGTCTGGAAATTATAATTTTTTTTCTGCGCATTGTCGCGTCGCCCCCCTCTGGAGTTACGCTTTTTGGGAACGCGAACGTCGCTGAATTAGGCGCTGTGTAGCCAGGACAGGAGAGGACGTGGGCTCCAAGGCAGCTGCGACTGCGGCTCCCTTATCAGGAAGGGGCTGTCACCCGGGGCCGCTACAGTTTCCGGATGGAATTCCAGTATGACAGTCGTATATTGTGTGGCGCAGATAATTGTCTCCAACTAGCTTCGAGGCATCAGGTAGCGCTGACGTTTTTCTAACTCGTCAGTTTTTTCTCTGGCGTAATACCTTCCAAGAACGATGGAAACAATATTGGGTTTAACGTCCCTCGACAGCGAGGTCATTAGAGATGGAGCACAAGCTCGGATTCTACATCTACATCCTCATGGATACTCTGCAAATCATATTTAACTGCCTGGCAGAGGGTTCATCGAACCACTTGCACAATCCTCTGTTATTCCAATATCGTATAGCGCGCGGAAAGAATGAACACCTATATCTTTCCGAACGAGCTATGATTTCCCTTATTGTATCGGGTGATCCTTCCTCCCTATGTAGGTCGGTGTCAACAAAATATTTTCGCATTCGGAGGAGAAAGTTGGTGATCGGAATTTCGTGAGAAGATTCCGTCGCAACAAAAAATGCCTTTTTTAATTATGTCCAGCCAAAATCCTGTATCATTTGTGTGACACTCTCCCATATTTCGCGATAATACAAAATGTGCTGCCTTTCTTCGAACTTTTTCGATGTACTCCATCAGTCATATCTGGTAAGGTTCCCACAAGGTGCAGCAGTATTATAAAAGGGGACGGACAAGCGTAGTGTAGGCAGTCTCCTTAGTAGGTCTGTTACACTTTCTAAGTGTCCTGCCAATAAAACGTAGACTTTGGTTAGCCTTCCCCACAACATTTTCTATGTGTTCCTTCCAATTTAAGTTGTTCTTAATTGTAATACCTAGGTTGTTTGCTGAATTTACGGCTTTTAGATTGGACTGGTTTATCGTGTAACCGAAGTTTAACGAGTTCCTTTTAGCACTCACGTGGATAACCTCACAGTTTTCGTTATTTAGGGTCAACTGCCAATTTTCGCACCATTCAGATATATTTCCTGTGGTGTCACCGCCAGACACCACACTTGCTATGTGGTAGCCTTTAAATCGGCCGCGGTCCGTTAGTATACGTCGGACCCGCGTGTCGCCACTGTCAGTGATTGCAGACCGTGCGCCGCCACACGGCAGGTCTAGTGAGACGTCCTAGCACTCGTCCCAGTTGTACAGCCGACTTTGCTAGTGAAGCTACACTGACAAATATGCTCTCATTTTCCGTGACGATAGTTAGCATAGCCTTCAGCTACGTCATTTGCTACGACCTAGCAAGGCGCCATTTATCTTTTGCTGGTTATCTTATAAGGCCTGTACAGTCAGACCGATGTTCACCAATTATGGATTAAAGTTAAGTATTACATCAACTACGTACTTAATTTGCTACTATATATTCCCTTAACTGTTCCAGACCTCACGCCAGTCCGCGTGAGCTTAAAGCGTGCATTTCGGCCTCCTCCAGCAACACGGTGTTGGCTCTTCTGCCAACACAATATTTCCTAAATCGTTTTGCTGTTTGTTTAGATCTTCTGATGACTTTATTAGTCGATAAACGACAGCATCATCTGGAAACAACCGAAGACGGCTGCTCAGATTGTCTCGCAAATCGTTGATATAGATAAGAAACAGCAAAGGGCCTATAACACTATCTTGGGGGAATGCCAGAAATCACATATGTTTTACTCGATGACTTTCCGTCAATTACTACTATTGTGTCAAGGATGGGGAAGTAAATCGGCCGTGGCCTTTCAAAGGAACAATCCCGTAATTTTTCCGGAGCGATTTAGGAAAATAACGGAAAAACCTAAATCTGAATGGCCGGACGTGAGTTTGAATATTCGTCCTCCCGAATCCGAGTCCAGTATTCTAACCACGGCGCCATCTCGCTCGTTCATCTCTTCCACTTTCGATCTTTTCAGTGCCTGGGACCACAGCCTATTCATATATCTTTAAAGAAGTTATTTTCTTGCATGGATTTTTTTCATTTGAAATAAATATTTTAATAGCTTACTTTATTTTATTAGCTACAGGCAAAGCCTATTTCACTAATTAGACTTATGGAACTTAATCAAACAAACAAGACTTTTGTCTGCCTATATAACAAAACACAATGCATTAAATAACCAAAGTATATGACGATCAGTGAACAACAGTAGGAGATAATTTGCAACGAAATACTCTGCACCATTACAATACATTGAGTTGATAAAAGGTATGAGATGGCGATATTCACATACACAGATGATGGTACACTACTGGCCATTAAAACTGCTACACCAAGAAAAATGCAGATGATAAACGGGTATTCACTGGACAAATTTATTATACTAGAACTGACATGTGATTACATTTTACCGCAAATTGGGTGCATAGATCCTGAGAAATCAGTACCCAGAACAACCACCGGCCGTAATAATAGCCTTGATACGCCTGGGCATTGAGTCAAACAGAGCTTGGATGGCGTGTACAGGTACAGCTGCCCTTGCAGCTTCAGCACGATACCACAGTCCATGACGAGCCAGTTGCTCGGCCACCATTGACCAGACGTTTTCAGTTGGTCAGAGATCTGGAGAATGTGCTGGCCAGGGCAGCAGTCGAACATTTCCTGTATCCAGAAAGGCCCGTACAGGACCTGCAACATGCGGTCGTGCATTATCCTGCTCAAATGTAGGGTTTCGCAGGGATCGAATGAAGGGTAGAGCCACGGGTCGTAACACATCTGAAATGTAACGTGCACTGTTGAAAGTGCCGTCAACGCGAACAAGAGGTGACCGAGATGTGTAACCAATGGCACCCCAGACCAACACGCCGGGTGATACGTCAGTATGGCGATAACGAATACTCGCTTCCAATGTGTGTTCACGGCGATGTCGCCAAACACGGATGCGACCATCACGATGCTGTAAACAGAACCTGGATTTATCCGAAAAAATGATGTTTTGCCATTCGTGCACCCAGGTTCGTCGTTGAGTACACCATCGCAGGCGCTCCTGTCTGTGACGCAGCGTCAAGGGTAAACGCAGCCATGGTCTCCGAGCTGATAGTCCATGCTACTGCAAACGTCGTCGAACTGTTCGTGCAGATGCTTGCTGTCTTGTAAAAGTCGATACGAGGCCGTTGGTTTTCAGCAGGGCGTTCCGTATTACCCTCCTGAACCCACCGATTCCATATTCTGCTAACAGTCGTTGGATCTGGATCAACGCGAGCAGCAATGTCGCGATACGATAAATCGCAATCGTGACAGGCTACAATCCGACCTTTATCAAAGTCTGAAATGTGATGGTACGCATTTCTCCTCCTTACACGAGGTATCACAACAACGTTTCACCAGGCAACGCCGGTCTACTGCTGTTTGTGTAGGAGAAATCTGTTGTAAACTTTCCTCGTGTCAGCACTTTCTAGTTGTCGCCATCGGCGCCAAACTTGTGTGAATGCTCTGAAAAGCTAATCATTTGCATATTACAACATCTTCTTCCTGTCGGTTAAATTTCGCGTCTGTAGCACGTCGTCTTCGTTGTGTAGCAATTTTAATGGCCAGTAGTGTAATATCGCGTACAGAAGGTATTAAAGGGCAGTGCATTGGTGGAGCTATTACTTGTACTCAGGTGATTGATGTGAAGAGGTCTCCGACGTGATTATAGCGTCGCGGCCGAAATTAACATACTTCGAACGCGGAATAGTAGCTGGTGCTAGGCACACGGGACATTCCATTTCGAAAATCGTTAGAGAATTCAATATTGCGAGATCTACAGTGTCAAAAGTGTTTCGGAAAAAAAAACAAATTTCTGGTATTATCTTTCGCCACGGACAACGCAGGGGCCTACGATCCTCACTTAACCACCTAGAACAGGGGCGTTTCCGTAGAGGTGTTGGTAGTGAAAGACAAGCAACACTGCGTGAGATAGTCGCAGAGATCAATGTGGGACTTACGACGACGTTTCCGTTACGACAGTGCGGTGAAATATGACGTTAATGGAGTAAGGTGGCAGACTACCGACGCGAGTGCCTTTGTTAGCAGTACGACATCATCTGCAGCCTCTGTCCTCGGCTTGTGACCATATTGGCTGGACCCAAGGGGACTGCAAAACCGTGGCCTAGTCAGACGAGTCCTTATTTCGGTTGGTATGAGGTGATTCGAATGAGGATTCGAATGCGCTGCAGACCCCACGAAGCCATATAAGAGCTGACAGTAGAGATGAAGTATGCTGTAGATCCCACGAAGCCATGTACCCCAGTTGCCAACAAGGTGCTGTGTAGGGCGGTGTTGTCCTCATAATGGTGTGGGTGTGTTTACATGCAATGGACTAGACCCTCTGGTCCAACTGAACCGATGATTGACTGGAAACAGTCATTATTGTTACAGAAGGTACACCAAATAGCTGCTTATAACAAGTTATCTTTTTTACAATTATGTCAGACTGTTTCGGCTTCATCGCTATTTTAAAGTACGTCTAGATTGATGTGACGTCCATATTGCGTCGTTAGTGGACTGTTTTGTAACTGTCACTGGTTTAATAAGATCGTAAATGTTGTTGTCAAGATGTTAAAATTAAATGTTAATTACGACGTGACAGCACTCCTCGAGATTATCTCCTTTTCCTGTCCTCGGTCATAACTGCAGATAAATAATGGGTTTAAGTTTACGACGCTACAATAAAACAGCGATTTGTGTAGTGGGAGACTTCGTCTTCTCCGCGGCCCAAACAAGAGCGTCAAGGCCGCAGCACCTTGTCAACGCTAATAATTTATTTATTTATTTTGACATTCATGCAACTGTCTATAAGGAATTTCTTCCATGTGGTCAAACAGTGACACGGAATTTCTAATGAGAGTGACAGAAGACGTTACCCGTAAATGGACTCACATATAGGAGAACAAAGACTGATTGTTGACTCCTGACAGTGTACCTGCACATACCTTTCTCACTGTCAGGGAATTCACGGCAAAAACATGAGAACTGTCTCCCAGCCATCCTACACTTCTCATCTAGCCCCTAGCAATTTCTTCATCTTCCAGAAAATGTGACTCAAGTTTAAAGGACGGTGTTTTGTATCCCCAGAATAGATTCACGTGGAATCGCATCTAATTTTGAACACGAATCAGCAAGTAGATTTCTAGCTCTGCTTCAAACAATGGGCAAATCGTTGGAAGCGCTGTACACAAGCATGAAGGGATGACAGTGGTAATTAAGATGTAAGGTAAGTTTTCTGATTTTCTACGACAGTTTTATTTCAGATGTTTAATTCATACACTTCTGCTTGAGGAATAGAATTGGGCGTGACACATTACAATTAGTAGGTAACAGTTCGAAAGAAAACCTAACGAAACACCTATTTATCACTTAAGCACATTTGTTTGTACTAACACTTAAACATTACGTGATTACATTATTCCAAAACAAAAAACAACCGAGTATAATATACGTACAGAACACTACTGATGCAGTACATCAGTGGCTCGATATGGCGGACACCAACGTTGCTACAAACATTGTATCTACGAAGCTTGTTCTGGTACACACTCTCCATCCCACCTGGTGTCTCTTCAACTTCTAGTGCAGTGGCAGAACTAGTGCCAGCAGATCTTCCTCTGCGTCTACAGGAGTCTCGAAATTAAACTTTGCATACGACTTCACACGAAGTAGTCCACAGGAGTTAAATCCGGTGATCGCGGCGACCACGAGCTTGGACCACCTCGGCCAGTCCATCTTTCATATCGCCTATTTTGAAGTGTGATGGTGCACCATCATGCTGAAACCACATTTACTGACGCAAATTCGATGACACAATTTCCAAGAACGCGTCCAATACATTTTGTTTGAAGATCAAGTATGCAGGACCAGTTAGCTTGAGTGGAAGGTGGTATGCTGAAATCCCTAAACATGCGTCGCACGAGGATTTTCGGTTGTCCAGACATTGCTGTTTCGCGAATTCAGAACGCAGTCCCCAGTGAACTTACATTCATCTGCGAACGGAACTCAACGATCCAGGCGAGCCGACTGCTGTGGCCGAGCAGTTGTAGGCGCTTCAGTCTGGAACCGCGCGACTGCTACGGTCGCAGGTTCGAATCCTGCCACGGGCATGGATGTGTGTAATGTCCTTAGGTTTACGTAGTTTTAAGTCTAGGGGACTGATGACCTCAGATGTTAGCCGGCCTGAGTGGCCGTGCGGTTCTAGGCGCTACAGTCTGGAGCCGAGCGACCGCTACGGTCGCAGGTTCGAATTCTGCCTCGGGTATGGATGTGTGTGATGTCCTTAGGTTAGTTAGGTTTTAATAGTTCTAAGTTCTAGGGGACTGATGACCATAGATGATAAGTCCCATAGTGCTCAGAGCCATTTGAACCATTTTTGAACCCAACCTTATCTTCCTTTTTTCTTAAACTCGACGTGGAAGAAGGTGTGTGTCGATGCAGCGGTGCGATAAGTAACGCGTTGAGGAAAATAGGCTGGATCCGTAGCGTGTAGCCTTTGTAAGTGGTATAAATGTAATTGTTGCTCATGCAGAATGTCCCAGACGATACTGTCACTTACACCCACTGCACGCGCGATTTTTTGAGTAGTCATTGACGGGTTTTCTCCTCACGGTGAATGTACCCGTATCTCGAAGCCGCTGCGTAACTTGGGCAAAAAGTTCTCGCGCAGGGGTGCTACGCTGCTGAAAACATTCGTGATACAGCCGACTACTCGCTCTCCCGTTACTTCGAGCTTCGCCATAACAAGAAGCTTGTCTATGTATTTCGAAACCGTGTACCGAAACGTGTTTATCGGAGATGCACAGCAATGTATAGGTTTCGCAGCAAGGCAGACGTTGACATGGGTGGCCCTCTGACACAGTACACGTCATCTTGTGCGTACTAGGACAAGCGACTCCCAGACTTAGGTGACGTTGACTCGTTACACAGCTAAATTGAAACCGTCGTAGAACGGGAATGGTAGTTTCCAGACATGAGTTCCTTTTCAAAATATTATGTACTTACTCTCCTCTTACAAGTCCTACAAGTTTGTAACGGGAATTTCCGACGAACATCTTGTATATGTAAGACATTGACGTAACTTTTCCTTATAGCGGCCGAACAGCTAAAAATTGCTCTGAGCACTATGGGACTTAACATCTTAGGTCATCAGTCCCCTAGAACTTAGAACTACTTAACCCTAACTAACCTAAGGACATCACACACATCCATGCCCGAGGCAGGATTCGAACCTGCGACCGTAGTAGTCCCGCGGTTCCGGACTGCAGCGCCTAGAACCGCACGGCCACCGCGGCCGGCCGCCGAAAAGCAAAGTAAATATTTCCTTCTTATGCTACTTATCAACGTCTTTCTTGACCATCATCCTCTAGCCTTTCACTGACAGACAATAACAAACAGGAATCTCACAGAAACGTTGCATTTTGAAGAAGCCCTTAAACAGGGAAGACATTGTCATTGCGGTTTCCCACGGAACCACGACCCCTCATTACTTAAAAAAGGATTTTCTTTTTTGTCGTTCTCCTGGGCGTGCCTCAGCCTCGCTTTGATATACAGCCTGCGAAACACGCATAGCGTCTCTCTGGCTGTCGCGTGCCAGCCGGGACGCACGTTCGCCAAGTTAAGAGCCCCAGACACACATTACGTATTCATGACTCAAAATGGAGCCACCAGCGTTTACGCAGACTCTTAATCCAGATGTATCACACAGCCGTTCGTACATTGCTATTTGCATTTCTGCTCGGCGCACGGGTGGAAGTTAGATAGGAAGTGGGGCTTTGCATAAAAATATTTAAATCGTTTTAAGTTTCGCATGAACTAAGTACGTTAATTTCAAGTAAAAGGTCAAAGTTGCGCAATAGGCAAAGAAAATGTTCTCCGATGTATTCTCTTTCGTAGATCATCTATACCGTACTAAATCAATCATTTGTGTGCGTATATATACTGATCAGCCACAACATTATGACCACAGACCTGCCGTCGATATAAACCCGTTAAGGCGACAGGTGCATAAGTTGGTAAGGAATGACTGCTTGTCAAACACTTGCGCAGTGCAAGTACACTACTGGTCATTAAAATTGCTACACCAAAAGGAAATGCAGATGATAAACGGGTATTCATTGGACAAATATATTATACTAGAACTGACATGTGATTAGATTTCCACGCAATTTGGGTGCATAGATCCTGAGAAATCAGTACCCAGAACAACCACCTCTAGCTTTGATACGCCTGGGCATTGAGTCAAACAGAGCTTGGATGGTGTGTACAGGTACAGCTGCCCATGCAGCTTCAACACGATAGCACACTTCAGCAAGAGTAGTGAGTGGCGTATTGTGACGAGCCAGTTGCTCGGCCACCATTGACCAGACGTTTTCAGTTGGTGAGATATCTGGAAAATGTGCTGGCCAGGGTAGCAGTCGAACATTTTCTGTATCCGGAAAGGACCGTACAGGACCTGCAACATGCGGTCGAGCATTATCCTGCTGAAATGTAGGCTTTCGGAGAGATCAAATGAAGGGTAAAGCCACGGGTCGCAACACATCTGAAATGTAACGTCCACTGTTCAAAGTGCCGTCAGTGCTAACAAGACGTGACGGAGACGTTTAACCAATGGCACCCCATACCATCACGCCGGGTGATACGCCAGTATCGCCGTACTGGCGTATCACCCGGCGTGATGGTATGGGGTGCCATTGGTTACGAATACACACTTCCAATGTGTGTTCACCGCGATGTCGCCAAACACGGATGCGACCATCATGCTGCTGTAAACAGAACCTGGATTCATCCGAAAAAATGACGTTTTGCCTTCCGTGCACCCAGGTTCGTCGTTGAGTACACCATCGCAGGCGCTCCTGCCTGTGATGCAGCGTCAAGGGTAACCGCAGCCATGATCTCCGAGCTGATAGTCCATGCTGCTGCAAACGTCGTCGAACTGTTCGTGCAGATGGTTGTTGTCTTGCAAAGGTCTCCATCTGTTGACTCAGGGATCGAGACGTGGCTGCACGATCCGTGACAGCCATGCGGATAAGATGCCTATCATCTCGACTGCTATTGGTACGAGGCCGTTGGTATCCAGCACGGCGTTCCGTATTACCCTCCTGAACCCACCGATTCCATCTTCTGCTAACAATCATTGGATCTCGACCAACGCGAGCAGCAATGTCGTCTCGACCAACGCGAGAAGCAATGTCGCTATACGATAAGCCGCAATCGCGATAGGCTACGATCAGACCTTTATCAAAGTCGGAAACGTGATGGTACGCATTTCTCCTCCTTACACGAGGCATCACAACAATGTTTCACCAGGCAATGCCTGTCAACTGCTGTTTGTGTATGAGAAATCGGTTGGAAACTTTTCTCATGTCAGAACGTTGTAGGGGTCGCCACCGGCACCAACCTTGTGTGAACGCTCTGAAGAGCTAATCATTGGCATATCACAGGATCTTCTTCCTGTCGGTTAAATTTCGCGTGTGTGGCACGTCATCTTCGTGGTGTAGCAATTTTAATGGCCAGTAGTGTAGTATCAGTGAGCGTGCTCTCCGTGTGCAGAATGGGGCAGTCGTGCGATCTATCTGATTCTGACCGAGGGCAGATTGTGATGATCCGGAGGCTCGGCAACATTATTTCGGAAGCTGCACGACTAGTCCGGTGTCTGAGGAGTTCTGTGTTGAGTGTCTTCAACGCTTGGCGAAACCAACGTGAAACCATGTCCAGACGTCGTGGGATTGGACGGCCACACCTCATTACATACGTCGGACGTCGTAGTCTGGGTAGATTGGTAAAACATGACAGGCGGCGAACTGTTGCAGAACTACCATCAGACTTAAATACTGGGCATAATACAAGTGTGTCTGAACAGATAATGCACCGAACAGTCCTAACGATGGGCCTCCGCAGTGACAACTCATTCCTTTGCCGATGTTAACACCACGACATCGGGAACTATGACTGAAATGGGCGCATGACCGTCGGCAGTTCCTTGACACCTGTGCTGCAGGACGGAGAGAAAATGGCGGCGGCTCCATTACGCTCGGGGGAACATTTACATGGGCATCTACGGGTCCAGTGGAGCTCGTCCAAAGCACGATGGCGGCCAGGAAGTATCGTACACTGGTTGCAGATCATGTTTACCTCTTCGTGACATTCATTTCTCCCGACGGCAGTGACATTTTTCTGCAAGATAATGTGCCATGTCACGAGGCCAGGAGTGTGATGGAATGGTTCGAGGAACACAATGGCGAGTCCAATTGATGTGCTGGCCTCCCCAAGTCGCCAGACCTCAACCGATTGAACGCATCTGGGACGCGATTGGACGTGGCGTCAGAGCTCATCGCCCCCCCCCCCCCCCTCCCCGCTCCCAGGGATTTACGAGAATTAGGTAACTTGTGTGTGTAGATGTGGTGCCAAACCCCTGCAGAGTCCTAGTGACGCTTTAATGAGACGACTCGTTGCCGCTGTTATCAAAAAATGGTTCAAATGGCTCTGAGCACTATGGGACTTAACTTCTGAGGTCATCAGTCCCCTAGAACTTAGAACTACTTAAACCTAACTAACCTAAGGACAGCACACACATCCATGCCCGAGGCAGGATTCGAACCTGCGACCGCCTAGAACCGCTCTGTCACCTCGGCCGGCTCCGCTGTTATCCGTGCCAAAGGTGGACAGACCGGCGATTGGGTATGGGTCATAATGTTCTGGCTGATCAGTGTCTGCATAAATGTTAAAATGTCTAGATGACTGGTTCACCTCTCTGCCAGTTTTGATAGACATTTAAGCTACTCTTTATCTCTAGAAACATGACTTCTTAAAGGATTTGTAATGAAAACGTTTGTATTCCTCCGTCCCTCCTCTAACTTTTTCCACACAGACGCAGTACCTGTTGGTGTTCTGCTCAAAATGATCTTCATTTATTTCACTATTAAAAAGCCCCTTGGTAATGCTAATAGCCAAGAGAATATACAATTAGTAAAACTTTTTGTACAGGACAATAAAAAGTGAAGGGTATTCTAATACAGGTAACAAATAGCGATCAGCATTTTAACCCATTCAGTACCAATTTTTTAAATATTTTTCTTTTATCACTATTCAGTTATATCTACAGAGTAAGAAAAAAACACCCTTTTTCAAGTACTGCAGCAACATTTCTTGAGATATTTCAAATTATAGTCCGAAATGGATTATTTTGTGTATTGTACCCGAGCAAATTACAGTTGCATGAAAAAAATTGCTGTTGTAAGCAACACTCACCAACAATCAATGAAAAACCACGGCAGCTAAAATAAGCCTCGATCTTCAATGTCGATATCCTTTCAAAATTCACACTTTAGTGTTTCCTGCTACATACAGCATCCTGTGGAAATAGTGAAAGTTCCGCTTTTCTCCTAAACACACACGTGGCATTACTAGGTGGGTTGAAGTATGTGATCCCCAAACGGGTTCGAGGCAGCTAATAGGTTAAAATTAGATGAACGTCGTCTGGCTTTTGCATGCCAACATTTCTAGATGACGGAACCGATGTCGTTTTATTTAACTTTCTGCGATGTACGGTAACTTTGATAAGTACTACTTCTCTGTCAAGCGGTAGTTATTTGATACCACTTCAAATGGGATTCAGCTCCCGCAACGAACGAACATTGGGATACAAAAGATGCAGTAATTATTAATTTCGCAATGCAAAACGTCGCTGGTTGTTTTAATGAACTATATCGTTGTGTTACATCATATGTGAAACGAGCATTAGCTCCCACTTCAACACTTGTTCAACTACTGGTTTGATATTTGTGGTAAATATCCATGAAAGAATGGAACATTTTTGTTGCGGCTTTATTTCTGGAAAGCTTGATTATTCCGACGATCGTCTACAGAATTTCAACAATGTACAGCGAACAGTTGATTGTTGACAGTCGTCTGAATTGGTCAGTGTGTCGACTGCGGCTGGAGATGGAGAAAACCACGTTTCATGCTGTTATTAAAGATTTTCATGTGCATGATTGGACTGCCGCACAAATCAAAACAGACCTGGATAAAGTTTGTGCTGGCTCTGTACCACCAATGAAAACCACTTACTTTTTTATTAATGAATTTGAACGTAGTCGAACAGCATCGAACACGAAGCACGCTCTGGCCGTCCAGTTGTCACTACAAAGGAAACCATTGACAAAATCCATGATTGGTAATGCAAGACCGCCGAATAAAAAATTCTTGAGACTGCCGGGACTGTAGGCATCTCAACTGAGTGAGTGCACGGATAATTGGCTTTGAAGAAGCGCTTTGGGCGCAACATTTCAACACAGAGTCTGGCGAAGTTTAATCAGCTTTTTGCACCGATTTGTGACTGTTGATGAAACCTGTATCCATCATTACACACCAGAGTCTAAACGGCAGTCAAAACAATGGACAAAGGCTGGTGATAGTGCACCGAAGAAGGCTAAAACTGTTTTGTCATCCGGTAAGGTGGTGGTCATTGTTTTTTTTCAGATTCCAAAGGAATAATCCTCTTAGATTACTTGAAAAAAGACGGTATCATAACTGGA
This sequence comes from Schistocerca cancellata, assembly GCF_023864275.1. Classification (NCBI taxonomy): domain Eukaryota; kingdom Metazoa; phylum Arthropoda; class Insecta; order Orthoptera; family Acrididae; genus Schistocerca; species Schistocerca cancellata. Next base: position 356,647,554 of record NC_064632.1, on the reverse strand, counting down.
CTCTTTGTTGGATCATTTCAAGTGACTTCTTCCTGTCCCTTGACTTGAAACTTTGGCTTGCTGGGAAGGAATTTTCATCAAATGAGACTGTGATGGTAGCAGACAAGGAGTTTTCTGTAGAGAGTGACCGAACCTATTTTTCCTGTGGGATGAAATATCCGGAGACTTGCTGGAGCACATGTATATTCCTTAGACGACACTATATCGAGAAGCAAAGTGAGTTCTTTACAAAACAAAAATTTTTCTTGCTTTTTTAACAGACTTATCAAACCATACTCGTATTTCATAGCTAACACACTATAAAGTCAATCAGCTCGTACTGTGCGAGAATGAAATATGCCTGTATGTGGGGCAGTGAAAGTTTTAATTAACACCGAGAAAAAGTAAAGTTACGTAATTCCTGCGTTTCCCCTCGTCCGTGGTTCGAGAAAAGAGGAATCCGTGCTTCTTAGCCCGTCCTTCCTGCGTACCTTGGTTCCTGCACCCTGGACTGCCGCGTCTGCCCAATAGCAGCTGGATACAGCTTGCAGTAGGCTGGAGGGCGTGTCCAGCCGACGGAAGCGTTCCCAAGCGAGCACGGTAAGCGTCTCTGGCCGCCCCTAGCAGCAGCAGTCGGCAGGGTCCCGACTTCAAACAGAGGGCTCCCCAGGCGGAGGGTCGTGGGGTCGACTCCCCACAACTCGCTTCACGCCAAAGTGGGGACGCTCCCTCTCGCCAAGCCGCTCGTTACAGCTCTCTCTGCACTCCCCTTCTGCTTCTTTCCAACCCTCCACTTTATATTCAGTATTATCTGTGCTTCGCCCTCATCTTTCAGTAATATGCCTGAGTTGTCAATTCCTCGTTTTACTCTACAGGCACATTACGATCCGAGCAGCGCCTCGTTACTCTCTTACAGTGCCTGCTGTTATGCCTACTTGATATCATCTACAAACTCTGGTGCAGTACTCGAGAGTTGGTTACATCAGCGTTGTGACATACACATGCATCAAACCACTGTTCCAGAATATAAAACGGATATAATTATGCGTCAGAATTAGAGGTCCTCCTTTTTCTGCATTTCAGCCTTTAGATAACATGCCTCTTTCGACTACAAATACTTAATACCCTCTCTTTCTCGACCGTCCTTTATTTCTTCTTGCTGAGGACCTGCACTTGTTTACAATGACTGGAATTCTGTCTTCATCCATTCGCTTAAGGTGTTGTCTCCATTCTTCCCAGTGTTCTTCTATCTCCTCATTTAAATTATAAGTTCCCAATTTCGCATAGATTCACAATTTTTATGTGGTCCCTGCCTGAGAAACATTTGGCACTTCTTAAGAATCTTATTTAGATTGACTGTATGTTATTTTTATCTCAATTTCTCTCAATCCGAGATTCACTGACATAAGAAGAGCAGACAATACCATTGTTTCATAGGGTTTCAATTCTGTGTACCTGCTAACTTTATTTTTTAAAGTTTTGTATTTAGTTCCACATATGTGTTTGAAATTTTTTGGTTTTCGTTTCTATGTCTATGTCCATACTTATGTCACTGCCTAAATAACAAACTGAGGAATTGCCGAAGTATCTTGTTTTCGACAGGAATCTTAGATCGAACTGGAAATTTTCTTTAGGAGGCCATAAGTTTTGTTTTAGCAGCAGATATTTTTAAATTGAAATGTTTTCCCAAATGATGTAACTTACACACAGAGTGTTGTAAGTATACACCTGTGTTTTGTAATGCAATTACATAACCTGCATACAGCACAGTATTTAGATGGTAGTTCCTTTTATCTGTACACCTTTATGGCTTTCCTTCTTCCAGTTTTTCATACGGTCTTCAACATAGATGTTAAGTAGAGGCGGTGAAGTGGTGCTTCCCTGTCTAAAATCTCATTTTATTGCTACATTATCTGTTTTTGGTGTCTTGACATATGTTTCTAATTACCTGCATAAGGTGCATGGGGTATCCTAGCTTGTCCATTATTGCTTGTAATCTATTTATAATGACCGAGTCAAAAGCTAATTCGAAGTCAATGAAAGCAACAAGTATTTCTAAATTGATTTCATGTCGTTTTTCTAAAATTCTCTTGATGCTAAAAATATTACACCTGCACGACCGTCCTTTCCTAAACCCACTTTAACGTTCTCCCAAAAATGCATATGTTATCACTTTCAAGCGATTATTTATTATTTTTGAGTAAGCATTAAAAATTAAAAATAATGTGGCAGGTAAACAGAACAAAAACTCAGCAGCTACCAAGTTCTGCCTTTTTCGCATACTGACGCATATGTCTCTTCGGAAATGTGCTGGTGTATCACTCACTAGACGTACGTGAATAATTTTCGGGGCTGGTACATCAATTAGTAATAGGAAACATTCAAGTTCACTGAGTACTTAAACAACTTCCGGTCGGAGGGATGACGTCTTCGACAAGCAAACGATATTTCTAAGTGCGAACATCGCCCCCCCCCCTCCCTCTCTCATTTTCAGTGCAAAAACGACAAATGAAACGAGAGATCGCTGTGCGGCGAAATTTAAACCGTTGGTAGGCGAGGCAGCGCTGACTAAGAATCACAATACTGTGGAATGTAAAAACACACAGATTCAGGCGTGCTCTTCCAACCACTGGAGCAGTGTTTTATAACAGAAGCTGAGATTAAATTAGCATGGGACCTTATAAATAAAGGAGGAGGTTACTACAAAAAAAAACTCTGATTAGAATCTTGCTCTCTTCCTGGTCAAACAACAGAGGGTCAGAGTTAACGCTACTTCCTCATCCATTGGTAATTAGCATTCACTATCGATAGTTTCTGACGTTTATCAGCTTTAATTGTGGGCGTTGTCTTTCTGCATATGCCTTACTATGGTTTTTTGTTCGAAAACACCCCGCCTTCAGAGCGTCTGAATTTACTTTCACGATGATCTCTCGTTGAAATCTGTGCCTTGAAAATCAGAGGCACGGCTGCACTGCCGCAAGTTGCTTGAAAATTTTACACGCCGGCAGAAAACTAAAGTTACACAATACTTACGGTTATTAATGCATTAAGGCAAAGAAAAATACAAGAAGCTTCTGTTAATTGGCGACTGTCATTTAGCAGACAAACCACATTCCATGTTTCGTATGAACATTCTACTTTGCCCGGCTGTTCGCCCGACTGATCCGGGCCTTCATAGACTTACAGTACTATGCTAGAATCTTCCCAACAACTCGAAATCTTAAATTAGCCTTTCCTACTACCGATTTTAAGCGTTCATCCCACTTCATACTTTTTATAATACGAGGGTTATTCGGAAAGTAAGGAATGATCGGTCGCGAAATGGAAAGTACAGTGAAAATCTGACGAAGCTTTGGACAGATGCGTTGGGCACTGTGTCTAGTACACCCGTCGATCGCATCATGTCGCTCTTTTCAGTTCTGAGATCACAGTGAGAACGTAAATATGATTAGAAATTAGCGTCTCCCGACAAGTATGAGGGCCTGGCGAAAGATTTCGCCTGAAGCTATGCAATCCATATAACATAACTGCCATGCAGTTCGTTCTACACGACAATTCTCGGCCGCACTCTGCAGGGGCAATGAAGATGCTCCTGCAGCGTTTTCGATGATCACTCACAATACAGCCCGTAATTGGCTACCCCTGAGGTTCATCTCTGCGCAAATGAACCGTTGACAGAGACAACGAGCTGCAGTCCAGAGTAGAAAATTGTCAAAAAGCACTTGCGGCTGTTTTCTATAACAAGGTAATTGAAAAGTTGGTACAACGCTACGACAGATGTCTAAGACTGAGCGGCGACTGTGTAGAGAAGTAGCTGGAAGGTGTAGCTAACCGTAGCAAATAAAACAGTTTTGATTTTCACTGTGGTTTCCATTTCGTGACCTATCGCTCCTTATTTTCCGAATAGCCCTCGTATTACCCTTAAATATCTAAATGATGCGTCAAGTTCCACTAAAAACATCTTGGGATACCATCTGTGTTTTTTCACGTTACATCCAGTAATGTCGTCTCACATAGAACGGAACAGGACGCTAGTACATTACACAATGCGTTTCAGATCACGGCATTCACACGGTGGAAATACAATGTTAGTAGCATGCGAACGCCAAAATTCAGCTACTGCATTATTCAAAAATATCATTTGTTTCGGTGTTAGACTAAACAAGAGCTCAGAGCAGCAAACTTTGAGAAAAAAATTAAAATTGAACTAATATCAATGTATTGTTAATGTGTGAAACAGTGGCGCCCGTTTGAGCGCGTGAAAAAAAAAAGGATTGGAAGACTGGCAATGTGAATTCGACAATTAGTCTCATCATTTCTTGGACCCCGAAAGAAGGAATTTCAGTGTTCGTACCAGGCTGGATTGGCTAGAGCAGCTGCGAACACTGGACGGGTCTGCGCGCCGTTTCCCCGGAACAATCGGCACGCTCGATGGGGCATCTGGTTTCTGGAACAGGGATGGGTCCGCCGTTTGATGTGCCGGCCAAGTTGCAGGCGGCCGCAGCTGGTCGCCCAACTCCCGGCCGGACAACTATTCCGCAGCGCGGGCACTGGATTGGCGTGAGAGCTACGTCAGCGCTGGAGGAGAGGGGGAGTGGGTTAGGGGAGGCTGCCCTGCACCCGCAAGTGTTCACCTCTACTCGTCTTGTACCACCCTCTCACACACACTCGTGTTTCCTGTGGCTGCGCAGTATAGGGTGATTTGATAAATCTGACAAGAAAGCAGGAAAAAAATGTCTGTTTCGTAAACAACTCATCTTACTACTCGATATATTCTCCTTCGAGGGATATACACTTGGTCCAGCGATTCTCCAGCTTTTCCATCCCATTGGAAAAATACGTGCTGACAAACTCTGGAAAATACTCGGTGACTGCAACTATTACTACCTCATTTGATTAACATTTCTTCCCACCAGGCCAAAGTTTCTTGTTAGCGAACAGGAGGCAGTCACTTGGGGCAAAGTCTGCTGAATACGGTGGATGAGGAACAAATTCAATGCCCAATGCCTGCACTTTCGGCATTGCTATCGCTGATGTGTGCGATGCTGCATTATCCTGGTGAAAGATCAATTTCTTGCCTGCCAACCTTGGTCTTTTTTCAGCGAACGTTAGTTTCAACAATGAAGCACAATACTGTCCAATTCTGGATGTGCCTTTTTCAAGTAATTTACGAGGTTTATTCCTTGGAAATAAAAAAAAAAAAACATTGACTATCCATCATCTTACCAGTTGAAAACATGATCTTTGCCTTTTCGGTACTTTTCGGTCCACTTACGCCAGCTTTTGTCCATTGTTCTGACTGCCGTTTTGACTCTGGCCTGTAATGATGGATCCAGGTTTCATCAACAGCCACAAATACAAGTAGAAAGTCTTGCGGATTGCGATCAAACATCGCCAGACAGTGTGTCGAAATGATGTACCGGATGCGCGTTTGGTCGATAGTGATCTGCTTCATAGCGAATTCTTTATGCAAGATACTATGCTCTCCCTTAGTTGAGATGACTGCATTCTCAGCAAACTCATGAATATTTATTCGGTGGTCTTGCATTACCATATCATGGATTTTGTCGATGATTTCCTTTGTGTCGAGCTCAGTCGGACGGCCAGAGAGTGCATTTTCGGTGCATGTCCGAGCATGTTTAAATTCATTACCCCAAAAGTAAATAGCCTTCTTAATGGGGCAGAGTCCGCGTGAACTTCATCCAATTATGTTTTTATTTGTGCGACAGGCCAACCCTTCCAAATGAAAATGTTTACTAACAGAAGGAAACTCGGTTTTCTTCATTTTCAGACACAGTTGATACACTGATCGATTCAGACGGCTGTCAACAATGAGCTGTAAAGTGTACATTGTTGAAATTCTGTATACGATCTGTGGAATAATCATGCTTATCAACCATAAAGGTACAGCAAAACTGTTCCATTCTTAAACGAAATTTTCCAGACTTATCAAATCACCCTCATAGCTGTACATGAGAAAGACAATATTGTGTATGTTGTACGGAAGAGGTCTTAACAATCAGATGGACAGACAGCCAGATAAAAAGCGACAATTGTTCATGTGATATAATTACAAATCTACAGTTATCAGATTTTTTCCTTTGGTTGTACTGTGAAATCTTGCTTTTTTCCAATTTCTTGATACTAGGTCAACGGGAAGTATCCGACAGGTTGGCCCGCCCGGTTAGCCGAGCGGTCTAACGCACGGCTTTCCGGCTGGGAAGGAGCGCCTGGTCCCCGGCACGAATCCGCCCGGCGGACTTGTGTCGAGGTCTGGTGAGCCGGCCAGTCTGTGGATGGTTTTTAGGCGGTTTTCCATCTGCTTCGGCGAATGCGGGCTGGTTCCCCCTATTCCGCCTCAGCTACACTATGTCGGCGATTGCTGCGCAAACAAGTTCTCCACGTACGCGTACACCACCATTACTCTACCACGCAAACATAGGGGTTACACTCGTCTGGTGTGAGACGTTCCCTGAGGAGTCCACCGGGAGCCAAACCACGCAATAACCCTGAAAGAGTGGTTCGGTGTGGGGATGTGGAGGGGTGAAGTGGACTGCGGTAGTCGTCGTGGGGTTGTGGACCACTACAACTGAGGCGGGGACGGAGCCTCTCCGTCGTTTCTAAGCCCCCGGTTAACATACAATACAATACTATAGGTTTTGAAGAGTGAGTTTGTGAGTATCAAAATCTGTGACATAAATGGCTGTATGTGGAATGACTTAGAAGCTTAAGTGTTTTACATGGCCGACGGACCATAGACCTTAGAATGTGATATTAATTTCAGCCACCTGCGTCAACCCGTTCCTGAGAAGGAGCGTTTTTGATAGACAGACACACAAACGGATAACCAAGTGATTCTGTAAGGGTTCCATTTATATCGATTGAGATGTGCAAACCTAAAAACGGTCAATATGGGCGAAGAAATGGGCGAGCGGGCGAGAGAAGAGAGGAATCTCGACCTTTTTTCGAAAGTAGCACCTTTTAGAGGACTTATTTCGTAATTAATTGAAGGGGAACCGATACAGTTATCGGCTGCTTCTAGACCTAGTGCGATAGATATTAACTTCGTTGAGAAAAACCATTACTTTTCCGACAAGTTATCGTCTACTCTAAGAGTCCATACTGCGGTCGATCGAAGTCAGTTAAAACGCTATACTCTAGGTACGTTAACACAGACACTGCTAGCACCACTTTTGTTTGACATCTCAATGACATGTCTTTCTCTGTAAATGCAGAACGTTTATCTTCTTTTTAATTTCCTCCATCGTTTTCTGCGACCTACATTCATCGTCGTACACCATATTTGGTTTAATGCTGTATCTCGTTTGTCCCTGTTGCGACAATCTTCACTTCTGATGTCAAAAAGGCACTACATCAGTTAATATTGTTTATTAAAATACTGACGTGCTCTTTGTGTCAGGTTGACATATTCCGCATTCTTTCTTCAAAGTCTCTCTTCGTCAGGACGCCGCGGGAAGTATGAAGTGCGCGGACGTTTTCATTGCTCGAAGCCAGACGTGTGAGTGAAAGCTTCGGCTTCTCACGGCGGCATTCGTGTGACATCGCATTCGACCTGCCTTCAGTACAGCACGCCGTGCGCATGCAGCAGCTGGGTTGGGGTAATGGATTTAGGCACGCGACAGATCCACGAACTCTTCTTCTACGATAAAAGCGATGTGTAAATAGGCACATAAAGCTTCAACAACTCGGGTCATCGATTTTTGCACTTCGTGTTATTTCAAGCCTTGGAGAGAGACAACCAGTAAACCAACATGCTTTGCTTGCATTCATTCATAAATTCTTTAAGAAATAAAATCTTCATTGCACAATTGCGAGTCGTAAGATTAATTTTTGGTGCTCACTCACTGTAGACAATTGTTTAAGGAAGTTTACGAGAGAGGTACTGGAGAAAAAAAGGTTGTCAGGGTGGGAGGTGAGCCATGCTGTTTACTTTCACTTCAGCATGAGATTATACATTTTCTCTCGTGAAATGTATTGTCAACAATCCATTGGAGTCCAAAAGGAATAGTAATATCCATGATGGCAATTGATGTTGAATGCCTGACATGTAAAAGCTAATTTTCAAAGTAAGGTGAAAAAGTTAATTCTGGATAACAACTGATATTCTGTAGAAGAATATGTATTTAGAAAACTGACAGATCATCTAGTCCATAAGTTCAACATTATTCATTGTAATATTAAGGACCCAGAAGAGAAGAGGTAACATTTTCATTCCATACTCTGTGAATACACTACTCAAGCTATTACCCCTAGGATATTGCGATTATACGTTAACACTGCATATTATTTAGGTAACCGCACTGTTAACATATAGAACACAATCCCTTTTCTACGTGACACTGCATATCGTGTACCTGATTTATTTAAAAAAAAAATGACATATCTGTGTCCTTTACCCTCAATGATAAAACTAGGCTGCATTTTTTACATAATGAAAAACCCACAACTGACAAATTTCTCAAATCTGGGGTGTATAAAATTCAGTGTAATGTACGTTGAAGTTCTTATGTAGGACAGACATTGAGGGCATTTAAGATCCGTTTTCTTGAACGCTTGATTTCATGTAAGTCACCTTTCAAAGAACATCTCAAAATCGAGAAACACACTCTTCCTCCTCCATTTTTACTTAATATGGAAACATATATAGTTGACTACGACAAAAAAATGAACTTCTTTGGATAGTTCGAAGTATAAAAACGTTCCCGTTTAAATTCCAAGAATTTGTTGAAAGATCAGCTAGCATTTCTTATGAAATGATGAAAATTACCCAATATCATTTCGGCATTAATGTCAGCAACAGCTTATATGGATCAAAGATGCATGTTTTTCGTATTTATTATACACAACATCCTTTTATAAACCTTAGTTATACGTTTTATATCATTTTTAATATGTTCCTTGCTGCTAACACTACAGCTTGACTACGTAATAAATGTGCTTCATTTACTGCAAATTAGCAATCTGTATTTACAATTATCACATACAATATGTACATTTTTTGACGCATTATATTTCTGTCATGAATATATTGACGTCTAGTGCATCAATATTAAGTTGTGTTGTTTAGGTCTTCAGTCAGTAGGCTCGTTTGATGAAGCTCTCAATGCTACTCTATCCTGTTCGGGCCTCTTCATCTTCGAATAAGTATTGCAGCCTACATTTTTTTCTCAATCTCTTTAATGTACTCATCTCTTGGTCTCTCTCCACGATTTTTAGCCGCCCCCCTTCCCCCCGCCCCACCTCTCCAATACTGATCTTCTGATGTCTCAGAATACGTCCTATCAACCGATGCCTTGTTTTGGTCAATCTGTGCCACAAGTTTCTTATCTCCCCAGTTCTATTCAGTTCCTCATTAGTTACGCGCTCGACCCATCTACTCTTCAGCATTCTTTTGTAGCGCCACATTTCGATAGCTTCTCTCGTTTTACCTAAACCGTGTATAGTCCATGTTTTACTTCCATACACGGTTACGCTCCAGACAAATACCTTCAGAAAAGACTTCATAACAATTAACCCTATATACGATGATAAAAAATGTCTCTTCTTCAGAAATGCTTTTCTTGCCATTGCCAGTCTACATTTCATATACTCTCTATTTCGGCCACCACCAATTATTTTGCTGCCCAAATAACAAAACTCATCTACTACTTCAAGTGTCTCGTTTCCTAATCTCATTCCCTTAGTATCACCTGATTTAATTCGACTACAGTCCATTATCCTCGTTTTGCTTTTGTTGATGTTAATCTTATATCCTCCTTTCAAGACGCTGTCCATTCCGTTCAGCTGCTCTTCCAAGTTCTTTACTGTCTCTGACAGAATTACAATGTCATCAGTAAACTTCGAAGTTCTTATTTCTTCTCCCTGAACTTTAATTCCTACTCCAAATTTTTCTTTAGTTTCATTTACTGCTTGTGCAATATACATTAGGGATAGGCTACAACCCTATCTAACTCCCTTTTCAACCACTGACTCCCTTTCATGTTCCTAGATTCTTATAACTGTCATCTGGTTTCTGTATATGTAGTAAATAGCGTTTCGCTCCTTGTATTTTACCTCTTCTGCCTTCAAATTTCAAAGGTAGCATTTCAATCAACACTGTCAAAAGCTTTCTCTAGTCTACAAATGCTATAAATGAAGCTTTGCCTTTCCTAAACCTATCTTCCAAGAGAAGTCGTAGGGTCAGTGTTGCTTCACATTACTTATGGATTGTTGTTGTTGTTGTTGTTGTGGTCTTCAGTCCTGAGACTGGTTTGATGCAGCTCTCCATGCTACTCTATCCTGTGCAAGCTGCTTCATCTCCTCGTACCTACTGCAACCTACATTCTTCTGAATCTACTTATTGATTAATAATAATAAATAAATAATAATAATATGGAAATTTTTGTAATACACTTACCTTATGTCTAAGTTCTAATGTTTCATAATATCTCAAATTCTGTAGACTTCTGAAGATGACAGACTAATCTCTTGGAAACCGGCAGAGCGAAATAAATTTCCTAATTGCGCAATTAACGACTGAATTTTATTCTGAAATTCTGAAATAAGGAACTTTATGTATTTCCAATAGTTCAATTATTACAAAAATCTGCCTACGAGAGAATTTTGCACTCATTTATAGTTTTTTATGGCAGTACTGGTACATCACGCGCATAACATCATTCAGAGAATGGCAGGGTTCTCTCAGCATCCACAGAAATATGTTATGGCTCACAACTTGTAGTTTGGGGTACGACTGAGGAAATAATTTATTTCACCTAGTGTAATGATTAACGTGTAACGCTAGTATTTTTCTGTCAAAGCGTAAAACAAATGCTCTCATCTTTTCCAAATTATGCTTGTTTTCTTTCTTTCTTTCTTTTTTCATTTATCAGTCAGTCGCATTACTTCGTTTTCCCCTATCTCTATGAACAGCGTTTTATCACGATCACGCTTCTCTCTCACTTTGTCATCTCCATAGCTGTAAGCGGTCATAGTTTAAACCTACCTTCCTGTGATCTGCATTTATTGTTGTATTTCTCACGAACGAATGTAATCCCCGTGTTTTTGATTCACATAATACAAGCGGGTGGGGGGGGGGGGGGGGAGGACACATCGCGAGAAATGCATGTTTGAACATAAATGGAGATGCTAGCCAAGCCACTAACGGCATCTGTGCGATGTCCTCAATACGTCGAAAGTGTCAGTCGAGGTCAGAACTACGTTCTGTGTAGTTGTGAGTGCGTTATGTCGGATATAAGTGAATTCGCACGCGGGCAAATCGTTGGAGCTCGTTGGAAGGTGATTGTGTAGCCGAGGTGGCCGTAGTGTTTGGTGTTTCAAGAAGTACCGTTTTAAAGATTCGTACCGCATACAGGGATAGCAGAAAAATATCATCTGCTAAGTCACAACGCGGGCGAAAGTGTGCAGTGCGTAATAGTGATGGATGGGTACTGAAGAGGACTGTGACGGAGAATAAGAACACGACACCTGCAAAAGTCACTGCACAACCGAAGGTCGCGCTCGCGAACCGTGTCACCGCCAAACTAACACGAGGGGAGCTCCGTAACTAGAGAATTCCAGAGCGAGATGGAAATTCCAAAACCAGTCATCAGCGATGCAAATGCCCGTATGAAAATGTGATGCCGGAGCCATAAAACATGGACTATGAAGCTATGGAAGAAAGTAATTTGGCCAGATGAATCTTGTCTCACACTGTTTCTAGCTTCTGGCCGAAGTTAGATCCCAAGAGTGAAACATAGTGGCTGTTCGTTGATGATCTGGGCAGCCATGTCGTGGTACTCCATGGGCCTCATGGGTATGCTACAAGATCGCATTACTGCAAACGATTATGGGACCATTTTGGTTCATCAGGGCCACTGCATGGTACAACGTTTGTTCCCCAATAGGGACGCTGTCCTCCAAGACGACAGGGTCCTATTCCTACAGCTCGTATGTTTGAGGACTGGTTTTGCGATCACCAGAATGGCTAGTCGTCTGCCCTGCCACCAGAGTCGCCAGGTCTCAATGTTATTGACACTTCGTGCTCTACTCTGAAGATAAGGGTGCATGATTACTATTCACCTTCCTCATCGTTACCTCACCTTACCACTGTTTTGCAGAAAGAAAGGTATATGATTCCCCCGGAAACTACACAGGCCCTGTGTTTACCCATTCCGATATGAATGGAAGCTGGTTTCAAAGCCAGCGGCATTCCTATAAGTACTAGGTGTAATAATGTGCTATATTTGTGGCGTTTGCATATCTTTGTCCACCTCCCGCATATGTAAAGAAAAATATGTAGAATGCCTGGCTAAATGCAAGGAAGAACCTGATGGCTCTCATACTGTGAAATTAAATATAGCAATAAATAAAATGAAAAAATGTTCACAACAATAGGTGCAGCAATGTCGGAAGGTACCTGAATTTTTTTCCGTATTTGATTTTTCTGCAGATCATTGACGCCAGACGAAGTAATCATGTAGAACGAGAGGGCCGATAGAATCAACTCTAAGGCAGAGCAAAACTTCTCAGACAAGAGTCACTATCAATACTACTAACATGGTACGTGATTCCAGAGGACTACGATTCAAACCCGCGTTCGACCAACCTAATTTAGGTTTTTCCATGATTTCCCTAAACCGCTTCAGGCAAATGCTGGGATGGTTCCTTTGAAACGGCACGGCCGACTTCCTGCCCCATCCTTGCCTAATCCGACGGGACCGATGACCTCACTGTTTGATTCCCTCCCCCAAATCAACCAACCTACATGCTACTTCCAGTTTTATGGGCGAGGCCCATCGCGATCGGCTCGTTTTGGAAAGGGAGCCAGTCTACAAGCGACTGCAGGGCGTGAAACGACGTTCAGAACCGACACGACACGCCGGCGACGTGCGACATTAGCATTCAGTGTGTGCAGCGCGAGACGTGAAAACAGCACTTCAGGAATTCCGTGGCTCGCCCCTACAGCTTAATCAGTAGGCTGGCGTAGCAGCTTCGAGTGTTTATTAAAGCAAATAGCTGCTTGGGGATCCGGCGTGCCGCTTACCGCCCAACGAAGTTAGGACCTTACATCCTGTGTGTTCCCCACATTTTGAGTCTCACAGTGCAGTGCGTAAATTCAGTTTGTTGCAAGCGCTTGACTGATTCTATGAAGAGTTCACTTTCGACAAGATGCACTAAAGTCTGCTGCCTAAGACGTAAACTTCACTTCATCTAAAACTGAAGTAGGTATACGAATTTCTGTATAATTTATAATTTTGATAAGGAAAAACAGTTCAGGTTTAGGTTACTCGAGTCATCTAACAAACACTTTAAGGATCTACAATGAAGTGCCAAAGATACTGGTATAGACATGCGTATTCTAATACAGAGATATGTTAACAGGCAGAAAATGGCGCTGCGGTCGGCAACGCCTAATATAAGACAACAAGTGTCTGGCGCAGTTGTTAGATCGGTTGCTGCTGCTATAATGGTTGGTTATGAAGATTTAAGTGTGTTTGAACGTGATGTTATAGTCGGCGCACGAGCGATGGGAATTAGCATCTCCGAGGTAGCGATGAAGTAGGGTTTTTCCCGTGCGACCATTTCACGAGCGTCCCTGAATATCAGGAATCTGGTAAAACATCAAAACTCCGGCATCGCTGCGGCCGGACAAAGATCCTGCAAGAAGGGGACCAACGACGGCATAAGAGAATCGTTCAACGTGACAGAACAGCAACCCTATCGCATATTGCTGCAGATTTCAATGCTGGGCTATCTAGTGTCAGCGTGCGAACCATTTTTATATGGGCTTTCGGAGCCGAAGGTCAACTCGTGTACCCTTTGCACGACACAAAGCTTTACGCCTCGCCTGGACCCGTCAACACAGACATTGGATTGTTGATGACTGGAAACATGTTGCCTGGCTGGATGAGTCTCGTTGCAATCTGTTATTCGCGGATGGAATAGACGTGTACTGGTTATGGAGACAACCTGACGAATCCATGTACCCTGCATGTCAGCAGGCGACTGTTCAAGTTGGTGGAGGCTCTGTGATGGTGTGCAGTGTGTGCAGTTGGAGTGATGTGGGATCCGTGATACATCTAGATACGACTCTGCAGGCGTGTAATAACATTGGTTAATGTAAGGTTCACCATTTATGATTTCAAAGGTAGATCGAGTAAAAAGAAAAAAACTTGGTTGGTGCAGTAACAATAGAAGACAGAACTAAGACTGACGCCATGTTTGGCTGCCGGTGGCGCAAGTTCAGAGATAGTGGGCGCAAGAGCGAGGTAGGAATGCAATCCTAAGACAATAAAAAACTGTCATAAGAAATTAATTAATAAATTGAAATAAGAACACCGTGAATTCATTGTCCCAGGAAGGGGAAACTTTATTGACACATTCCTGGGGTCAGATACATCACATGATCACACTGACAGAACCACAGGCACATAGACACAGGCAACAGAGCATGCACAATGTCGGCACTAGTACAGTGTATATCCACCTTTCGCAGCAATGCAGGCTGCTATTCTCCCATGGAGACGACCGTAGAGATGCTGGATGTAGTCCTGTGGAACGGCTTGCCATGCCATTTCCACCTGGCGCCTCAGTTGGACCAGCGTTCGTGCTGGACGTGCAGACCGCGTGAGACGACGCTTCATCCAGTCCCAAACATGCTCAATGGGGGACAGATCCGGAGATCTTGCTGGCCAGGGTAGTTGACTTACACCTTCTAGAGCACGTTGGGTGGCACGGGATACATGCGGACGTGCATTGTCCTGTTGGAACAGCAAGTTCCCTTGCCGGTCTAGGAATGGTAGAACGATGGGTTCGATGACGGTTTGGATGTACCGTGCACTATTCAGTGTCCCCTCGACGATCACCAGTGGTGTACGGCCAGTGTAGGAGATCGCTCCCCACACCATGATGCCGGGTGTTGGCCCTGTGTGCCTCGGTCGTATGCAGTCCTGATTGTGGCACTCACCTGCACGGCGCCAAACACGCATACGACCATCATTGGCACCAAGGCAGAAGCGACTCTCATCGCTGAAGACGACACGTCTCCATTCGTCCCTTCATTCACGCCTGTCGCGACACTACTGGAGGCGGGCTGCACGATGTTGGGGCGTGAGCGGAAGACGGCCTAACGGTGTGCGGGACCGTAGCCCAGCTTCATGGAGACGGTTGCGAATCGTCCTCGCCGATACCCCAGGAGCAACAGTGTCCCTAATTTGCTGGGAAGTGGCGGTGTTGTCCCCTACGGCACTGCGTAGGATCCTACGGTCTTGGCGTGCATCCGTGCGTCGCTGCGGTCCGGTCCCAGGTCGACGGGCACGTGCACCTTCCGCCGACCACTGGCGACAACATCGATGTACTGTGGAGACCTCACGCCCCACGTGTTGAGCAATTCGGCGGTACGTCCACCCGGCCTCCCGCATGCCCACTATACGCCCTCGCTCAAAGTCCGTCAACTGCACATACGGTTCACGTCCACGCTGTCGCGGCATGCTACCAGTGTTAAAGACTGCGATGGAGCTCCGTATGCCACGGCAAACTGGCTGACACTGACGGCGGCGGTGCACAAATGCTGCGCAGCTAGCGCCA
Source organism: Schistocerca cancellata (assembly GCF_023864275.1). Taxonomy (NCBI): domain Eukaryota; kingdom Metazoa; phylum Arthropoda; class Insecta; order Orthoptera; family Acrididae; genus Schistocerca; species Schistocerca cancellata. The sequence continues at coordinate 356,631,987 of NC_064632.1, read as the reverse complement.
TTCGACGGCCAACACCGCGGTTCCTGGTGTGTCCGCTGTGCCGTGCGTGTGATCATTGCTTGTACAGCCCTCTCGCAGTGTCCGGAGCAAGTATGGTGGGTCTGACACACCGGTGTCAATGTGTTCTTTTTTCCATTTCCAGGAGTGTATTAGTGTGAGACATGCAATTCGATCTGGAAAACCCTCAACACTGAGGACAAGCTGCTAGGGAAACGGGATTGTCACGTCACACGGTAATGATCATTTTGAAAATGAGCTATTTTGTTCACCTTGGAAGCAAATTACGTGCAACAGCTGTTCGATGAGGACTACGACAGGAGACTAGAATTCTGTGAGATTGTGGTTGGGTGGGGTGATGGTTATCTCGAACCGTACGACAGTATCCTATGGTCTGCTAAAGCGGTACTTCATGCTGGAGATTTTGTGAACCGTCACAATTGTCCTTATTGGTCAAATGTGGATCCAAACATAACGGCTGCAAAATGCAGTCAAGACCGGTGCTGACCGTCTGGTGTGGGATGACGCCAAGCAGATTCATTGGCCCATATGTGCTGTGCGACACCATGAATGTTGCACGATACTTGGAGATCCTTCGAATGTACGTATAGTCCATGATTCAAGAATAGGGAAATGGAACTGTTCATTAGATGGAGCTCCGCCCCACTGTGCAATACCAGTGAGAAAATGATTGGTGATAATTTCCCTAGCAGATGGACTGGCCGCCCGGGACAGGCAGAATGGCCTGCACGCTGCCCTTAACCAACGCCAATGCTTCTTGTTCCTTTGGGGTTGGGCTGAGCAACAAGAGTACAAATTAAAACCAAAGGATATTAACAGTCTTGAACAAAATATCTATAAAGTGTTCGTAAATGCCCCAGATGATGTGTCAAGAGAAGCCGTAAATTCTGTGCCTAGAAGACTGAGGGTGCGTACGTTGAAATGTAACCAAATGGTACACCCTTATAATGTATTCAGTAGAAATAATGCTATAATATGTTGTACACTTTCTTAAATATTCACAGTTACAAATAAGTACCGACTATACAGCCAGCCTGTAGATCTCACAAGGAGACGGCACGACCGTGGGGTCCGGGATTTGTCCGAAATTTTGTGTGGTGAAAGAGGACGCCTAACACCTGACGCGATTAAAATATTAGGACGCACTACTCGGAAAATCGATCCAAAGTTTCTTAGGTGCCTTATGACTTTAAAATGTTAGTCCATTGCCGAGCTGCCGTCTGGCCTACATGGTTAGCGGTCGGACCCTTACCCCAGAGGTCTCGGGTTCGATTTATCCTTCGTTCGGCACTTTTTTTTTCTTCTGTTGCTTGCAAAATTGCAGCGCATTGTTATAGGAGAATCACGAAATTAATTCCCGGAAAGACTGTATAAAAATTCATTCTATAATTCACCATCAGTTATCGTCACCAATATTCCGAGACATGATTCAATATGCCTGGTTTGCCTCAAAATTATCAGAAACTCAAAACATTTTCGTAAATGTTAATGGGGCATATTTTTGTACAGAGTTATTGCAAACGCCCCGTGATTGTAAAAAATCCGCTTTTATATGTTGCGCAAGATGTCTCAAAAATTATTGCTTTGTTTGTTTTTACGATAATTACCACTGCGGTTCTCGTTTGTAATTATTATATGTATAAAATTGAATGTTTCCCAATCGAATTTGTTATTCTGATTAAAAACCCAATGATTCTCCTTATACACTTTACAATGAAAAATGGAAAACCCACCGCCATGAATTGTGTTGTTGGATATAAAGAAAATACTTTTTATTCAATAATGTATCTAATTAAGCCAGAAGCACTGTATGCAGCAGAAACACTTAACATGAATTTCAAAGGTCAAATGCAGAAACTTGAGCTAAAGAAAAGAAAAATTTTAAGAAAAATCATTGGGCCAAAATTTCAAGACAATAAGATTATATACATCAAAAATGAAACTTTCTACAAGAAAATTGAAAAACTTTCAGATTCTATGCGAAAAAGGAGAATAAATTTTATGGTCATCTTCTCAGAATGAATTCCAACAGATTAACTAAACAAATCTTTGACTTCTTCCGTAACTGAAAAACAAAGCCCAACTGGTTTAAAGAAACTGAGAAAGACCTAGTGGAATTAAAGATTTCAGAAAATTCACTTATTGATCGAACTGCTAAATTAATTACTAAAGATGAAAACATAAGGTTCCAAGACAAATCCACACAAAAGTCCAAACCCTTCATCTCGGAAGAAGAGAGGAGAAGAAGATCAGAAAGAATGAAGAAATACTGGGCCCTAAGAAAAGAACAACGCACAAAGAAATGATTGACCCAGCGTACCCCAAAGAGGGTGAAACGAAGGAAGAAGTATCTAATTTGTTAAAGATAATGTAGGTTTTGGAAACTTTCTGATTAATTGGTGGAATAACAAAAGAAAATGAAACAGAAGAAAAAAAAGTGCCAGAGGAGGTATAGAACAAGAGACCTCTGGCTAAGAGTCAGAGCCATAAACTTCTAGGCCAGACGGCGGCTCCGCAATGGACTAACGTTTTATACTCATAAGCCACTTAAGAAACTTTGGATCGATTTTCCCGGGATTTTCCGGGTTGTGCGTCCTAATATTTTAACCACGTGAGGTGTTAGGGGTCCTCTTTCACCACACAAAATTTCTATTTTAACCACGTGAGGTGTTAGGGGTCCTCTTTCACCACACAAAATTTCGGACAAGTCCCCGACCCCACGCTCGTGCCGTCTCCTTGTCAGTGTTTTGACAGTCGCTGGAAGACAGAGAGTAGAATGCGCAGCTGGCTTTGAGCCGACACGCTGTACTCACCTGTGGTGACGGAGCGGTGCGCCCGCAGGAAGCCGGTCCCCCTGTTGAGCGTCTTGAGTGGCGTCTGGCTGCGAGACGGCATGCGCACCGTCGTGGCCGCCATACTTCCTAAAAGAAAAACAAAGAAGCAACAAGTAGCACACATCATTCGTGTCCACGTGTAGCTCAGCTAGCAAAGCAATGACGTAGAAGCGGCACTGCGGCAAAACCAACGCTAAAGTCACTGGTGGAAATACCCTCTGCGACGTTGTAGGCTCATATTGAGATGCTACATCGAAAATGGTAGAAACAACAGCAATGGTATGGCGTGGTAATAATTAAAGTACTACACACTGAAGTCCAGTGTGGGCTGTAATTATGGTATGGCAGCGAAACTCGGTAGATATTCTAGCGCATTAATGTTGAACCCACTTACGCTGGAAAAAATTATTTCTAGTTCTGGGCCCCAGGTGCAAAGGTGGCGATGAGAATGCAAGAAAGACTTTTAGGAAAATGTCAATATGTAACGGATTAAGAACGGGACGTGGGCAGAAAAGGCCAACGTGAGAAAAGCATAATGATGATTTTACACTACTAGCCATCAAAATTGCTGCACCAAGAAGAGATGCAGATGATAAACGGGTATTCATTAGACAAATATATTATACTAGAACTGACATGTGATTACATTTTCACGCAATTTGGATGCATAGATTCTGAGGAGGCAGTACCCAGAACAACCACCTCTGGCCATAATAACGGCCTTAATACGCCTGGGCATTGAGTCAAACAGAGCTTGGATGGCGTGTACAGGTGGTATAGCTGCCCATAAAGTTTCAACACGATACCACAGTTCATCAACAGCAGTGACTGGCGTATTGAAACGAGCCAGTTGCTCGGCCACCATTGGCCAGACGTTATCAATAGATGAGACATTTGGACAATGTGCTGGCCAGGGCAGCAGTCTAACATTTTCTGTATCCAGAAAGGCCCATACAGGACCTGCAACGTGCGGTCGTGCATTACACTGCTGAAATGTTGGGTTTCGCAGGGATCGAATGAAGGACAGAGCCACGGGTCGTAACACATCTGAAATGTAACGTCTACTGTTCAAAGTGCCGTCAGTACTAACAAGAGGTGACCGGAACGTTTAACCAATGGCACCCCATACCATCAGGCCGGGTGATACGCCATTGTGGCGATGACGAATACACGCTTCCAATGTGCGTTCACCGCGATGTCGCCAAACAGGGGTGCGACCATCATGATGCTGTAAACAGAACCTGGATTCATCCGAAAAAATGACGTTTTGCCATTCGTGCACCCAGGTTCGTCGTTGAGTACACCATCGCAGGCGCTCCTGTCATTGATGCAGCGGCAAGGGCAACCGCAGCCATGGTCTCCGAGCTGGCAGTCCATGCCGCTGCAAACGTCGTCGAACTGTTCGTGCATATGGTTGTTGTCTTGCAAAAGTCTCCATCTGTTGACTCAAGGATCGAGACGTGGCTGCACGATCCGTTACAGCCATTTGGATAAGATGTCTGTCATCTCGACTGCTAGTGATACGAGGCCGTTGGGGTCAAGCACGGCGTTCCGTATTACCCTCCTGAACCCACCGATTCCATATTCTGCCAACAGTCATTGGATCTCGACCAACGCGAGCAGCAATGTCGCGATACGATAAACCGCAATCGCGATATGCTACAATCCGACCTTTATCAAAGTCGGAAACGTGATGGTACGCATTTCCCCTCCTTACACGAGGCATCACAACAATGTTTTACCAGGCAACGCCGGTTAACTGCTGGTTGTGTATGAGAAATTGGTCGGAAACTTTCCTCATGTCAGTACGTTGTAGGTGTCGCCACCGTCTCCAACTTTGTGTGAATGCTCTGAAAAGCTAATCATTTGCATATCACAGCATCTTCTTCCTGTCGGTTAAATTTCGCGTATGTAGCACGTCGTCTCCGTGTGTAGCAGTTTTAATGGCCAGTAGTGTATTATTAGTGATTTGCTCAACATGACCACTGGAGAAGTCGACGAAAATGCCGTACAGTACCACATTTGCACCTGGTGGCCAAAATCAGAGCTAGGCTTTTTCCAGAGTAAATTCGTTCCGCATTAACGCAATAGCGTATTCACCAAGTTTCGCTGCAACACGATACTTACAGCCCACAATGGACCTGTACAAGTAACTACATCTTAATTTTAACCAACCGGTAGTTCGCTAGTAGGCCAGCGAGTTTGCTGTTCGTGTCTCGTACATAACCGCTCGTGCTGAGGAAGTTAAGAGATATTGAGACCCATCAATGCCTGTCTCAAACGTAACCTGTCCGAACGCGACCCACCATGCGTATTCAACGGGCTGCACAAAGGCTAAAATCAAGAACTTCTGAAAAATTGCTCAAACTCAATAATTAACATCCTTAGTCATATATGTAATGCATCATTAGAACTAGCAACTTTTCCAGACATATTAAAATATTTGCACGCTAACAGCGAACACCATCCGTTGCAGGAACGTTCTTTTCTGAGGCCCTTGTAGGATCGAGCGGAAGCTGTCTCATACGCTGAAGGCCTGCCGAAGGAACTGAGCGACTTACGGAAAGTATTCAATGAAAACGGCTATAACAACCGCCAGATACAAAAAGCCATCTTTCCGAAAACATTTAAGCAAACGGGTCCCGAGAAGTACTAGAAAAGGCTGTCATTTTTGCCATTCTGTGGCTCAGTAACAGGAAAGACTGGCCGGCTACTAAAGAAGCATAAAATCAGCTCGGTATTCATGACATGAGCAAAAATTCGACAACTTATAAGACGATATAGGCCTTAAGACGCTAGTGTATATAAAACACCGTGTAGGTGTGGACAGTTTTATGACGGACGGACTGTGCATAGAACACGGGAGACGTTTTCGCCTTCGGTCGCCTGAGAAATCATCGATAGCAAACCAAGCTCTATAAAACGGGCATCATATAGCATTCAACGAGACATCTGTTACTATACAGACTAATAGTTTCTGGGATAGCGCAATAAAAAGAGCGATCTAGATGAGAATTTGTGACAACATCCTCAATAAAGAACGGAATGGTACCCGACCATCGGTAGGTTGAAGAAGGCGCGACGAGCACGCAACGATAACGTTACCTTATATGGCGCTGGATTGAGCACCAGTGACGTCACTAAAGGCAGAGCTGCTATATAAGGACAGTAACAGCAACCAGAAGACAGTCACCACTTGACAATCGCCGAGGAATACTCGCCCGAAAGCTAGTAGATTTTAAACCACTTGAGGCGGCTGGAAGCTCGAGAGAATTGTATCAGTGTACATCGCCGCGAAACCATGCATTCGTATATGAGGCAAAAATGTGCCACCGTTAGAGCTCTGAAAGCTCTCTAAGAAAGTTGACAAGAAAGGATTCAATCAGGGCTTAACAACTTGCTGGTTTTGAGCGTATGCACTAGCGCCTGCCCATTCGCGAGCAGAACACTTGCGGATTGGTGGGGAGTGTGGGAAATGCTCGCGCATCACGTGGTCGCGACAACACGACGAAAGTGGCAACTGTGAAATTGGTGCGAGGACTCTTACTATTTTACACAAAAACGGCGGTTTCCAAAATACTTACAAGGAGAGGGCACGACGTTGGGATCACGGATTTACTTCAAACTTTGTACTCCTTTAGTAGGCCATTAGAACAACACAATGTGCAAGTAGTAACGTGCATTACTCTGGCAATTCCGAGAAAATCGCTTCTGTTACGTTCCTTATGTGTCTGTGGGTAGGTGTTGAACGTAAGAGTCGGTGGTGAACAAATGGTTAACGTGCGAACTTCGTAAGGCGAACTGAACTTCGGAAGGCGAACGTGTATGAGGAAATGGTTCGACTCCCGCTCAAAGAATTTTGAATCTATATTTTTTTTCATCACTGGTCGTATTATATAATTTATATGGCATTTGAGAGGTTATATAATAAAAAACACGTGTATTTGCATTACGTTTTAGTGAATTTCATGTTACTTGTCTACTTACTATTTGTAATTAAATTTTAAGGCACCCGGAACTGCTTTGCGGCTCGACGCTTCGAGCTGCAAACACAAAGACAGGCCGCGTTTGTCAGTTAACCTGCGTAGAGGTGTTACGCTGCTAATGTAGCACGAACGAATAGTGTACGTGCAAATTTTTTGACTATCACAGGATTCACACTTGGACTACAACAATAACGGTGACACTCTGTTCTTTGACTACTGCAGATAATGAATGACATGACGATTTCGAACCGTTGTCTCGTCCACGACACTCTTGCAAAGAGCGAATTCTAACTACTTGGCCACACGGGCTTCTTACAGCCGGCATTTTAGCACATATACATCAGTTACATGATAGATGCGTAAAACTTCTCTTGAGATTTTCTCGGAATTGCCAGAGTAGTGCACCTTACTACTTGAACATTATGTTGTTTTAATGGCCTACTGAAGGCTTACAAAGTTTGAAGTAAACCCGTATTCCCAGCGTCGTGGTCTCCCCTTGTTAGTGCATCGTAAGAAGCGTAATACTTTCAGGAAGGCACTAAACGTCATACCACGTCAAAAAATACGGAAACGAAAATACGAAGGACTTGAGTCTGTACAGGAGGTTTCAGAACTTAACAGGAAGCTCTCTGAAGAAGAAGAAAAACCAAGTGACTGTGCCGTTAGCTTGAGCTACAAAACTGTATTATTTTTAACAGTGCTTGCGCTCTTCCACGGATTGAAATATAATAAAATAACACGTGGTAGTTGCACCTGAATATTTATGTCCACTTCAAGAAAAATAATTTAAAGAGCAAAAAATTTGGAAAATTTGTGGTAAGGTCTTATGGGACCAAACTGCTGAGATCATAGGTCCCTAAGCTTACACACTGTTTAATCTAACTTACTCTAAGGACGTCACATACACCCATGCCGAAGAAGGACTCGAACCCCCGACGACGGGAGCCGAGCGGACCGTGACGAAATGCCTTACACCACGCGGCTACCCTGCGCGGATTGAAATTGCAGTTATCGCAGGCATACTGTAACGTCCCCTTTGGAAAATTATAAATGACTGTGGTAGGAAACCTCTTACGTTATCTGATTTTCAAAAAGCTGAGCAAAACTCAACGTACTCAGACATTTTTCTCTTTACCGATACTGATCATCACTAAACTGACACACAATATTTTTAGCGCAACGGAATCTGACTTTCAAAATCCCCGCAAAAGAATGGCCCTGACTAACAATAACCTATACCTTTAATGAATCACTTACCTCACAAAAATCTTCGTTACTCGAACTATTGGAATACAGCGAGCGCCAATTATGCCAGCTAAATAAAAGATTCTAACTATATATATATATATATATATCAATTCATGACATCCGTCTTTGCAAATTTCCTTTCTTCTGGTGGACATACGTCCAGATCGTGCTCACATAGTAATCTCTCAAAACTCTGGCATCTCTCTCTCCACTGACGGCTCCCCTCCAACTGCACAACGCTACTCGCTGTTCACATCCAACTGCCCAACACTACAATAGCGAATATTCCAACAATGCCAACCAGCCCACAGACTGCACACAGCACAATCTGTGATTTTCATACAGAGCGCTACGTGGCGTTACCAACATAAAAACCTAAACAGCCTACTTACAATACAGCTGTGACATTCGTAGCAGCCTTAAAGAAAATATGGAAGATACAGCTTTCTTACTGAATTTATGAGTCTGTGTGCCTACAGGTGGAGCACCACTCATGTTGGGGAAAAAAATCCGGATTCGTAGCACAACTGAAGGGGAAAATGAAAAACCTTCCAGTACTCAGTTTGCGCTAATCTGCGACTTGGTGTAGCTTATCTATAAATCGACAAGGAATATAAAGACCCTACATTTCTCCTAGCATTTCCCTCAAGATCGATTTCGTCATTTACACAAGCTCCACATGGTTCTCCACCTATTTCTCAATGATGATGGATGGGGTACAGTACTCGCTACTCGCAGGACTGCGCGAGGCACGTTTCCTGTAAAGAACTGGCTTAAATAATTGCCGTTTAATTTCCTTACACACGTTTTTTCCAAAATATTTGAAAAACTAATGTTGTCAAGAGCAGTTTCATATTTAAGTAGGAAAAATTTACTTTGCGCATCACAGTTTGAATTCCAGATTATTCACTCACAGAAGATTACTAGTTTTAAATAATAAAATATGACCAGGTGGTATTTTTTTGTGATCTATCAAGGTGTTTGTGTAGCCCAGTAAGCCAGCAATAGACGAGCACTCTATCTTTACAAGATATTATGTGGACCTTTCTCCCACGAAAATCATGGTCTTGACGAGAGCCTTCTGAGATGCAATTATTTCTGAACCTCTGGAAATGCGTTTGGCGGAAGATCTTATTAATCTTGATAGTCGCTTTCAACTTGATACGACACGAGACTTGGTTCCTTCTTCAATAGCTTCAGAAAGACAAAAATCATTACAGCTAATAACACATCTAGCGACAATTGATTTTATTATTTTGACCACTGAATTTAAACTCGGCGGTCCCATAATTCATCCAAGGGCGTGTATGGAATATCACAGTTGCGCATGCGCCTGCTCCCCTCAGATGGAACATATTCCACAGACAGTGTTAACTCAACAGTGGGCGGTGATGCAGAGGTACCCACCCACGTGCGTGAGCCACCGCATCAATTTTTGGTATAAAGTCAGCGACGTGCACCAGCAAACGCCAGAGTGAAACTCACCTGAAGACGACTGTGTGATTGTCAGCCGAAATATCGCGGCACGATGTCTGTGTCATCCGGTTGCAAACTTCGAACCTCATTACGCTCATTACGCCAGGAAAGCCTCAATAATAACAGTAAATAACATTATTTTCTTGCCTATACTGTCACAGAATTGAACTAATTAGAACCATGAAGTACGACACTTAAATTGGAAGACTGCATGAAGTTTACTCAAACTAAAGGTCAAATCACACGGCCAGTGGTCTCATTGATAAGAGATATATTAAGCGCATCTGGCATGCTATTGGAAAGAAAATTTGCACAGAAATTGCGCTGGTCAGCTGCCAAGTCGTAGAAAGTAACGATCTGGCTAGGTGCCGAGGCAATATCTTGAGAATTCCATAGCATCAGAAGCGGCAGCTGCAAAAAGCCGGTACTTAGCTTGATGTAAGACACGTGAGTTTTCAAGAAAGCTGCTTTGCATTCTACAGCTAGTTTTAATGCTTAGCATTTACCCCTGGGCGTTTAAAAACACGTAGGGATGGCACTGGCGCGAGCTAATTTGCAAATTATGCCTTAGCTTTAATCTGTAGCAGAAACAAGATTTCCTTAATTCAGCATTATGCGATTTATTCGCTAGTTTGTAAGCCCAAAAGTACCTCTCCTTTCATATTACTTTAAAACGTAAATACTCATACTGTGACACACTTCAAATATTGGCTAGTTTGAGTTTTTGTAGTGCAAACCATCGATAGAATTATATGAACTGTCAAAAAAAGACTAATACCTAGCAGTTAAGCTATCTACAATCTGAGGATGATGTGATTCGACTGTCTGTTACATGAATTCGTAAAAACCTTAGTCCATATTTGTCTTCACAATAAAGAATCATTGATTCTTTTTATAAAATAGAAAACTGATTTATGTCATAGGTATCATTGCGATTTATGAAAAATTGTTTTCAAGCTTTTCCAGATGTTCTTTTATCTTACTTTTGTTGTGAGCAGCTACTCTTGACCTTTGTGCTTTGTGCCTCCTGATAACTCTGAAATTATAAACTTTAATACAAAGGTCTTGTAAGGGATCCGCATCCCCTTACGTAAAGATAAATGTAGTTTTGCCTAATACAGGTCGAGGTATTAAGATTTTTAAGACCTGAAGATTACACCAAAGTCTGTCGAAAGCGGTTGTCTTTAATAAAGAAATATTCTATGCGAGCCAGGCTGCTGAATGTTTCTCAAGCAAATGAAACAGTAAGCAAACTGTATAGAATTGTAGCTAAACAACAGCTGATGGGTATTGTCAATAGGACGATGTGTATAGTGGCTTATAATTGTCAAATTTGGTTTTTGCAAACAATACAGTGATATAGAGAGAAGTGGTGTTGTGATGTTATGAAACTGCAAGTAATACTGAGATATAGAGAGAAGTGGTATTATGAAGTTTATCAGGTTTATAATGTGTGCAGCGTTAAAAAAATTTTATTTGTGGGGATCCACAGCCTCCAGATGTTTAATAAATGTAAACATGGTCCGTAGTAGGCTTTAATGCGATTTTTATTTACTCGTGCGATTAGCTAATTTCGACTACTGCCATTGTCAAGCAACTGTAAATCCAACATGAAAAAGGACTACATTGTCTACATACGCGCCGTGTATAAATAACAGTTCACCAACGTCACATAAAGATAAAACATTACTACACAAATTTCTCAATGTAGAGAGTTACTGGAGCGTTGAGGAGTTTTTGTGCAGAGATTAATGAAAGTGTCTAATGGGTGACGAAGGAATATGTATTTGAGATGTTGAGTTGAGGTAGGTAGCTATGAATCGGTTCATGGAAATTTATATAGGATGTAAGACGTATGGTGTACGAATCATGTCTGAAGCATGTACATCGAACAGATGTGCAGAACTATAGACCTATATCTCTAACGTCGATCAGTTGTAGAATTTTGGAACACGTATTATGACTTTTCTGGAGACTAGAAATCTACTCTGTAGAAATCAGCATGGGTATCGAAAAAGACGATCGTGTGAAACCCAGCTCGCGCTATTCGTCCACGAGACTGTGAGGACTATAGACACCTATAGACACGGGTTCCCAGGTAGATGCTGTGTTTCTTGACTTACGCAAGGCATTCGATACAGTCCCCCACAGTCGTTTAATAGACAAAGTAAGAGCATATGGACTATCAGACCAATTGTGTGATTGGATTGAAGAGTTCCTACATAATAGAACGCAGCATGTCATTCTCAATGGAGAGAAGTCTTCCGAAGTAAGAGTGATTTCAGGTGTGCCGTAGGACCGTTTCAATTCACAATATACACTCCTGGAAATGGAAAAAAGAACACATTGACACCGGTGTGTCAGACCCACCATACTTGCTCCGGACACTGCGAGAGGGCTGTACAAGCAATGATCACACGCACGGCACAGCGGACACACCAGGAACCGCGGTGTTGGCCGTCGAATGGCGCTAGCTGCGCAGCATTTGTGCACCGCCGCCGTCAGTGTCAGCCAGTTTGCCGTGGCATACGGAGCTCCATCGCAGTCTTTAACACTGGTAGCATGCCGCGACAGCGTGGACGTGAACCGTATGTGCAGTTGACGGACTTTGAGCGAGGGCGTATAGTGGGCATGCGGGAGGCCGGGTGGACGTACCGCCGAATTGCTCAACACGTGGGGCGTGAGGTCTCCACAGTACATCGATGTTGTCGCCAGTGGTCGGCGGAAGGTGCACGTGCCCGTCGACCTGGGACCGGACCGCAGCGACGAATGGGTGCACGCCAAGACCGTAGGATCCTACGCAGTGCCGTAGGGGACCGCACCGCCACTTCCCAGCAATTAGGGACACTGTTGCTCCTGGGGTATCGGCGAGGACCATTCGCAACCGTCTCCATCAAGCTGGGCTACGGTCCCGCACACCGTTAGGCCGTCTTCCGCTCACGCCCCAACATCGTGCAGCCCGCCTCCAGTGGTGTCGCGACAGGCGTGAATGGAGGGACGAATGGAGACGTGTCGTCTTCAGCGATGAGAGTCGCTTCTGCCTTGGTGCCAATGATGGTCGTATGCGTGTTTGGCGACGTGCAGGTGAGCGCCACAATCAGGACTGCATACGACCGAGGCACACAGGGCCAACACCTGGCATCATGGTGTGGGGAGCGATCTCCTACACTGGCCGTACACCACTGGTGATCGTCGAGGGGACACTGAATAGTGCACGGTACATCCAAACCGTCATCGAACCCATCGTTCTACCATTCCTAGACCGGCAAGGGAACTTGCTGTTCCAACAGGACAATGCACGTCCGCATGTATCCCGTGCCACCCAACGTGCTCTAGAACGTGTAAGTCAATTACCCTGGCCAGCAAGATCTCCGGATCTGTCCCCCATTGAGCATGTTTGGGACTGGATGAAGCGTCGTCTCACGCGGTCTGCACGTCCAGCACGAACGCTGGTCCAACTGAGGCGCCAGGTGGAAATGGCATGGCAAGCCGTTCCACAGGACTACATCCAGCATCTCTACGATCGTCTCCATGGGAGAATAGCAGCCTGCATTGCTGCGAAAGGTGGATATATACTGTACTAGTGCCGACATTGTGCATGCTCTGTTGCCTGTGTCTATGTGCCTGTGGTTCTGTCAGTGTGATCATGTGATGTATCTGACCCCAGGAATGTGTCAATAAAGTTTCCCCTTCCTGGGACAATGAATTCACGGTGTTCTTATTTCAATTTCCAGGAGTGTATATAAATGACCTTGTGGATAACATCGGAAGTTCACTGAGGCTTTTTGCGGATGATGCTTTGGTATATCGAGAGGTTGTAACAATGGAAAATTGTACTGAAATGCAGGAGGATCTGCAACGAATTGACGCATGGTGCAGGGAGTGGCAATTGAATCTCAATGTAGACAAGTGTAATGTGCTGCGAATACATAGAAAGAAAGATCCTTTATCATTTAGCTACAATATAACAGATCAGCAACTGGAAGCAGTTAATTCCATAAATTATCTGGGAGTAGGCAATAGGAGTGATTTAAAATGGAATGGCCACATAAAATTAATCGTCGGTAAAGCAGACGCCAGACTGAGATTCATTGGAAGAATCCTAAGGAAATGCAATCCGAAAACAAAGGAAGTAGGTTACAGTACACTTGTTCGCCCATTGCTTGAATATTGCTCACCAGTGTGGGATCCGTACCAGATAGGGTTGATAGAAGAGAGAGAGAAGATCCAACGGAAAGCAGCGCGATTCGTTACAGGATCATTTACTAATCGTGAAAACGTTACGGAGATGATAAATAAACTCCAGTGGAAAACTTTGCAGGAGAGACGCTCAGTAGCTCGGTACGGGCTTTCGTTGGAGTTTCGAGAATATATCTTCACCGAGGAGTCAAGCAGTATATTGCTCCCTCCTACGTATATCTCGCGAAGAGACCATGAGGATAAAATCAGAGAGATTAGAGCCCACACAGAGGCATACCGACAATCTTTCTTTCCACGAACAATACGAGACTGGAATAGAAGGGAGAACCGATAGAGGTACTCAAAGTACCCTCCGCCACACACCGTCAGGTGGCTTACGGACTATGGATGTAGATGTAGAAGCATGACGTCTAAATGTCATTTATGTTCACATTTATATCAGTATGTATTTAGAAGTCGTAATGATGAAACAGGTATGTTGCTGAATAAATGGTGAATGACTCAGGAAGAGTAGAGAAACAATGATTCAATCATCTAATAAGCTGCCGCGCGGTTTGAGGCGTCCTATCACGGACTGCGCGGCGCCTCCCGCCGGAAGTTCGAGTCCTCCCTCGGGTATGGGTGTGTGTGTTGTTCTTAGCATAAGTTAGTTTAAGTAGTGTGTAAGTCTACGAATTCACACACATTTGAACATCTAATAAGCTATCGAAGTTAATAATTTATTTTATCGAATTGAGTGCAAGGGGGGGATGCTGAGACTATGTGTTACTGATATTTCAAATTTCGAGTCTACATGACGAAAGATATTCACCATCCTATGTGCGACGTTAATAAAAACTGTCCAAATTCAGTAAAAATAGCCTAGGGCGGACTAATGTAGTCATCTTTTTGGAAACTGGTTCTGAGACAACCTCGTCAGTAATGCTTACATTTGCTAATATGGTAAGGGGTAAGGCACTGTCAATTATTTATTTATGTTATTTATTATATGTTGTTTAATATCCTTTTAGTTACTGGTGTGTTAGTGATAAAGAGTTGCATGTTTGCCCCTATCCAAGACAGGTAGACACGTGCAACAATCATGCACCCTTCCACCGTTCTCTGCGTTTGGTGCTTTGTTTCACTGTTAAAAGATGCAGTTTGTCACACGTATTTAAATTTTCCTTCGCGTTTGGATTTTGACTGAGTGATCTAACGATAAACAAGTGGAATTGGAGGAGTATTATCGCACATTTCCTTGTTTATGACTGCTTAATACCGCGAATAATAAAGACAGACTGGCTATCTACAGTTCCTCACAAATAAGAACAAAGTGAAAAGACGATGAAAGGAAAAGGAGTGAAGAAGAAGGAAAGGCAGCATGGACGAATGATAGAAGAATGGGGAGGAAGGAAAGTTATTGCTTTACATCTCGTTGATGACAAGATCATTCGAGTTCAGCCATAAGCATGTTTCGGATAATGTCGAGGCAGGAAACGGGACAAGAACTTTCCGAAAAGCCAACACAGCAGTTTTCGTAACGGATTTAGGAACTGCGCGGACAACTTAATTCTGGTTGATCGCGCGCGAATCCAGTGTCTTAGGAACTGTGTCACCACGCCGGGTGAGGAAATGAAAGAAGGCAGAAGGACGAAGAAAGGCAAGAGGAAGAAAGAGGAAGGGATGGAAGTAGTAGAAGAAGGTTATCGCGATAAATCCTCAAAAACGCATGTGTACGTTTATTATACACTCTCGACACTGAATGTAAGTCAGTATTAATTGCAAGAGGATAAAAACCAACACTTTCCCAAACGTTTGTCATAACTAAAATATTTAAAAATATAATACACCTTGTCCAAAACGCCACGTCCATACAAATATCGCTCACAGATGCTTATCACATCGCAGTACACAGTAACACATCTGTTTACGTAAGCTGGGCATGTTCTAAACAGTGAAAATTCATTTTAAACGGCGTGTAAGGCACTTAAGATCAAACCACCACACAACCGACAGTAAGAATAAGTACAACGACTCAAAAGTATATATAAACTAGATAGCAATAAATTTTATATTCGAAAGACAAGACGAGAGCGTAGTAATTCACAAATTAATTCGGTATCTGAACTACTCATGAAGAATACGAAATATAAAATCACAGATATCAAACAAAATATGAAAGTGTTGCATTGAGTCCCGAAACATAGAAACTATATTAGAAAACCTGCAGATTTATTGCAATAATAAAAGACTGCCCATCAGAATATTAAATGATCAACTAGAAGCCATAAAAAATTTTTTTCACTATTTTCGATGACATCTTCTAACAAATTACCACTGTGCCAGTTTTATATTTTTGTCGCAAGCACTGGACATTTTATGACAAGAGGCTGTCTGCTACGTATTCCGTTAATGTTCATAACATACGAGTTGTTACACATTTCAACAATGTCAGTATATGTACCAGCCACAACATAGACATAGCTATGTACAAATTACAGAGTGGCTAATTCTTGGTACGATTTACTAGATGTGCAGTTTCTTTGTAATGTTACCTGCCATAATCAAGGTCGTGTGTTATACCATTTAACCTTCATGTAATACAGTATTAGGGAGATTACTTAAACCTAGACCTCAGGATATGTACAGCATTTTTCTATTATGCTACAAATTCAAGCCGGCAGGTGTGGCAGAGCGGTTCTAGGCGCTACTATCTGGAACCGCGCGACCGCTACGGTCGCAGGTTCGAATCCTGCCTCGGGCATGGATGTGTGTGATGTCATTAGGTTAGTTAAGTTTAAGTAGTTATAAGTTTTAGGGGACTGATGACCTCAGAAGTTAAGTCCCACATTGCTCAGAGCCATTTGAACCAACAAATTCAACCTAGACCTCAGGCTACGTATCGCATGATCCTCTTACATGATACCAATATCACATGAGTGGTGGTTGTAGGCTATAGTCTATTTTACTACGTTCTTCAATAAGGCAATACCTGTTATAAACATTAATAGTCATATCAACTACAGCTTAGTCCTTAGGCTAAGCATAACGGAATGTAATTAGAAAACTGATGTGATATAAGATGTTTTAGGAATGCATTCCACACAGCCCAGTAATATATTTCTAAAGGTAATATCAAAATGAGGTACTGCAAATATATGTTGTAATAATATGAGACATGTTAATCACAAATACCATGTGTCATAGGGTCACTAGACTGTTGTTATAAATTATGTACATCATGTATTATCACACACTGCCTTAGTGGATACTGGATGCTCACCCAGCCAGTGTTTTTTTATGTCTTGTTAAAATCCACAAATAGACCTGTACAATAGTCTAAGAAAAACGAATTTTATGCATTGGACCATAACCTAGACCTTGGGTTCTGTATTGCACTTTCCTAGTGTGCCACTATCGACAACTTGGACCTCAGGTTATGTATCACATCATCCTAGTATACTAAATTAATGCTAGAACATTATGTAAGAGGGTTTACTGTTTATATGTTTTTACATTGCATTCAGACAGCTGGAAAAGACTTTTTAATAAACATTTATTGCTATAGCAACGTCAACTTAGACTTTGTGCCGAATATTATGTAACATGATACAGTGTAGTAAGACTGAAAATTAATTTAAGAGATTTCTGATCTGCAGTCTACACGCCCCTGTAATGTGCTCTTTCAGTAGTTATACCTACTAAGTTATTTTAACTAAGCTTTATAATACTGAGAGGTAATAATACAAATGTTGTCTACCATAGGGCAAGTTAAGCCGTTAGTGAAAGTTGTGCTTAAGTAAGGATTTTTACACAAAGTCACAGTTTAACCTTCACATTACCTACGCAGGGTATTATTTTGTCATGTTAATTCCTATACCTCGAACTTTGCTGTATGCAATGGCCTACTTCATCGCTACCGCGTCAGATGAGGTAAGGATAGTACACTTTGTGGAATGGCAACGTCACTTCTAAGTATTATTATTTGGCATATTCTACGATGTTGATACTTTTATTGGCAGTAATACGATCTGAAACGTGGTATTGTAAGATTTGTAATGGTCTTTTTATGTACTGCATTGGCAGTTTTTTGAAATATATTCTTATCTGTTACATAACTGTACGTGACATCACGCTGGGAGGTGCTGCACTAGATTAAAATAGAGCTCACCGGCGTGTTTCATACATATCATCGACGTGCCGCCTGTGGTGCTTCTGTGGTTCTATCTTGCAGCCCTTCTCCCTATTTTTAAGTTTAAAGATGGAGTTTGACCCGAAACTTTTGTACAGTGAGTCAACATGTAACATGTATAGTAACCTAGACGATGATTCACATAACAGACTTCATGCATTGTACCATAACCTAGACGCAACCTACTCAGATCACATCAGGTGATGGCTGGAGACACATTATTACACAAGATTCTACACTCGCATGAAATAAAGTCACACAACACAGTTTTTACACGTTTAATCTCCATATGCCAAGAATTCGTTGTTGTAACATTAACGGTCTACCACTTTATGTATGTGGTACAATAACCATAACACTGATATAAGATACACTAAAATATTTTTGTAATGATTTTCTTGACATATGTACTTGAAAAACCATGTGTATTATCATACGTATAAAGAATATAAAAAATGTAAAATTCTTTGCATTCTGTTTCGAAAATATAATCGCATGTTGTGAAAAATAGCCGCCATCTGGTGGCACTTCAAAACACAATGTATTCAGTTGATTGCCTCATAAGTTTGCTATCAGATGTCAACAAGGACACAACATGGAAGGATTTTATACACGTCTTATGCATTTTTTTTGTGACTATTATGCACTGTTCGTACAGCTATTCTCTTATTGTACGACGAATGTGTGTGCATTTTATGATGGTTTGACGTTAGAATTTTTTTAATTGTTTGTTTATGTACATTACAGTTGTATGCAATTAATGTGAACAGTCGACGAAATGGATCGTCACTGTAAAAAAATTTCCTATACAAATGATCTGAAGACGGCGATTTCACTTTGCTGAAACTAGC
This sequence comes from Schistocerca cancellata, assembly GCF_023864275.1. Lineage (NCBI taxonomy): Eukaryota > Metazoa > Arthropoda > Insecta > Orthoptera > Acrididae > Schistocerca > Schistocerca cancellata. Next base: position 356,613,203 of record NC_064632.1, on the reverse strand, counting down.
AGCCACTGTGTATTTTTATGCGATCTGGAAGAATAAACTGCTGTAATAAGAAGGACAATCGTGGTTAGATTCTGAGATCGCCTCCAATACATCTGACAGTGTCAGGCAATCATCATTATCCTAATGTCGTTAAAAATATATATTGAAATAAAATGTGGACAGGATGGAGGATTTGTCCAGTGTCAACGAGATCTTAATTCACTTTAACAAAGTGTGTGTGCTGGCCCGAGGGTAATCCTTTCATCTTCTGTTGCGGCAGCCAGTCGGACTGCACGACTACCAAGAAAATGGCATTCGCATCTTCTATTGTCCGCACCTCACTCCCTCTGCCGCCATGAGTCAGCTAATGCGTTTTTTCTCAACTAAGAAATGATGCGCGACTCTGAATATTATGGCTCCCAGAAACAGAAATGTTACAACGTCAAAGTAGGAATGAATGAGGTAAAAATGCGTGCAGCAAAAAAATTCTCTGTTTACACTTCTTTTAGCTGTTGTCAAAACTTATCTGCATCTCCATCTACAGCTATACTCCGTAAGACACCTTGTGGAGTGTGGCGGAGGGTAAATGGTGTAGCAGTGTCATCTCACGCTTTTTCCTAGTTCAGTCGCGTACTGTTCGCGGAAAGAAGCACTGCTGCTAAAAATGAAATGATAATTTAATCAAGACCCTAAGCTGTCGACAGGCGTTGATACACATCAACGGGGGCAGCTGAAAATGTGTGCCCCGACCGGGACTCGAACCCAGGATATCCTGCGTACATGGCAGGCGCTCTATCCATCTGAGCCACCGAGGGCACAGAGAATAGTGAGACTACAAGGATTTATCCCTTGCACGTTCCCCGTGAGACCCACATTCCCAACTTAATGTCCACACACTACATTCGTAGTGCCCCTGCCCATTACACTCGTTACTCGCGGCAGACAATCTTACCGAGTCCCATAAGAGTTCGGGTAATGCGTGTGCATCCAGCACAGGAGAAGAATGTCAATGGCCGGTTAGCCTTAACTATATGAATCTTCATACTGCTGCTAAGATTCCGTGTGGCTTCGAGCCTCTTTAATTTTATGTTCACGTTCATTACTCAAGGTATACGTAGGAGGAAGCAATGTGCTTGTTGAGTCTTCCGCGAACGTGCTCTACCGCGACTTTAAACAGTAGACCACAGAATTATGCAGAACGCCTCTTTCGCAGCGTCTGCCATTGGAGTTGGCTGAGCATCTCCGTGACGTACCTACTAAATGAATCTGTAACGAAACGTGCTACTCTTCTTTGGATCTTCTCTGTGTCCTCTATCAGTCCTTCCTGGTACGGATCCCATACGAGCGACATTCAAGTATTCATCGAACTGGTGCCTTGCAAGCTACTTCCTTTGTTGATGGACTGCATTTCCTGAGGAATCTTCCAATGAATCTCTCTGGCATTTGACTTACTCGCATTTCATTGTCTTTGGTCGTTCCACATCAAACCGCTCCGTACGCATAGATATTAACCCACTTGTTTTTTTTTTTCAGTCTTCTGACTGGTTTGATAAGAATTCCTATCCTGCGCGAACCTCTTCTCTCAGAGTAGCACTTGTAACTTACGCCCTCAATTATTTGCTGGGTGTGGTACAATCTGTGACTTTCTCTACAGCTTTTACCCCCTGCAGCTCCCTCCAGCACCATGGAAGTTATTCCCAGATTTTTTAACAGATGTCCTATTATCCTAATCCTTCTTCTTGTTACTGTTTTCCAAACATTCTTTTCCTCGCCAATTCTGCGGAGAACCTCCTCATTCCTTATTTTATCAGTCCACCTCATTTTCATCATTCATCTTGTATAGGGACATCCTCCCTTAGTATTACTTTTCCTCAGCAGCAGTAGGCCACACCAGAAATTTTTTTCGAATTTTGAGCAGGGCAATATTATCTGAGCTGTTTTTCTGAAAAATTTCATGTAATTTTACATACAGAATGTCATATTTCAAGCTAACATTTATAAAAAAGAATTACTTTATTTTAGTTCTTACAATCGACATGTGCAAGCTCTGAATATACAGTTAAAATTGTTTTCTTTAGAAACATTTAAAATTACGAAATATTTGGCACACTTAAAATTTCTATTATTAAATACGCAATTTAGTACTGTTTATTATGTTTATTTCTGGAGTCATTTATAAAATAATAATCTAAACTACTAGAAATTCATTTGTCAAGAAAAATTGTTATTACCGCAGAGTGTGGTAGTAGTAAGGATGCCTCTGATAGCCGGACGCTGTGACCGAGCGCTTCTAGGCACTTCAGTCTGGAACCGCACGACCGCTACGGTCGCAAGTTCGAATCCTGCCTCGGACATGGATGTGTGTGATGCCCTTAGGTTAGTTAGGTTTAAGTAGTTCTAAGTTCTAGGGGACTGATGACCCCAGATGTTAAGTCCCATAGTGCTCAGAGCCATTTGAACCATTTTTGATGCCTCTGATATGATCTGACGTATTTTTGTAGTGTGGACGAACAATGTAATTTGGTTTTGTTAATGTGAAAATTCAAAAGAGAGTGTAATATGGTATAAGGTAAGGCAATAAATTATCGTGAAAACAAAAATTCTGCAAAGCATTCTTCAAAATTATTTACATGAATTGAACCATGAGAACCTAATATGATAGAATTTCAGCTTCAAGTAGCGGACCCCTAGGCATGAAGAACTGGAGCCAATTGTGCGATAAAAGATAAGTAAATGTTACTTATCTAAAAACTTCTGAAAAGACTTCACCACCGTGGACAGTAGAAACACCAAGAAAGGGAGGGGTAGGGGGTAGATTACAGTCTGTAGCACCACATATAAAATGTTCAGATTCTCTTCTGTTTCGGTTTTCCCACAGTCCATGTTTGACTATCATACAATGCTATGCTCCAAGCATACATTCATAGAAATTTCTTTCTCAAATTAAGGCCTATGATACCAGGAGACTTCTCTTGGCCAGGAATACCCTTTTCGTCAGTGTTAGTCTGTTTTTTATGTCCTCCTAGTCCGCTTTTTATGTCCTCCTTGTGCGCTTTTTATGTCCTCGTTGGTTCGTCCGTCATGTGTTATTTTGCTGCCTAAGTAACAGAATGCTTTATTTCATCTTCCTCATGATCACCACTTCTGATGCTAAGTTTCTAGCTGTTCTTATTTCTGCAGTTCTCATTACTCTCGTCTTTCTTAGATTTACTCTCAATGCCTATTCCCTACTCATTAGACTGTTCGTTCCATTCCACACTTATACACTCCTGGAAATTGAAATAAGAACACTGTGAATTCATTGTCCCAGGAAGGGGAAACTTTATTGACACATTCCTGGGGTCAGATACATCACATGATCACACTGACAGAACCACAGACACATAGACACAGGCAACAGAGCATGCACAATGTCGGCACTAGTACAGTGTATATCCACCTTTCGCAGCAATGCAGGCTGCTATTCTCCCATGGAGACGATCGTAGAGATGCTGGATGTAGTCCTGTGGAACGGCTTGCCATGCCATTTCCACCTGGCGCCTCAGTTGGACCAGCGTTCGTGCTGGACGTGCAGACCGCGTGAGACGACGCTTCATCCAGTCCCAAACATGCTCAATGGGGGACAGATCCGGAGATCTTGCTGGCCAGGGTAGTTGACTTACACCTTCTAGAGCACGTTGGGTGGCACGGGATACATGCGGACGTGCATTGTCCTGTTGGAACAGCAAGTTCCCTTGCCGGTCTAGGAATGGTAGAACGATGGGTTCGATGACGGTTTGGATGTACCGTGCACTATTCAGTGTCCCCTCGACGATCACCAGTGGTGTACGGCCAGTGTAGGAGATCGCTCCCCACACCATGATGCCGGGTGTTGGCCCTGTGTGCCACGGTCGTATGCAGTCCTGATTGTGGCGCTCACCTGCACGGTGCCAAACACGCATACGACCATCATTGGCACCAAGGCAGAAGCGACTCTCATCGCTGAAGACGACACGTCTCCATTCGTCCCTCCATTCACGCCTGTCGCGACACCACTGGAGGCGGGCTGCACGATGTTGGGGCGTGAGCGGAAGACGGCCTAACGGTGTGCGGGACCGTAGCCCAGCTTGATGGAGACGGTTGCGAATGGTCCTCGCCGATACCCCAGGAGCAACAGTGTCCCTAATTTGCTGGTAAGTGGCGGTGCGGTCCCCTACGGCACTGCGTAGGATCCTACGGTCTTGGCGTGCATCCGTGCGTCGCTGCGGTCCGGTCCCAGGTCGACGGGCACGTGCACCTTCCGCCGACCACTGGCGACAACATCGATGTACTGTGGAGACCTCACGCCCCACGTGTTGAGCAATTCGGCGGTACGTCCACCCGGCCTCCCGCATGCCCACTATACGCCCTCGCTCAAAGTCCGTCAACTGCACATACGGTTCACGTCCACGCTGTCGCGGCATGCTACCAGTGTTAAAGACTGCGATGGAGCTCCGTATGCCACGGCAAACTGGCTGACACTGACGGCGGCGGTGCACAAATGCTGCGCAGCTAGCGCCATTCGACTGCCAACACCGCGGTTCCTGGTGTGTCCGCTGTGCCGTGCGTGTTATCATTGCTTGTACAGCCCTCTCGCAGTGTCCGGAGCAAGTATGGTGGGTCTGACACACCGGTGTCAATGTGTTCTTTTTTCCATTTCCAGGAGTGTAGTTCTTCTTCATTTTCACTAAGGATCGCAATGTCATCAGCGAATCTTACCAGGGATATACTTTCACTTTTAATTTTAATCCCACTCTTGAACCTTTCTTTTATTTCCGTGATTGCCTCTCCGATGTATAGAGTGAACAGCGAAAGACTACATCCCTGTCGTATACCCTTTTTTAATCCGAGCGTTCTTGGTCTCCCACTCTTATTGTTCCCTCTTGGGTCTTGTACAGACAGTGTATTACCAGTTTTTTCCTATAGCTTACCCCTACTTTTCTCAGTATTTCGAAGAAGTTGCACCATTTTATATTGTCGAATGCTTTCTGCAGGTCGCGAAATCCTGTGAACGTGTCTCGATTTTTCGTGAGTGTTGCTTCCATTATCAACTGCAACGCCAGAATTGCCTCTATGGTTAATTAACCTATAGTAAAGTGAAATTTATCGTCATCTAACCAATATGCACCATACTCTTTCATATTAAAAGTTGAAAAGTCCTTCTATGGCAAAGAGAGTAATCGCACGTCTTATGCAATTACTTGTGAAAGCACCCTGCTCTCATACCTACAGGTCAAGTCACGGGAACTATTGGAGCGCCGACTGACGCTTCCCCCTGGCTAGCGGCTTGCTTCACGTTCCCCGGACGCTGTCCGTGTACAGGATGTTATGCTGCGGCCTACGGAAACCAGCGTTGCTGTGTCGGCATCTCGGTCGTGACGACCTTGATGAAAGCACGGTGGGGGGGGGGGGGGGAGGGGGGAGTCCGGAGCGCAGTCAGAGGCGGTCGAAAGGAAACGCGCCGGAAGTGCAGGCTTCCTCGCAACACCCCTGACTGTGGCTGGCTACTCCTGCTGCACATCGTGAGGATCCACTCGATCACTAAACTTCCGTGGATCTTAGAATAGCCACGAGTCCGTATAAGATGACGTAGGGGCTGTACAGAAACATTATGCCTGCGTTTTCCCCGAGACTGCAAGGAAAAGATAAACCTTTCTCAGATTAAATGATAACTAATTGAAATCCTCAGCTGCCGACAGGTGTTGATATATCTCTATGGGGACAGCTGAAAATGTGTGCCCCGACCGGGACTCGAACCTGGATCTCCTGCTTGCATGGCAGACGCTCTATCCATCTTTTTTCCCCCTTCCTAACCACTTTTATTTATTCCACAAAAAACAATAACAAAAATGAACCAGCATTCAAAGAACGAGGAGTCATATTCAGTCTTTATCAGTAGCACATTAGCACCTTCACTGTCACCTTCAACTGGTGGCAGTTCATCATGCACATTTTCTTCTTCCGCAGCCTGAGGTTCCTCATCATCATTTCGCAGACCCAAATTAGTCATTCAGTAAATCCTTGATATGTGTTCCTTCCAGGGTAAATTACGCGGACAGAAGAGCAGCCCCGAAGAGTGACATCGTAAAATCCTTCATCGCCTTGCTATTTTAGCCAGTTCCAGCCTTCTAAACGCATCCTAGGGAGTTCAAGATCTTCCTTTATATCAGACACCAGATGTTTGCCGTCATATTCTTGTACCTGCTGTACTACTGAGTTATTTTTCATGTGTGACTTGCAGGTGAGGTTAGGGTTGGGAACGTCCTCTCTACGAGGAATCCAGTTCCTATCCTATACCCATTCTGTTGAAGTGAGCCACCGAGGACACAGATGGATAGCGCAACTGCAGGGACTTATCCCTTGCACGTTTCCCGTGAGACCCACATTCCCAACTGTCCATAATCTACATACGTAATGTACCTAATAGATATTTGCCTATCCATTCAATACTTGCGCCAACTAAGGTGACGATTCCCGTAAGAGTTCGGGAAACCTGTGCGCATTCGCACAGACGAAGGTCAATGGCCGGGTAGCCTTTAACTATATATGAAGATAGTAACTGTTCTCGAAAGAACAGATACCACTGATGACCGTGCAGCTTCTCTAGAATAAATGATAATTAACTGAAACCCTCTGCTGCCGACAGATGTTGATGTTATACCTCGATGGGGACAGCTGAAAATGTGTGCCACGACAGCGACTCGAACTTTTTCAGATTACCTTTGCGAATCGACGCGTAGGCGTTTCTCCTATCTCTTCTCTACCAACTTGGTGTCATCTCTTGCATCAGATACAATAGTGAACTGGAGACGTTCTGAAGGTAGCAAATCTACTTGGCTGACACGAAGTTCAGATCAGAAGCACATCCCATCGCCAGGTGACTTACTTGTCGTCCAACAAGGATCACTAACAAACTTCGTACGACATCGGAAGACTTGGTGCTTTGTCGACAGCGTACACACCATCATTTCTTATTGTAATTAGTATACGGGAGAGTGTTATAATAGTAAAGAAACTTTAATGACTGCTCGACTGCACATAGCAATTATTATGTTAAAAATGGATTCTAATTTGGATAAATAAAAAAAATTAAATGTTCGTTTCTTCAACAACGTGTCGCCGAAAGTTTTTGACCGATTACTTCGAAATTTTGACGCAACGTTGTATTGTAAGACAGACTACAGGCGTGTTTTCAGGTATCTTTAAAAATTATATATTACATGTATTTTAAAAAGTAGGTACATTAAAACGTTGTGTTTAAGTTTCAAAGCATTCAGGCATAAACTTTCGAAGATTTACGATTAGGAACGTTTCTGTATAAGTACAAACGTAGATGTTTGTTTCTTCAAAATCTCAAGACTCCAAAAGTTCTTCACGGAATGCTTTGAAATTTTGACATAGCATTGCATTCGAGTGCTTACGTGTTTTTATATACCTTCTAGAACGCCTTCTGGTATACATTAACAAAGCGAGAAAAGTTATGAAAATGTAAATGTTTTTTTCAAAATCGTTAATCTCTGAAAGTTATTTACCCTTTGCATGTTGTTAGCAAACAGAAAAGTTGTATTTTTATGGTTTATTGGTTTACGATTAGAGTAATACTTCAGAATCTGAATCTGCAACAACAATAAACAAGACTCGAAGTGAGAGACAAAGGTGAAGAGGAGACAGACGAAGGAGTGCGAGACGTAGAAAACGGGAAAATGGCTCTGAGCACTATGGGACTTAACTGCTGAGGTCATCAGTCCCCTAGAACTTAGAGCTACTTAAACCTAACTAACCTAAGGACAACACACACATCGATGCCCGAGGCAGGATTCGAACCTGCGACCGTAGCGGTCGCGCGCTTCCAGACTGTAGCACCTAGAACCGCTCGGCCACTCTGGCCGACAGAAAAGGGGGAGAAAGAGATGGACAGAGAGAGGGAGCAGGAGGAAATGGACTAAATAAAAATGGCGTGTGACTTAGGGCCTCCCATCGGGTAGACCGTTCGCTGGGTGCAAGTCTTTCGATTTGACGTCACTTCGGCGACATGCGCGTCGTCGATGGGGATGAAATGATGATGATAATGAGGACAACACAAAACCCAGTCCCTGAGCGGCGAAAATCTCCGACCCAGCCGGGAATCGAAGCCAGGCCCTTAGGACTGACATTCGGTCGCGCTGACCACTCAGCTACTGGGGCGGACAGGAGATGGACTGACAGAGGGAGAAAGAGCGACAGGAGGAGACGGAGAGGGGGAGGGGAGAGAGAGAGAGAGAGAGAGAGAGAGAGAGGGGGGGGATAAGATTGCCAGAGAGAGGTGGAGAAGGTGGTGACCAGAGAGAGGGGTATGCTAAAAACGTGTGTTTTCTCTTTCCTTTGTTTCCCATTTAAGCACACTGAGCCATAGCAAAGCGTGGCCGGGTGCAGCTAATAATTGATATTTGGTGGAGAAAAAATTATTGTTTCACGCCAAAACGTCGGGTTGTCCCCGGCGTCTACAGTAGATAGATTCGCTACCACACATAGTTCGGTTTCTCACATCATCAGCGTACCTCCAGAACTTATGGCCGTACTCACTATCTGCCCGCCGATTGTGGGAATTGCCTCCCGATGCATTGCAGTAGTTCTCTACGTTACCGCTCACGATATCAGCTGATTCAGCCTGCGTATAGCGTTCAAAATATAACGTGAAAAATGGCAAATAAGGTATCTGAAACACAGAGTGACCTCACAATGTTGTCTTGTTGGAGTCCGATTCGCCGCGAGTCAGTAGTAATCTTCCCATTCGCTCTTTTTACACGCTACGTATCCTGCTGTATGGCAAATCGCTGGCTCTTCGATAAGCGTTTTAACAGGGTTACGGCCACTACAGACGCCGTTGTCCGTACGGCTGAATTGCCGTGTCTGCCTGTACTGGTCTACGCGAGGAAGCGGCAAGACGGTATAATGAGTAATTATTTTAATATGTCAACCAGTAAACACCCCTCCCACCTCTTCCCCCTAAACGACCTAGTAGATAGTGTCGGAATTTCCATGCGGCTTTTCGTGGATGATGCTGTAGCATACAGAGGAGTTGCAGCATTAGAACACTGCAGCGAAATGCGGGAAGATCTGCAGCGGATAGACACTTGGTGCAGGGAATGGCAACTGACCCTTAACATAGACAAATGTAATGTATTGCGAATACATAGAAAGAAGGATCCTTTATTGTATGATTATATGATAGCGGAACAGGAAAGGGAGGTAATGACAGTGGCACGTAAAGTGCCCTCCGCCTCACACCGTTGGATGGCTTGCGGAGTATAAATGTAGATGTAGATGTGAAGGGGTTTATCCCCAGAAGTATGTCTCGTACAATGACATAATTTTGCAAATACATCCTGTATTATAAGTGGATACTGTCTGCAAAAGGTTTGTCACTACTACAAAAACAATAAATTAAACCGTTATTCCTGCTGCTGAGGTTTATCTGCATGAACACCGAAGATGTAGTAAGTGATTAACTTTTCCTTTCTATCATTTTATAGGGCGTATCATCCAGAAAAAGGTTTGGAAAGGTTTGAAATTGTCAGATGAGTTTACTGGACGTTGCTCTAATTCTCAAATACTAAACGAATATAATTTGAGTAATTTGTGCGTCGCGAGTTAAGCTGCCTCAGGGTGATTCAGCTGCCCCTACCGCTGAGTTTTATGCACCCACAACACCTTGGGAAGCCACGCGTGAAATTTCCATTGCTGAATCTAGGATGTGTATCTGTACTTCTATATAAAGACAAGACGTTGCTGAAAATTTTTCCAAAAATCTGGAAAAGTTCTTGACCAACTTACTTGAAATTTTTACACGACACTCTCATTTCGGTTCACACGGACACAGGCGATATATGTTTTTAAACAACACTGTGCATGTGTTTTGTTGAAACTGATTACAAAATGCAAATTCTGTGCTGTGGAAATGTGCAGTTTCGTTTTCCCTCTCGTAGTCACTTTTTACTACTATGAAAGGGCAGTTGAATCATTAGACAAATTATTTATCCCATATATACTCTTTCTCCTTATATACTGTTTTGATTTCTGCCACACAGTCGGTTTTAACAAAAAAAACAGGGAAGTTATATATGTGGCTCATCGGCTTATGAATACTACTACAGAATCTGAATCGTCCAAAATTCCGTAATATTACCAGTTCGTAGATTAAAATTATGCGAAATACTGTCATTGAAGCTTCTATCCTCACAGATACAGCAGCTGGACAGGTCTCTCTGATACCCAGTACACCAGTGATGTCCCCCTATTTGCTTATTCATTCTAGGTGACTTTAGTTTCCAATCAAGGTTTCGTTTGCAATAACCATAATACAAGGCCGGAGGGAGGGAAGAAGACATAGACCGAGATGGGAGTGGGGGAAGGAGGAAATGGACATAAAGAGAGGAAACGAAGAGGTAAAGATAGATAGAGATAGAGAGAGAAACGGGGAGAGAGAGAGAGAGAGAGAGAGAGAGAGGATGGGGCAGGGGTAAGAGGAGATGGACCTGGAGAAGACGAGGGGAGAATGTGGAGGACAGAGAGAAGGGGAGGTGGAGATGTACAAGGAGAGATGGAGAGAAGAATATTGACAGAGAGAGAGTGAAGCGGTACGGGGGGGGGGGGGGGGGAGGCGAGAATAGATGATGGTTAGCCATTCATCCATTTGCCATACGTATTTAGCAACTGTTAAGCATTGCCGGGTTCGTGTCCGAATAAGTATGCATGTTGAGCAATCGAACTACAGCTCAGAAGATTAAGAAAACCAAATAACTGGACACAAGAGAATGGGAATTACCGTTGGCTCAAGATTATGGAAACAGAATTATGAGGGAAAGGAAAGCTGGCAACAGACAGATTTGGTACTTAATAGAGATCCCGTCTGTACTGCTTAGGTCATGGTGGCAAAACCTGGCGCGCACTTTCTGCAGCAGTGCCGAGAGGAACACATGTGTGACAGTTCGGAAACCTTTCCGATTTAATAAAGACGACCGCTTCTAGATACTTTTACCATTTCGGAACACCACGGGCTGGTGTCTTATATCGTGCTAACTTCTCATGCGTCGAGTGCGTTCCTGTCTAGTTGGCTCTTAAACGATGAAACCACGTCTGCAAAAGGTACCTGATGAGTGTTAGGTGGTCTGAGCTACAAGAGACTAACGAGAAATCATCATCGTAATTAATCGATTTACTCATTGCTGAGTATCGTATCCTAATTTCTACACGTGTCCGTTCCACAGCGATCTTCAGCTCTCTTACTACAGTGTGATGAGGTACGACGGTAACCTTCTTCGCTTGATCCAACCATCCAGTTACTGCCTTTCCTAGTGGTCTTCTGCCTTCGAATTTGCCTTGCAAAATGGTCTATTCGAAATTGGAAGTATTGGTTCTTTTTTCTGTCCATGGTACGCACAACATTTTCCGTGTTTGCGTAGAAAACAACAATATCAGAAACTGAGTCCGCCGTGATGCAAAACACCTTGTTGTTCGTTTATTTCTTTATTTTCCCAAACTAGTTTCGGCGACAAATGTCACTATCAGCTGTGGCTTTTTTAATCTTACTTATTGTATGTTACTGCATGTTTTTGAGAATTATTGTCGCTGTTTGCGACATATTTTCTGTGCGCTTTTTTTTTGTTGCCGTTTTTACTCAGTGAACATCATGTCATCTGCAAGTTCGTTGGATTGTATGTAGCTGATTCTATACATATAAAAACAAAACTTTCGCACTTTGTTTATGATCTAGAATATATAATGCAGATGACATGTAAACCTATTATAGAGCATTGTTAGACTCGCCAGACTGTAAATGTAAAATTAAAATCAACAGTGTTTGTTAGATTTTATTATTTACAGTGTAAACAGACCATATATGTAAAATTAAAATCAAAAGTGTTTGTAACATTTTATTATTTACAGTGTAAAAGTATGGATCTCGCGCACGAGGGGAGTTCAATAAGTAATGCAACACATTTTTTTTCTCAGCCAGTGTACGTTGGAAAAATGCGGAATTTGTTGTGGCTCATAGGGGAATATTCTGGCTTCAGCCCCTATAGTTTTATGAAGTTCCGATCTGTGGCCTTCAGAATGGCCTCTGTAAAGGAGATGGGTTCCAAGCAGACAGCTGTCATTGAGCTTCTTTCGGTGGAAAACCAGAGCATCGTAGATGTTCACAGACGCTTGCAGAACGTCTACAGAGACCTGTCAGCGAATAAAAGCACGGTGAGTCGTTGGGCGAGACGTGTGTTATCATCGCAACAACATCGCGCAAACCTGTCCAATTTCCCGCGTGCCGGCCGCTGCATACAGATGTGACCCCTGCATTGTTGGAACGTGCGGATACTCTCGTTCGAGGTGATAGGCGAATCACAATCAAACACCTCGCTGCACAAATACTGTTGATAGTGCTGACACACTCGTCCATCAATTAGGGTACTCACAGGCTGTGAGCCCGCTGTGTTCCTCCCCTCCTAATAGGAGACCATAAAAAGCAACGAAGGACCATCTGTGCGGAGCTTTTTGCACGTTACGTGGTCGATGGTGACCATTTTCTGTCGCACGTCGGCACAGGCGATGAAATATGGATTCATCACTTCGAACCAGAAACAAAACGGCAATCCAAGGAGTGACGCCACATTATCCAAGTGCAAAGCCGCACTCTCAACCGCTGGAGCCATGGCAACGGCCTTCTGGGACTCTGAACGGCTTGTTTGATGTACTCCCTGGGTGCAACGTCCAACTCTTAAGTGTATTGGTCTACCCTCAGGGAATTGAAGAAACGACTGCAGCGTGTTCGTCACCACAAAAAGGTAAACAAACTTCTCCTTCTCCATGAAAACGCAAGGTCTCACTTAAGTCTGCGCACCCTAGTGGAGTTCACAAAACTTCACTTGACTGTTCTTCCTCACCCACCCTACAGCCCGCATGTCGCACCTTCCGACTTCCATCTGTTTGGCCTAATGAATAATGCACTGCTTGGGAATCAGTATGTAGTTGGTGTGGAGGTTGTTGATACAGCAAGACGTTGGCTTCGACATCGACCAGTAGACTGATAACATGCGGGCATAGAGACCCTCCCAGTAAGGAGGCGTAAGGCCGTCGCATTGAACGAAGATCATGTTGCACTAGAGGGTTTTGTAACCAAAGGAATGCGAAATAATATGCTGTATGGAATTCTGAATAGAACCAACATGCTTTCAGAAAAAAAATAATTGTTGCAGTACTTATTGAGGTCCGCCCCCGATAGGTCAATGGTCAGAGTGACAGATTGTCAATTCTCTGGGCCCGGGTTCGATTCCCGGCTGAGTCGGGGAATTTTCTCTGCCCACGGATTGGGTGTTGTGCTGTACTCATCTTATCATCCTCATCGACTGCAGGTCGCCGAAGTGGCGTCAGATTGAAAGACCGGCAGCCGGCGAGCGGTGTGCCCGACGACGGGCCCTAGCCATACGGTTAAATAAAAAAAAAGTACTTATTGACGCCAAAGTTTTGACATTGTCACGTAAGTCGTTATAAACGACTTTAAGTTACTTCGTGACGATCTGGCTGTAATAAAGCTCTATTTATTAGCAGGTCTTGCTGCTGGAGCTGTAACTTTTTCAATTACACTACTGGCCATTAAAATTGCTACACCACGAAGATGACGTGCTACAGACGCGAAATTTAACCAACAGGAAGAAGATGCTGTGATATGCAAATGATTAGTTTTTCAGAGCATTCACACAAGGTTGGCGCCGCTGTCGACACCTACAACTTGCTGACATGAGGAAAGTTTCCAACCGATTTCTCATACATAAACAGCAGTTGACCGGCATTGCCTGATGAAACGTTGTGATGCCTCGTGTAAGGAGGAGAAATGCGTACCATCACGTTTCCAACTTTGATGAAGGTCGGATTGTAGCCTATCGCGATTGCGGTTTATCGTATCGCGACATTGCTGCTCGCGTTGGTCGAGATCCAATGACTGTTAGCAGAATATGGAATCGGTGGGATCAGGAGGGTAATACGGAACGCCGTGCTGGATCTCAACGGCCTCGTATCACTAGCAGTCGAGATGACAGGCATCTTATCTGCATGGCTGTGACGGATCGTGCAGCCACGTCTCGATCCCTGAGTCAACAGATGGGGACGTTTGCAAGACAACAACCATCTGCACGAACAGTTCGACGGAGTTTGCAGCGGCATGGACTATCAGCTCGGAGACCATGGCTGCGGTTACCCTTGACGCGGCATCACAGACAGGAGCGCCTGCGATGGTGTACTCAACGACGAACCTGGGTGCACGAATGGCAAAACGTCATTTTTTCGGATGAATCCAGGTTCTATTTACAGCATCATGATGGTCGCATCTGTGTTTGGCGACATCGCGGTGAATACACATTGGAAGCGTGTATTAGTCATCGCCATACTGGCGTATCACCCGGCGTGATGGTATGGGGTGCCATTGGTTACACGTCTCGGTCACCTCTTGTTCGCATTGACGGTACATTGAACAGTGGATGTTACATTTCAGATGTGTTACGACCCTTGGCTCTACCCTTCATTAGATCCCTGCGAAACCCTACATTTCAGCAGGATAAAGCACGACCCCGTGTTGCAGGTCCTGTACGGGCCTTTCTGGACACAGAAAATGTTCGACTGCTGCCCTGGCCAGCACATTCTCCAGATCTCTCACCAATGGCCAATGGTGGCCGAGCAACTGGGTCGTCACAATACGCCAGTCACTACTCTTGATGCACTGTGGTATCGGGTTGAAGCTGCATGGGTAGCTGTACCTGTACACGCCATCCAAGCTCTGTTTGACTCAAGCCCAGGCATATCAAGGCCTTTATTACGGCCAGAGGTGGTTGTTCTGGGTACTGATTTCTCAGTATCTATACACCCAAATTGCGTTAAAATGTAATCACATGCCAGTTCTAGTATAATATATTCGTCCGATGAATACCCGTTTATCATCTGCATTTCTTCTTGGTGTAGCAATTTTAATGGGCAGTAGTGTACTTTCAAAATGTGGAACACCACCTTCATAAAATAAAATGGTGCATATCATATTGTTGTACTAGCTGTCACCCACAGCTGTGCTCGAGTATCATTGCAAGTAGGTCCTCATGTGTCTGCCGGTTAGGGCAAAGCAGCACGCGATGTGTCTTTCGTCCTCGCCCCCCCCCCCCCCCTCCACCCCAACAGGCTGTCATAATGCACGATGAGGCCGCATTAGCAGCGTCGCTGTCGAGCGATGTGCACACAGAGGCATGGGCAGGAGCGCGCTTCGTGCTAGCACAGTACTATACATTATACAATTTGTGCGTTATGCACTAAATTTACCGAGCGAGGTAGCGCAGTGGTTAGTCACTGGACTCGCATTCGGGAGTACGACGGTTCAATCCCGCGTCCGGCCATCCTGATTTAGATTTTCCGTGATTTCCCTAAATCGCTCGAGGCAAATGCCGGGATGGTTCCTTTCAAAGGGCACGGCCGACTTCCTTCCCCGTCCTTCCCTAATCTGATGAGACCGATGACCTCGCTGTCTGGTCTCCTTCCCCAAAACAACCCAACCCCCCACTAAATTTAACAATTTTTTAACCATGGCTTATATTCACTGTCGTAAAAGAGAATGTTCCATTCCATTCTCCACCCTCTTATATGTGGAATTTTTTTACTTTTTTATTTATTTTTTACTTTCAAATGTAGCCTATGTTCTTCCTCATCTCCACACCAAATTTGGTTTAGCGGTTCAGTCGTGGAAACGTAACAGAGTAAGTTTCGTATTTGTAATATTACTGTTGACAAAATTTTAAATTACGATATCTTTTTCTTTCCCTATTTTGATGAATAAAACCTGTACATTGCCGCAAGCTACAGTGAAGTTACCTGTGACAACCACACACATGAAAATTCGTAGATTAGTTTCGGAGATTAGTGTCTTCAGACAGACAAGACGGTTTTTCAGTTTTATTATTGGTAATGAAGACCGATATTTTCGCGGAAGAAGCACAACATACTGCGATCTTACACAGGTATCGCTAGAAGAGTGTCTTAGCTGTTGTCTGCAGGCGAGCGTAGTGACGCATGTGGAAACCCCTGGGCGCCGTTTAATGTCGCGCGGCTGAGACCAGGCTGCTCCTTCGATACGAGATAACAGCATACGGGGCGCCTCTTCGCCGTAGCGCGGATTAAGATAACGCGGCGCGCACAAGAGCTCTCCAATTCCATTAACTGCCGCTTCCGTCTCCACCGCGGGGGAGGGCGGAGAGCAGACTGCGACAAGTTCCGCTGGCCCGCCCGCACTTCCGCGTGGGATCCACTTTGGATGCAATTAATTCATGTTCACCGAGAGACCGCGTTGGTAAGCGGGAGAGTGTAGTAGTGCGCACTGGTCTATCTGGTGTATCGCAATGTGGGAAAAAGAGAGAAATGACAAAGTGCGCGCAGTAAGTAAAGGACGTAAATGAACGTAATTCTTTTTGGGTTGATGACAGACGCTTCACACACTGACTCGCGGTGCTTTTGTTCACTGACAGGTCTCTGCAGATATTCTGCAAGCGCCTATGAATGTCTGCGCTGCTCTGGTTTTCCGGCAAAGGAAATTCAGTAACAGATCTCTGCTTGGAACGCACCTCTGTTACAGACGCCATTATAAAGGCTTCGTATACTCCGCCACCCTTCTTACTGGAACGAACTTCATGAAATTGGATGAGAAAAAAATGTGTTACATTACTTATGGAAGACCCTCGTATTATGCCTGTACGTCTATGCTGAAGCACTTAAAATTGTAATTATAATTCAATGTCTAGTTGTTGAGCGACTCGGCAAAACATAACGTCATCACGATTATTTTTATGTGTCTTGGCGGAAGAAGCCATACTAATTGCTTCTACACAAAATTATGACGTAATGTTTTGAAATTTTCAAAATGAGATTAATCACACGTGTTTAGCAAGATTTCTTCAAACTGAAAACCGATGTATGCGACAAATTATGTCCCGTAGTAGCCATAGTAACGCATTGTGTGATTTTTCCTGGCAAATGCGCGAAACATCTGCGCCCAGCCCAACTGAAGCGTCAGGGATCTTCTGTCGCCATACAGAGTACGGTAAATGGTTATAAGGACGAAATGATACCGCAATCAGAAAATCAGCCAAGGGAAAGAAAACTGCACAAACTCATTACACTATGAGCTGGATTTTCGGTAGCAGCAGGTACGTCAGTATTTCATTACAACACAATTTTACTTCACGTTAATGCTATATAAATCGGTGTTGTTAATACCATACAAAGTACCTCATTTTCACGTAGTTTTTGTCCTAAACTTGGTGTACCGCGTCTGTGTTGTCATTTTAAGTGATGGTATTGCAGTCGTCCTGTACGACGAACTAAAATTACGAAATTAGAATTATATTTAATACCTTTAGCTGCTGACAGGCATTGATATATATAAACGAGGCAGATGAAAGTGTGTGCCCTGACCGGGACTCGAACCTTGGATCTCCTGCTTACATGGCAGACGCTCTACCCATCTGAGCCAACGAGGGCACAGAGGATACTGCATTGCAGGGACTATCTCACGCACGTCTCCCTCGAGATCCACATGCTCACCTTATATGTCCACACACTACATTCGTAGTGTCCCTACCCAAAACATGTCCGAAAGAATAGACACCATATCCATATAAGTATAAAATTACGAAATGTCAAGAGACCTGTTACTTTGTGCGCAATAAAACTTCATTGTTTCATAATAATAATAATAATAATAATAATAATAATAATAATAATAAATTTTTTTATGCTCTTGTTCCACACATTCATAGTAAAAAGTACGTAAAATGTTTGCTTTCAAGTTGATACTGTTTATTGTTTGACGTGGGTTCTATCAATTTTTGCAAAACACAGTTCTTTTCGTACCTTCAGTCCAGAATGACATCACAAAACCGGTAGTTCTCCTGTAAACAAAAAGTTCATATACAGCTGAAAGCGTTTTATTTCTGAAACACAGATAACTTCAGCCGCGATTACCCCATAAGAAAACTATTTGTAGCACAGTTAGTTGGGTAGAGTTCGAACGATTATCAGGCATACAGGAAAGAAAAAGTCATTATTCTCTACAGTAAACTAGCAGTTTCTGGAGCTGAACGTTTCACGTTACGCCTTGCTTTCTCTTTTGTCCGGTACGCAGGGTCTGTGAATCCACATGGGGCTTTTTCCAGGTGCCATAAATCGCTGGGGAGCGCTGGCATGGCCGCAGAACTCGGGCGCCAGAGCATGCAGCATTATCCCGCAGAGCGCGACTATTCCGGGTCGTATATCTGCCAAATGAACTGAAACTGCAATCTGCTCGATTAATGCAGGAATTTTTCAAATGAGGTTTAAGCTACAATCTGGAGTTTGCGGACCCTCGCTGGCTGTGTGCCAAGATTCAGAGCGCTTGCCTGACCTACCACATACACATGGGAAGTCAATAAAATTTAACTTAAATTTAGTGCGTTCCCAGTGAGATTTACAGTCCCTTAAATGAGAATTCTGTGTGAAAAATGGGAGGCTAATGATGGCTCTAGTGTTCAACGATACCAAGTAGTCAGAAAGCTGGAACGTCGAAATGGCAGACATTGCTATAACCGATCGCGGAACAGAAAAGCAACTACAATCATTCAGTAGTCGAAAGGCATCATGATCCGATGAGGTACTTGTAAGATTCTGCAAAGATTTTGCGAAAGAACTTGCTCCCCTTCCAGGAGCACTTTAACGTAGATCGCTGGAGCAGCGAAGGTATCAACTGAGTAGAAAAAAGCTCAGGCCATTCGCGTTTACAAGAAGGATCGTCGGACAGATGCACACAATTACATACCTATATCATTGACGTCAATCTGTACTAGAGTTATGGAATGTTTTATGCTTAAGAATTATGAATATTTTGGAGAACGAAAACATCTTCTATAAAAATCATCATGGATTCCTCAAACATAGATCGTGCGAAACTCAACTCGCTCTGTTTATCCATGAGATCCATTGCGCTGTAGACAACGGCGCTCAGGTTGATGCCATGTTCTTTGACTTCAGGAAGGCATTTGACTTCGTCCCCCACTGTCGTTTTGTAAAAGAACACGAGCTTGTCGAGTATCGGACCAGATTTGCGACTGGGTCTCAGACTTCCTTGTAGACAGAACTCAACACGTCGCTCTTACCGGAACAAAATCGACAGATGTAACGCAGTACCCCAAAGAAATATGAAAGTATCCTTACAGTTTACAATGTGTATAAATGAGCTAGTAGAAAGCATTGGATACTCTTTAAGATGATGGGCAACGCCAGAAGACATAGTCCATTCGCAGAATGAGCTGCAGAGGCTTGGTGAATGGTTTAGGCTCTGGCAGTGGCCCTGAAAGTAAATAAATGTAACATATTGCGCATACAACAAAGCCACTACTGTACAATTACATTATTGATGAGGAATTGGTGATACAGTACGAGGTGCATTCAAGTTCTAAGGCCTCCGATTTTTTTTTCCGGACTGGAAAGAGATAGAAACATGCGCATTGTTTTAAAATGAGGCCGCATTCATTGTCAATACGTCCCAGAGATGGCAGCACCGTACGGCAGATGGAATTTTACCGCCAGCGGCGAGAATGAGAACTGTTTTAAATACTTAAAATGGAGACGTTTTCCTTACTTGAACAGCGTGGAACCATTCGTTTTCTGAATTTGCGGGGTGTGAAACCAATTGAAATTCATCGACAGTTGAAGGAGACATGTGATGATGGAGTTATGGATGTGTCGAAAGTGCGTTCGTGGGTGCGACAGTTTAATGAAGGCAGAACATCGTGTGACAACAAACCGAAACAACCTCGGGCTCACACAAGCCGGTCTGACGACATGATCGAGAAAGTGGAGAGAATTGTTTTGGGGGACCGCCGAATGACTGTTGAACAGATCGCCTCCAGAGTTGGCATTTCTGTGGGTTCTGTGCACAAAATCCTGCATGACGACCTGAAAATTCGAAAAGTGTCATCCAGGTGGGTGCACGAATGCTGACGGACGACCACACGGCTGCCCGTGTGGCATGTTGCCAAGCAATGTTGACGCGCAACGACAGCATGAATGGGACTTTCTTTTCGTCGGTTGTGACAATGGATGAGACGTGGATGCCATTTTTCAATCCAGAAACAAAGCGCCAGTCAGCTCAATGGAAGCACACATATTCACCGCCACCAAAAAAATTTCGGGTAACCGCCAGTGCTGAAAAAATGATGGTGTCCATGTTCTGGGACAGCGAGGATGTAATCCTTACCCATTGCGTTCCAAAGGGCACTACGGTAACAGGTGCATCCTACGAAAATGTTTTGAAGAACAAATTCCTTCCTGCACTGCAACAAAAACGTCCGGGAAGGGCTGCGCGTGTGCTGTTTCACCAAGACAATGCACCTGCACATCGAGCTAACGTTACGCAACAGTTTCTTCGTGATAACAACTTTGAAGTGATTCCTCATGCTCCCTACTCACCTGACCTGGCTCCTAGTGACTTTTGGCTTTTTCCAACAATGAAAGTCCGCAGCTCGTGGTCGTGCGGTAGCATTCTCGCTTCCCACGCCCGGGTTCCCGGGTTCGATTCCCGGCGGGGTCAGGGATTTTCTCTGCCTCGTGATGACTGGGTGTTGTGTGATGTCCTTAGGTTAGTTAGGTTTAAGTAGTTCTAAGTTCTAGGGGACTGATGACCATAGCTGTTAAGTCCCATAGTGCTCAGAGTCAACAATGAAAGACACTCTCTGTGGCCGCACATTCATCAGCCATGCTACTATTGCTTCAGCGATTTTCTAGTGGTCAATGCAGACTCCTAAAGAAGCCTTCACCGCTGCCATGGAATCATGGCGTCAGCGTTGTGAAAAATGTGTACGTCTGTAGGGCGATTACGTCGAGAAGTAACGCCAGTTTCATCGATTTCGGGTGAGTAGTTAATTAGAAAAGAAATCGGAGGCCTTAGAACTTGAATGCACCTCGTACAGTATCTCCGTAAAATATCTACGAGTTACTATCCAGGGCGACACTAAGTCAGATGACCACATACAACAAATGGTAGGAAAAGCAGGCCCAAGACAGATTCATGGGACCAATGTTTAGGAAATGTAACTCATCCACCAAGAAAGTCGTTTGCAAGACGCTTTTTCCACCGCTTCTTGAGGACTGTTCTTCAATATGGGATCCTTACCAGATAGGACTGGTGGAAGAGAGAGAACGGCGCGTTTTGTAGCGAGATCGCTTAGTCGGCGGGAGAGATTCTCAACAAACTCCATTAGTAGACGTTAGAAGAGAGGCGTTGTGCATCACGGAGAGATTTAGTTTCGATATTTGGAAAGAGCGCTTTCCGGGTTAGTTGGTTGGTTGATTTGGGGGAGGTGATCCGTCTCATCGGGTCAGGGAAGGTTGGGGAAGGACGTCGGCCGTGGCCTTTCAGAGGTAGCATCCCGGCATTTGCCTGAAGCGATTTAGGGAAATCACGGAAAACCTAAATCAGGATGGCCGGACGTGGGCCTGAACCATCGTCCTCCAGAACGCGAGTCCAGTGTGCTAACCACAGCGCCACCTCGCTCGGTCGGAAAGATAAGGACAACATATTATTCCCCACATGTACAGTACATCTCGCGTAATGACAACGACGAGAAAATTCGAGAAATTAGAGCCAATAGAGAGGCTTACGCACAATCATTCTTCCCACGAGCCATTCGTGAGTGGAACTGAGTACGGGGGCACCAGTTAATGGTACCTGAAGTACCTTCCGCCATACACGTTGAGGTGGCTTGCACAGTATTATGCACACGTAGAATGGCCGTGGAGATGGGGACAATGATAGTCACTTGTCGACCTGACTCACGCGTCAATGAAACAGAGCAAAACGAAAGCTGAGGTTTTAAATTTCCCGTTTACAAAACCATTCAAACAGGAGGATCGTCCTGCTTGAATGGTTTTGCAAACGTGAAATTTACAGGCATACATCGTTTGACCGCCGCACAAACAGACGTGCAGAGGACAAAGAAATGGATATCCCCGACGTAGAGAAGCAACTGGAAAAGCTGAAAACAAACAAGTCGCCAGGTCCAGATGTAATCCCATTTAGGTTTTACAGACACAGTACTCTTCGGCATTGATTCCTTACTTAGCTCGTATTTATAGCGAATGTCTCGCCCAGCGTAAAGCCCGAAGTGAAGTAACACCTGTATGTAACAAGAGTAAATGAACGTACCGGCAGAACAGCAGTTTAATATCTTTAACATCGGTTTGCTACAGAATTCTTGAGCATATTGTAAGTTCAAATACAACAAGTTCCTGGCCACAAGTCAGCACGGATTTAGAATGAATCAGTCGTGTAAAAATCAGCTTGCCCATTCCTCACTCGAAGGTCTGAGAATATGGACTAGATCCCCAGATACGTCCGTGGTTCAACGATTTTTTATGCAACAGAACCTCGACAGCGTGTGTTCATCAGAGTCAAGGGTATCGTCAGGGGTACACATGGAAGTGTAATTGGACCGCTCTTGCTCTCAAATGGTTCAAATGGCTCTGAGCACTATGGGACTTAACATCTGAGGTCATCAGTCCCCTAAACTTAGAACAACTTAAACCTAACTAACCTAAGGACATCACACACATCCATGCCCGAGGCAGGATTCGAACCTGCGACCGTAGCAGTCGCGCAGTTCCGGACTGAAGTGCCTAGAACCGCTCGGCCACAATGGCCGGCGAAGATTTAGGCAAATGGCATTTGCGGCTGACTGCAGAATGATTCTGCTGTCGCCAATGTGCATTACCCGTATGGACTATAAAGTCAAGATAAGAGAAATTAGGGCTCGAACGGAGGGATATAGACAGTCGTTATTCCCTCGCATGGTTTGTATGTGGAACAGGAAAGGAAATGACTGGCAGTGGTACAAGTTATCCTCTACCATGCACCGTAGGGTGGCTTACGGAGTATGTGTGTAGGTTTAGATGTAAACCAGATTTTGTATACAGGGTGTTACAAAAAGGTACGGCCAAACTTTCAGGAAACATTCCTCACATACAAAGAAAGAAAATATGTTATGTGGTCATGTGTCCGGAAACGCTTACTTTCCATGTTAGAGCTCATTTTATTACTTCTCTTCAAATCACATTAATCATGGAATGGAAACACACAGCAACAGAACGTACCAGCGTGACTTCAAACACTTTGTTACAGGAAATGTTCAAAATGTCCTCCGTTAGCGAGGATACATGCATCCACCCTTCGTCGCATGGAATCCCTGATGCGCTGATGCAGCCCTGCAGAATGGCGTATTGTATCACAGCCGTCCACAATACGAGCACGAAGAGTCTCTACATTTGGTACCGGGGTTGCGTAGAGAAGAGCTTTCAAATGCCCCCATAAATGAAAGTCAAGAGGGTTGAGGTCAGGAGAGCGTGGAGGCCATGGAATTGGCCCGCCTCTACCAATCCATCGGTCACCGAATCTGTTGTTGAGAAGCGTACGAACACTTCGACGGAAATGTGCAGGAGCTCCATCGTGCATGAACCACATGTTGTGTCGTACTTGTAAAGGCACATGTTCTAGCAGCACAGGTAGAGTATCCCGTATGAAATCATGATTACGTGCTCCATTGAGCGTAGGTGGAAGAAACTAAAATGAGCTCTAACATGGAAATTAAGCGTTTCCGGACACATGTCCACATAACATCTTTTCTTTATTTGTGTGTGAGGAATGTTTCCTGAAAGTTTGGCCGTACCTTTTTGTAACACCCTGTATATGCGGAGTGGGAAACACACGCACGCGATTGGCTGCACAATTCAAATAATTGGATTCACCAATACCTACTAGAGTCACTATATATGTCCAGGAAACTGTGCAATTATCTAACGAAACACGATAAGCCATCTACTCCTCAAAACATAGCAAAAATTACAAGATCTCTGTTCATTCTCTGCTATTCAGTGCACCTTTCATCTGTCATTCGGAATTCTGTGTCTTTCGCTTCCAGTCACTCTATCATTGCTGCGATACTAGTGCTGTCATATTAGTGCTGCCTCGATAAAATAATTTACTGTTACCCCAAAAGCTATCTTTATCGACCATCATCTTCAGTCTCCCATTACCTATTCCACCTCCGCGTTACCTACATATAGCAGCCTAAGAATTCTAGGAAGTTGATGTCAAACAGCCGCTGTGGCCGAGCGGTTTTAGGAGCTTCAGTCTGGATACGCGCTGCTGCTACAGTCGCAGGTTCGAATCCTACCTCGGGCATGGATGTGTGTGATGT
Source organism: Schistocerca cancellata (assembly GCF_023864275.1). Taxonomy (NCBI): domain Eukaryota; kingdom Metazoa; phylum Arthropoda; class Insecta; order Orthoptera; family Acrididae; genus Schistocerca; species Schistocerca cancellata. The sequence goes on along the minus strand of NC_064632.1, from coordinate 356,588,922 downwards.
CCTTAGGTTAGTTAGGTTTAAGTAGTTCTAAGGGACTGATGACCTCAGATGTTAAGTCCCATAGTGCTTGGAGCCATTTGAACCATTTGATGTCAAACCAACGAAGGATGATGCTAGCTGAAATATAGTATTTATCCTGTTGGCATCACTAACATCAACATCTGTACCGTTCAGCGTACTTCAGTATTACTGTTACTCCACTGTCCGCTTCCTTCGCTGAGTTGCCGGCGCGTCAGACTGTAACTCAGAAGGTCCGGGTTCGATTCCCAGCCGGATCGGAGATTTTCTACACTCGGGGATTGGGGTGTTGTGTTGTATTTGCTACCATGTGGAAGACCCGGCTTCGATTCCCGGTCCTGCCAAGTATTTTTCCTCGGTGGGAGGACTGCAACGAGATGCACTCAGCCTCGTGATGACAACTGAGAAGCTACTTGAGTGAGAAGTAGCGGCCCCAAGTTCTAGAAAATCAACAATCGCCGTGAGAGCAATACGCTGAACATGCGTCACTCTATATCGCATTCAATCACGCCACTGGCAGAGGACGACACGGCGGTCGGTCGGTCGGTCCCGGTTGGACCATCAGCGACATTTTTTCTTTTTTTTACATGATTTTCCGAAGAATTTGACCATGAATGAAATATGCGCACTATTAGAAAGAGTCTGAGGCAGCTGTCTTTGGTTGGCATGAAGAAAAAAGGGAAAAAACTGATATTTCAAAGAAAAAAAAACCAGTTGCTACGTAAAGTACATTTATATGAAACCTAACAGACCAGCGGATTCTCGTAGAGTCGGTGCGCGAGGCACGATGCATGCATCCAATGAACATCATATTTAGAGAGAGATTTAGACCGCATGCCATTTGGAACGCATGTAATCAATCGCGTGGCAACAGCAAGCAAATGAGTTCCGCTGACCTCTGGCTATTTCCGTCCACTGCCACGAGAGAGAGTAAATCAAACAGTTCATAGAATCATAATTAAAACGCTGCTATGCGGCGTACCAGTAAACAGTGATTTCTGTTCTCTGGCGTTATTATACCTTCATCACGTCAGGTAACAAATTTACGAGCAGTCCAAACTTGATATGATTACGTAGGCTTCCCCGCCGAGTAGAACTAATGAATGACGTGACATTTCTAAAGAACTCACTTTGGCCATGCTACGGGAACGATGGTGAGTGTGAATCTCATAGAAACGTCTCGGCTTTCCATCAATCTCATTCAACTGGAAGTCAAAGAATTCTTACTAGTTTTAAATAATGTTAAAAAAAAGACTCCATATGTGATACTGGCCATTTACAATTTGATACTAGCTCTTGTTTAATGTTTAAACCATTTGTTTATGGTAACTGAAATGAAGCTGGAACTGGAAAATGGACTGAGGAAGTCTTGCCTATTAGCCATCTTGTGTACTATTTAAACATTCAAATTTCCAATATACCTGGACCAGAGTAACAAAGTGACACGAAAGTAACAGTGGTAAAATACGACAACCGAGGGGTTATGTGCATCTAATAAAATCCAAACTGCTATTACAAGATTCGCAGGGCATGAAAGGGAAGCAGTGGTTGACATGAGAGTAAGACAGGGTGGTAGCCTACCCCGATGTTATTCAATCTGAGCACTGACCAAGCACTAAAGGGAGTCGAAGAGAAATTTGAAGAAGCAATTAAAGTTGAGGGAGAACTTTGATGTTTGCTGATGACTTTATAACACTTTCAGAGACAGCAAGGGACTTGGAAAAAAAAAATGGCTCTGAGCACTATGGGACTTAACTTCTGAGGTCACCAGTCCCCTAGAACTTAGAACTACTTAAACCGAACTAACCTAAGGACAACGCACACATCCATGCCCGAGGCAGGATTCGAACCTGCGACCGTAGCGGTCGCGCGGTTCCAGACTGTAGCGACTAGAACGGCTTGGCCACTTCGGCCGGCTTGGAAGAGCAGTTGAACGTAATGGACTGTGTTTTGAAAGAAGGATATAAGAACAATACCTAAATCGAAATCAGGGTAATGAAATATACTCGAATTAAATCAGGTAATGCAAAGGGGATTAGTTTAGCAAATGAAACAGGAACAGTAGTAGATGAGGTTTGCTGTTTGGGCAATAAAATAACCGACGATGGCCGAAGAAGAGGATGTAAAGTGTAGACTGGCAAGGGCAAGAAATTTGTTCATATCGAATATAAATTTAAGGGTTACAAGGTCTTTGCCGGCCGCGGTGGTCTCGCGGTTCTAGGCGCTCAGTCCGGAACCGCGCGACTGCTACGGTCGCAGGTTCGAATCCTGCCTGGGGAATGGATGTGTGTGATGTCCTTAGGTTAGTTAGGTTTAAGTAGTTCTAAGTTCTAGGGGACTGATGACCACAGCAGTTAAGTCCCATAGTTCTCAGGGCCATTTGATCCAAAGTCTTTTCTGAAGACGTTGATCTGGCGTGTTGCCTTGTGCGGAAGTAAAAGGTGGACTATGTGCAATTCAGACGAGAAGAGAATAGAATCTATTGAAATGCGTTGCTGCAGAATGATAGTGAAGATCAGGTGGGTAGGTCGGGTAACAAATGATGAGATACTGAACAGAATGACTAGGGGAAAAAATTGTGGAACAACTTGTCTAAAAGAAGATATCGATTGATAGGACGCATTCTGATAGATCAAGGGATCATCAGTTTGATATTGGAGGGAATTTGGGGAGGGGGTTAGGGGTCAAAATTGCAGAGGAAGACAAGGAGATGACTACAGAAGTAGTTTGTTATGGATGTGGTTCGCAGTTTTTATTTGTAGATGAAGAGGCTTGCGCAGGCTAGAGTACCATGAAGGGTTGCATCAGGTTCAGTCTTCAGACCGTTTCCATTTTGCATATTTTTTCACAGTTCAGTACACCTCCCTCCAGTTTTCATATTTTATGTGTGTTCAGTTTTTCACTAGCTGCCCACTGGACCATATTACCACTAAATCTGAGCGGTGTGCGATGAGAGTTTCCCTTGTAAGGAATTTCACAGTTCCCTTCATGTTCTTGTTGTTGTTGTTTGTGTTGTACAGATGTTGTGTTAAGTAGTTCTAAGTTCTAGGGGACTGATGAGCATAGATGTTAAGTCCCATAGTGCTCAGAGCCATTTCGAACCATTTTGAAAATGGGGCGGAGCCCCATCCTGCTGAAAGATGAACTGAGACTCGGACTGCATTTGAGGCGTCAGCCATTACTGCAACAAGTCCAAGTAGGAATATCCAGTGACAGTGCTCTCGGCGAAGAAGAATGGCCCGAACAGTTTTCGACGTGAATGTGAATGATATATTCCTTCGAAGAACGAGTCGATATGCTTCCCATTTATGGAGAATGCCAACGAAATTCAGTGAGAGCTAGAGACTTATACACTGAAAGATATACTCAACGTACTCACCCTACACGTCGTACATTTAAATATGTGTATGATAAATTGAGAACAACTGAATCTTTAACGTCCGCAGCTCGTGGTCTTGCGGTAGATGACTGGGTGTTGTGTGACGTCCTTAGGTTAGTTAGGTTTAAGTAGTTCTAAGTTCTAGGGGACTTATGACCATAGATGTTAAGTCCCATAGTGCTCAGAGCCATTTGAACCATTTTTTGAACTTCGAGAACCTCCTGTAAACGGACGTTCTTGCCACCTTTGTGACCTTCAAAGACCTTACTGTTACACATCATTGGACTTGTCTCGATTGCCGCTATCAGAAAATAAGTACCAAACTATAACATCCCATTTAAAGAAACAAAAGTTGTCCTTAATACCTCTGAAGCACCCCCACCTAGCAACAAAAACCCAACGTCATATTATGGCCCCCCGTTGTCCCATGCAACATTTGTCCCACAAACTTTTCAGATGCTATCATACTTTCGAAGTTATTCTTGGTGGCAATAGTTAGTGACTCACCCTGTAGATTTCCGGAAAGTATTTGACACTTTGCCCCATTGCAGACTGTTAACGAAGGTGCGAGCGTATGGAATAAATTCACAGATATGTGAGTGGCTCGAAGACTTCTTAAATTATAAAACCCAATATGCTATACTCGACGGCGAGTGTTCATCATCAGAGACAAGGTTATCGTCAGGGGTGTCCCAGGGAAGTGCGATAGGACCTCTGTTGTTTTCTGTATACATAAAAGATTTTGCTGACAGGATGAGCTGCAATCTGATGTTGTTTCCTGATGATGCCATGATTTACGGTAGTGTGTCACAGTTGAGTGACTGTAGTAAGATACAAGACAACTTAAACAAAATTTCCAATTGGTGTGATGAACGGCAGCTAGCCTTAAATGAGGAAAAATTTAAGTTAATGCGGATGAGTAGGAAGATCAAACCTGTAATGTTCGGATACAGTATTACTAGTGTCCTGCTTGACACAGCCACGTCGTTTAAATAGCTGCGCGTAACGTTGCAGAGCGATGTGAAATGTACCGAGCAGGTGAGAACTGTGGCAGGGAAGGCAAATGGTCAACTTTGGTTTATTGGCAGAATTTTAGGAAAGAGTGGTTCACCTGTGGAGGAGACTGCACATAGGACGCTGGTGCGACCTATTCTTGAACACTGCTCGAGTGTTTGGGATCCCTATCAGGTCGGAATGAAAGATGACATCAAAGCAGCTCAAAGGCGGGCTGCTAGATTCGTTACTGGTAGGTTGGAACAACACGCAAGTGTTATGGAGATGATTCGGGAACTCAAATGGGAGGCCCTGGAGGGAAGGCGACGTTCTTTTCGAGAAAGACTGTTGAGAACATTTAGAGAACCGGCATTCGAAGCTGACTGCCGAACGATTCTACTGCTGCCAGCATACACTGAAGGACCACGAAGATACATATGAGAAATTAAGGCTTATACGGAGGCATACAGGCAGTCGTTTTTCCCTCCCTGTATCTTCGAGTAGAACTGGAAAGTAAATGACAGCTATTGCTATAGGGTATCCTCCTCCACGCACCAAACTGTAGCTTGTGGAATATCTATGTAGGTGTTTTATAGTTGTCTTATTGTTGTAAAATGACCAGCCTATCACCTGTTATCAAAATCCGCACTTACTGATGCGAGTGAAATCTACTTTTTTTCTAGCTTTAAGATGGATCTAAGAAAAATGAGGCTGTCCCTCTTCCTGTCTCGCACCATAAGGTAGCTATAATGCACAACTGGCCATTAAAATTGCTACGCCAAGAAGAAATGCAGATAATAAACGGGTATTCATTGCACAAATATATTATACCACAACTGACATGTGATTACATTTTCACTCAATTTGGTTACATAGATCCTGAGAAATCAGTACCCAGAACAACCACCTCTGGACGTAATAACGGCCTTGATACGCCTGGGCATTGAGTCTTACAGAGTTTGGATGGCGTGTTAAGGTATAGCTGCCCATGCAGCTTCAAGACGATACCACAGTTCATCAAGAGTAGTGGTTCAAATGGCTCTGAGCCCTATGGGACTTAACATCTATGGTCATCAGTCCCCTAGAACTTAGAACTACTTAAACCTAACTAACCTAAGGACAGCACACAACACCCAGCCATCACGGGGCAGAGAAAATCCCTGACCCCGCCGGGAATCGAACCCGGGAACCCGCGCGTGGGAAGCGAGAACGCTACCGCACGACCACGAGATGCGGGCATCAAGAGTAGTGACTGGTGTATTGTGACGAGCCAGTTGGTCGGCCACCATTGACCAGACGTATTCAATTGGTGAGATATCTGGAGAATGTGCTGGCCAGGGCAGCAGTCGAACATTTTCTGTATCCAGAAAGGCCCGTACAGCACCACAACATGCGGTCGTGCATTATCCTGCTTAAATGTAGGTTTTCGCAGGGATAGAATGAAGGGTAGAGTCACGGGTCGTAACACATCTGAAATGCAACGTCCACTGTTCAAAGTGCCGTCAATGCGAATAAGAGGTGACCGAGACGTGTAACCAATGGCATCCCATACCATCACGCCGGGTAATACGACAGTATGGCGATGTCGAATACACACTTCAAATGTGCGTTCACCGCGATGTCGCCAAACACGGATGCGACCATCATGATGCTGTAAACAGAACCCGGATTCATCCGAAAAAATGACGTTTTGTCATTCGTGCGCCCAGGTTCGTCGTTGAGTACGCCATCGCAGGCCCTTCTGTCTCTGATGCAGCGTCAAGGGTAACCGCAGCCATGGTCTCCGTGCTGATAGTCCATGCTGCTGCAAACGTCGTCGAACTGTTCGTGCAGACGGTTGTTGTCCCCATCTGTTGACTCAGGGGTCGAAACGTGGCTGCACGATCCGTTATAGCCATGCGGATAAGATGCCTGTCATCTCGACTGATAGTGATACGAGGCCGTTGTGATCCAGCACTGCGTTCCGTATTACCCTCCTGAACCCATGGATTCCATATTCTGCTAACAGTCATTGGATCTCGACCAATGCGAGCAGCAGTGTCGCGATACGATAAACCGCAATCGCGTCAGGCTACAATCCGACCGTTATTAAAGTCGAAAACGTGATGGTACGCATTTCTCCTCCTTACACGTGGCATCACAACAACGTTTCACCAGGCAATGCCGGTCAACTGGTGTTTGTGTATGAGAAATCGGTTGGAAACTTTCCTCATGTAAGCACTTTATAGGTGTCGCCACTGGCGCCAACCTCGTGTGAATGCTGTGAAAAGCTAATCATTTGCATATCACAGCATCTTATTCCTGTCGGTTAATTTTCGCATCTGTAGCACGTCATCTTCGGGGTGTAGCAATTTTAATGGCCAGTAGTGTATCTCCCATAATCGGAAGCCTACGCACTAACATTTCGAGTAGTTCGAATTTCCTTAGCTGCAAACCGGGTGTTGACCCAGCATCCCCTAATTTCCCACCACCAGTTTGAGAGAGAGAGAGCCCGCATAGCTGCGCACATTACAGCGGTAACAGGTATATCCTAGACCACAGGCCGCACAGCGGGTGGCGAACAGCGCGCAGATCTATCTGGGGACGCAGGAGCAGCATTAATTTATAGCGGTCCCTTAGCGCCGGCTGCCGGCTGCTCCATTGTGGCCGGGCTATTGTGCTGACCTCGCGGGAGCGCCGGAATTCGGCTGCAATGTCCGATGCACTGCCCACTCCCCGCGGACGCGTGTATTTACAGCTGGCGCTCGCTGCAGAATGCCCGCCCGGCCGCGGCGCTGAGTATAACACGCACAGACGACCGAACGCCGGAACTGCGTCCGGTTGGCGTGCTGGAAAAAAAAGAGGATAGAGCCATGCGGCACGGGCGCGTAATTGCTGTTTCTCGTTTCCCCACCAAATTCTCTCGGCGCCGCGGATGCGCGATGGAAATATTGCGTACCGTAAACCACGCTGCGAGCATTCCGCGTTGAGCAACTGTGCCGACGGGAAATTGCTGCAGGAGTGCAAACTGTTGGCAGAAACAATTCAGATTAGCTCTTGTATAGATAATAGCTCCACATAACCCTTGCACGTAAAGTATGGCGGCCTTAGTTTCTTTCTAGTGTTTAAGATAAATTGGGATATTGTCGATGAAAGAATAGGGTGTCTCATAAAGAGCGCAATTTTTTAATTTAATAATACAACCCATATTTTGTTTGAAAACTGCCGGTATTATAATGACAATATGAAACACAAAGACAGTGATTAAGCATGGAACAAAATATGGGAGAAATGCCCTCGGCAGCTGTTTCTGCACACATCCACTTTGGGGACAAAAATTTTCGACGACTCTAGAGAAAAGTTCCGCTTGAATTTGACCCATGACAGGCCTAATTTCTGCCTCGAGTTGAGGGATGGTTTGAGGATTGTTCACATAAACGCAACATTTGACATAACCCCACAAGAAATACACATGGTGTTATATCACACGATCCCAGTGGCCAATTCTGATTGCCATTGCGAGAGATTAGACGAACATTCAATCTTTTTTTCAGCAGTTGTTTAAACGGCAAAGTTGCCTCATCCTGTTGGAATTACGTGTGTTCCACGGTCACTGTCAATGCATTTCCAGTCTCTTCCTCTACATCTGAATCTACATGGATACTCTGCACATCATATTTAATTGCCTGGTAGAGGGTTCATCGCCTACCGTTGTAGCCGAGCGGTTCTAGGCGCTTCAGTCCGGAACCGCGCTGCTGCTACGATCGCAGATTCGAATCCTTCCTCGGGCTTGGATGTGTGTGATGTTCTTAGGATAGTTAGGTTTAAGTAGTTCTAAGTCTAGGGGACTGATGACCTCAGATGTTTAGTCTCATAGTGCTCAGAGCCATTTGAACCATTTTTGAAGAGGGTTCATCGAACCACCTTCACAATAATTCCCTATTATTCCAATCTCTAAAATCTCGCGGAAAAAAGGAACATCTATGTCTTTCCGCGCGAGCTTTCAGTTCCCTTATTTTATTAAGACGATCGTTTCTTCCTATGTAGGTCGGCGTCAAAAAAATATTTTCGCATTCAGAGGAGAAAGTAGCTGATTGAAATTTTGTGAGAAGATTTCGCCGCAACGAAAAACACCTTTGTTTTAATTATGGCCACCCCAATTCCTGTATCATGTCAGTGGCACTCTCTCCCCTATTTTTCGATAGTACAAAACTTACTGCACTTCTTTCAACTTTCTCGAGGTACTCCGTTAGTCCTATCCAGTAAGGATCCAACACCGCGCATCTGTACTCCAAAAGAGGACGGATAAGCATAGTATAGGCAGTCTCGTTAGTAGATCGGTTGCATTTTCTAAGTGTTCTGCCAATAACCAATAAAAAGCAATCTTCAAAGAAATATGGTCAGATTGGTCCGCTAGCCCATAACCCGCACCAAACAGTGGCTCGTTCTGCATACAGATAATTCTCACGTATCATGCGAGCATTCTCTGTGTCGCAAACACGGCAATTTTGTTTATTCACATAACCATTAAGCTATAAGAGTGCGTTGTCACTGAAGATCATTGTCTCATGAAAATCACTATCGAGTTCTTGTTTTCCGAATACGCAGTCGGTAAAAGCTCGACACTTCAAATGGTCCATCGGTTTCAGCTCTTGTATCAGTTCGATCGTAAAAAGATGCAAATGCAGATCTTTTGTTAAAATTCGATGTAGACTGCTTCTCGGAATGGCTGACTGTTGAGAACAGCGCCGACTTCACTGGACTCGTTGCCACGTGATTCCTGACGAGAGCGACATCCTGTACCCATCGATGAGAACCAGGACATCCAGGTCATTTGATGTTCACTGTCGATCCTTTATCTCCAGCTTTCCTTACCAGTCTGTGGACTGTTTACGCATTAGACGCATTTCGCCTGCCAAAAATTACACCAAATCCTCGAAAGGTCTCTGCACAGCTTTCACCGCGCTTCAAATGCAATTTCAAAATTTGGACGCATTGATCAATCGTGTATCGCTGCATTTTAGCTGATGATGATGATAATAATAATAATAATAATAATAATAATAATAATAATAACGAGCAGAAACTAGTAAAATACACAAAGCAATCACTCATATAAATACATCGGCTACACCACTGCAATTTCATAATCACTTCTACAACCCTTTAGATCACATAACATCAACAGATACGAAGAAAGTAAATTGGAAAAAGAAAACACTACATGGCAAGCACCCGTATCATCTAACACAGCCACACATCGATCAAGACGCATCCAACACATGGCTAAGAAAAGTCAATATATACAGTGAGACGGAAGGATTCATGATTGGAATACAGGATCAAACAATAAACACCAGATATTACAGCAAGCATATTATTAAAGACCCCAATACCACAACAGATAAATGCAGACTTTGCAAACAACAAATAGAAACAGTAGATCACATCACCAGCGGATGTACAATACTAGCAAATACAGAATACCCCAGAAGACATGACAATGTAGCAAAAATAATACATCAACAACTTGCCATACAACATAAACTAATAAAACAACACGTTCCCACATACAAGTATGCACCACAAAAAGTACTGGAGAATGATGAATACAAATTATACTGGAACAGAACCATTATAACAGATAAAACAACACCACATAACAAACCTGACATCATACTCACCAATAGAAAGAAGAAATTAACTCAACTAATAGAAATATCCATACCCAATACAACAAATATACAGAAGAAAACAGGAGAAAAAATTGAAAAATACATCCAACTGGCTGAGGAAGTCAAAGACATGTGGCATCAGGATAAAGTTGACATTATACCAATTATACTATCAACTACAGGAGTCATACCACACAATATCCACCAGTACATCAACGCAATGCAGCTACATCCAAACGTATATATACAATTACAGTAATCCGTAATTATTGATACGTGTTCAATAACCCGAAAGTTCCTAAATACAATGTAACATATGCCGTACAGTTAAAAGGAAGTCACGCTTGATCAAGGTCCGCGTCACTTTCCATTTTTAACCAGACCTAAGGTCTGAGAAAGGAAAGAAGATAATAATAATAATAATAATACGCACAAATGCCAACTGACAAAGAGAGTCGGTGATCGCAATATCAACAGATGACGGACTCTTAAATTTCAGGTTCAGCGACCTAACAGACAAAGAGCCACTCAATTTAAAAAGTGTGTTCTTTATGGGACACGTATTATCTTTGGTGATTTTTGTTTTATAGCCTTACGCCGTGATTCTCGCCTAATTTCTTGTCTCTTAATGCTGAAGACATCATCAGAGGCTACAAATATTGGTCGACCACAATATTATTGCGCCTGAGAGTGAGGGCACTTCATTCGGCTTATCGTTAGTCTTTATCGTGATATTTCACGAGGACATGCTGAACCACTTCATAGTATATGCACACCTAACTTGAAATCATTCATAACGTTACCACTGGACACGTTTACTGTTAAGTCACCGCACGATTTCGAAAACAGCCCTGGGAGCCTAGGTGCAAGAATATCTTGGTCAAGTAATTCAGCTTCGTGTATGAGTTCGCAGCGTTTTTGTTTTTAATGTTTGCATTCCGGCTACTATGGTTTATTTATCGATTGTCATTTTTTTCGTAGTTAACTACTGCTGTTTGAGTTGACATATTGCCATTTGGAGATAATGATGGAGCTGTGGACGCCATGAAATGGAGTGCCAAGTGGAGAAATCGAAACATTTCCGACATATTCTTCTATTCGAGTTCAATGGATGACTGCAGAGGAAGCAGCAAAAACACTTGCGCCTTCTGTGAGTATGATGCCATTCTACAGAGTTCGGTATGAAAATGTTTTCTTTTCTTTTTAAGGAAGATCGTTTGGCATTAGTGACTTCACGTTCAGGAAGATTTCGGGGTTTGATGAAGATCGTTTAAACGCATTAATCCACATTGGTCCAACTAAGTGTACACGAGAATGTGATGAACTGTGGTCATTGCACCAACGTGCGACATTTGCATGCAACGGGGAAGGTTCAAAAATCGAATGTGTAGGTATCGCGCATTCTAAGTCAATATCACGAAAATCAGCGGGTGGCTATATGTGCATCTCTGCTTGCTCGTCATCAACTGGCCCCTGATTCCTGTTTTGTATCGTTACTGGTGACGAGAAACGGTGTCTTTACGTGATGGCTACGCCCAAACAAAGCAGCAACTCTCCGTACAAACACCTGTGCGTATCTACAAAAGATAATGTTGCGGATGTGAAGGGACAGCGGCGGTGTGGTATACGACGAAATCTTCCCAAGGTGCAGCCATCACTGCTGACATTTACTGTCAACAACTGAGACGTCTTACAGACGCAATCCAAGAACGACGTCCAGAAAGACTGCGTGATGTGATGCTACTCCACGATAACGGCCGCCCGAATTCTGCTAGACTGACAAAAAAACACTACACGGGTACACAAGTTGGTTGGGAAAGGCATTCAGCACCTACCTTAATCACCTGATCGTTCGCCCTCAGATTTTCACCTTTTCCGCTCTCTATCGAACAACCTTTAAGGAGCTTCCTTTCCGGATGAAAATGAGCTCGCAACATGGCCCGACGAGTTCCTCGTCTCAAAACAGTCTGAGTTCTACAATCGACAGTCGCGAAATCAAAAAATTTACTCTAAAGTTGGCAGAAAGTTGGACGTAGTGACGGGGTTTATATCATAGATGACTGTCTGTTATATGTACACTATTGGCCATTAAAATTGCTACACCAAGAAGAAATGCAGTTGATAAACAGATATTAATTGGACAAACATATTATACTAGAACTGACATGTGATTACATTTTCACGCAATTTGGGTGCATAGATACTGAGGAATCAGTACCCAGAACAACCACCTCTGGCCCTAGTAACGGCCTTGATACGCCTGGGCATTGAGTGAAACAGAGCTTGGATGGCGAGTACAGGTACAGCTGCCCATGCAGCTTCAACACGATACCACAATTCATCAAGAGTAGTGACTGGAGTATTGTGACGAGCCAGTTGCTCGGCCACCATTGACCAGACGTTTTCAGTTGGTGAGAGATCTGGAGAATGTGCTGCCCAGGGCAGCAGTCGAACATTTTCTGTATCCAGAAAGGCCTGTACAGTACCTGCAACATGCAGTCGTGCATTATGCTACTGAAATATAGGGTTTCGCAGGGATCGAATGAAGGGTAGAGCCACGGGTCGTAACACATCTGAAATGTAACGTCCACTGCTCAATGTGCCGTCAATGCGAACAAGAGTTGACCGAGACATGTAACCAATGGCACCCCATGCCATCACGCCGGGTGATACGCCAGTATGGCGATGACGAATACCCGCTTCCAATGTGCGTTCACCGCGATGTCGCCAAACACGGATGCGGCCATCATGATGCTGTAAATAGAACCTGGATTCATCCGAAAAAATGACGTTTTACCATTCGTACACCCAGGTTCGTCGTTTAGTACACTATCGCAGGCGCTCGTGTCTGCGATGCAGCGTCAAGCGTAACCGCAACCATGCTTTCCGAGCTGATAGTCCATGCTGCTACAATCGTCGTCGAACTGTTCGTGCAGATAGTTGTTGCCTTGGAAACGTCCGCATCTGTTTGTGGACTCAGGGATCGAGACGTGGCTGCACGATCCGTTACAGCCATGCGGGTAAGATGCCTGTCATCTCGACTGCTAGTGATACGAGGCCGTTGGGATCCAGCACGGCGTTCCGTATTACCCTCCTGAACCGACAGATTCCATACCTTGCTAACAGTCATTGGATCTCGAACAACGCGAGCAGCAATGTCGCGATACGATAAACCGCAATCGCGATGGGCTACAATCCGACCTTTATCAATGTCGGAAATGTGATGGCACGCATTTCTCCTCCTTACACGAGGCATCACAGCAACGTTTCACCAGGCAATGCCGGTCAACTGCTGTGTGTGTATGAGAAATCAGTTGGAAACTTTCGTCATGTCACCACGTTGTAGGTGTCGCCACCGGCGCCAACCTTGTGTGAATGCCCTGAAAAGCTAATCATTTGCATAACACAGCATCTTCTTCCTGTTGGTTAAATTTCGCGTCTATAGCACCTCATCTTCATGGTGTAGCAATTTTAACGAACGCAAAAATGCTACAACTTATGCAGCAACCCTTTTAACAAATACTGTGGTACTGATCAGAGGTGGCGTTGCTACAACAAATTTATCAACGCGACTGGACGCGACAGACGCGTTTCTGAAGACCACGCCTCCCCTATCAGATCTGCAGTGCCCTCACGCTGAGGATAATGTAGCGTCGATTTAGCAAGAGCTCTGCCGCAGTTCAAGACCTCAGCTACAGCATTCAGCATCATCGAGTAGGGCAGTGACAGCTGTAAAGTTTCAGATGAACTTTTAGTGTTGTTTGTTATGGGGTAAAGTCAAGAGCCGGCATGTCAGTCGGGAACGACAGGGAAGAGAATGCTGTGAGAAGAAGCCAGCCAATCGCACGCTGACCGACCTCCCTTCCAGGACGACAACGCGACAGCACCGGCTCCTAGGTGTAGGGGACATAAGCGCCGCGACCGACTGGTGGAACCCACTTCAATAGCAGCTTCAAGATTAGCCACTTGGATAGCAGCGTCAACGATAGCCACTTCGATAGCAGTTCAGGACAGACTTTTGTCAGAGATAAGCAGTCACTGCAAAGACTGGTTATTTCGTATGTCGCCCTTCGCTTGCGACACATCTGTGTAATTGCCAATTAAAGTATTGTATTTAAGTGTCATAAAACTCGTTAATACGAGTTGTTTGATTGTTTGTCTAGCGAACCGAGTACGCAGGATTCCTAAACACAAGATTGACGACGAGGCTGGAGGAAACATTGTTAATGTTGAACATTGTACTTCAAGCGAACAGGTTATCAGTTAGTGCATCAAGTGATGCTTTGCTTTTCCATGACGGTTGTAAGTTATCCAATGCTCATGTGGCAATGACCTGTGTCAAAGCGAAGTAAATCTTTTATGCATTTATATATTTCGTGTTTTCTAGTGCGATAAGCCTTCTCCCAAGGCAATCAAAGAGCCCACAATTGTGGACAGGCGAAAGCAGTTTCGTCTGGTCACAATAGACTGAAACCTAAACAAGCACGGCAAGCCGAACGGTTTAGACGTATCCACGCAACGGTCTGTTCGTGACGTCATCTGACTCTAAGATCGTGGAGACGCACCGACGTGTGCTAAAGAGCTTGTAGTAGTGGAAGACTTGACGCTGCTTGCTTTATTTATCACTAAGGCCCACAACTTGTGTAATTTTAATCATTCTTCTTTTATGTTAACGTAGTTCTGAATTTCTATGGCCTCTCTGTACGTCAGGTCTTGGAAATCATTGGATCTTGATGAAATTAGAGCATAGGAGAAACTCGTTCCAGTGCATGATTTGCTACTGCCAATCTATCTGCGTTCCCCATACTAAAATTGCTCTTGTGGTCCTTAACCCGAGTGTTACAGCTTCTTTTTCTAGTTCCTACGTACAACTCTCCGTATATGCAAGGGATTTTATATACTTCTGCTGTCTCAAGTGGCGGGTTAGGTTTTTTGCAGTGTTCAAATATTCGCTCTGATGCGATCTGTGACTGTTTCTACGAATAGGAGGAAAACTGTCCGTTTAGGTGGTTCTTTTTCATTCCAGACACTACAGGGTAAGTTAATTGGACTCTACACGGCGTTTAAAGTCTGTCTTTTACAAACATCACGTACAAAATCCGAAATTAACGTATGGTACAGATCTATTTAGTGTCTCTAAGTGTGCAAAAACTGTTCTTAATTTTTATTAGGACCGGCGCTTAGTTAACGCTCTCAAGACAGCTGATATTTTTCCATCCGGAAAATAATTTTAAACTTATAACGTCATATCCGTAAATCCATTAAGCTTACTGAGACTTTCTTTTCACTTATCATTACATATTTTGCTCGACATGGCTCGTTCCAAATTTGCGTGACGCAAGATGTTTGCTGTATAAAAGCTTGGTCTACAGTTCAGTCGTGGGCGCAAACCCCTGCTAAAAGTGAATGGAAAGGAGTGCGCACGTGAAAATAATGGGTGTAGTTCATTTCTGAAATAGAATTGCGATCAGTCGTCCTACAATTGTAATTCCGACCCGTGGCTCCCGATGAAGACGAGTGGGTCACTCATAAAAATATCGTGCGAAAAAATGTATTCGTGAACCCAGGTGGGCGCCCAATAATACAACGTCTAATACTGAAAGCATTTTACTTCTGCAGTATGCTTATTTTCATCGCAGTTTACCTCTTGTGGTGCACTAAAGCGTTACGTAAGACCCATCTCTTTAATGAGGGAATTCATGCAATATTTCGTGATTCGTATGCTCCGAGATCCTGTATCTACTAGAAAGAAACTGTTTTAAGTCATATATGAAACAAGACAGGCAGCAGTCGGAGAAATGAAGATGCTATTTCTGCCAATCTGATATGTTCCCAATGGGCCATAAAAATTTCATCGCTATATTTTACTTCTTGAAGCTGCTCCTTTAATGTCTGTATCCGGTATCAGAAAATACTGGGTCATACTCATTCTTTAGAGAAAAGTAGGTGTGGTTCTTGATATGCTGTACTGTTGAATAACTATGAAATTAACTATATACGTATAAATGGTAAAATCTTCTTGAGACTATATTTCGAGGACTACAGAGATGTTTTTAAGTTGGAACAATATATGTACTTTATTCCTGCACTCAGTGCGAGTTTCAGATAAATATTGTATAAAAACAGTTTTATTACACTAATATGTATGGAGAAATTAAAAAACGTTTAAAGTCTGAACTGTGGTATCAGTCATTACTGAAAATCAAACTACAAATAGCCATACAAACTAAACTGGAAAAAACAAATTCTCAAACTCTGGAACTGGATCGCTGCTTCAAGAGAATGCCTCTCTGGTGCCTGGAAAGAACTGTCTACAGTACTCTGCGATGTACAGACGATACATTTAATGTCAGAGGTGTAATTGTAAACTTGACAACGCTTCTTACCGTTACCTTCTTCAGGAATTTCTGCAGAAATTGTTGCTGCGGACATATTGTGCAGGAAGACTGGTGCGAATTACAGTCCCTTAACTGCAGCTTGATGATACTTTCTGTGGGTACCAAGTTCTTAGTCAAAGTATTTTACGATGTATTGTGTCTCGCAGTGGCAATTAATACTTAAAATAATTTATGAAACTTATCTCTCTGTGTTAATACTTCATCAACTTTCAAGGACAGCCAAGTGCGAAAACAAGTGCGACGGCCCTTGGTTTTTGAGAAAATCGCTTTTGAAGTTCATTGCAGGATTTGTATACCCGTAACATTACGTATATTCCGAGCAAGTCAGTGTAGCACAGCGGTAAAGGTTCACGGCTACCGCGCTGGAAGTACCATGTTCTAATAATGCTCCCATATGTTTTTATGTATGCAAGAACCGTTCGCAAAAATTTGGTCCTAACGTTCAAAAACGAGTAGACGAATTAACTGGTAAATAGAGAAATGTAGTTGTGTCCTGCACGAAATCCGGGAAGTTCACGAAACTGGTGTAAGAAGAATTTTTGTGTTCTGTAATTCTTCCGTACGTGGAATAGAAAATTTTCTTGTACATTATCAATTCGTGGGGGCTGGGAGGGGAGGGAGGCAAACCGATTCAACTTTATACGATCATCTATTCACTGGTGAAAGGAAAGCAAGCACCTGCACCCTAAAAGTGGTCCCCCCACTCATTGCCAGCCCGGCGATGTTTATGAAAATCTTCACGAAAATGATTCAGAATGCTCCCGACTTGATGAAAGACAATAGGCAGATCGCTTCTAGGGAAGATTCGATAAAATGACATTCCCTAATCCTACGTCAATTCAGCGCACCTAATTTTGAAAGCATGATTAGATACGCATGGTTCGCATCGACATTAGCGGATGAAAGAGAAATCTTTTTGAATGCAAAAGAATTGTGTTTCCCGGTATCGCTCATGAAGAAACCTTGCGCCTGCAAGACGGCTGCTTTTATAAAATGCGCGTGGTGCTGCGAAAATTTGTGCTTCGGTTGTTTCTATGATAAGCATCACCCACAGTATTGTTCTGGCACATCAAGCAATGTGGACGATGAAAAATAAAATTTTGTAACATTGTATGACAGAAAAAATTAGTAAATGAACATAACTTTATAATTTCGCACACCTTACACTGTGTTGATATTCTTTAAAATAAAATAAAATTGAAAAATTCGGTTGATTTGAAAAAAAAAAAAAGTATACGAACAGGATTCGTACACCGTACCTCCAGCGCGGTAGCCGTGAACCTTTACCGCTGCGCTACACTGACTTGCTTGGAGTATACGTCATGTTACGTGTATACAAATCCCGCAATGAACTTCAAAAGCGATTTTCTCAAAAACCAAGGCCCGTCGCTAAAAAACCGGATAGCCAGGTACTCAGGGTAAGCGCCTCTACAACATATTTGAAGCGCATCAAAATCCGTGATTTACAGTATGGAGGGTGCCCTTGTAAGCCGCCTCTAGTGCAGTGCGCCGCTTACCTGTGTACGCGAGACGGCCTCAGCAAGTGCACAGTACGGGGTGCAGGTACGGAGGACGCTGGCCAGCGAGCCACCGGCGGCGTTCTGAGCAGGCTGCAAGCTGCAGGTCGCGAGTTTTGAAACCAGCGCGGGGCCGACACGCAGCAGGCGTGTCGGTTGCTTGCGACAGCGCGGCCGCCCCACTCATACGGCCGCCCAGGGGCGGACAACGTCAGGGTAATAACCACGCACACCGCACTGTTACTGCCGGCACGTCACAACTTCGTCCAGTATGTTCAGACTGAATACTAGTCACTGAAGTTGTCCCGAAGTTCCTTTCTCATTCCCATTCCCCATTCCTTGTCCCATTTCCCATTCCCCAATATTTATCTCGTATCCCATTACCATTCCCCATTATTTATCCCATTCCCCACCTTTTCTCATTTCCCACTCTTATTTCCTTTCCATTCCCATTTCTTAGCCTTTGTCATTTCGTTACACTTTCCCATCTATCTTTCCTTCCCGTTCCCACTCCAATTCCAATTCCACATCTATTATCCTTTCCCCTTGTCTTTCCTGTTTATTAGTCTTCCTCCTAATTCAAAATCCTATTTTCCTCCCCTTTCCCATTCACTTTCCCCATCCCATGCCCTTTCCTTTCCCATTTCCATTCACGTTCCCATTCGCTTTCCCTGTCCCATTGCCTTTTCTTCTCTGTAATTGAACTTGTTATGTAGACAGATTTGGAAATCGTCAACATACGGCGTTCGCGAGAACCCATGATAAATGTACATTACCCTCCACAAGTTTAGAAACAAAAATGGTTCCATTGGTTCTGAGCAATATGGGACTTAACTGCTGAGGTCATCAGTCCCCTAGAACTTAGAACTACTTAAACCTAACTAACCTAAGGACTTCACACGCACCCATGCCCGAGGCACGATTCGAACATGCGACCGTAGCGGTCGCGCGGTTCCAGACTGTAGCGCGTAGAACCGATCGACCACAAAGGGCCGGCGATTAGAAACACTATGTTGCGCATTACAACGGAGCAAGATGGGAGTGAGTTACTGGTTAGAATACAGATCCGTTCGCTCAGATAAATTTAATAATGATACAGTGTTGTACAGATAATTATTGTACATATACATATGCGCACATATTGGTATTGCTCAGTTTTACACAGGGTGATTCAAAAGTAATCTGCACACTCTTCATGGTTGTAAAATGTCTCTCAGCACTATGGGACTTAACATCTTAGGTCATCAGTGACCTAGACTTAGAACTACTTAAACCTAACTAACCTAAGGACATCACACACATCCATGCCCGAGGCAGGATTGAACCTGCGACTGTAGCAGCAGCGCGGTTCTGGACTGAAGCGCCTAGAACCGCTCGGCCGCAGCGTTCAAATGGCTGTGAGCACTATGGGACTTAACATCTATGGTCATCAGTCCCATAGAACTTAGAACTACTTAAACCTAACTAACCTAAGGACAGCACACAACACCCAGCCATCACGAGGCAGAGAAAATCCTGACCCCGCCAGGAATCGAACCCGGGCGTGGGAAGCGAGAACGCTACCGCACGACCACGAGATGCGGGCTCGGCCGCAGCGGCGGGCTCTTGGTTGTAATGTAGGCATCAAAATAAGAGCAAAATATTGAATGCAAGTTTGTCTGAAACTGCTTTGCCTGCAGGTGTGGCCGAGTGTTTCTAGGCGCTTCAGTCGGAAACCGCGCGACCGCTATAGTCGCAGGTTCGAATCCTGCCTTGGGTATGGATGTGTGTGATGTCCTTAGGTTAGTTAGGTTTTAGTTGTTCTAAGTTCTAGGGGACTGATGACCTCAGATGTTACGTCCCATAGTGCTCAGAGCATCTTGAACCATTTGAAAATGCTTTAGTTCTGAGTTATGATGCATTATGATCATATGTGGTAGGCATTACGCCGTGGTCCAGTACAGGGTTTTGCCGTGTCGTATTCGTCTGCATGTCCACCGACGTTGCTTTGTACACTCCTCTACACTGCTCGCTTACCTCTGACAAGAAACACCTTTCTTTATCGTTATGCACAATGATTTTAACGGAGCCTGCAACTTTCCGAGAGCGCTAAGATGTCGAGCACGTGACTGTCTTCATCTGTTGTTGTTGTGGTCTTCAGTCCTGAGACTGGTTTGATGCAGCTCTCCATGCTACTCTATCCTGTGCAAGCTTCTTCATCTCCCAGTACCTACTGCAACCTACATCCTTCTGAATCTGCTTAGTGTATTCATCTCTTGGTCTCCCTCTACGATTTTTACCCTCCACGCTACCCTCCAATGCTAAATTTGTGATCCCTCGATGCCTCAGAATATGTCCTACCAACCGATCCCTTCTTCTAGTCAAGTTGTGCCACAAACTTCTCTTCTCCCCAATCCTATTCAATACCTCCTCATTAGTTACGTGATCTACCCGCCTTATCTTCAGCATTCTTCTGTAGCACCACATTTCGAAAGCTTCTATTCTCTTCTTGTCCAAACTAGTTATCGTCCATGTCTCACTTCCATACACGGCTACACTCCATACAAATACTTTCAGAAACGACTTCCTGACACCTAAATCTATATTCGATGTTAACCAATTTCTCTTCTTGAGAAACGCTTTCCTTGCCATTGCCAGTCTACATTTTATATCCTCTCTACTTCGACCATCATCGGTTATTTTACTCCCTAAATAGCAAAACTCCTTTGCTACTTTAAGTGTCTCATTTCCTAATCCAATTCCCTCAGCATCACCCGACTTAATTTGACTACATTCCATTATCCTCGTTTTGTTTTTGTTGATGTTCATCTTATATCCTCGTTTCAAGACACTGTCCATTCCGTTCAACTGCTCTTCCAAGTCCTTTGCTGTCTCTGACAGAATTACAATGTCATCGGCGAACCTCAAAGTTTTTACTTCTTCTCCATGAATTTTAATACCTACTCCGAATTTTTCTTTTGTTTCCTTTACTGCTTGCTCAATATACAGATTGAACAACATCGGGGAGAGGCTACAACCCTGTCTCACTCCTTTCCCAACCACTGCTTCCCTTTCATGCCCCACGACTCTTATAACTGCCATCTGGTTTCTGTACAAATTGTAAATAGCCTTTCGCTCCCTGTATTTTACCCCTGCCACCTTCAGAATTTGAAAGAGAGTATTCCAGTCAACATTGTCAAAAGCTTTCTCTAAGTCTACAAATGCTAGAAATGTAGGTTTGCCTTTTCTTAATCTTTCTTCCAAGATAAGTCGTAAGGTCAGTATTGCCTCACGTGTTCCAACATTTCTACGGAATCCAAACTGATCTTCCCCGAGGTCGGCTTCTACCAGTTTTTCCATTCGTCTGTAAAGAATTCGCGTTAGTGTTTTGCAGCTGTGACTTATTAAACTGATAGTTCGGTAACTTTCACATCTGTCAACACCTGCTTTCTTTGGGATTGGAATTATTATATTCTTCTTAAAGTCTGAGGGTATTTCGCCTGTCTCATACATCGTGCTCACCAGATGGTAGAGTTTTGTCATGACTGGCTCTCCCGAGGCCATCAGTAGTTCTAATGGAATGTTGTCTACTCCCGGGGCCTTGTTTTGACTCAGGTCTTTCAGTGCTCTGTCAAACTCTTCACGCAGTATCTTATCTCCCATTTCATCTTCATCTACATCCTCTTCCATTTCCATAATATTGTCCTCAAGTACATCGCCCTTGTATAAACCCTCTATATATTCCTTCCACCTATCTGCTTTCCCTTCTTTGCTTAGAACTGGGTTGCCACCTGAGCTCTTGATATTCATACAAGTGGTTCTCTTCTCTCCAAAGGTCTCTTTAATTTTCCTGTAGGCAGTATCTATCTTACCCCTAGTGAGACAAGCCTCTACATCCTTACATTTGTCCTCTAGCCATCCCTGCTTAGCCATTTTGCACTTCCTGTCGATCTCATTTTTGAGACGTTTGTATTCCTTTTTGCCTGCTTCATTAACTGCATTTTTATATTTCCTCCTTTCATCAATTAAATTCAATATTTCTTCTGTTACCCAAGGATGTCTATTAGCCCGCGTCTTTTTACCTACTTGATCGTCTGCTGCCTTCACCACTTCATCCCTCAGAGCTACCCATTCTTCTTCTACTGTATTTCTTTCCCCCATTCCTGTCAATTGTTCCCTAATGCTCTCCCTGAAACTCTCTACAACCTCTGGTTCTTTCAGTTTATCCAGGTCCCATCTCCTTAAATTCCCACCTTTTTGCAGTTTCTTCAGTGTCAATCTGCAGTTCATAACCAATAGATTGTGGTCAGAATCTACATCTGCCCCTGGAAATGTCTTACAATTTAAAACCTGGTTCCTAAATCTCTGTCTTACCATTATATAATCTATCTGAAACCTGTCAGTATCTCCAGGCTTCTTCCATGTATACAGCCTCCTTTCATGATTCTTGAACCAAGTGTTAGCTATGATTAAGTTATGCTCTGTGCAAAATTCTACCAGACGGCTTCCTCTTTCATTTCTTAGCCCCAATCCATATTCACCTACTATGTTTCCTTCTCTCCCTTTTCCTACTGACGAATTCCAGTCACCCATGACTATTAAATTTTCGTCTCCCTTCACTACCTGAATAATTTCTTTTATCTCGTCATACATTTCATCTATTTCTTCATCATCTGCAGAGCTAGTTGCCATATAAACTTGTACTACTGTAGTAGGCATGGGCTTTGTGTCTATCTTGGCCACAATAATGCGTTCACTATGCTGTTTGTAGTAGCTAACCCGCACTCCTATTTTTTTATTCATTATTAAACCTACTCCTGCATTACCCCTATTTGATTTTGTATTTATATCCCTGTAATCACCTGACCAAAAGTCTTGTTCCCCCTGCCACCGAACTTCACTAATTCCCACTATATCTAACTTTAACCTATCCATCTCCCTTTTTAAATTTTCTAACCTACCTGCCCGATTAAGTGATCTGACATTCCACGCTCCGATCCGTAGAACGCCAGTTTTCTTTCTCCTGATAACGACGTCCTCTTGAGTAGTCCCCGCCCGGAGATCCGAATGGGGGACTATTTTACCTCCGGAATATTTTACCCAAGAGGACGCCATCATCATTTAATCATACAGTAGAGCTGCATGTCCTCGGGAAAAATTACGGCTGTAGTTTCCCCTTGCTTTCAGCCGTTCGCAGTACCAGCACAGCAAGGCCATTTTGGTTAATGTTACAAGGCCAGATCAGTCAATCATCCAGACTGTTGCCCCTGCATCTACTGAAAAGGCTGCTGCCCCTCTTCAGGAACCACATGTTTGTCTGGCCTCTCAACAGATACCCCTCCGTTGTGGTTGCACCTACAGTACGGCCATCTGTATCGCTGAGGCACGCAAGCCTCCCCACCAACGGCAAGGGCCATGGTTCATGGGGGGGTCTTCATCTACATGGACATTATTTTGAACATGTCCTGAAGTAAACGTACAGTACGTAGTTGTGTTGAATTTCTGGTCCCTTCGTGTCGCTGTTATCTGAGACGAAATAATTTTGTGTTGTTTGTGTTGCACAACACTCAAATAAAGCGAATTCAGAAAATATTATTTAACCTTTAAGAATTAATTTTCATGCAGACATTACATCCGCGATGTGTGTACAGTTATTTTTGAATAGTGCCCGACAAATATCAAAGAAATGGAAGAATTCGATCAGTGTTGTCAAGACCATACACTGGTGTCGAGATATACGCGTAGGCTCCTATGATGACCATCAACGCTCAGGAGCGCCCAGGAAAATAGCAGAACGCTAGGAAAAGTATTTGCTAGTGACCAGTAAACGTACTAGATTCAAAACCGTACGTGAATTGACTGATGAACTGAACACAACCAGGGGATACACCAGCGAGTCAACATTGTGACTGGTGCCTGGCGGAAAACAAATTCCAGGGTCATGTAGGGGTACGGAAACCACTGTTGGACACAGTTAACACGAAAGAAGGCTTGAATGGGCAACGACATACCAACATTGGACAGCAGAGGATTGGGAATGAGTCTTATTCACTGATGAATCCAACTTCGAAGTATCTGGAAGTAACGTCCTCAATTCGCACGCTGTATACCGCATGAACACTTGAATCATCAGTGCGTAGTTCCAGCTGTGAAGCGTGGAAAGCGTTCTGTGATGGTGTGGGGATCTTTCGGAGGGTATAAAGTCGGAGATATGGTTAAAGTAGATAGAAATGGCTCTGAGCACTATGGGACTTAACTTCTAAGGTCATCAGTTCCCTAGAACTTAGAGCTACTTAAACCTAACTAACCTAAGGACATCATACACATCCATGCCCGAGGCAGGATTCGAACCTGCGACCGTAGCAGTCGCGCGGTTCCAGAAAAGGAAATAGAAAATTGAGCCAAAAGGATTATCATGCCATTCTCTAGCGACATGCCAAGACATCTGATTTCTGTCTGATATTCAGAAAAGGTATTTCTTGCAGTAAGACTACAACCCGTCACATACATCCCGCTTGTGTCAGAAGTATGTGAAGTCTCTAGTGGTTCAGAATATTTTGAAAAACATGGATTGATCTCCCCAGTCCCTTGATCGTAACTCAATCGAGTTATTATGAGATGACATCGTAAGAAGGACCAGAATACGGGGAATCATGAGGGGGACACATTTACGGGAGGTCCTGCAGCAAGAATGGAGACTAATTTCAATTGAAACCGTAGCGAAATTGACCCATCGCATGACGAGCTCATGTAAGGCCGTGATTAAGGGAAAGGGTGACTATTTTGAGGAATTCACAGTTTAATAGTTGCATTTACCCACATATTGTTTGAGGGTAATAAACATTTAGAAGGCAAAAAATGCAATTTAATTTGATAATGTATTTTCTTTCCATTGTCCACAATCACTTGGTGTTTCCAAAATTATGAAGGGTCGTGTACTTTGTTCTTATTGGTCAAGAACCGCAGCAAGCTCTGCATTCAAATGTGACAGTTGGTGTACACGGGTTTTCGGTTACTTTGTTTAAAAGATCTCCCTAGTTGCTTGCGTTGGACGCGTCAGGGTATTTCGAGTAACTGAGCGTATTTCTGGCTTCATGACTGTTATTCATCAGCATTGGTACTACGCAGATTGCCCCAGGAGGAATGGTCAATATTCAGGGATAGCCAGAAACGGCTATTTGAAGCAAAAAAATTCATGTGGACATAAGCGCTATTACGGATGGTTTCCGGGACAGAACACATTTAATGAACATTGTTACTTATTTTCTGTATGATTCAGTACACTGTGCGGTTCACACATGTACATAAGTACAACAATTAGTAAACACTACAAAATGCGTTTTACGAAATATCAATTGAAAAATACGTATCTGTAAGACATTTAGCTCTAAGCATTATCGTACAAATCACATTACAGCTGTTGCACAAGTCACAATAAAAGTTCGATTATGCCATCGTCAGCGTCAGTCCATTTGTGGGCTCTTCGAGGAACGTGTTGGATTGCTTGTCTGAGTGCCTCTATACATTCGCTAATGATGGCAGCAGCGTCCATGATGCGAACAAGCAGTTCAACTCGCTTATTCACCTTCCGTTTGTACACCTCAGACTTCATCCAGTTAGTGGCAGAAAGACATCCAGAT
The DNA here is from genome assembly GCF_023864275.1 of Schistocerca cancellata. Lineage (NCBI taxonomy): Eukaryota > Metazoa > Arthropoda > Insecta > Orthoptera > Acrididae > Schistocerca > Schistocerca cancellata. The sequence goes on along the minus strand of NC_064632.1, from coordinate 356,563,344 downwards.
CAAAGAGGTTGAAAGCAACGAGGTAGCTAGGGCTAGAATAAAACGTCAAAGAGATTGGTTGCGTAAGATACATACGTCAGCGCCACTATCACAAAGAAAGTGCATTAAATGTGTTCTATTTCCGAAACCAATCGGAACAGGGCATATTCTTTTCTCCTAATGGACGTCGTTATCACATCCCTGTATATTGACCATTCCCTTTGGAAGACACAGTATACTTGTGGGAATCATATTTAAGATTAGAGAATGATGTTTCATTCTCATAATTTTTGCTTTCTGTTCTTGGGTAAAGGTATAGGAACAGTATATTACTTCACTTTTATGGATTTCAAGTTGGACAATAAATTTAATTTCATCCCTTTTTCCTCATTTTCCCACACGTGGAATTAATCACTCTTGCCTAACGCACTTTCGTTACGAGGCGTGTTTTTTAAGTAAATACCGGTTTGAAATTTAAAAAAATAAGACTTGCTAAGATATCTCAACAATTTTATTTGTACATGAAGGCCTGTACCTTAATCTAATTTCAGTCAATATTGAGGCACTTCTCATAACGTTGTACCAGCGTTTGAATACCCTCCTCATAGAAGTCTGCCGCCTGACTTGTTAACAACTGCATCACCACTGTTTTGTGTTGTGTTGGCTGAAGAGCCAACACCGTGTAACTAGAGGAGGCCGAAATGCACGCGTTTTAGCTCACGCAGGCTGGCGTGAGAAGGGAGGAACTATACTGACGTGAGGTCTGGAACATGACAAGGAATTAGAATTCAGAAAGCGGACGAAATTAGTTTGACACTTAACTTTAATCCATTAATGATGAACGTCGCTCTTGACGGTACATGATTCACAATATTATCTGTTCAGAATACATTCTAGTAACTAAATATGGCGCCTTGCTAGGTCGTAGCAAATGACGTAGCTGAAGGCTATGCTAAACTGTCGTCTCTGCAAATGAAAGCGTATGTAGGCAGTGAACCATCGCTAGCAAAGTCGGCTGTACAACTGGGGCGAGTGCTAGGGAGTCTCACTACACTAGACCTGCCGTGTGGCGGCGCTCGGTCTGCAATCACTGATAGTGGCGACACGCGGGTCCGACGTATACTAACGGACCGCGGCCGATTTAAAGGCTACCACCTAGCAAGTGTGGTGTCTGGCGGTGACACCACATTTTGACTTCGTCATCGTCTTGAAGACGCTGACCGCCCAGGTGTTTCTTCAAGATGAAACCGGGTGGCCTACATCACACCAGAAACAAAGCAACAGTCCATGGAATGGCGGCATTCAGATTCACCCAGAAAAGTGAAGTTTAAGCAAACAATTTCTGTCCGGAAAATAATGTGCACCGTATTTGGGACAGAAAAGGAGTATTGCTTGTGGAATTTCTGCCTCGTAAAGAGACAATCAATGCAGTAGCTTACTGTAAGACATTGCACAAGCTGCGCCGTTCAATTCAGAACAAAAGATGTGGCAAGTTAAGAAAGGGCATCGTTTTGCTGCAAGACAATGCTCGTCCGCATGTGGGGAATCAGACCAAAGATATCATCACATCTTTTCGACGGGAAACTCTAGATCATCCTCCGTACAGCCCAGATCTTGTGCCCAGTGACCACCATCGGTTCCTGCACTTGAAGAAACACCTGGCCGGTCAGCGTCTTCAAGACGATGACAAAGTCAAAACAGTGGTGATGCAGTGGTTAACAAGTCAGGCGGGAGACTTCTATGAGGAGGGTATTCAAAAACTGGTACAAAGTTATGAAAAGTGCCTCAATATTGACGGACGCTACGTAGAAAAGTAGATTAACGTACAGGCTTTCATGTAAAAATAAAATTATTGAGATATCTTAGCACGTCTTTTTTTTTATTTCAAAACGGTACGTATTTAAAAAAAAAACACGCCTCGTATATGTCACATAGTGACATTAGGTGACTACTTCATGAGACGGCCAGTTACACAATTTAGGTCGACCACCAAGTTGTTTCCCTATATCTCAATTACGTCAACTAATAGGCTACGTAAAAGGCAACCCTCATATTGCATCTCTGTTCCACCTAGCCATTGTAACTGACTGAATCCTTAGTCATTCGCGCGAACCTGTACGTCCATTACATCGCGCTGCTTTCGATACATTCCCCGGACGATGTTTCGGCGCAGGAAATCATCCTCAGGGCTGACGGAAACAGGGTGTTTGTGACGGTGTTTCGAGAGACTACGACCTTGGAACTGTCGGCACGCAAACTGTGGCAGCAGGCGGCGCTGGAAACGTGCCGCAGACACTCGGTATCGTTGCGCTGTTCGTTGGGGCGACGACAGCAGAACGGCGATAGGAACGGAGTGTCACCGAGTTGTTCCCGTCTTGCGACGCCGGCATTCGTGACGTAGCCAGGATATACGGATGAGCAATTTTACGTTCGCTCGCTGGTCTTCCGCGAAGCAAGCACACAATTTTATTTACTACAACCCCCAGATACTTAATCTCTTCTGCTTCTTCGAACACGTGGTCATCAATCTGTATGCTTTCCCATTTTTTTTGTCTTGGGCTTTCTTTCTATCTTCATGAATCTTGCGTTTTCAACATTTGCGTCCTATCCAATGTCTTTTGCTTTTTGAAGCAGCTTTCTTGCCAGTATTTCCGGGTTATCCAGATTTTCAGCGAATAAAGATGCATCATCTACAAAGGTTTTATTCATGCGTTAATCAAAAATGGTTCAAATGGCTCTGAGCACTATGGGACTTAACATCTATGGTCATCAGTCCCCTAGAACTTAGAACTACTTAAACCTAACTAACCTAAGGACATCACACAACACCCAGTCATCACGAGGCAGAGAAAATCCCCGACCCCGCCGGGAATCGAACCCGGGAACCCGGGCGTGGGAAGCGAGAACGCTACCGCACGACCACGAGCTGCGGACATGCGTTAATCCCCTTTTCTGCTTGGCTTGCTGCGTCTGGTGTTTCCTGTATGACTATGTTGAACAAAAGTGGTCATATTCCATTTCTTTGCGCGACTCATATTTTTATGTCAAAAACCTTGGAATATTCTCCAACCATTTGCACTGTTCTTTTAGAACTTCTGATTCTAAGACTTATAATCTTCTTTAGTAGTCCAGACTTCTGTACTTTCTCCCACAGATTTTCCTCTGTTTACGCTGTCATAGGCTATCTTAAAACCAACGAACAATAACGCCATTGTTTTTTTATGTTCTTAATATTTTGACTTCTTCCCGTAGGAACATCACATCAGAGGTGGACTAATTGTTCATAAATTCGCTTTGTTTCTCATCTACTACCTCTTTTAGATATGATTCCACTCTCTTACGGAGAAAATAATAACTAAGTTAAACCTACATACGGGACGCTGAAATTCGAAAGAATATTTTTGAAACCTCCTGAACAATACTTACAAAGTTTTCGTTGTCTTGGAACCTTCTTTTCGAACTGAATCCGGTGAGAGCAGTCTTCAGTACGCTGGTGTTGGTTACAGAAAAATTATAAGCCTTTAACCGTGCAACACTTCAACACCAACCATACTCTGGCGTGCCGCTGCTCCAGGAATGCGTACTAACATTTTGTTATTATTTAACTCTAGCTATGAGCCTTCCATACCATTCACTGATCAACAGTACATGAAACAATCGCAGATAATTTTTATGTTTTACAAAGATTAGTCCTAAATTTTTACTGAGGCAGACGCGGAAATGTCGCAGCTGTGTCGGGTCAACACAGATTACTTCTTCAACCGCCTAATCACCACGGCCAAGTGCTGGGTAGACCACTGTGAACGAGAGACAAAGGAGCAGAGCAAGCAGTGGTAATGTGTGGACCCGAGCATCATAGGAGAAGATAGTATGGAGCGTCTTGGGAATGTAGAGGTATGGTTCTATTAGATCATGCTCGAAAGGGACAAAACACACAAGAATACACTCCTGGAAATGGAAAAAAGAACACATTGACACCGGTGTGTCAGACCCACCATACTTGCTCCGGACACTGCGAGAGGGCTGTACAAGCAATGATCACACGCTCGGCACAGTGGACACACCAGGAACCGCGGTGTTGGCCGTCGAATGGCGCTAGCTGCGCAGCATTTGTGCACCGCCGCCGTCAGTGGCAGCCAGTTTGCCGTGGCATACGGAGCTCCATCGCAGTCTTTAACACTGGTAGCATGCCGCGACAGCGTGGACGTGAACCGTATGTGCAGCTGACGGACTTTGAGCGAGGGCGTATAGTGGGCATGCGGGAGGCCGGGTGAACGTACCGCCGAATTGCTCAACACGTGGGGCGTGAGGTCTCCACAGTACATCGATGTTGTCGCCAGTGGTCGGCGGAAGGTGCACGTGCCCGTCGACCTGGGACCGGACCGCAGCGACGCACGGATGCACGCCAAGACCGTAGGATCCTACGCAGTGCCGTAGGGGACCGCACCGCCACTTCCCAGCAAATTAGGGACACTGTTGCTCCTGGGGTATCGGCGAGGACCATTCGCAACCGTCTCCATGAAGCTGGGCTACGGTCCCGCACACCGTTAGGCCGTCTTCCGCTCACGCCCCAACATCGTGCAGCCCGCCTCCAGTGGTGTCGCGACAGGCGTGAATGGAGGGACGAATGGAGACGTGTCGTCTTCAGCGATGAGAGTCGCTTCTGCCTTGGTGCCAATGATGGTCGTATGCGTGTTTGGCGCCGTGCAGGTGAGCGCCACAATCAGGACTGCATACGACCGAGGCACACAGGGCCAACACCCGGCATCATGGTGTGGGGAGCGATCTCCTACACTGGCCGTACACCACTGGTGATCGTCGAGGGGACACTGAATAGTGCACGGTACATCCAAACCGTCATCGAACCCATCGTTCTACCATTCCTAGACCGGCAAGGGAACATGCTGTTCCAACAGGACAATGCACGTCCACATGTATCCCGTGCCACCCAACGTGCTCTAGAAGGTGTAAGTCAACTACCCTGGCCAGCAAGATCTCCGGATCTGTCCCCCATTGAGCATGTTTGGGACTGGATGAAGCGTCGTCTCACGCGGTCTGCACGTCCAGCACGAACGCTGGTCCAACTGAGGCGCCAGGTGGAAATGGCATGGCAAGCCGTTCCACAGGACTACATCCAGCATCTTTACGATCGTCTCCATGGGAGAATAGAAGCCTGCATTGCTGCGAAAGGTGGATATACACTGTACTAGTGCCGACATTGTGCATGCTCTGTTGCCTGTGTCTATGTGCCTGTGGTTCTGTCAGTGTGATCATGTGATGTATCTGACCCCAGGAATGTGTCAATAAAGTTTCCCCTTCCTGGGACAATGAATTCACGGTGTTCTTATTTCAATTTCCAGGAGTGTACATTACCGAAATCTCCTGACGAGGTTACGGGAGCTTTTAAAGTGGAAGCATTGCAGGAAGCAATCGAAGGGGGTGTTTCTACATGACGACAATGCTCAAACTCATGGTGACCAGAACACATACTCACATGCCGTCTAAGAAATCGTGTTTTGCCTCTCCCCTTCTGCCCCCCACCCTTTCCGTATTCTCCTGACTCTGCATCCAGCGACTTCTTCCTCTTTCTTCGAGTGAAGAAACCATTGCGCGGAAGGCATTTCCAGAATGACGAAGAGGTGATCATCGATGGAGAAAATGTGTGGCATAATAGAAGTGTGAACACCAAGTGTAGCATGGAGCAGCCAGAGGCCTAATAGCTTTATGTAAGACAACGACATCTAGATCAGCGTTTGATTGGTCAATGTGACAAGCCGGCAGGTTGTCCCGGTAACCTATCACGCAGGAGCACTGAGTCACCAGTTCGATCCCTGATCGCCTATTGCACACACTGTAGCTTTCATTTGTGTAGAGTGAACATTAGCGTGGATTATCTTTTACAGCGAAGCACATGCCTTAAATCTAATCGGACATTTAGCTGAAGGTTTTCTTAATGTGCAGAAACTTCATACGTCGGCGTCAATTTATTGCAGCTTGTCACCAAAAAATGCAAGGCACTGCGAAGATCAACCGTTAGTAGCAGGAATAGCATTAATGATTAATATGTTTATTTTCATTTAAACCAGCGTGCTGTCTAGTAAACTGTGAACGGTCAATATGTAACCATATTCACAAACAAATCATGCATGTACAGCCTGCAAACTGCCTCTTTCCACATAAAAAAGTGCAAATGCCATATGGCATTGATTCGCACCTTTTTCAACGCATTCTTCACTCACATTGTTCACTACATTCCTTCCTGTCCTCTCTCCTCCTCAGATCTCTCTACTCGTCACTGCTACCTGTCTTCCTACTTTAAAAGCAATAAAGTTCATTTTGCATATAAAAATTTTAAAGTACAATGTATTACTGTAATCACAGCTGGAAAAATGAGGAAGTCTTTGTATGCAATAACTTTATATTAAATGGAAATATAACTATTCCAATAATAGAGCAACAGAAGTTACAAGAAAATGTTGACCAGTTGCCGTATCTTGGCAGCATTATCTGTAATAACGAGAACATATATGCAGACATCAAAGCAGAATTGGGAAAGCTTCTGCAGTCTTCCAGAAGACAGACTGTAAAAGTACGTCCGCAAAGCTACGGCTGTACGTCTCTACCATACTTCCGATGGCAATACGCGCACGTGAAAGCTCGAAAACGTCATTAAAAGCAGCCAACAAGCTCAATGTTTTCCGCCAGCGATGTTTGCGGACCTTTTTGAAGACAAGTTATCACAACTACGTTTCAAATGATGCACTAGAAAAAGTGGTCTACGCAGTCAGCAGAAATCGATGTTGAAAGCAGACTGAAGCGGTGCATCTTCTAAGCGTGAAAAATTGAAGAACTCAAGATCAGCAGTGTTGTGCAAATCAACAGATGAATACGGAAGTAAAGGAAAACCTCTTAATACCTGGAAACGAACTTTTGCAAAGGATCTTCAATACACGAACATGAACTGGGAGGAAGCTGTAAAACTGGCAGCTGACAGAGTTCTTTGGAGGAATGCTACTTAGCATTGAAGGAACTAAGTAAAACAAAAGAAAATTACTTCTCTTCGTATAACCATCGTCACATAGGTCGGGAGACAGCAGCTGCTACTATATCTATTTGGAGTAGGAATGAATCCTTCAGCTGTATTTAAAGGACCTGCTTTATTTGCTATCGATTTCGACGCTACAATGCACCATCTTCGGCCTTATGATAAACCGGATAATCATGTAGATAGCCTGGTAGCTGGCGTGACACACCTCGACATAGGGAACAATCAAATGGACGTAAACGGTGATGAATTCCATACTTTATGCTTATATTCCAGTTACAGACCACAATATTATACAATAGGTAATTAATTTCTATGGTGGCCCTCCTTGAGATCTGACAAGACTGCATTTAGCTGCTGTGCTAGCGCTCTCAACACCATACGCAGGAAGGAAGGAATTCATCATCGCGGACATCCGATCGATTGTAGCCCCTATCGCGGTGTATTACGGATGTTGAATGGCTGTCCGCACGATTGCCCCATTTATCATAGATGAAACAGTCCTAATCATGTTGACCACCAGAGATGATACTAATGTTAATGATAACGAAAACCATGCCAGCTGTATTATTAGACATTTGTCACGACAGGCTTCATTCGTTGAACATCTTCAGCTTGCCTGCAGTTAAAACAGGAAATTACGCTGACACTACAGCGTCTTGACGAATTAAACAGGAAACTTGCACTGATAACATGTTTATACTAAATCCTCACGGAGTTTTAATATAAATGGTCTGGTTGTCGTATGTGAAGTTAAAAGAGGAATCCAAAACCACTTATCATAAACATTCTGTCGACAGCTTAGCGGAAGTATTCACTCACTGTCATAGCTATCAAATAACGATATAGTTTGGTGCACCTGTTCCCTTGTTACTGTGCACTGTGTTGTTAACTTTTTTTTCAGTTCTGCTTTTCAACTATTCAGATTAATTGTGCAGTCTTCAATGTCAGTTCCGTACTTAAGGTTTTTTTTATTGCTTGTAACGATTATGATCGCACAGTCGACTACCACACTCCACAGAGGCCATGTGCTATGTTTACATGTTTACCTCCGTTGTGGGGCTGCGCTGTTTACTACAAGCACCATGGCGCATCTGCTTGTCATTCTTCCAAGTGGTGGGCAGAATGTTTGTGATCAGCTATGGTTCAAATGGCTCTGAGCACTATGGGACTTAACTTCTGAGGTCATCAGTCCCCTAGAACTTAGAATTACTTAAAGCTAACTAACCTAAGTTTACACACATCCATGCCCGAGGCAGGATTCGAACCTGCGACCGTAGCGGTCGCGGCGGCTCCAGACTGTAGCGCCTAGAACCGCTCTGCCACTCCGGCCGGCTACAGGTTAATATTTAATTTGTTTTGACACAAGCAGCAATGCATACAGTATACGTTTGATGACTCCGGAGTAAAAAGTGAACGACGCAGTATCAGACATGTATGAGACGAAAATGTTGGCACAGGAGAGGAATATGTGGCGTGCCACATCGTAACACTCAGGAGGCCGATGGCTCAAAAAAGGCCGGGCTTGTCTAGAGTGGAAGGGCAGTTTCCGAATAACTGTACAACCAGCTTATAACTAACCACAATGCAGTCTGCTCCGTGGTGCTGCACAGACCTAACTATCGGACGTTAGGTACCTCGATTTCTCCATTCACACTACACTGAGGTGACAAGTCATGGGATAGCGATATGTACAATTACAGATTGAAGGTAGTATGCCGGCCACTGTGGGGTTCTAGGCGCTTCACTCCGGAACCGCGCTGTTACTACGGTCGCAAGTTCGAATCCTGCCTCGGGCATGGATGTGTGTGATGTCCTTAGGTTGGTTAGGTTTAAGTAGTTCTAATGGCGTCTGATGACCTCAGATGTTAAGTCCCATAGTGCTTACAGCCATTTGAACCATTTTTTAAGGTAGTATCGTGTACAGCAGGTATAAAAGGGCGGTGCATGGGCGGAGATGTTATTTGCACTCAGGTGATTCATGCCAAAAGGTTTGCGACGTGTTTAAGGCAGCACGACGGGAGTTAACAGACTTGGAACGCGGAATAGTAGTTGGAGCTAGACGGTGCCGAGAATACCAAATTCCACGCATTACCTCTCACCACTGACTACGCAGTGGCAGACAGCCTTCACTTAATGGCTCACTCTCTCTCTCGGGCGCTGATAACCACGCAGTTGAGCGCCCCACAAACCAAACATCATCATCACTTAATGGCTCAGAGCAGCGGCGTCTGCGTAGAGTTGTCAGTGCTAACAGACAAGCAACGCTGCGTGAAATAACCGCAGAAATCAATGTGGGACGTACGGCGAACGTATCCCTTAGGACAGTGAGGTGAAATTTAGCGTTAATGGGCTACGGCAGCAGACGACCGACGCGAGTGTCTTTGCTAACAGCACGACATCGCCTGCAGCGCCTCTGCTGTGTTCGTGACCACACCGGTTGGACTCCAGACGACTGGAAAACCGTAGCCCGGTCAGGTGAGTCCCGACTTCAGGTGGTAAGAGCTGAGGGTAGGGTTCGAGTGTGGCGCAGACCTCTTGAAGCCACGGACCCAAGTCGTCAGCAAGGCAGTGTGGGCGCTGGTGGTGGCTCCATAATGGTGTAGCTTGCGTTTACACGGAACGAACTAGGTCCACTGGTGCAACTGACTTGCATCATTGAGTGGAAATGGTTTTTTTCGGCTATTTCGAGGCAATTTCTTGGTATTCATGGACTTCATGTTCCCAAACAACGATGAAATTTTTATGGATGACAATACACCACGTCACCAATCCAAAATTGTTCGTCATTGGTTTGAAGAACATTCTGGACAATTCGAGCGAATTTGGCCACCGAGATCAATCCCAACGAATATACAGGGAGCTCCATTGATAGCTGAATAGCCCAACACTATCGAATTCACGCTTCATGCTGATAGCCTCATCCTGCGTTTTAGAAAAGAGAATAAACCACAAAGCGTATTACATGTTCATAAGAAATTTAAATAAAAAAAAAATCCTATAACTGAAACGCATAAACTAACATTATTCTCACCTTCCTCTCATTCTCCCCTATATACAGGGTGGCCCATTAATAGTGACCGGGCCAAATATCTCACGAAATAAACGTCAAACGAAAAAACTACAAAGAACGAAACTCGTCTAGCTTCAAGGGGGAAACCAGATGGAGCTATGGTTGGCGCTTCCATAGGTCAAACGGAAATCAGTTGGGTTTTTTTAAAATAGGAACTCCCATTTTTATTACATATTCGTGTAGTACGTAAACAAATATGAATATATCAGTTGGAGCACTTTTTTCGCTTTGTGATAGATGGCGCTGTAATTGTCACAAACTTATAAGTACGTGGTACCACGTAACATTTCGCCAGTGCGGACGGTATTTGCTTCGTGATACATTACCCGCGTTAAAATGGACCGTTTACCAATTGCGGAAAAGGTCGATATCGTGTTGCTGTATGGCTATTGGGGTCAAAATGCCCAACGGCCGTGTGCTATGTATGCTGCTCGGTATCCTGGACGACATCATCCAAGTGTCCGGACCGTTCGCCTGATAGCTACGTTATTTAAGGAAACAAGAAGTGTTCAGCCACATGTCAAACGTCAACCACGACCTGCAACAAATGATGATGCCCAAGTAGGTGGTGGTGGTGGTGGTTAGTGTTTAACGTCCCGTCGACAACGAGGTCATTAGAGACGTAGCGCAAGCTCGGGTTAGGGAAGGATTGGGAAGGAAATCGACCGTGCCCTTTCAAAGGAACCATCCCGGCATTTGCCTGAAACGATTTAGGGAAATCACGGAAAACCTAAATCAGGATGGCCGGAGACGGGATTGAACCGTCGTCCTCCCGAATGCGAGTCCAGTGTGCTAACCACTGCGCCACCTCGCTCGGTGCCCAAGTAGGTGTTGTAGCTGCTGTCGCGGCTAATCCGCACATCAGTAGCAGACAAACTGCGCGAGAATCGGGAATCTCAATAACGTCGGTGTTGAGAATGCTACATCAACATCGATTGCACCCGTACCATATTTCTGTGCACCAGGAATTGCATAGCGACGACTTTGAACGTCGTGTACAGTTCTGCCACTGGGCACAAGAGAAATTACGGGACGATGACAGATTTTTTGCACGCGTTCTATTTAGCGACGAAGCGTCATTCACCAACAGCGGTAACTTAAACCGGCATAATATGCACTATCGGGCAACGGGAAATCCACAATGGGCGCGACAAGTGGAACATCAGCGACCTTGGTGGGTTAATGTTTGGTCCGGCTTTATGGGAGGAAGGATAATTGTCCCCCATTTTATAGATGGCAGTCTAAATGGTGCAATGTATGCTGTTCTACCGATGTTACTACAAGATGTTTCACTGCATGACAGAATGGCGATGTACATCCAACATGATGGATGTCCGGAACATAGCTCGCGTGCAGTTTAAGCGGTATTGAATATCATATTTCATGACAGGTGGGTGGATTGGTCGTCGAAGCAGCATACCATGGCCCGCACGTTCACCGGATCTGACGTCTCTGGATTTCTTTCTGTGGGGAAAGTGGAAGGATATTTGCTATCGTGATCCACCGACAAGGCCTGACAACATGCGTCAGCGCATTGTCAATGAATGTGCGAACATTACGGAAGGCGAACTACTCGCTGTTGAGAGGAATGTCGTTACACGTATTGCCAAATGCATTGAGGTTGACGGACATCATTTTGAGCATTTATTGCATTAATGTAGTATTTAAAGGTAATCACGCTGTAACAGCATGCTTTCTCAGAAATAAGTTCACAAAGGTACATGTATCACATTGGAACAACCGAAATAAAAAGTTCAAACGTACCTACGTTCTGTATTTTAATTTAAAAAACCTGCCTGTTACCAACTGTTCGTCTAAAATCGTGAGCCACATGCCGGCCGGAGTGGCCATGCGGTTCTAGGCGCTACAGTCTGGAACCGCGTGACCGCTACGGTCGCAGCTTCGAATCCTGCCTCGGGCATGGATGTGTGTGATGTCCTTAGGTTAGTTAGGTTTAGGTAGTTCTAAGTTCTAGGGGACTGATGACCTCAGTAGTTAAGTCCCATAGTGCTCAGAGCCATTTTAACCGTTTTTTTGAGCCATATGTTTGTGACTATTACAGCGCCATCTATTACAAAGTGACAAAGTGGTCCAACTAAAACATTCATATTTCTTTACGTACTTCAGGAACATGTAATAAAAAGTGGGGGTTCCTATTTTAAAAAACGCAGTTGATATCCGTTTGACCTGTGCCAGCGCCATCTAGTGGGCCAACCATAGCGCCATCTAGTTTCCCCCTTCAAGCTAGACAAGTTTTGTTCTTTGTAGTTTTTTCGTTTGACGCTTATTTCGTGAGATATTTGGCCCGGTCACGATCAATGGACCACCCTGCATATGGGTCATAATCGAGAGGTCTGTTCGTGCACAAAATCCTGAAAGTTGTTCAGTCCATGGCACGTCGAGTTTCTGCAATACGCCGCGCAAAAGGAAATCCGACACGATATTGGGAGGTATCCCATGACTTGTCACCTCAAAAATAGTATGAATAGAGAAATCGATGTTCCTAATGTCCGTTAGTTAGGTCTGTACAGCACGACGGAGCAGACTGCATTGTGGTTGGTTATAAGCTGGTTGTACAGTTATTCGTCAACTGCCCTCCCTGTCTAGACAAGCCCGGCAGTCGGAATGACTGCGCCCCACTCCCCCGCCGGACTCGGTCTATTGGGAGGACGCTGGTGTGGCGGTCTGCCATCAGCGCAGTTAACTGTTCCCTGATTGCCGCTCCCCTCCTGGCAGCCCGCGGGTAATTGCAAGGCGGCGGCAGCTGCAAGAGGGCCACACCGCGAGTGAGACTGCTCTGATTAACCTGTTAGCACTAGACCCAGGTCGTGCCGCTGCACCTCCACTTGCATCTCTTATTCCCTGGCACAATCATCACGTCTCCGGACTCGTAGTCGGAAGGAGTTGAGATCAGTTCCGTGTCCGACCATCAAGAGCTCGTTTTCTGTAGTTTCTTTAAATTCGGTAGGGCAAAACCTTGGGTCAATTCCTCTCAATAGGACACAACTGATTTTATTTTGTATCTTGGTCTAATCCGAGTTGTACTTCGCTTCACTGATAAAACATTAAATCCAAAATTTTTAACTTTTTTCATCCCATCCAGCTACATTTGTCTCTACGCCTACTCCCCTACCCTATCCCCACTCCCGAATTTGCCGGCCGCGGTGGCCGAGCGGTTCTAGGCGTGGAGCCGGAACCGCGCGACTGCTACGGTCGCAGGTTCGACTCCTGCCTCGGGTATGGTTGTGTGTGCTGTCCTTAGTTTAGTTGGTTTTAAGTAGTTCTAAGTTCTAGGGGACTGATGACCTCAGATGTTGAGTCCCATAGTGCTCAGAGCCATTTGAACCACTTGAACCACACCCGAATTTCTCAGAAATCCAGAGAAAACACATTATTCTCGGAGAAAAGTCGACTTCCCACTTATTTAATGCCATCCTCGACCTACATCTATCCTGTAGACCAGGTATGGTCAATCTTTATTGACTTTCGGGCATGATTCACATACGTAAGCTCGCGAGCCGCACTATCTCGACGCAACAGCAACGCTCCTAGCGCATAAAGCCAAAACTGCAGCCTCCGTCACTTTAATGTTTATAAGGTAACCCACCGATATGAATGACAACCGTTTCACCACACGCCATGCCACCAACTTATGCCTCACGAAACGTATTTTTGAGAAAACGTTGATTTTAGGTTCACCCGGAATTTCTTCTGCAGGCCAGATTGAAAGCAATTGCGGACTGGATGCGACTCGCGAGGCGCCGGTTCTCCACCCGTGATGTATACAAAACATCCTCGGAATTCTGTGTTTTACAATTCTTTATTTTTGCCCATGTCTACATAACTGAATCCCCTCTGCTATTTATTCCAGAGGTTGAGTTAAAAGCATCAGGGTGCCTCACTAAATGTTTGAGTCGTCTGTTCCTCCTTCAGCTGCTGCCAAGCTTTTTAGGACCCACAGCCTCTGGCTGTACATTAGGATGCCTGTTATTTTTCAGGTTCGCTATATGTTTTGTTTGTGGAACTCCCAGTCTGGTTCCATCGCTCACTGCATAGCATTACCCTTGTATTCTTCCTATACCGTCTTTTCAAGACACTATCCATTCCTTTCAACTGGTCTTGCAACTCTTTTGCATCCCTAACAGAATTACAACGTGGTCGGCAAATCTCAAAGATTTTTTTTTTCTCCCTAAACTTTAATAGCCCTTTCGTAATTTCTACTTGGTATTCTCGCTGAGTGTACAGACTGAATAACATCGTGGAGTGGCTACAACCTTGTCTCACTCTCCAGTCAACAACTGCTTCCATTTCATACCCTCCGGTCATTATAACTGCAGTATGGTTTCTGTACTAGTTGTACGTAATTTTTCTATCGCGTACTTTACCCCTGGTATCTTCATAATTTCAAAACATGTGTTCCAGTTAACAACGTTAAGTTTTCTCTAAATCTACAAATGCTGTAAACGTAGGTTTACCTGTTTCTGGCCTATCTTCTAAGGGAAGTTGTAGGATCAGTATTGGCTCGCTTGTTTCTAATCGTAGGCACCTGTGGCTCGTTAAAATTAAGGCTGAGGACACGTTATGTTGTTGTGCAGTTTCTGGACAATAACTATCGGTGGACTCCTCGTCCTCCCAGAAGCGGGACCTACGGAGTACTATTTAATGTCAGGGCCGGTATACACACACGCTCTGGCAGGCACTTAAGTATGATTTGCACAGCATCGATGTTGATGTAGATATCTGAGAGGCGATCAATAAGTGACAGCAACAGATTTCTTTCCTGAAAGGAGGTTCGTTTCATTCAGGACTCCAATTTAGCAGATTATTCCCCACTGTTTTGGCCACAACGACCTATTCAACATAATCTCCGTTCAATGCGACGGCCTTACAACACCTTGCCGGGCGGGGCTGTATGTCCGCATGGTAATATTCTACCGATCAACGCCGAAGCCAGGGTCTCGTTGCATTAATAACATCAGTCACGTACTGCTTCTCGCGGTGTGCATCCTCCACTGGGCCAAACAGATGGATGTCGTCGGAAGGTGCGAGATCTAGACTGTACGGTGGATGAGGAAGTCCAATTAAGTCTTTCGAGCTCCTTTAGGCTGTGCAGACTTGTGTGAGGCCTTGATTTGTTATGGATATGATGATGTACATTTTCTTTTTGGTTCAAATGGTTGAAATGGCTCTGAGCACTATGCGACTTATCTTCTGAGGTCATCAGTCGCCTAGAACTTAGAACTAATTAAACCTAACTAACCTAAGGACATCACACACATCCATCCCCGAGGTAGGATTCCAACCTGCGACCGTAGCGGTCGCTCGGCTCCAGACTGTAGCGCCTAGAACCGCAAGGCCACTCCGGCCGGCAGCATTGTGTAACTGGAGATTTAGGAGTCCCTGAGGATTTGATGTTCACATGACCAGCCAGAGTGGAAGCTAGGAGACATAAACCCCCTAGGGCGCAATGTTACTAATTAATAATGTCAACCCATTAAATTTTCTCAACACAGTAACAAACGGTATATGTAGTTATGAACTAAAGAAGTTCATAGTAGGTGTTAGGTACAGAGATACGCATTTGAGAGATGTTAGCAGAAGAGATGGCGTATGCGAATGATGAGGTATGAAAGGATGGCAGTAATACAGTTGAGAGAAAATTTCAAGGTCGCAAGTACCGAAAAAACACTGTGTGATCATTACTATGTTGTGTTATGTCTGCTAATAAGAGCGTATGTAATTGTAGTTTGATATGAATACTCCTACGTTAGTTCTTACTGATAGTGTGATATTGTAATTTAGAGTGAATTAGGAGAAGATGGCAATCAAGCAATGATGGCTGTTTGCTCGTGTTACTTCACTGTCACAAGAGAGCAGGGCACCAAATCATCCACAACTTCCTTGAGTGCACGTCTCGAGCGGCAGGTGCAGTTCTAAACGATATTTTTCGTCTTCGTGAGCAAAAACCTGTGGCAAGTATTAAAATTTACGTTGTAAAATAATCGCAGATGTATTTAAAAACAATAAATGTGACTTTTATGTTTTTTTACGTTCTAACGGTGTTTTCAGCATGTTCTCTATATCTTGAAGTTGAAGTATGCGTGTGTCCGGTTACTTTCCGTTCTGTTTGCTGCCTTGCTGTATTACCACTTGCAACCCCTCCCCCCCTCCCCCTCCCGTTATCTGGGAAAGAGAGAAGAAAGCGTCCATTCAGCAATGGAGACACACAAAACTGGTAGCATTAACTGTTTTACAGCCTCTCAGGAGTACGGGAAACCATATTGGTCATTTGTAACGATTGTGTTGCAAAGCAGTAAATGTCAACCATAGAACAGTCAGTAAGTGCAATACAAACTTTTGTTTTGTAATACTTGACCATAAAATATATAATAAAATTGGTGATGATGTCTAATTTAACCTAACTAACCTGAGGACATCACAGACATCCATGCCCGAGGCAGGATTCGAACCTGCGACCGCAGCGGTCGCTCGGTTCCAGACTGTATCGCCTAGAACCGCACGGCCACTGCGGCCGGCCATTTTCTTTTTCCTGGCAAGGAACTCGCTGAAGTCGTTTCTTCAATTTCACATTTCTGTGCCGCCGGACGGCACGCGGGACATCCGACAGATTTGCGCGACCTTCCTGCGATGACGACAGACTCCTTGGCCAACGATTCGCCGTGCTTTTGTTCACTGCCAGGTGTACGGAGAAATTCTACAAGCATCTATGAATATCTGCGATGCTCTGGTTTTCCTCCAAAATGGACTCAATGAGAGCTCTCTGCATGGAACGCAACTCCGTTAGAGACGCCGTTTTGAAGGATACTGATACCGCCGCCACCGACTGGAATTTCAGGAAACTGTAGGGAGTGAAGCGGGAATATTGCACGATGCCGGGCCACAAATTACGCATTTTTGAAACCGAAATTGGCCGAGAAAAACAAAGTGTTACCTTACTTATTGAAAGCCCTTCGCATGTAATGCGTGGCCCTTGGCTGCTTACTTTCTCAAGTTGATCGGCTCTGACGACTGAAACAGGCCAGTAATAAAGGATGAGAGTTGTGACTGCCCTGCAGTTTTAGTCTTATCTTCCATATAACGCTGCGAACGTTGACAGAGGGAGATTCCCACGGCTCGCTGCGGGCGAGCGCCTGGAGTTCCTCTCCAGGGAGCGGCATCGCGAGGCACCCGCCGACACACGCCAGGCGGGCTGAGAGCGCGCGAAACGGCCGATAACCGCACCAGCGGGCGCGACGCCCGGCGTCCGCAAAAAGCCGCCACTCTGTGCTGGGCGCCTCGCCTGCGTCGTGTCGGCTGCGCTGACGTTTTTGCCCGCCCTCTGGCGAACCATAACAAATTAATTAGGACGCGCCTCTGGGGACTGATAGTGCCCGCTGCTGCTTTTGGCCAGTTCACGACGCTGACTTCATCGGCTCTTTGTGGGGAAAAAAAGCCGGCCAACTCGCGCTCTAGCACGAGCAGTTCACTGGCCTCCAGTGAAGCTGTGACTCATCTAAGTAAACGGCGCGAGAGAACTTTCGCTCACTTTGTCAGCGCAATTGTGTGCTAGAAAGAACTACAAGAAAATGGAAAATAGAGGAAGAAGATACGAGGGTCACTCCAAAAGAAATGCACACTAATTTGTAAAAATACAGTTTTCATTCTGCATGTGTGAAAGTTTTACAGTGTGTAGATATATCCTTCCCGCTTGTTTTCAAACTTAGTTCAACCTGTTCCCGTGACTGGCGCCGTCACAGCATGTCTTCAAGATCGCTGCTATACTTGACGTTCGTCAGAAGCATGGAGGTAAGAATAGAGGAAGACGCCGTGACGTCACAGCTGTGAAGCTATGTGAAGCCGAGGGTAGCCATCTCAATCCGACCAAAACATTGCTGCTGTAAGCTTGTGTGCATAGGCTTGTCGCTCGCTTTTGGAAGGATTTTGCGCTATTATGGTGACTTGTGTGGTGTTCGTATGTACGAATCGTTCTGATTGTGGTGCGAAATCGAAGGCAATAACATTTCATGTGTAAGTTGTCTCGTTAAGTGTGATTTTACAACTTCATTGTGTATGAACGTGTGCTACATCGGTACTTGTACTATAGCGTGTTTTTCCCCTGTATGATTTTAGATTTCCTGAAAATGAAAGTCGGAAAGCTCTGTGGGAGAATGCCGTGAGGAGGAAGAATTGGCGTGCGTCTAAATGGAGCACTATATGTTCTCAGCATTTCCGAGAAGAGGACATAACCGAACTTCCCCTTCAACAGTAAGGCTCCGAGAAAATGCTGTACCATCAGTTTTCCCTACGCACCCAAAACATTTGCAAAAGGTATGTTAATTCAAAGAATTAAATTCTTAGTTTTCAAGTTCACGTTTCAGTATAATACGTACGTATCGTCGATAATCGAAGTGTTGAGTAACTCACTTTGTCTTCATCATGTACCAAATTAAAAGCTAACACTACATTAACTGACGTAAAGTATAGGCCTAAACAGGACACTGTGTAGATTTGCCATTCTATGTACCGTATTTCAGTAAATATTGGTGGTAATGAACAGTGTTTCCCAGTAGTGTAACGTAACTGAAATGTCCCAGTACGTATTACAAACAAGATGTATTTATGGGGCTTTAGAGGGAGGGTATAGCTAACTTAGTTTTCAGTTTCTATTATTTAGTTTGTGATACACGTTTATTACTGAATTAACAAAATAGTATCGTTTACATTGAAGACTAGCTATTCGTAATATTACATTAAAAACTATTTTTAATCAGAAGAAACGCGTAATTTCGCCTTTACGAGATTTTATTTTAAACAAAAACTTTGAAACAACCAATCTGATGACGTTACATGCGTATATGGTGCAATTAGCGACTGTAATACACGCAGCACTATAGCACACTGGCAATGTTTTGGTCAGAGTGTCATGGCCGCGAGCCACGCCCCCATGGCTTCAAAACGTAGTACGGCTGGGATACGTAGCGCCATCTCCCCTTATTCTTACCTCCATGGTCAGAAGCAACGTGCTGTCATTGAATTCCTGTGCTGTGAAAACGAGACAGTGAGAAACATCCACAAGAGGTTGAAAAAGGTGTATGGAGATGCTGTTGTCGATCGCAGTACAGTTAGTCGGTAGGCAAGCAGGTTACGTGATGGAAGCGGGCACGGTAATATTGAGGATTGTCCTCGCAGCGGCAGGCCTCGCTTGCTTGTGGACATCATGCCAAGTGGAACCACCATAAATTCTGATGAATATGTGACGACACTGAAGAAACTTCAAGCTCGACTGAGTCGTGTTCGACCACATCGGCAAAAGCAGGATGTTTTGCTGTTGCACGACAATGTACGGCCACATGTCAGTCAAAAAACCATGGAAGCGAACACAAAACTCGGATGGACAATACTGAAACACCCGCCTTACAGTCCTGACCTGGCTCCATGTGACTATCATCTCTTTGGGAAACTGAAAGACTCTCGTCGTGGAACAAGGTTTGAAGATGATGACTCCCTTGTGCACACTGCCAAACAGTGGCACCAACAGGTTGGTCCAGAATTTTACCATGTGGGTATTCAGGCGCTGGTTCCAAGATGGCGTAAGGCAGTTGAGAGGGATGGAAATTATGTGGCGAAATGAAAATATTGTTCCTAAAGGATGTATCTACAAACTTTAAAACTTTCAAACATGTAGAATAAAAGATGTATTTAAAAAAAAACAGTGTGCATTTCTCTTGGAGTGACCCTCGTAAAAAAAAAAAATAGATACAACTTTTTCCAGCTTTTAATTGTAATTATTATTTATTTACCAATGACGCGTATCGACTGATTCAGGCAACTTAACGGGAGGACGATGGTTCAAACCCGCGTCCGGCCATCGTGATTTAGATTTTCTGTGATTTCCCTAAATAGCTTAACGCAAATGCTGGGATGGTTCCTTCGAAAGCGCACGGCCGCTGTCCTTCTCTATCCTTCCCTAACACGAGTCTGAGCTCCGTCTCTAATGACCTGGTTGTCGACGGGACGTCAAACACTAATCTCCTCCTCCCTCAGACATCTTCTGATTGGCCTACACAAAAGAATAGATATTTTGTTACAAAATGGCATGAACCCATTTCGCAAAATTGGAGTTACTAACCAAAGACTGCGTTTTAAGGGCAGGACACTTACAATATGTAACAGACCTACTAAGGAGACTGCCTACACTACGCTTGCCCGTTCTCTTTTAGAATACTGCAGCGCGGTGTGGGATCCTTACCAGATAGGACTGACGCAGTACATCGAAAAATTTCAAAGAAAGGCAGCACATTTTGTATTATCGCGAAATATGGGAGAGAGTATCACAGAAATGATACAGGATTTGGGCTGGACATCATTAAAAGAAAGGCGTTTTTCGTTGCGACGGAATCTTCTCACGAAATTCCAATCACCAACTTTCTCCTCCGTATGCGAAAATATTTTGTTGACACCGACCTACATAGGGAGGAACGATCACCACGAAAAAATACGGGATATCAGAGCTCGTACGGAAAGATATAGGTGTTCATTCTTTCCGCGCGCTGTACGAATTTGGAACAATAGAGAATTCTGAAGGTGGTTCGATTAACCCTCTGCCAGGCACTTGAATGTGATTTGCTGAGTATCCATGTAGATGTAGATATCAAGGAATTGTAATATCAGTAAGTTCTTTAACAATTTCTTGCTAGTACTCCAATTTTGCAAAATTGGGTCATGCTACTTCTAACAAAATGTATATTTTTTGTGTTCACCAATCAAGGGAAACGCGTCATTGTTTAGCAAGTAATAATTACAGCCCTAAAATCAACACTGTTTGATCCTTCATAACTACATAAAGTTGAGTAAATGGAAAGAAACAATAAAATATTTGATTTTTGGTGACGGTCTTGTAATGATGGATCGAACCTTAAACATGGCAAAGAAGGTAGCAATAAATGAAAAATATAGTAAAAAAGCAACTCTTATGGACTATCATTACAATGGATTTTAGACAAGTTTGTATACATGGGTTAAAATATAAAAGAAGCACTTAAAATCAGAATTGAAGTACTGAAAAGAGTATACATGAAAGTAAGAAATGTGAACAGTAAGAGTGTTTCTTTTAGTGTGTTAAATTAAGGTATTAAAACACAGTTGTCTAACCAGCAGACCTCCATGGGTCGGGAACTTTTTCATCTGGATGTAAAATGGTGTGGTAAAGCTCGAAAAAGAAAGAAAAAATCTTCAGAGAAATATTATGTCTAATCAAGAACAAAGATGGCAACTGCGTTTTAGGGACCAAAACTGAAGATATACTTACTCTGCCCCAGAACAAGAGATGAGATCAGGATAATACGTGTTACATTCTATGAACATCTAGAGACAATGAAGGAACACAGATGATCCACATATTCTTTCAAAATAAGGAAACAGACAAAAAAATAGACTCGGAAGCAAAACAAAAAAGGACGTCGAAGAACTACACATTGAACAGGAGACTGTTCAACAGAGACAAAATCAGACTAGAAGTCAAGAATTCAAAAGTTTTAAGGACAAACAGAAAAACAACTGGGGTCAAATGGTCAGATGAGAGAAAAATAAGTCATTCTGAGAAAATTTTGGAGAAGGCTGAAGGGAAGAGGAATAATTAGGTATCTTAACATGGTTCTTGGTTGGCCTCGAATGAAATAAAAAGAAAAGGGAACTGTGACTGCAACGTTGCAACCCGGTCAAGAACACCGTTGATAACACATGGTACTCCAGTGTGAATTACATAGCTCCCATATAATCTCATTCAGAGCAAGCCATGCTTCATGAAAATCACGCACCGCGGGCATGTGCAATGAATTGCGGCTCGAGACCATCCTGAGGGTATTCAAGAAACTCGCCAGACGACTATACGGAAACTCGAGACTTTCGAACATCCGCTTCATCCTAAATCTGGGAAATTACAATCAGAACTATAAGTCGACGACACTTTAGCAGGAAAAACGGATGACTTGTGGCTACTTTAAAATGAAAAACATAAGCAACCAAAGGGCGGCGAACCCTTGTATCACAGCTAGTCTGGCTGGTTCTCCCAGAAACAATTGCATAGCCAAACACCTTGCTGCCGTTGGGATGCTGACAACACGCACGTCACAAACAAACCCCACTTCGTAACTTACGCTGTGCAACTGATGTTATAATCAAAATGAACGGTCTGATGACGATCTCGGCATGTTACAGCATCGATACCACTGCGGTTTGCTTGTAGGACATAATCGGTGCCCAGCGTCATCGGTAACTGCCTGTCAGTTCCTCCACGCTTTCCTGAGCTGTCGCTTAGCAGTACAGTCCCGTCAAGGGCCCTACAACCCGTCCAGATTGTCATAGAGGTTTTCTTCCCAAGGCCTGCCGCGGCACTGTTTCCCCTCTGCCCTAAATCGCTATCCATCAAAAGTTTGTGCGTAGTGTACCCCAGATGGGACCGTGTTAACAGACGGACATCACAGTCTTGCACGCTGTTATTTGCTAACAGAAATATTAACACTAAAACTTTTTGAGGACGTCACCTTGATAGGGAGGGGGTGGACGGACCCCACTACTTAAAGTTTCTTATTTATATGTTGATGATGACGATAATTGGCAATTACTTTCAATCGTTTCTAGAGTTTAAGGCTGTCACAGAAGGTTTGTGAATCAAAACTCTTTGAAACTTCTTGGCAGATTAAAACTGTGATCCGGATCGGGACTCGAACCTGAGGCCTTTCCCTTTCACTGGCAAGTGGTCTACCGACTGAGCTGCTGAAGCACGACTTCCGACGGCCATCACGGCTTAACTTCCGCCAGTACTTCATGTCTACCATACAAACCTCACAGTAGTTCTCCCGGATATCTCGCAGGATCTTGGAAGGACGGATACTGCAGACACATGGCTTAGCAACAGCCTAGGGTATTCTTTCCAGAACGGATTTTCATTCTGCAGAGTAGTCTTGAGTCGTGCTTTCATAGCTCGGATGGTAGAGCACTTCCTCGAGAAAGGCAGAGATCCCGGGATTGAGTACCGGCCCAGCACACAGTTTTAATCTCCCAGGAAACAAATTTCAAGATTTGAAGACATCGAGCCACACACCAAGTAAGGCGGTGCAGTAGTTAGCACACTGGACTCGCATTCTGGAGGACGCGTCCAGCCATCCTGATTTAGGTTTTCGATGATATCCCTAAATCGCTTCAGGCAAATGCTGGGATAGTTCCTTTGGCCGACTTTCTTCCCATCCTTCCCTAATCCGATAGGACCGATAACATCGCTGTTTGGTTGTTAAATGAACTACCTGCTACACTTTATAACAACGTGTCATGTCAATTGATACAATTTATTTACTTTTAGCTATTCTCGTCGACGCACACACATATTATTTCTGAGTCTATTTTACCATCAAGTTAACAACGCTACGCTACGATTGCATCCCATTATGAATCACATCACAGTCTTGCACCCTGTTATTTCCTAACAGAAATACTAACAGTGGAACGTACAACGTCCGTCCACATAGTTCCGAGAAACTTGTTTTATTCCTGGCGTATAAGCGACGTCAGCGCAGTAGCTACGGTGTTCAAGATACACTACTGGCCATTAAAATTGCTACACCAAAAGGAAATGCAGATGATAAACGGGTATTCATTAGACAAATATATTATACTAGAAATGACATGTGACTACATTTCCACGCAATTTTGGTGCATAGATCCTGAGAAATCAGCACCCAGAACAACCACCTCTGGCTTTGATACGCCTGGGCATTGAGTCAAACAGAGCTTGGATGGCGTGTACAGGCACAGCTGCCCATGCAGCTTCAACACGATACCACAGTTCATCAAGAGTAGTGACTGGCGTATTGTGACGAGCCAGTTGCTCGGCCACCATTGACCAGGCGTTTTCGGTTGGTGAGAGATCTGGAGAATGTGCTGTCCAGGGCAGCAGGCGAACATTTTCTGTATCCAGAAAGGCCCGTATACGACCTGCAACATGCGGTCGTTCATTATCCTGCTGAAATATAGGGTTTCGCAGGGATCCAATGAAGGGTAGAGCCACGGGTCGTAACAAATCTGAAATGTAACGTCCACTGTTCAATGTGCCGTCAATGCGAACAAGAGTGACCGAGACGTGTAACCAATGGCGCCCCATACCATCACGCCGGGTGATACGCCAGTATGGCGATGACGAATACACGCTTCCAATGTGCGTTCACCGCGATATCGCCAAACACGGATGCGACCATCATGATGCTGAAAACAGAAACTGGATTCATCCGAAAAAATGACTTTTGCCATTCGTGCACTCGGGTTCGTCGTTGAGTACACCATCGCAGGCGCTCCTGTCTCTGATGCAGCGTCAACGGTAACCGCAGCCATGGTCTCCGAGCTGATAGTCCATGCTGCTGCAAACTCTGTCGAACTGTTCGTGCAGATGGTTGTTGTCTTGCAAACGTCCCCATCAGTTGACTCAGACGTGGCTGCACTATCCGTTACAGCCATGGGTATAAGATGCCTGTCATCTCGAGCGTTAGTGATACCAGGCCGTTGGGATCCAGCACGGCGTTCCGTATTACCCTCCTGAACCGACCTATCCCATATTCTGCTTACAGTCATTGGATCTCGACCAACGCGAGCAGCAATGTCGCGATACGGTAAACCGCAATCGCGATAGGCTATAATCCGACCTTTATCAAAGTCGGAAACGTGATGGTACGCATTTCTCCTCCTTACACGAGGCATCACAACAACGTTTCACCAGGCAACGCCGGTAAACTGCTGTTTGTGTATGAGAAATGGGTTGGAAACTTTCCTCATGTCAGGACGTTGCAGGTGTCGCCACCCGCGCCAACCTTGCGTGAATGCTCTGAAAAGATAACCATTTGCATATCACAGCATCTTCTTCCTATCGGTTAAATTTCGCGTCTGTAGCACGTCATCTTCGTGGTGTAGCAGTTTTAATGGCCAATAGTATATAATTCAGAATGTTTAGAAAAAGAGAAAAGTGTGTGCAAAGTTTGTCCCGCACACCGTGAGACTCAACAAAAACAACGACGCGTCGACGCCTGCTGCGACTTGACTGATATGAAAGACGTAGAAAAATCTTAATGGGTGATCTGATTTGTTGTTATCGATACGAACCTACCACAGTGTGACGACGTGCAAAACGCCTCTCTGGTGGTTCGCCACGACCGAAGAAGGGCCGGCCGCGGTGGTCTAGCGGTTCTGGCGCTGCAGTCCGGAACCGCGGGACTGCTACGGTTGCAGGTTCGAATCCTGCCTCGGGCATGGGTGTGTGTGATGTCCTTAGGTTAGTTAGGTTTAAGTAGTTCTAAGTTCTAGGGGACTTATGACCTAAGATGTTGAGTCCCATAGTGCTCAGAGCCATTTGAACCGAAGAAGGTTCGAATGTGACGCATGAGTTGAAGAGCCCGAAGAACTACTTTTCTGACAGTTTCACGTGGTTATATGAAAGTTCTGTGAGTTGTACTCAAGTGGGGAGTGGAGGAGACGGGGGTAGACTACGTAGAAAACCTGAAGCATTGAAACCACAATCCTAATTTTTCTCCCTTTCTCTGTTTTTAATTAAAATTGTATCGAAACTTTTTGGATTGACCAGGTACTTTAGTGAAGCATTAGTATTTCAAAAATCATTGAAATATTAAAAGCTTCTGTGAAACATTGCATCACAGAACAGCATCACGGTACATACTTTAATTTAGCTGTTAACGGTGGGTCCTAACAGTTTTTCATCCCAGTAGATATTCTGATCCCAAGATGATCAGGTGTTGGAATATTTAGTCGGAAAAGTTCTAGATTAAAATTAAATTTTACAGATTCATTCTACTTGCTTTGCACACTGTTATAGGCGTACCAGTGAAGAAAGGAGAAGCGAGTTCATTAAAAACAGCGGATGTGTCAGCTGCAGTAAAGATTGTTACCTTTTTATTTCCTCCTGTTACTTTTTCGCCTGCTTCTGTAACTGCAGAAGCAGAATTTCTTGCATAGAAATGAAAACACAGAAAGAAAAATACATGTGTTGAGATGCACCTTTTAGTTGACTGTGATACGATATGCAATCTGGACAACGTCAGTAACTAATGGTTGGTTATACTACTTCTGTGGTTATATGAATTGCTTTAGCTTTTGCTACGGCAGTTCCCGCGTTGAAACAATGGTCTCTACTGTTCCAACTTCCACACAAATGAACAGTTGCGCCGGCCGCGGTGGTCTAGCGGTTCTAGGCGCGCAGTCCGGAACCGCGCGGCTGCTACGGTCGCAGGTTCGAATCCTGCCTCGGGCATGGATGTGTGTGATGTACTTAGGTTAGTTAGGTTTAAGTAGTTCTAAGTTCTAGGGGACCGATGACCACAGATGTTAAGTCCCATAGTGCTCCGAGCCATTTGAACCATTTTTTTGAACAGTTGCTCATATCTGTTAAGAATGCTGTCGGTGGATATTAAACGAAGATTCACATCAAAACGACATAGGGAAAGATAACCACGAGAAGTGTAGCTATACAAAACTATACCGTAAGAGTGGAAACGCTGTTTGTAGCAAAAATAACGATAATGATAGCTGGGTGGATGTAGTTGACGTCTGACGTTTGCTGGTGGCGTGGTGGTTGCCTGAGAGCATCAATAGACGCGTGATGTAGCGCTGCTCCTGGGCGCCGTGGAAGGCAAGTTTATTACGGGCGGAGGCCCCAGAGGTCTCCCTTTTCATGGAAGCGCCGCCGCGGGACTGACTATAAAGCACCGGCACAGTCATCCCACGCGGCGTCGTGTCGGGCGAAGATCTATAGGGGCCGCTTCAGAACGGCCGTGACACCAACACAACGCCATACTACGTTGCTTTAATGGCGACGTACGCTCGAGTTGTCAAGGAAACGCTGACGTACGGGGTCTGTCAATTTTTCTCAACACTTATGTCTTTCCGTTAAGACAGAGGTGCTCAACCCGTCGATCGCGACCGACCAATCGATCACCATGGCTATATGAGTAGATTCTTCAAAACTTTTTTCCGAAATCTGTTTCGATGAACTGTCTTTGTAAAATAGCAGTTTGCTGACACTGAGTATTTGTAGGTGGTAAATTTGAAAACATTGTCTCCATCTCTTTCAACTTCACCTGCGTTTCACCGCTTTTAACACTCGGGCCAAGCGACGGTCTTTCCTCTGCAGGTGTAGTAACCGCACGCGAACTGTAATTAAAAGTGAAACACTTTCGTCAAATACAATCAGAACTGTCGGATCGACAAACATCATTGGATCAAGAAGCTGCACACAAGTATACGGCCGAGCTGACAGCACCGAAGACAGAGTTTGAAAACCGATTTTCAGATTTCAAGGCAATATAACCTGTCCTATTTTCACAGCTGAACCTTTCCAAACTTTTTATCGAGAGAAACATACCTTTTATGTGTTATGTGTAAATAAAACAGTTAATTTTGGTTACGGTGTTGTTTTAAGCTAAACCTTTACGAATTTTTAAACCAGTATATTTGCAAATGGGCTTAACTGCATATAATACATCTTAACCCTAAAAATATTGAGCACCCCTGCGTTACATTGACGAAACAGTTGTTACATGTTCGAAAATCCAATGAGATACTTATTGGTACTAAAATTGTTACACTATCACTTATCAAATGTGTGATATTTTCAGCACAACATGTTTCGGGACTATATTATCCCATTATTATTAAACGCTATAAACAAGGAAAACAACAAATCCCAATACTGTACGCACCGACAACCATACAAAGTTATTTGTAACGTCATTTTGTACAACGCACCTTAAAGCTTGTCATGCCATTACGCAAGTGAATAGTAAAAACCCAGCAGCTAAATGCATTGTCAAACATAAAATTCTTCTTAGGATATCTCATATTGGCGTGTTCTACTCTAAAAGCACAGTTGTAAGCTAAAGGCAGCCGCTTTCACCTACCAAAGACAGTACTTTCAAATGGTTCAAATGGCTCTGAGCACTATGGGACTTAACATCTTAGGTCATCAGTCCCCTAGAACTTAGAACTACTTAAACCTAACTAACCTAAGGACATCACACACATCCATGCCCGAGGCAGGATTCGAACCTGCGACCGTAGCGGCCGCGCGGTTCCAGACTGTAGCGCCTTTAACCGCTTGGCTACCACGGCCGGCGACAGTACTTTCGTGCAACGCCTATGTAACAACCCCAACGATGCTACTGTCTATCATAAAAACTATGAACATTTTGTGCCAAGCCCTAGTAAATTAAAAACCAATGCTACACCTACATTGCAGTGTTAGTCCATGTAGAATGTCCCATAGAAAACATAAAAACTAAAACCACTAATTTGAATTAGTTGGTGACTACTTCCCAAGGACGACATCGCTAAAGTTGGCCCAGATATGTCCCTTGGGCGCTTCTGTCTTCTCATTTAATATCTTGTCGCATTCTTTTCATAAAGTACAAAAACTCTCCACTTCCTCTAAATTTGACAACCAGCACCCTTTATCCTCAAAATGCGATACCCTCGTGCTGTCTGTGATGTTACCGAACGAATGCTGCTCTTTATTGAGGTGCTTCTCCACCACTGACGAGCCATTCTCTTTATTATTATGTTCTTTAACCCTCACTCTTTAGTTTCTTCCCGCTTGCTCCGCGTACGACATTTGGCAATCTTGACACTTAACTGCATAAACTTCCCCTTTCCCCGTGGAGTTCTCTGTGCCACCGCTTCACTTCGTTGTCCGTCTTGAATGCAATTCTAACCCTTCAGTCCGGAACCGTGCTGCTGCTACGGTCGCAGGTTCGAATCCTGCCTCGGGCATGGCAGTGTGTGATGTCCTCAGGTTAGTTAGGTTTAAGTAGTTCTAAGTCTAGGGGACTGATGACCTTAGATGTTAAATCCCATAGTGCTTAGAGCCATTTGAACCATTTGAGCAATTCTAACCATTTTCTTGTTATATATTCCCGCTAATTTGTGTCAGATAATTCCCAATATGGCATTATTCTACATTTAAGCAAGTTTTTCTCGTTTAGTTGGTTTCTGTGCCGTACGACTGCTATAGCCATCCTATCTATTAAATCTGCGTCAAAATGATTTTCTATCGCTTTTTGCCGAAGTATTTTCATTTCTTCATCCTTGTTCTCAGGATAGGCATGGAACTACCTCTGTGCAAAGTGTTTTTAAAGAAATGCTAATTTACTTTCATGAGGGTGAAATATTTCTTTCCAAAATTTGTTATGCTTAGTCTCCTCAGCCGGCCGGTGTGGCCGAGCGGTTCTAGGCGCTTCAGTCCGGAACCGCGCTGCTGCTATGGTCGCAGGTTCGAATCCTGCCTCGGCCATGGATGTGTGTGATGTCCTTAGGTTAGTTACGTTTAAGTAGTTCTAAGTTCTAGGGGACTGTTGACCTCAGATGTTAAGTCCCATAGTGCTCAGAGCCATTTTTTTTCTCGATCCTCAAGATAATTCAAAACTCTCTGTTGCTTATGTTGTATTACATTCTTATGCATTTTGTTAACATTGCTCGGCAATATGGCGGTGCCTAATGGCATGGATGCTTTAAGGTATGTTACACTACAGAATGTTATACACTAAAGAGCCAAAACAACTGGTACACCTGCCTAATAACGTGTAGAGCCCCCGCGAGCACGCAGAAGTGCCGCAACACGACGTGGCATGGACTTGACTAATGTCTGAAATAGTGCTGGAGGGAACTGACACCATGAATCCTGCCTGGCTGTCCATAAATGCGTAAGAATACGAGGTGGTGGAGATCTCTTCTGAACAGCATGTTGCAAGGCATCTCTGATATGCTCAATAATGTTTATGTCTGTGGAGTTTGGTGGCCAGAGGAGGTGTTTAAACTCAGAAGAGGGTTCCTGGAGCCACTCTGTAGCAATTCTGGACATTTGAGATGTCGCATTGTCCTGCTGGAATTGCCCAAGTCCGTCGGAATACACAATGGAGATGAATGGATTCAGGTGGTCAGACAAGATGCTTACGTACGCGTCACCTGTCAGAGTCGTATCTAGACGTATCAACTGCACACACCCCACACTATTACCGAGCCTCCACTATCTTGAACAGTTCCCTGCTGAAATGCAAGGTCCACCGATTAATGAGGTTGTCTCCGTACACGTCCATATGCTCGACTATTTGAAACTAGACACGTCCGACCAGGCAACATGTTCCCAGTCATCAACAGTGCAATGTTGACAGGCCCAGGCTAGGCCTAAAGCTTTTGTGTCGTGCGGTCATCAAGGATAAACGAGTGGGGCTTCGGCTTCGAAAGACGATATCGATGATGGTTCGCTGAATGATTTGTAAGCTGACACTTCTTGAAGGCCCACCATTGAAATCTGCAGCAATTTGCGGAAGGGCTGCACTTCTGTCGGGCTGAACGATTCTCTTCAATCGTCGTTGGTCCCGTTCTTGCAAGATCTTTTTCCGGCCGCAGTGATGTCGGAGATTTGATGTTTCTCCGGGTTCCTCATATTCACGATACACTCGTGAAATGGTCGTACGGGAAACCCCCCCCCCCCCCCACCCTTCATAGCTACATCGGAGATGCTGTGTCCCATCGCTCGTGCACCGACTATAACCCCACGTTGAAACTCACTTAAATCTTGATAAGCTGCTATTGTAGCAGCAGTAACCGACCTAATAACTGCGCCAGGCACTCGTCGTCTTGTATAGGCGTCGCCGGCCGCAGCGCCGTATTCTGCCTGTTTACATATCTCTGTATTTGATTACACTAACCTATATCAGTTTCTTTGGCGCTTCAGTGTAAATAATTTTGTATGATTGTCAGTACGTGTAGTATTGCGGTTTACTGATTGGTTTGCTTGTTTTATAGCATTTGATAATAGGATGATGTAGTCGTGTAACATGTGATAAAATACCACACATTTGACAGCTGACGGCGTAACATTGTCAGTACCAATACATGAGACAGTTGAATGATGGCTTCTCAACAGAAAACCAGTGGGATACCTTTAAGATCGCACCTGTTGCCACTACTGGATATTGTTGAGTTGTGTTGCTACTATT
Organism: Schistocerca cancellata; assembly: GCF_023864275.1. Taxonomy (NCBI): domain Eukaryota; kingdom Metazoa; phylum Arthropoda; class Insecta; order Orthoptera; family Acrididae; genus Schistocerca; species Schistocerca cancellata. The sequence continues at coordinate 356,532,200 of NC_064632.1, read as the reverse complement.
TTGCTGCACCTACATCTATGCCCTGCAAACAACTTTATGATCTGTGGTGGAGGGTACTTTGTGTACCACTACAGCTTCCCTTATTTCCTGTTCAGGTCGGAAATGGTCCGTGGGAAGAAAGATTATTAGTAATCCTCTGTGTGGCCTCGAATTTCTTTAATTTTGTCCTCATCATCTTTGTGAGATATATAATTAGGATATCAACATTGGTTGATCTTCTAGCAATGTATGCCTCGGAATTTTAGCTGTAGCCCACAAGGTGATGCACAACGCCTCTCTTGTAGAGTCTCCCACTGGAGCTGGTTGAGCATCTCCGTGACGCTTTCGCGCTTACTAAATCCATCTCAAATGAAACGCGATTCTCTTCTACGGATCTTCTCCGTATCATCTATCAAACCTATCTGGTACGGATCAGACTGACAAGCAATAATCAACTATGCGTGTGACGCAATAGGAATGCAGCCAGGTGTAACTGAAAGAGTGCGTGATTCACTGCGACGAAGAGCTAAAGGATGTTTGGTGATGACATAAAGCATTGCCTACTGAGGCTGCTTATACGCAACAGACAGGTGGCAATAAGAGGACCATATCTCAACAGGTTTTGGTTTACAGCCGTATGATTAAAGGAAGTTTCTTTCTAGTTTTCACCAATAATACCGCTTGTAGGAACATGTGACACTTTCTTCGAACACACTGGATGCATATTGTGGAAAGTAACGGTCCCATAACGGTACCTTGGAGCACGCCAAAAATTATTTTTATCGCTGAAGATTTGTCTCTATTCAGAATGGCAAGCTGCACTCTGTTTGCTAAGAACTCAATACAATCACACAGCTAGTCTGACATTCCGTACGGTAGAGTTTTGTTCATTAGGCGTCAGTGCTGAGCTTATCGAATGCCTCCTGGAAGTAAAGGAACACGGCATCTACGTGGGCGCCGGTGCCGGCCGTAGTGGCCGAGCAGTTCTAGGCGCTACAGTCTGTAACCGCGCGACCGCTACGGTCGCAGGCTCCAATCCTGCCTCGGGCATGGATGTGTGTGATGTCCTTAGGTTAGTTAGGTTTAAGTAGTTCTAAGTCTAGGGGTCTGATGACCTCACAAGTAAGGCCCATAGTGCTCAGAGCCATTTGAACCTCACTTGTTATTCTAATTACGATTACTCTTGAGGGCCTGTCCAGGACGAGGACAACGCACTCAATCGCTGCAATCGACAGCGACTACTGATTTTCACACCACTAGTGCCGCTGAATCAACAACACTGACACAGCTTTCTAGACGCTGTAACCTCGATAATTCAAAAATGGTTCAAATGGCTCTGAGCACTATGGGACTCAACATCTTAGGTCATAAGTCCCCTAGAACTTAGAACCACTTAAACCTAACTAACCTAAGGACATCACACACACCCATGGTTCAAAATGGCTCTGAGCACTATGGGACTCAACTGCTGAGGTCATTAGTCCCCTAGAACTTAGAACTAGTTAAACCTAACTAACCTAAGGACATCACAAACATCCATGCCCGAGGCAGGATTCGAACCTGCGACCGTAGCGGTCTTGCGGTTCCAGACTGCAGCACCTTTAACCGCACGGCCACTTCGGCCGGCACACACCCATGCCCGAGGCAGGATTCGAACCTGCGACCGTAGCAGTCCCGCGGTTCCGGACTGCAGCGCCAGAACCGCACGGCCACCGCGGCCGGCCCTCGATAATTGTCCTCCCTCGGTAGCTGAGTGGTCAGCACGACAGAATGTCAACCCTAAGGGTATGTACTTCTGTCTGGGTGTCGCGAGGGAACAGAGCGAGGGCTTAACGCGATCATTGTTCTCGGAAACCATGTAGACATTTTAATTTTTTTAATTACATATTTTGACAAGTTTTGGTGGCTAACAGTAGTAAGTAAAGCATCCTTTCGTAAGAGTGTGGTGATTTCAGGTGTCATATTGAGAAATACGAATGACAATAAGCAGACACCGGCAGTGAAGGCTGATACGCCAAATAGAAGAAAGTGAGCGCACTCTAGCAAACAGTAACGAATGCTTTACATTGAGGAGTCAAACGTAAACGTGTATAATGTTCTTCACCTTCCTCTTTTCCCACTACTCAGGACGGTCATAATCCATTTCTTAGCAGTACGTCAGTGGGTTTGGAAACTAATACTTAATTCACCGCTTTTATAGTTGGTTGAAGACTACGTCACGCACCTCACTCCATTTACCTATACAGGATGTCCCAGAAATGTTGCAACAAACTGAGAGGGGTTGTACAGGGCGTCTTGAGGAACAAATCGAGCATAGGAGCCCGTGTGCGGGTGACGTCGTACAACGCTGCTACAGGACGTCGAAATTACAGGTGCTGGCTCCTGCTACTAAACCACCCCATCGACACCAAACGTGACTTTGTACGCTGACATTGTGGATATTTTCTGCTTATCTGACGTCGCAATTTTTCTGTGCTGCCTCACATTTTTAATTTTCTGAAGTAAATGGAGCACTGTACTTCACAGCATCCAAATTAGGGATGCTGTCATTCTACAAAACAACCGATGTCCAAGGACGACAGCGAGAAAATAACGTGCAGACCAGGTAGGGGCAAGTGTTGCACACTCCATGTACTCACGTACCATCTAACAAGCTACACCGAACAGATACGTCACTGTCTCAGAAGTGCTGTACCGATTCTTGTGTGCTTGGTTCAACTTTCTAACGATCGGCGTTGTTTTTTAAAATAGCACTGCTGGCTTTTTCCATTTGCTACAGTAATTCAGTACACCAAAACAATGGAAATTTTATGAAGAAACATTACTCGTTTTAAAAAAAAGTGTTATTTAAAAATCGAAAATGGTAAATTGATATCCGCCTTTTTACCCCGTTATTAGCAAAAAATGAAAAAATCTGTTATAACGGAGACCGAAAAAATACCGAAATATGCTTGCTATTCATTACTAAAATACCGGCATCGGTTTTAACCGATTGGTTTTTTCCATCCGTAGACCAATGACGACACCAGAATACGTGTGTGGCACCACGTCGTCTTTTCAATCGTAACGGACGTATCCGTATGAGGAGGCTCTGAGAAGTCCAACAACGCCAGATTGCATTCCTCGTCGTCATACGAGCCCAGCATCTACATAGCATGGTGATGGTGGCGCGAAGTGCCACTGCGTGCAGAAGACGATCGCTTCTGATTTGCGTAGCTGGTATTTCGGACAGCAGCCTTTACATTTTCTTCGAGACCCCTGCGACATTATCTTTCACTAAGGTAGCGCAAGACTTCATATTTCCCGTGCTGTTATGACATTCCCCCATACAGAAGGCGGTCGACTATAGCCCGAACCAGCACGTACTCCAGACCACTCACCCGTTGAAAAATATCTTGATGAACTCTGGCATAGAGTTGAAAGAGCGTGGAATGACGTACTTGTATCTGTCATCCAAGCTCAGTTCGACTCGACGCCCAGCTGGGTTAGAGCTGCCAGAGTTGGCAACTCTGTGTACTAAATTTCTCGCCCTACATGTACAAATTTAATCATGTATTTTTTCGCTATACTGTACAAGCACAATAAATAAAAATTTCTTATTTGTTAACTTTCCGTTTGTTTCAGTTTAATAGCCAGCGTCATACAAGGTCCAGTTTCATTAATGTGACCGCCCGTCAAAGGCTTGAATAACCACCTTTTACAGCGCGGACATGCAGGAAGAGGGTCAATAAAGTTCTGGAAGGCATCGACACGGATGTGGAGTTGTGCCGTTGCCGTTTCCGTTGTCACGACTGGACTTCAGTCCATGTATTCTGAAGGGCCGGTGGACTTTGCCTAATGCCTTCTGTCTGACTTTTGGGTTTGTTACCATGATGGGTTTGTTTGTGCATGTACAGTTGTAGGTGTGTTGTGTGAGGGGACCATGATTTATACCTTAAAGTGGGATATTGTGTTTTTAGGAGGTTTGTAGTTGTAGAATGGGTCTGAGCCCAGTGATTATATCAGTTGGTAAGGTGATATTTCGGCATTTTCGTAAAATGTTTGCGTTCTCAACTGTATTATAGATGATACAGCGGGCATGTTTGTGTCTCTGTGTATAGTGGCGTTTGAGACGAACCATGGCGCGTCTGTAATGATGCGAAGTGCTTTGTTCTGAATGACATGCAATTTTCGTATGTGGGTGTCAGCAGCCATACCCCAGATCTCGCAGCTATAGAGCAGAGCTGGAAGGACCACCATCTTCCATATTTTTAGCTTTGTTTGGGTGGTCAGCCCGTTTCCTTCCAGGAGCGGGTAAAACTGGAGAAGTCGTTCTGAGCCTTTGTTGCTCGCGTCTGTGATGTGCTCGCTCCAGAGGAGTTTGCTGTCAAACTTTAGCCCTAGGTATTTGATGGTGCTACACCAGGGAAGGTCGTTGTCTTCAATCGTGATCTACCGATTTGGTGGCCGTCTTTTGGTTGTAAAAATGATGGCGTTGCATTTCGTAGCATTAGATTTTAATTTTCCAAAGATTGCACCATTGCGTAATTTCGTCGAGGTGCCTTTGGAGATTGTATACTATGTAATTTAGGTCAGAGTGACTGGCGTATACGGCCGTGTCGTCCGCAAAGACAGCTAATTGCGTGTTGTCCCTTTGGGGTATATCACTGGTGTAAATGCTGTAGAGGACTGGGCCGAGTACGGAACCTTGGGGCACGCCTGCCTCTATGGATTTGAGGTTGCTCTTATGTCTTTCCAGGTTTACGTAGAACTTCCTATCGCTTAGGAAGGACGCCAGTATTTTAACAATGTGGTGCGGGCAGCCATAGTTGTGTATTTTGTATAACAAGCCGTAGTGCCATACGCGGTCGAAGGCCTTTTCTATATCTAGAAATACGGCCCCCGTACTTTGGCCTTCGGCTCGTGCTTTGCCAATCTACTCGACCACGGAGTTGTGCCACTGCATTGCCGTGGCCAGCTGCGCAGGGTTTCTCGGCTGAGAATCCACGGCGCGAACACCTCGATGGAGATGGTCCCACAGATTCTGTATTGGATTTAAATCTGAAGAGTTCGGCTGGCCAGGAGAGTACGGTAAACTCATCCTGACTGTCTTCGAACCATGCGCTTACACACTGGGAGCCCTATGACACTTTCCATTGTCCTGCTGGTAGACGCCATTCTGCCGAGGAAAACAAACTGCACGTAGGGGCGGACTTGGTCCGAGCGATAGACGTATATTTGATCCCTTGTGCCTTCCAGAATGACGAGATCACCCAAAGAATGTCACCTGACTGCAACGTTCCCTCCTCTGGATTGTTGCAGAGCCGTAGACGCCAACGGTAATCTGACCGATGGAGCATAAAGCGTGATTCATCTATAAAGCCCACCTGTCGCCACTCAGCGGACGGTAGTTGCGATACTGGCGTGCAAATCCCAGCCTTCGTCGAACGATGAACAGCAGCATGGGTGCACGAAGCAGGTGCCTGGTACTGAGATCAATGGGCAGCACGGTTCGCTGAACGGTCATTGAGAACACACTGTTGGTAGCCCCTTGGTTCGTCTAGGAAGTCAGTTGCTCAACAGTTGCACGTCTGTTCAGCCGTACCCATCTCCGCAGCCGTCATTCACCCCTGTCATCTACGGCCCGTCGTGTACCACAGTTGCCGCGGCACAGGTTTTGGATAACGCCATTTTGCCATTCACAATGTACTTTACTCACAGTGGCACGCGAACAAAGCTAACCGTTTCGGATATGCTTCCACTCTTGGCCCGAAAGTCAAAGATCATGTCAGTTGAATTGTTCCGTTTCCGCATTACGTCAACGACTGCACTGTTTCACCCATCCCCCGACACGCTTCATATACCCTCCACTGTTAATACTGTCACGTGTTGTCTGTGAGTGTTTATTGCACGGTGACGTCTAACATACACGGTGGTCACATTAATGTGACTGGATCGTGTGTAGCCGGCCGGTGTGGCCGAGCGGTTCTAGGTGCTTCAGTCTGGAACCGCGCGACCGCTACGGTCGCAGGTTCGAATCCTGCCTCGGGCATGGATGCGTGTGATGTCCTTAGGTTAGTTAGGTTTAAATAGTTCTAAGTTCTAGGAGACTGATGACCTCAGATGTTAAGTCCCATAGTGCTCAGAGCCATTTGAAACATTTTTGATCGTGTGTATCAATCTGCACCAGCACGAAACCTCAAACATTTGCAAAGCAAGTGCGAGTTCCCAGAATGAGATTTTCACTCTGCAGCGGAGTGTGCGCTGATATGAAACTTCCTGGCAGATTACAACTGTGTGCCGGACTGAGACTCGAACTCGGGACCTTTGCCTTTCGAGGGCAAGTGCTCTACCAACTGAGCTGCCCAAGCACGACTCACGCCCCGTCCTCACAGCTTCACTTCTGCCAGTACCTCGTCTCCTACCTTCCAAACTTTACAGAAGCTCTGCTGCGAACCTTGTAGAAGTAGCACTCCTGAAAGAAAGGATATTGCGGAGACATGGCTTAGCCACAACCTGGGGGATATTTCCAGAATGAGATTTTCACTCTGCAGCGGAGTGTGCGCTGATATAAAACTTCATGGCAGATTAAAACTGTGTGCCGGACCGAGACTCGAACTTGGGACCTTTGCCTTTCGCAGGAGAGCTTCTGTAAAGTTTGGAAGGTAAGAGACGAGGTACTGGCAGAAGTAAAGCTGTGAGGACGGGGCGTGAGTCGTGCTTGGGCAGCTCAGTTGGTAGAGCACTTGCCCTCGAAAGGCAAAGGTCCCGAGTACGAGTCTCGGTCCGGCACACAGTTTAAATCTGCCAGGAAGTTTCAAGTGCGAGTTGTTTCAAGCACGTTTGATTGGCGCCAATGTCTTTCAGTAATGTTGCCAAAGAGTGAAGTGGAGATAAAAAAGTGTACTAACAGCTCACACAGAACGCAGAACTCTATGAAGCAGCCGCCAACTGTCACACACTTCACCCATGGATGTATGCGAACGAATCTTTGCCAAAACCTGGCAGAGTGTTTTCTCCGGGAGCAGTAAATGCCTCGTAGACGAGCGCAACCAACATGATAATTACTCGCTAAGGCACCCTGCCTCATTTCCTGCACTCGCTCCGCCCACGGATTAGGGCTCTGAATGGCGCCTCGTTAGGATTTAAATACATTTAGGAATCCTCTTCCCCCGTAGCCCCTCGCCCCATTGCCAAGTTCTTGTTGCGTCTTCAGTGAATTCCACCTCTCTTAGTTCACTGACTACATTTGCATCTTCCCCCATTCAAGACAACTTTATACTGCGTCCGTCTCAGCGACCTGCTTTCTGTGCCGTATTCTCAGGGAACTCATTTTTTAAAAAAGTTTAGAATGGGGGGAACCACTGGTAACGGGTACACATTCACCAACGACAAATTGTTCGTTCACATTCAGCAATTTAAGAAAGTATTCTAATCCGTTCTTCAAATTTTTAACAGTCTGTTTTTTTTACAGTCAATCAGGATTTCGGACCAATTTCCTATTCCCACTTACATACTGAAAGTGAGAACCTCTAACAAATCTTCTGAACGATACTACACCGCTAGAACATACTATACGCAGGGACAAATGCCGACACAACTGTTAAATGCGAATAATTTAGGGAAGGTTTTACCGTGACTGTTATTAATATCGAATGAACGTATTAGTTTATTGTTACCGGTCAGAATTTATTTTCTTTCCTCTAGGCGTTTCATAGCCATCAGGTGGATTTCTATCAATTAATATGATATCTGTGTGTTGTTTGTACGACTTTTGGGACAAAACTTTGAGACATGTACTAATGCAGTGTTCTGTTTCATTTTATGTGGATGTTAACCCAAAAGCACTGCACACAATAAACATACCGGCTGATCAAAAAGTCAGTATAAATTTGAAAACTTAATAAACCACGGAATAATGTAGATAGAGAGGTAAAAATTTACACGCATGCTTGGAATGACATGGGGTTTTATTAGAACAAAAAAAAAAAGTATTGCTAGACGCGTGAAAGATCTCTTGCGCGCGTCTTTTGGTGATGATCGTGTGCTCAGCAGCCACTTTCGCCATGCTTGACCTCCCAGGTCCCCAGACGTCAGTGAGTGCCATTATTGACTTTGGGGTTACCTGAAGTCGCAAGTGTATCGTGATCGACCGACATCTCTAGGGATGCTGAAAGACAACATCCGACGCCAATGCCTCACCATAACTACGGATATGCTTTACAGTGCTGTTCACAACATTATTCCTCGACTACAGCTATTGTTGAGGAATGATGGTGGACATATTGAGCATTTCCTGTAAAGAACATCATCTTTGCTTTGTCTTACTTTGTTATGCTAATTATTGCTATTCTGATCAGATGAAGCGCCATCTGTCGGACATTTTTTGAACGTTTGTATTTTTTTGGTTCTAATAAAACCCCACGTCATTCCAAGCATGTGTGTCAATTTGTACCTCTCTATCTACATTATTGCGTGATTTATTCAGTTTTCAAATTTATACGGACTTTTTGATCACCCGGTACGTTGTATTCATTCAACAGTTTCCGATCAACCATTGCAAAGGAAAATGAATTTAACGGAGTTTTGGCATCCGATACCCTGCTAAAGGCCACTGCTCACAGAGGTACACGAAAGTGTCTTCTTCAGTGGGCCACGTAACACACAAACTGGGCGGTAGTTGACTGGAATCTTTCAAGTGTGGTCCGACGAGCCATGACTTAATCACTTTTCATATTATGCAAGGCACTGAGTGCACAGACGATCTAAACTGGCGTTTAGGTGTCATTTTGTGTGTGTGTGTGTGTGTGTGTGTGTGTATTTTTCGTAAAACGACTTCGACAGACTCGTTCATTTTACCGTGTACACGAACCAGGGTATTCCACTGGTAACATATATAAATGACCTAGTAGATAGTGTCGGAAGTTCCATGCGGCTTTTCGCGGATGATGCTGTAGTATACAGAGAAGTTGCAGCATTTGAAAATTGTAGCGAAATGCAGGAAGATCTGCAGCGGATAGGCACTTGGTGCAGGGAGTGGCAACTGACCCTTAACATAGACAAATGTAATGTATTGCGAATACATAGAAAGAAGGATCCTTTATTGTATGATTATATGATAGCGGAACAAACACTGGTAGCAGTTACTTCTGTAAAATATCTGGGAGTATGCGTGCGGAACGATTTGAAGTGGAATGATCATATAAAATTAATTGTTGGTAAGGCGGGTACCAGGTTGAGATTCATTGGGAGAGTCCTTAGAAAATGTAGTCCATCAACAAAGGAGGTGGCTTACAAAACACTCGTTCGACCTATACTTGAGTATTGCTCATCAGTGTGGGATCCGTACCAGATCGGGTTGACGGAGGAGATAGAGAAGATTCAAAGAAGAGCGGCGCGTTTCGTCACAGGGTTATTTGGTAACCGTGATAGCGTTACGGAGATGTTTAACAAACTCAAGTGGCAGACTCTGCAAAAGAGGCGCTCTGCGTCGCGGTGTAGCTTGCTCGCCAGGTTTCGAGAGGGTGCGTTTCTGGATGAGGTATCGAATATATTGCTTCCCCCTACTTATACCTCCCGAGGAGATCACGAATGTAAAATTAGAGAGATTAGAGCGCGCACAGAGGCTTTCAGACAGTCGTTCTTCCCGCGAACCATACGCGACTGGAACAGGAAAGGGAGGTAATGACAGTGGCATGTAAAGTGCCCTCCGCCACACACCGTTGGGTGGCTTGCGGAGTATAAATGTAGATGTAGATGACGTCTCGGATTTGCTTAAAGATGACGTCAGTATCATCTCATGATATTTCCGTTTACGTCTATTCAGCCACCTTGAAATGAGGTTACACGTGAGACTGTTGATGCACGTCGCTGGCGTTATAATGAAGATAGATTCCGGTGGCGCAGGTACACAGGTTTTCATCACATAAACCACCCTATGCCGAGTTTAGCGCCATCTGACGTTTTTCTTTTTAATTTACTGGCGTTTGGAACGCGCCCATACAATGATCTCAATAGTGGAAAGGCAATTACGACCATACAAACATAAGGACACACGACACCCAGTCCTCGAGTGGAGAAAACCTCGCACCCGTGCCCCTTCGGTTAGCCATCCGCCGCCGGACCTGTCCAATACGCTGAATTGACAAAAGCTATGGGACAGCGATATGCACATCCATTGATGGCGGTAGTATCGGTACACAAGGAATAACAAAGGGCAGTGCACTGGTGGAGGTTTCATTTATTTCGTATTCTGTTGATTCATGCTAATAGATTTCCGACATAATCTTGGCCACAGGACGGCAATTAACAGACTTTGGACGCGTAATAATACTTGGAACCAGACACATGGGAATCGTTCGGGAATTCAATATACCGAGATCCACAGTGTCAAGAGTGTGCCGAGAATACCAAACTCCAGGCATCGTGGGCAACGCAGCGGCCGAGGGCCTTCACTTAACGACCGATGGCAGCGGCGTTAGCGTAGAGTTGTCAGTGCTAACAGACAATTAACACTCCGAGAAATAACCGTAGGGATCAATGTAGGACGTACGACGAACGTACCCATTAGGACAGTGTGGCCAAATTTGGCGTTAATGGGCTATGGCGACGGACGACCGACGCGGGTGCCTTTGCTAACAGCACATCGCCTGCAGCGCCTCTCCTAGATTTCTGACCATATCGGTTGTGTTCTGGCGAAACCACAAGCGCCGGAACGAAGGGAACGGACATTAGTGGACGGCTGTAGACAGGCACTCGCAGAACAGATTGTAGTGATCCGTATCAAGTGCTTATTTGGACTTTGTCTATAGCGGAGATTAATTACTGTTCTCATGAACTCTGACTTTGTTGCCTGTCACATGCGACACCTTTCTGAATACAAGTTAAGTATTGTTCAAATGGCTCTAAGCACTGTGAGATTTAACATTTGGCCGGCCGGAGTGGCCGAGCGGTTCTAGGCACTTCAGTCTGGAACCGCGCGACCACTACGGTCGCAGGTTCGAATCCTGCCTCGGGCATGTATGTGTGAGATGTCCTTAGGTTAGTTAGGTTTAAGTAGTTCTAAGTTCTAGGGGACTGATGACCTCAGAAGTTAAGTCCCATAGTGCTCAGAGTCATTTTGGACCATTTAAGATCTGAGGTCATCAGTCCCCTACACTTAGAACTACTTAAACCTAACTAACATAAGGACATCACACACATCCATGCCCGAGGCAGTATTCGATCCTGCGACCGCAGCAGCAGCGCGGTTCTGGACTGAAGCGCCTAGAACCGTTCGACCGCAGCGGCCGGCGTTAAGTATTGTCATTTTCCTTTATAGAAATAAAACTACTAACGTTGTTTGCTTGAATTGTTGTATAGCATTCCGAGAACGCAGCAGCCTCTAGGAACCCTTTAAGCGACGAGTGGGCAAAATCCGACAGGTTGGACCCTAGATGACTGGAAGACAGTGGCGTGGTCAGATGAGCCCCGATTTCAGTTGGTAAGAGCCGATGGTAGCGTTCGTGTGTGACGCAGAGATCACAAAGCCATGGGCCCACGTTGTCAACAAAGCACCATGCAAGCTGGTTGTGGCTCATAATGGTATGGGCTACGTTTACACGGAATGGACTGGGTTCTCTGCTCCAGCTGAAGACCATTGACTGGAAATAGTCTACTACTTGGAGGCCATTTGCAGTCATTCATGGTTCCCAGACAAAGATGGAATTTTTATGAATGAAATTTCGCCATGGCATCGGGCCGCAGTTGTTCGCGATAGGTTTGAAGAACAGTCTGGACAACTCGAGCGAATGATTTGGCCACCCAGATTGCCCGACGTGAATCGCACCGAACATTCACGGAACGTAATCAAGAGGTCAGTTCGTGCACATAATCCTGCACCGGCAACACAATCGTAATTATGGATGGTTATAGTGGCAGAACGGCAGAGGACTTGTAACGAGTCGTTGAGTCCATGTCACGCCGAGATGCTGCACTACGCCGGACAATAGGAGGTTCGACCCGATATGTTGAGGAATCCCATGACTTTTGTCATCTCTGTATATTGCTCTATCCATTGCGCGCAGGTCCAGAAACAACGGTGATACTGCATCCATGCCCTCTGTAGAACTACGGGCCTGCAGACACAAATTTCAGTTGTGGAAAAAATATAATTAATTGCCACTGTACGTGCAATTAGGCATAAAATTACAAATTTTCAAAGATTTCGAAGAAATCACCGGGGCGAGTACGTATCAAGTAGAAATCTGCCGTCACGATTAATGTCTTTAGGCAAACGTATTTTCAGAGACTGATTAATAATTGAATCCCAGAACGATCTAGTCGTGACCAAGATTTTTCGTGGCAGCATAGTGCATAAAACGTCCATGGGAAACACAGTCTTCGGCTATGATTGATGTGCTGGGCGGCGAAAGGCAAGAGTGGCGACCATACACCTTTCGTGTACTGTGCGTGTAGTATGGCCATTGTAGGCTTTTCCACATTGACATGGTATTCTATTGACTCCAGCCTTTCGCAAATTCTCGTCATCCTTTGCTGAAACCGAGAAGACCTTAAGTTTTTGTAGGTGGTCGGAAAATTACTTTAAATTGGTGCTTCATAAACATTCTTCTTGATTTGTGGAGAAACGCCCTGTATTTAAACAACTTCTCCTCTTCTCTATCTTCTGAGTGGTCACGTTTACTCCTGGTTAGAGCTGATCTAATTTGATGTGACTATTGTCCATTGTCTTTAAACATAGACTGTAGGTGTTGTGTAGCTTCTTTGCAAGGTTTCTTTACCGGACACACCCTGCGCCTTGTGCAACAGCGTACGGAGGACACTCATACTTTGTGAAGGCTGGTGACAGATATTCGTGTGCAAATATTGGTCCGTGCCCTACTGGTACATCCACTTTCCGACTGACTAAGGCGTGTAGAAATGGAAGAGAACCATCTTTTTCCATTTCCATAGTGAAATGGATATTCTCGTGGATAGAACTGAGACGTGAAAATCGTGATAGCTCTTCGTCACCATGGCTGCACTTGCACCTTTCTGGTTCGACGAACATACAGGACTGACTAAATCACTTACCACAGAAAATATCTGACACTTCAGTTCACTCACCTTGAGTGGTAATCTGCGATCTGTAGCAATTACTTGAGAGGCAGTGAACTTTTTAGCCAAGATCGCTTGTAAACAAACTTTATTGTTGATTACCAGTTTTGGTAAGCACGGTTACCATCTTCTAATCTCCATAAAATGTTACTCCATGTTCATTTCCATGAAGCACACAGTAGTGTGTGGATGAGACACGAGCATCTGGCTAGTTACTATGAATAATGTGGTTTTAACCTTGACTTGCCGATGCGTCACACAACTAATTCCTCACATACCTGGCAAGGTTTTAGAAACAGTACTTGCACAGCTGGTATAGAAAACATCTAATAACCTTTTATCAGAACCTGAAGATCGTAATCATGCTTACCGAAACAGGTGATCAACAATAAAGGTTGTTTACAAGCATCTTGGCTAAGACGTTTACCTCCTCCCATGTAACATCTGGGGCTACTTGGAGCAGCAAATGAATCGTCGCAATAAAGATCCTCACAGTACTGTGGCTCTACGGGATTTAAACATCACTGATTGGTGTCAGATGGCTACAGTACACTCCAAATACCTGGTGGTCATCAGTGAGTAGCGTCAGGTGGATGCGGCATACCACAAGTACCTGGTGGCCATCAGTGAGTAGCGTCAGGTGGATGCGGCATACCACAAGTACCTGGTGGCCATCAGTGAGTAGCGTCAGGTGGATGCGGCATACCACAAGTACCTGGTGGCCATCAGTGAGTAGCGTCAGGTGGATGCGGCATACCACAAGTACCTGGTGGCCATCAGTGAGTAGCGTCAGGTGGATGCGGCATACCACAAGTACCTGGTGGCCATCAGTGAGTAGCGTCAGGTGGATGCAGCATACCACAAGTACCTGGTGGCCATCAGTGAGTAGCGTCAGGTTGATGCGGCATACCACAAGTACCTGGTGGCCATCAGTGAGTGGCGTCAGCTGGATACGGCACACCCCAAGTTCCTGGTTGACTGAACTGACGCTCTTATAAAGGTTAGACGTGATGTTACATGATATTTGCGCCAAGTCGGCTGGGGATGAAGAAATTATGAGGGGCGTTCAATGAGTAATGCAACACATTTTTGCCTGAAAGGAAGTTGGTTTTACTCAGGGTCCAGTATATAACATAATTCCCCATTATTTTGGCTACAATACGCTATTTTTCATCCTAATTTTGCGTTCACTGGGTCAGTCTTACTGGGAGGGCCTTATGCCCGCATGGTACCACTCTACTGGTCGACATCGGCGTCAACTTCATCCATACACTGCTTCCGGCGGAGTGCATCCTTCACTGGGCCAACCAGAGTAATTCGGAAGGTGCGAGAGCCTGGCTGTAGAGTGGATGAGGAACGACAGTCAAGTTTAGTGAACTCCTCTAGGGTGCGCAGACTTTTGTGAGGGCTTGCGTTGTCATGGAGAAAGAGAAGTTCGTTTGCATTTTTGTGGCGACGAACGCGCTGAAGTCCGTTATTCAGTATCCTATGGGTAGCACAATACACTTCCGAGTTGATCGCTGCACCGTGAGGGAGGACATCAAACGCTGCAGCTTTGAACTTTTTTTTCTCAGAGGAGATGTGTTGAGGCGCCACTCCATGGATTGCCCTTTTGCTTCCAGTTCGAAGCGTTAAACCCAAGTTTCATCGACTGTGTCGATTTTGGACAAAACTGTCACTATCAGCCTCGTAACGCGCAAGCAATTCCGCACAGACTGTCTTCTGTTAGGCGGCGAAGAAGCCAGAGGGCACACACCTTCGAGTGCCCAGCTGGTGGGCGAGTGCATCAGCACTACCAACAGAGACGTCCAATACAACAGTGAGATATTTTATTGTGACCCGTCGATCGGCACAAATCAGAGTATTCGCACGTTTCAGCATTGTAGAAGTCACAGCGGTGTGCGGCCGTCTGGCACGCGGGATACCGGGAAGGTCTGCGCGAGCTTGTTGCCGTCATCACAGCGCCTCGCCCAACGTCTCACCGTGCTTTTGTTCACTGCCAGGTCCCCGTAGATACTCTGCAAGCGCCTATGAATACCTGCCAGTGACACAAGAAACTCAATGACAGCTCTCTGCTTAGAACGCAACTCCGTTACAAACGCCATTTTAAAGGCCACGTACAGCGCCGCCATCTATCGGAATTTCATGAAACTATAGTGGCTGAAGCAAGGATGTTCCACTATGTCCTAAGGCCGGTATTACACTATCAAATTTCTTTGTCAAAGATTTGATCAAAGATGTGATCAAATATTCTGTCAAATATATTTGACAAAGATCTTTGGCGTAGCGCTAGAAGGGGTATTACACTGTCATCATATTTTTTGTCAAAGTTCAAGATGGCTGACAACAACAACTTCTTATTAACCGCAGCAGTTGCATGTGCCACAATTGAACTATGTGCACGTGTGGAAGAGAAGCAGGGGGAAAAAAGGAAACATACCTGGGTGAAGCCGTGGGTTTTACGACGACACGATAAAAGCATTCAACAAAACTTGTTACATGAGCTTATAGTGGAAGACGTCAAGTCGTACATCAATTACTTAAAAAGGGATGAGCATACATTTCTGTATGTGCTCATTGAAGTGTACCCTCATATCACAAAGCACAATATTCACTTTAGACCTGCTACTTCTGCAGAAGACAGGCTCACTGTAACACTCCGATTCCTTGCTACAGGAGAGGGTTAGGTTAGGTTAGGTTAGGTTAGGTCTCCAATCTTCTTAACCTATTTTTGTATTCAGGGTGCCTCATCAGCTTCATACAGCTCTATTAATTTTGTAGTTGTCGGCACACACCAATTGTATTTACCGGCAATGTTTATAAAAACACTACAGATGACAGAACGCTGCAGAGTTGCTAGCGCTCCATGTGGTAACATGTCACACTGCAGTGAACAGAAGACAAGCGACTTCTTTGATCAAATCTACAGCAAGGCCCTAGATTTGATCAAATATTGGACGACATTTGACAAAGTTCCCTATTACACCATCAAATATCTTTGACAAAGGTTTTTGACAAATAAATTTGATAGTGTAATATCGGCCTAAGACATGCTGCGCTATTTTTAACAGAAATTGACCGAAACTGTGTGATTCACTGTTGCACTTCCGTATATATGCAGCTTGTGGAACGATAGTGATGAGTCTCGTCACAGCAGTGATGTGTCCCATCACAGCAGTTGCGCAGGTGTGATGGCGACGTACAGATACGCACGCTGCGACCGTGAAGGTGCCTTTGAGCGGCCACGGCTGGCCCCAGGAGACTGCACAAAGCCAGCAGGTCCGCTGGGCGACCACCGCGCTGGAACTAATTACTGTTCTGCGTCGCAGCTCTCCGTGGCGAGCGCTACGTCTCAAGCCGCACGCGAAGCATTACTGCTGCAGCATACTCCCTGCTGCTGTGTGTAAAGCACAGTAAACAAGGTCAGGCTAGCAGTTCCGGCTGCACGCTGCAAGGAGTCTGCGATTACCTACTCAGCACTATTATTTGCCTATTCGCAGAGGTCACGAGTGTGTGTGTGTGGGTTTCGATTATCGAGGTCACAGCGTCTAGAGAGCTGTGGCAGTGTTGGTTCTGCAGTACTAGTGGTGTGAAAATCAGTAGTCGCGGTCGAAATCAGCGATTGAGCGCGTTGTCCTCATCCTGGAAAGACTCTCAAGAATAATGGTAATTACAATAACTAGTGAGGAGAGTATTTTTATTAAGAGCATAACTGCATAAGTTCGTACCGTTTCTGTTTTTGCATGTTGGTATTCCGGATGGTACAGTTTTTTGTTTGTACACTACTGGCCATTAAAATTGCTACACCAAGAAGAAATGCACATGATAAACGGGTATTCATTGGACAAATAAATTATACTACAGCTGACATGTGATAACATTTTCACGCAATTTTGGTGCGTAGGTCCTGAGAAATCAGTACCCAGAAAAAGCGCCTCTGGCCATAATAAAGGCCTTGACACGCATGGGCATTGAGTCATACAGAGCTTGAATGGCGCGTACAGGTACAGCTGCCCATGCAGCTTCAACACGATACCACAGTTCATCAAGAGTAGTGACTGGCGTATTGTGACGAGCCAGTTGCTCGGCCACCATTGACCAGACGTTTGCAATTGGGGAGAGATCTAGAGAATGTGCTGGCCAGGGCAGCAGTCGAATATTTTCTGTATCCAGAAAGGCCCGTACAGGACCTGCAACATGCGGTCGTGCATTATCCTGCTGAAATGTAAGGTTTCGCAGGGATCGAATGAAGGGTAGAGCCACGGGTCGTAACACATCTGAAATGTAACATCCACTGTTCATAGTGCCGTCAATGCGGACAAGAGGTGACCGAGACGTCTAACCAATGGCACCCCATACCATCACGCCGGGTGATACGCCAGTATGGCGATGACGAATACATGCTTCCAATATGCGCTCACCGCGATGTCGCCAAACACGGATGCGACCATCATGATGCTGCAAACAGAACCTGGATTCATCCGAAAAAATGAAGTTTTGCCATTCGTGCACCCAGGTTCTTCGTTGAGTACACCATCGCAGGCGCTCCTGTCTCTGATGCAGCGTCGAGGGTAACCGCAGCCATGGGCTCCGAGTTGATAGTCCATGCTACTGCAAACTTCGTCGAACTGTTCGTGCAGATGGTTGTTGTCTTGCAAACGTTCCCATCTGTTCACTCAGGGATCCAGACGTGGTTGCACGATCCGTTACAGCCATGCGGGTAAGTTGCCTGTCATCGCGACTGCTAGTGATACGAGGCCGTTACGGTCCAGCACGGCGTTCCGTATTACCCTCCTGAACCCACCGATTCCATATTCTGCTAACATTCATCGGATCTCGACCAACGCGAGCAGCAATGTCGCGATACGATAAACCGCAATCGCGATAGGCTACAGTCCGACCTTTATTAAAAGTCGGAAACTTGATGTTACGCATTTCTCCTCCTTACCCGGGCATCACAACAACGTTTTACCAGGCAACGCCGGCCAACTGCTGTTTGTGTATGAGAAATCGGTTGGAAATTTCTCTCATGTCAGCATGTTGTAGGTGTCGCCACCGGCACCAACCTCTTGTGAATGCTCTGAAAAGCTAATCATTTGCATATCACAGCATCTTTTTCCTTCGAGAACTGGCAAAAGTGGTGAACTGTGATCATTTCCATGCAATGGCGAAGGCTCAAAAATCGGGTGAGTGGATATCGCATGCTCCAAGCAAAGATCACAAAAATCAGCAGGTGGCCATTGTGCATCTGTGCTTGCTATTCATCAATTGGTCGTGAAAAACACCGTCCATTCCTATCCCGTATCGTTACTGGTAACGAGAAATGAAGTCTTTATGATAACATAAGGAAATTTGTGGGAAGGACTATGGGGCCAAAGTGCTGAGGTCATCGGTCCCTAGGCTTATGCACTACTTAAACTAACTTATGCTAAGGACAACACACACCCATGCCCGAGGAAGGACTCGACGTGGGGTGGGGGGGGGGGGGGAGCGGAGCCGGGAGAGCCGTGACAAGAAGGCCCAAGACCGCGCGGCATATAACGTAAGGAAAAGGAAGGAATGGTAGAGCCCAAACAAGGCAGCAACTCTCCGTACAAAGATCTGGACGCATTCGCAAAAAATAAAGACAGCGATGGTGTCGTGTACTACGAATTGCTTCCCCGAGGTGTAACCATCACTGTAGACAGTTACTGTCAACAGCTGAGACGTCTTGCAAACACAGTCCAAGAACAACGACCAGAAAGTCTGCTTGTAGTGATACTATTCCGCGATAACGCCCGCCCATATTCTGCTACGCTGAAAAAAAGACGATACAGGAGTGGGGTTTCCAAGTCAATCCGCTCACACCTTGTTCAACCTTTCCGCTCTCAATCGAGAAGCTTCCTTTCCGGGTGAAAATGCGCCCGAACATGAGTTCTTCGCCACGTGATTTCTACAGTCGCGGAATCTTTAAAGTTACGCCAGCTCTGGCAGACCGTTGTAAACAGTGAAGGAGAATGTATTACAATTCCATGGTTCGGTTTTCATTTGACTGAACCTCATTTTTGACATATTTCTAATGAGTTTGTAGCCTTTCAGCCCCTTTCAGTTTGATTCGGTTATAGGCACGATTTGTACGCCAACAGACCAGCCAATTCGCGAGGGACTCCGAATATCATTTCGATGCACACAACTGGGCATCAGCGTTGCTTAAAATTATATGAAACTTACTTTGATTCGCGGCGCCACTAGAATGGCAACAGAAGCCAGCAGAATAAGAAAACTTGCCTCAGATGAAGGTACGTGCATTTGAGGTGAGGTTCTTAAAAAGTTATCAATGGATGTAGCAAGCAGGTACTTTGACAACAACAGGCATGCCTGTTTTCATGATTGGCTGTACAATTTTGGCTACTAAGTGCAGTGACTAGAGTTGTAAAACTAGTGTAGGCTACCGCAGACTATCGTAAGTAAATGCAGACTACGACAGTTTTCCTAGTAGCCGTGGTCAGTTAAGACTAACGGCATTACATGTATGTTAGGTGTATTGCATAACTATCAGGCGTTGCCTCCTTTCGATCTCTTTGTTTGCGCATACAATCAGTGTCTTACTAGATTCTCCTAGAAATGGAAGCCCTGAAATGTCTAGAAGTTGGTCGAAGATATATTAAAGGGCTGCGTAACATGTCGAAGAGTTTTGTTCTATGTAGTTATCTTCCAGTCTGTTACTTAAAAATAAAATATATTTACACCAAATTTCAAACTGTCAAAATTAAATTTTGGTTTTATTGGAAAGTAGTTGAATTTGTTACATCAATCATACGCATGCGTTCGTAAAAATGAAAAAAAATTATCATACAACGCTAGGAAACGGAATTTACTTAAAAAAGGTAAGACTGAAGAAACACTGCAAAGCAAAAACGTATCAAACTTCCCTTCAATACCTCGTCAAGCTTATATAGAATATGTTTCTGTTATTTATAAAAAACTTTCACACTTACGAATAACAACAGGAAACGCTTGCCTTTGACCATGAAGAAGAAATTTTTATTGAGTATAAAATAACAACAATAATTATATAGATTTTTTTATGTTGATGCATGCATCGAAAGTAATTACTTAGTTTGCATAAAAGTGCGGAAGTCCCGTGATTAACTAATTTTTATCACTCACAAAATTTAATTTATATTTTGTACTAACATTGAACGATGTGTGGTTGTAATTATGTCGAAAACAAACAAACAAAATATAAGTCGTTGGCTCAGCAGTACGCGCAATCTTACCATTTACTACGTCATTTATATACTCATTTATACCGTAGTTTTGGTAGCCCACAGTGCTAGTAGGGCTATACTTCAGTTAATAATACTAATCTTATTCTCGTATCAATGAAAAATGACGAACAAATATAACTCCAAGATTTTGTTTGTTATTTATAAGCCTAATATCATCGCAGTGATAAAATAGACCTGTGGACCTGCAACTCTGGACAACCAACAACCAAAATATAAATGTATCCATAGAAGGTGTGGGCCTGGGACTATACGTTATTAATGGGACCTCGTAGACAAGCCATTTCAAATTAGCTGTAAATAGCACGATATCGTGTCACCGCAGTAAGCCGAGAAGCCCGCACAGCGTCCTGATAGAGCGTTCACAGTGCAGTAAGTGACCGGAGATGCAATTACCAAAGTTCAGCGGCGCGAAACACGATCCTAGCGCTGCCGGACGAGTTTATCTGTT
Organism: Schistocerca cancellata; assembly: GCF_023864275.1. Lineage (NCBI taxonomy): Eukaryota > Metazoa > Arthropoda > Insecta > Orthoptera > Acrididae > Schistocerca > Schistocerca cancellata. The sequence continues at coordinate 356,511,428 of NC_064632.1, read as the reverse complement.
ACTGTCTGACGTCAAAGCACTGAAGGCGGGGGGTAGATAGGGGGTCTGGGTTGTAATTACTCAAGATACAATTACGGCGAGAAATGGGAATGCGTCAGCGGCCTCCTTTTGGACAGGATACACGGAACCATGACAACGATCGAACAAACTGATACGAACAACTCAAGCGTCATGAGTACACAGTTAGTAACCCAACTCCCGTTTTGCATTTGTTTCATCTCGCCGAGTTCGATAGCATTTACAATTCAACCTGAATATGAAAATAACAATTTCACTTCTCATTCTCCGAAAAAGTGTAAATATTCAAATATCAGGCAGTTCCACTTGGGGGCATATCGAGCTCATATTTCAGAGAGAAGGCAGCGAATAAAAATTACCCGCAACTGTTCATCCGTGGAAAAGAAACGAAGAAACTGGAACGCACTGTTTACATACACAAACAATATTTAAATGACGCTTTTCTAGCAGTTAGTCCATCTCCTCCTCGACGTGAAAAACGTTTTTTTTTTTCCTCTCATGCAAAGAATTCTTGAATTAAATGTATATCGGCCAAATGATAAGACCGCAAAGCAAAACTCACTACAAAATATTTTACTAACGTATTACTATCATTCAAATAGTGGCCAGTTTGCCCTATGTGTGTACAAGTATGCACTAAACACCCAAAATGCGTCGTGGAAATAAAATTTGTTTCTGATTTTATGTAGTAATTTTTTATTTTCGTCACGAGGAAGACTGGAGGTACACAATACCGGTATCAGATACCACAAAAGTGCTTGTTAGTTGGTCGATTTGCGGAAGGGGACCAAATAACGAAGTCATCGGTAACATCGGATTGGGGAAGGATGGAGAAGGAAATCGGCTGTGCCCTTTCAAAGGAACTATCCCGGCACTTGCCCGAAACGATTTAGAGAAGTGACGGAAAGCCTAAATCAGAATGGCCGTACGCGAGTTTGAACCGTTTTTCTTCCGAATACGAAATCCAATGTGCTAACCACTGCGCCACCCCGCTCGGTTGCTTCATAGTCCTACAATTAAGGGTGTGTAGTTGAGTGGAGATTCCTCTCTCTTCTCAGAAAATAACATTGGAGATCGAAATAATGAAATAGAATGTTGGTGAATCTTTGCAGCAACAGGACCTATCAGCAATTTTTGCAGTTATTTGATAAAAATTAATGGTACATATTGTTCTTCCTCATACTGTTAATAAAAGATCGAGTTTTGTAACTGTTATTTCTACTCCTCCCGTTTAAGTGCCTGCATTTTCCTCAATTGGATATTACCCATCCTTTCAGTCATGGTATCAGTACCTACCTTCACAACGTTTGCAATTCTGAAACTATACCAGAATTCACTCATCTGCTCTGATATTAGCACACACATACTAGGGGCATTCAATATGCAGTGCAACACTTTTTTTTTCCCCGGCCACTTCCAGTTCAAAAATGTAGAATTTATTGTGGGACATTGTGGAATATTTCCACTCCAGTCCCTATGGTTCCACGAAGTTTTGACAGGTGGCGGCGCTATATGTAGCTTTCAAAATGGCGACTATAACGGAGGTGTGTTCCAAGCAGACAGCTGTCATTGAGTTCCTTTTGGCGGAGAACCAGGGCATCTCAAATATTCATGGGCGCTTACAGAATATCTACAGATACCTAGCAATGAACAAAAGCGCGGCGACTCGTTAGGCGAGGCGTGTGTCGTTTTCGCTACAAAGTCGCGCAGACCTGTCCGACGTCCCACCTGTCAGACGTGCGGACACTCTCATTCGAGGTGGTCAACTGATCAGAATCAAACACCTCGCCGCTCAACTGGACGTCTCTGTTGGTAGTGCTGACACACTTATTCATCAAATGGGGTAGTCAAAGATGTGTGTCAGGGTTCCTTGCACCAACAGAAGACCATAAACAGCAGAAGGACCAAGTCAGCGGAACTGCTTACGCATTACGAGGCTGACTGACAATTTTATCTCCCCTGAAGAAAAAATTGAAACCACATTCACAGCCGGTAAAGTCGTGGTGACGACCGTCTGGGACTCTGAAGGGCTTTTCTGTTTGATGTCCTCCCTCACAGTGCAACGATCAACTCTGAAGCGTATTGTGCTACTGTAAGTAGGCTGTTTAGGTTTTCTTATTAGTAACGCCTCGTACCGCTCTGTATGAAAATCACTAGCTGTGCTGTGTGCAGACTGTGGCTAGTTTGCATTGTTGTCTGCCATTGTAGTGTTGGACGGCTGGATGTTAACAGCGCGTAGCGTTGCGCAGTTGGAGGTGAGCCGCCAGCAGTGGTGGATGTGAGGAGAGAAATGGCGGAATTTTGAAATTTGTAAGACTGGATGTCATGAACTGCTATATATATTATGACTTTTGATGACTATTAAGGCAAATACATTGTTTGTTCTCTATCAAAAACTTTCATTTGCTAACTATGCCTATCAGTAGTTAGTGCCTTCAGTAGTTTGAATCTTTTATTTAGCTGGCAGTAGTGGCGCTCGCTGTATTGCAGTAGTTCGAGTAACGAAGATTTTTGGTGAGGTAAGTGATTTGTGAAAGTTATAGATTAATGTTAGTCAGGGCCATTCTCTTGTAGGGATTTTTGAAACTCAGATTGCGTTGCGCTAAAAATATTGTGTGTCAGTTTAATCACAGTCATGTATAATTGTTCAAAGGGGACGTTTCACAGTGACTGCCACCCCAACTCGCTTATCATATCAGCGGCACTCACACCCCAATTGCGTGATAACACGAAACGAGCTGCCCTCCTTTGCACTTTTTCGATGTCCTCCGTCAACCCTACCTTGTAAGGATCCCACACCGCGCAGCAATATCCCAGCAGAGGACGGACAAAGCACAAGTACATAACAGCGATCTCAGAAAGGTACCAGTTAGTTGAATGTAGTCAATTACAGTCATTGGAAAAGGAATGGACAAAGTGCAGGGACACAGTACTAGAAGTGGCTAAAGAATGTCTTGGAACAGTAGTGTGTAAAAGTAGGATGAAGCAAACAGCTTGGTGGAATGATACAGTCAAGGCAGCCTGTAAAAGGAAAAAGAAGGCGTATCAAAAATGGCTACATACCAGAACCCAGGTAGACAGAGAAAGTTATGTTGAAGAAAGAAACAAAGCCAAACAGACAATTGCAGCATCCAAGAAGAAATCGTGGGAAGACTTTGGAAACAGGTTGGAGACTATGGGTCAAGCTGCTGGAAAACCATTCTGGAGTGTAATTAGCAGTCTTAGAAAGGGAGGTAAGAAGGAAATGACAAGTATTTTGGACAGGTCAGGAAAACTGCTGGTGAATCCTGTGGATGCCTTGGGCAGATGGAGGGAATATTTTGAAGAGTTGCTCAATGTAGGTGAAAATGCGATCAATAATGTTTCAGATTTCGAGGTAGAATGGGATAGGAATGATGATGGAAATAGGATCACATTTGAGGAAGTGGAAAAAATGGTCAATAGGTTACAGTGCAATAAAGCGGCTGGGGTGGATGAAATTAAGTCGGAACTCATCAAATACAGTGGAATGTCAGGTCTTAAATGGCTACACAGGATAATTGAAATGGCCTGGGAGTCGGGACAGGTTCCATCAGACTGGACAAAAGCAGTAATCACACCAATCTTTAAACATGGAAACAGAAAAGATTGTAACAACTACAGAGGTATCTCTTTAATCAGCGTTGTGGGTAAAATCTTCTCAGGTATTGTTGAAAGGAAAGTGCGAGTATTAGTTGAGGACCAATTGGATGAAAATCAGTGTGGGTTTAGGCCTCTTAGAGGTTGTCAGGATCAGATCTTTAGCTTACGGCAAATAATGGAGAAGTGTTATGAGTGGAACAGGGAATTGTATCTACGCTTTATAGATCTAGAAAAGGCATATGACCGGGTTCCTAGGAGGAAGTTATTGTCTGTTCTACAAGATTATGGAATAGGAGGCAAACTTTTGCAAGCAATTAAAGGTCTTTACATGGATAGTCAGGCAGCAGTTAGAGTTGTCGGTAAATTGAGTTCATGGTTCAGAGTAGTTTCAGGGGTAAGACAAAGAAGCAAACTGTCTCCACTGTTGTTCATATTATTTATGGATCATATGTTGAAAACAATAGACTGGCTGGGTGAGATTAAGATATGTGAACACAAAATAAGCAGTCTTGCATATGCGGATGACTTAGTTGTGATGGCAGATTCATTTGAAAGTTTGCAAAGTAATATTTCAGAGCTAGATCAGAAATGTAAGGACTATGGTATGAAGATTAGCATCTCCAAAACGAAAGTAATGTCAGTGGGAAAGAAATATAAACTGATTGAGTGCCAAATAGGAGGAACAAAGTTAGAACAGGTGGACGGTTTCAAGTACTTAGGATGCATATTCTCACAGGATGGCAACATAGTGAAACAACTGGAAGCGAGGTGTAGCAAAGCTAATGCAGTGAGCGCTCAGCTACGATCTACTCTCTTCTGCAAGAAGGAAGTCAGTACCAAGACTAAGTTATCTGTGCACCGTTCAATCTTTCGACCAACTTTGTTGTATGGGAGCGAAAGCTGGGTGGATTCAGGTTACCTTATCAACAAGGTTGAGGTTACGGATATGAAAGTAGCTAGGATGATTGCAGGTACTAGTAGATGGGAACAATGGCAGGAGGGTGTCCAAAATGAGGAAATCAAAGAAAAACTGGGAATGAACTCTATAGATGTAGCAGTCAGGGCGAACAGGCTTAGATGGTGGGGTCATGTTACACGCATGGGAGAAGCAAGGTTACCCAAGAGACTCATGGATTCAGCAGTAGAGGGTAGGAGGAGTCGGGGCAGACCGAGGAGAAGGTACCTGGATTCGGTTAAGAATGATTTTGAAGTAATAGGTTTAAGATCAGAAGAGGCACCAATGTTAGCACTGAATAGGGGATCATGGAGGAACTGTATAAGGGGGGCTATGCTCCAGACTGAACGCTGAAAGGCATAATCAGTCTTAAATGATGATGATGATGATGATGAGGACGGACAAGTGTAATGTAGGGTGTCTCTTTAGTGAGTTTGTCGGATCTTCTAAGTGTTCTGCCACCAAAGCGCAGTCTTTGTTGCGCCTTCCCCACAATATTATCCATGTAGTCTTCCCAATGTAAGTTGCTCGTAATTGTAACTTCTAGGTATTTAGTCCAATTGACAGACCTTAAATTTGGGCGATTTATCGTATACCCAAAATATATCGGATTTCTTTTAGTACCCCTGTGGATGAGCTGGCACTTTTCTTTGTTTAGTGCAAATTTCCACTTTTCGCACCATACAGTAATTCTCTCTAGATCATTTTGTAATTGGAATTGATCGTCTGATGATTTTACTAGACGGTAAATTACAGCGTCATCTGCAAACAATCTAAGGGGGCTGCTCAGATTATCACCTACACATTTATATAAATCAGGAACAGCAGAGGGCCTATGACACTACCTTGTGCAACGTCAGATGTCACTTCTGTTCTAATCGAAGATTTACTGTCTATCACTATGAACTGTGACCTCTCTGAGAGGAAGCCACGAACCCAGTCACACACTGAGACGATACTCGATATGCACGCAATTTGATTAATAGTCGCTTGTGAGGCTCAGATGGTTCAAATAGCTCTGAGCGCTATGGAACTTAACATCTGAGGTCATCAGTCCCCTACAACTTAGAACTACTTCAACCTAACCAACCTAAGGACATCACACACATCCATACCCGAGGCAGGATTCGAACCTGCGATCGTAGCAGCAGGGCGGTTCCAGACTGAAGCGCCTAGAACCGCTCGGCCACCGCGGACGTCTCGCTTGTGAGGAACTGTATGAAAAGCCTTCTGGAAATCTATCTTCTTCGAAGTAGTTCTACTTCTGAAACATGTTTTGAACTTGTAACTAACCGAATGTTCCACGTATGCTAGCTACATAATTTCTGCAAATGTTCGCATCTTGATTTGGTTCACGATAAATAGGGCGTGGGTAGTAAATCCCTCGTTACTTTATACGCGCGCGGATGTTGCCGACTGGAGTTGATATCAAGCATCGTATCACATGATGGCAAGCCCAGTGAAGAGCAATGTTAACGTATTTCGAGGGGCAGTATTGGTACGACACAGGCGAAGCATATTCTTTTGCCGATGTCTGTAGCACGTGAGGATTTGATCCCCAAGTTATGACTTTGAGTTTTCTTAAAATACTTTTCCGTAATACGATCTTCAGTCTGACGCTATAACATAGCTCCTTAAGGTACCTCCACGTGCGGTGCTCTTATTACGAAAAAGATGCCACTGGCCCAGCGAAAACTATCGCCACGACCACAAGCAAAGATTTACAGACTAGATATTTTTCAAGACTACCCTTAAGAAGAATCTCGATCACCATCGAGGGAGGTTCGTTAACCAGTTTCACTAACAATTACCAATAACTGCAGTGCTTTCTGAAATCCCGACCTTGTTCTTTCCGAATCTGAAAGAGAGACTTACGCTTCAGTGAATCATAGGATGTTTTAGAATCGTTGAATTTACAAAGTGGTTTTTTTATAAACTGTTTGATGTCTGAGAATTAGTTTCAGAACTAAAATTTGTTCTGGACAGCTTTATTCATATTGTTCACCACAAATTACAATAGGCTTGTTGCACAACATGACTTACATTAAAATTGCCAGTTCTGTGTTGATGGCAACTTACATCCAATATCGTGAGTGTAGTGATAGTTCAACCTGTGCTCACGTTTTTTATATACGTACGTGTAGCGTCGCCAGCTGCCTATGGGGTTTGTCTACTCACCTCGCGGCACGTGTCCGGGACGCTGCAGTGTGGATCAGTGCGGTCGCCTAGCGCGCCATCCGGAACCTGCAACACCACAGCCAGCTGTCACACACAGTCCTGCGGCTCTTAGCAAGGGGTTTTCCTAATAGTGAAAGAATACGGGACGACCGGACCAGCTCACTATTGGTGAATGTGCTGGAGTCGTGTGGTGGAAGAGTTGGGTACACTAGACTTGTCTGCACTCATGGACTGTGCGGCTGGTCCCGGCGGAGGTTCGAGTCCTCCCTCGGGCATGGGTGTGTGTGTTTGTCCTTAGGATAATTTAAGTTAAGTAGTGTGTAAGCTTAGGGACTGATGACCTTAGCAGTTAAATCCCATAAGAGTTCACACACATTTGAACACTATACTTGTAAGGGTAATCTGTGCATGACGCTCAGCCCACACACCCTCTGTTTTTTTTGTTTATACGTCAGCGTGAGTATACTATCTACCCACCAACACTTACATTATTTGGTCCTCCAAAACTACAAAAAAGTACTTTTTTTGACAAAGAAAAGTACTACGTTCAAGTAACTAAACAATATACACTCCTGGAAATGGAAAAAAGAACACATTGACACCGGTGTGTCAGACCCACCATACTTGCTCCGGACACTGCGAGAGGACTGTACAAGCAATGATCACACGCACGGCACAGCGGACACACCAGGAACCGCGGTGTTGGCCGTCGAATGGCGCTAGCTGCGCAGCATTTGTGCACCGCCGCCGTCAGTGTCAGCCAGTTTGCCGTGGCATACAGAGCTCCATCGCAGTCTTTAACACTGGTAGCATGCCGCGACAGCGTGGACGTGAACCGTATGTGCAGTTGACGGACTTTGAGCGAGGGCGTATAGTGGGCATGCGGGAGGCCGGGTGGACGTACCGCCGAATTGCTCAACACGTGCGGCGTGAGGTCTCCACAGTACATCGATGTTGTCGCCAGTGGTCGGCGGAAGGTGCACGTGCCCGTCGACCTGGGGCCGGACCGCAGCGACGCACGGATGCACGCCAAGACCGTAGGATCCTACGCAGTGCCGTAGGGGACCGCACCGCCACTTCCCAGCAAATTAGGGACACTGTTGCTCCTGGGGTATCGGCGAGGACCATTCGCAACCGTCTCCATGAAGCTGGGCTACGGTCCCGCACACCGTTAGGCCGTCTTCCGCTCACGCTCCAACATCGTGCAGCCCGCCTCCAGTGGTGTCGCGACAGGCGTGAATGGAGGGACGAATGGAGACGTGTCGTCTTCAGCGATGAGAGTCGCTTCTGGTCGTATGCGTGTTTGGCGCCGTGCAGGTGAGCGCCACAATCAGGACTGCATACGACCGAGGCACACAGGGCCAACACCCGGCATCATGGTGTGGGGAGCGATCTCCTACACTGGCCGTACACCACTGGTGATCGTCGAGGGGACACTGAATAGTGCACGGTACATCCAAACCGTCATCGAACCCATCGTTCTACCATTCCTAGACCGGCAAGGGAACTTGCTGTTCCAACAGGACAATGCACGTCCGCATGTATCCCGTGCCACCCAACGTGCTCTAGAAGGTGTAAGTCAACTACCCTGGCCAGCAAGATCTCCGGATCTGTCCCCCATTGAGCATGTTTGGGACTGGATGAAGCGTCGTCTCACGCGGTCTGCACGTCCAGCACGAACGCTGGTCCAACTGAGGCGCCAGGTGGAAATGGCATGGCAAGCCGTTCCACAGGACTACATCCAGCATCTCTACGATCGTCTCCATGGGAGAATAGCAGCCTGCATTGGTGCGAAAGGTGGATATACACTGTACTAGTGCCGACATTGTGCATGCTCTGTTGCCTGTGTCTATGTGCCTGTGGTTCTGTCAGTGTGATCATGTGATGTATCTGACCCCAGGAATGTGTCAATAAAGTTTCCCCTTCCTGGGACAATGAATTCACGGTGTTCTTATTTCAATTTCCAGGAGTGTATCTTCGCTATCAGCACCAGTAGGAATCCTTAATTTACAAAGATACAAGTAGTAACTAAGTTTTTCTGACCAAAAAATATTAGAAACAGGTTTGTAGAGTCACTGCTCTTTGATGGAAAGATAATTGGCCAGAAGAAATGGTGGCTGCACCTTCTCCGTAGGCCTATTGCCAGGTTTTAAAACGAAAATTTATCAATAAAAGGCACAAAACTGGTGTAATATTCTGCAATATTTATTATTTCCTACACGAACCGGTTTTCGGCTGTTACACCATCATCAGGCACACAGATAAGTATGTGGTGCAGTGAAACTTTGTTGGGTAAAAGTTTTAAACTAGTGCATGTACAGAGTATCACCGTTTTCAGGGATGAAAATGTGAATGTTAGAATTAGAAATGAAACAGGCCAGATTATTTCAGTATAAATGCGATGTTAGATTATTTAAACTAAGATAAAATATGTGACACATTAATTATGGACGAATTACAACCGTTTTACATAGAAGAACACAGCTGAACAATAAACTTGGTGATATCTTCCACAGATGTGGGTGAGCAAAGTAATGTTGTATTTAATAGATCCTAAATTACAAACAGATAAGATATAATAGAGATGTTAAGCAGGTGGGTGAAGCATGTGTGATTACACAAAGTAAACTTTTTTAACACAACGAGAGTAATTACAGTGACTGAAATAAAGGAAATGTGGCATGTGAGTAAGAGGAGTGATTTATGACATGGCCTGGGTGGGATTATGAGTAGTAACTTAACTACTGTTAGAAGTGACGAGTAAGGGAACTGTGTCTGGTGATACAGTTCTAAGCTTGGGTTGATAGACATACGTTTATTAATTTCCGTTATTTAAAGATAGTTTAGCTTCTTTCCTTTCTGGATGTGATGTAATACTTCATGATTCACCTTGTAACTAAGGCCTTCTTTAAGCAGATGGTCTGCAAAAGAAGACTCTCCTTTTCTAAGTAGCCAATTTATGTGGAGTTCCTTCAAGTGTGTAGATATTGCCCTGCCAGACTGACCTGTCTAGAATTTGCCACAGTTACAAGTCAATTTATACACTCCTGGAAATGGAAAAAAGAACACATTGACACCGGTGTGTCAGACCCACCATACTTGCTCCGGACACTGCGAGAGGGCTGTACAAGCAATGATCACACGCACGGCACAGCGGACACACCAGGAACCGCGGTGTTGGACGTCGAATGGCGCTAGCTGCGCAGCATTTGTGCACCGCCGCCGTCAGTGTCAGCCAGTTTGCCGTGGCATACGGAGCTCCATCGCAGTCTTTAACACTGGTAGCATGCCGCGACAGCGTGGACGTGAACCGTATGTGCAGTTGACGGACTTTGAGCGAGGGCGTATAGTGGGCATGTGGGAGGCCGGGTGGACGTACCGCCGAATTGCTCAACACGTGCGGCGTGAGGTCTCCACAGTACATCGATGTTGTCGCCAGTGGTCGGCGGAAGGTGCACGTGCCCGTCGACCTGGGACCGGACCGCAGCGACGCACGGATGCACGCCAAGACCGTAGGATCCTACGCAGTGCCGTAGGGGATCGCACCGCCACTTCCCAGCAAATTAGGGACACTGTTGCTCCTGGGGTATCGGCGAGGACCATTCGCAACCGTCTCCATGAAGCTGGGCTACGGTCCCGCACACCGTTAGGCCGTCTTCCGCTCACGCCCCAACATCGTGCAGCCCACCTCCAGTGGTGTCGCGACAGGCGTGAATGGAGGGACGAATGGAGACGTGTCGTCTTCAGCGATGAGAGTCGCTTCTGCCTTGGTGCCAATGATGGTCGTATGCGTGTTTGGCGCCGTGCAGGTGAGCGCCACAATCAGGACTGCATACGACCGAGGCACACAGGGCCAACACCCGGCATCATGGTGTGGGGAGCGATCTCCTACACTGGCCGTACACCACTGGTGATCGTCGAGGGGACACTGAATAGTGCACGGTACATCCAAACCGTCATCGAACCCATCGTTCTACCATTCCTAGACCGGCAAGGGAACTTGCTGTTCCAACAGGACAATGCACGTCCGCATGTATCCCGTGCCACCCAACGTGCTCTAGAAGATGTAAGTCAACTACCCTGGCCAGCAAGATCTCCGGATCTGTCCCCCATTGAGCATGTTTGGGACTGGATGAAGCGTCGTCTCACGCGGTCTGCACGTCCAGCACGAACGCTGGTCCAACTGAGGCGCCAGGTGGAAATGGCATGGCAAGCCGTTCCACAGGACTACATCCAGCATCTCTACGATCGTCTCCATGGGAGAATAGCAGCCTGCATTGCTGCGAAAGGTGGATATACACTGTACTAGTGCCGACATTTTGCATGCTCTGTTGCCTGTGTCTATGTGCCTGTGGTTCTGTCAGTGTGATCATGTGATGTATCTGACCCCAGGAATGTGTCAATAAAGTTTCCCCTTCCTGGGACAATGAATTCACGGTGTTCTTATTTCAATTTCCAGGAGTGTATATTCCACTCCCATTCTTTGTCAAAGCTGGAGTGCTGTCTTTACCATTTGGCAAAATGTGTCCAACAGTGTTGCGCACATAAAAGAAGGCCGTACTTTTGCAGACCTCCTGCTTAAAGTAGGCCTTAGTTGCAAGGTGAATCATGAAGTATTGCATCATATCCATAAAGGAAAGAAAATGAACTATCTTTAAATAATGAAAATTAATAAACACATGTCCATCAACTCCAAGCTTAATACTGAATGACCAAACACAGTTCCCTTACGCGCCACTTCTAACTGCAGATACTTTTCATAATCCCATACAGGCCTTGTTGTAAATTACCCCTCTTACTCACAAGCCATATTTTCCTTTATTTCAGCTACTACAATCTCTCTCGTTGTGTTTGAAATTGTTTACTTTGTGTAACCACAGCTGGATCACTCACCTGCTTAATATCACTATTATATCTTATCTGTTTGTAATTTACTTTGTACAGTCACATTTTTGGAGTATGCCCGAAAAGTTTATTGTCCAGTTATTTTCTCCTATTTAGCGCTGTTACAATCTGTCTACAGTTCATTAGTTAATGTGTCACATACTTTATCCTAGTTAAATAATCTTACATCGCATTTACACTGAAATAATCTGACTTGTTTTATTCCTAATTCTAACAATAACATTTTTCATCTCTGGAAATGGAGATACTCTAACATGGACTAGTTTAAAATCTTTGATCCAAAACAAAATTTCACTTCGCCACATAATTATCTTTGTACCTGATGATGATGTAATAGTCGCAAACTGGTTCGTGCAACAAATAATAAATGTTGTAGAATATTCAGTGTATAAAATATTCTACCAAAAAGCGACGGAACAGTCAATCAACGCAATAAAATAAATATTGTCATACATGTAACAACAGCCTTATCGGTTCTTATTAGAAGAGCAGTAATTCTTGTAGGAAATTGTAGCTAAATTTTCTTAATCCTGAGAGTGATTGTTCCCTATGTTGGTGGAAGTTGGAACAGGGTAGATTAACTGATTAATATCTCCAAAGTCTGATTTATTACAATCACAAATGTCTGAATTTCTTAATGCCAAGAGATACAAATGAACAGGTAAGAGGCTGTGACAATCTCACCGCATTGATGGGACAGATCCCTGTGCGGTGTACCGACAGGTTGTGAAATCAAGATAAGTTGAAAAAAATCTATATATTTTCCTTGATTTATGTTTGATGCTTCCCGCTTCATTTCGCACTCGGACATGCCTTGTTCCCTGGCGCTTCCCGGTGACGCTGGATGTCGTTTTATTGACTTTGTCGGCACTGGGAAAACGACATTTCATCGAACTAGCAGGGCCTACTAACAAGATATGCTATATCTGGATACTACATATCCCAACAAACTGATAGTGATGTTACCAGAAAATCTTAACGTGAGTGTCTCAAAGCGGAGAAAGATATGTCAGAAGCATTCTACCTAAGTGCGTCCAGGCGGCGCAAGTGACTGGCTTATAGGCAACACACATTGCACGCGACCCCGCAGACTGCCTATACACTGCCTCCTCTCAGGGATGTTATTAGTTATAAAGACGACTATAATCCATAGGAGGCATCAGGGCACTGTCTTAAACGAAAGTTGATCCCCGTGACGTGGCCTATCACATCTATACATTTGTCGCAAACACTTTGAAACATGCTGTGTATATGGGATGCTGCTGTTAATGGATGTGTGTGTCCCAAACCAGTCTGACAATCGATATCTCTATTAGGCAGCTTACGTGAACGTGTATAATGATATATTTCCAATATTTGCAAGCTGTAGAACACCATCTGTTCAAGGATGTATTATGCGATTCATCGTTACTGCCAGCTTTCACCTTTAGGCCGCTGTGCTTTCACATTAATTTCTGGGGCAGCTGCGAAAACTTCTGCGGAACGCGTTGTTGGTTTTCTACGGCGTATAAAAGAGCCGTGGTTCGCGATAGGAAACAATTCCGGCGAGATTTAACAACCAGCGTTCTAACCTGAAGATGGCGGCCATATTGACCACTGAAATATTGTGTCAAGAAGACTGTATGATTCGGCTTTATATCGGACAAGATAATTGTAATGAAGATTTGAGTTTAACGTGCCGCTCCCTACGAGATCGTTACAGACGAAGGACAAATACAGATAGAACAACATAGCCGGTACAGGGACATCGGAACGAATACGCTTTAAATAAAGGTGGTGAAACAGGAGCAGTGTTGGTTCAAACTGATTCAAAAGGAAAGAACCGACTTCAGCTGTTTATTACAGACGAACTATGAAAGATACACACACGTAGCGCATGTCATTGGATAGAGGAAGGCTCAAAGTTTTATGTTCGCGCCAGACTCTATGCATACGTTCAACATGAGCACCGTGCGGTGCTCGAGAAACATGGAAACGGTCGACCAATTCATTCCAAACACGAATCAAAAGGTCCTTGTCTATTGAATCGAAATTCGATTTCTCAGATCTTGAAGAATAGCCACGATCTGTGGGACAAAGACTGTCTTTTATGTACCCCCACAGAAGAAAATCGCTAGGTGTGAGGTCTGGTGAAGTGGGAGGCCGAAACCAACGAACAGGATCTTGTTGTCCACTTCTTCCAACGCAGCGTTGAGGGATGATGTTGTTAAAATAACGCCGTACCTCAAGGTGAAATTGAGGCGGAGTGCCGTCATGCATAAAAATGAAATCTGTGAAATATTCGTGAAGTTGAGGTAAAAAAAGAAAACAAACAATTTTGCTTCATGTCCAGGTATGACATGCCTCTCACAGTTACCTCCGCAAAAAAAGGAATGTCCATAAACATTGTAAACAGAAACGGCACAAAACACAGTTTCGATGAGTCTATTTCATGTTCGACGACGATGCAAGGATTTTGAGAGCCGCATATTCTTACATTATGGCGGTTTACTTTAACCAATAAATGAAACTTAGATTCGTCCGAAAAGACGAGTCGTTCGCAAAAAGTGTCCTCTGACATATGCTGGTGAATCGAAATGCTAAACTCGTACTTTCTGTTACGGTCACCGGAAAGCAACTCCTGCGGCTTCTAAGGCTTCATACGCAGGCGTCATTTCAGCACCGTTGCTTGAAGAATTTCCTGGTCTATCTCGGATACGCTCGACATTTTCACCAGACGTGCGCGGATGACCAATGATCTTCCCTTTGCATATGCAACCCGATTCCAAGAATTTTGTATGCCAGTCATAAATCTGCTTGTGGAGAGGCGGCTTCTTGCTGAATTGATGGTGGAATGCACGTTGCAGTTCAACGACAGACTGACTTCACGCAAATTCCAAAACATAAAATGATTTCTCTTGCGGTGTAGCCACCATGTTGTTACAAACCAACAGCGCAGTTGTGTCAAAACTTTGACTTACTGTATCCAGTGACAGGTAGAAGGTTTTTTTTATCGTTGGTCTGTAATAAACAATTGAAATCTGTTCTTTTTTTTAATCACCAGGTATAATGTTAAAAGTAATCATTGCCACAGCAAAAAATGCGTTTTCCAGAGTATTATAAAATTTATAATGTGATAGGCCAGAGTTAATGTCTCCAGAGAAATGATTCTGTTCATGTGTTCATACCCTTTGCCATTGCCTGCTCTGCTCATGTTCGATTATCGTTAACAGAGTTTTCGTAGCTATTTTTCGCACGGTCATTTTCGTAAACAAAGTTTTGCGGCTTTTACGCCTGACATGGCTGATAACTGCCGCTGGAGAACGCTGCTCTCGAAAATCACACTGAGGAGAGACGTTCGATTTGATGGACCAGCACATTTCTGAAGGTCCACCGACTATGTCTGGGGCCATTAACAATAAGAAACACACCATGTGCTAGGGCGACTTTAACATGACTTTACAGTATTTGGTAATGTGAGGAGCCACAGTTCTGTTGTATCAAACTTATGTGCAGTACACAACACATTACTGTTTATGCAGTCTCGCTCAGTAACTTGATCCTACTCAGGGCTGGTATGAAGTGTTTTGCCACCCTAGATGAGAACTGAAAAATTATGCCCCCTCTTCTTTACTAACATTGGTCCCCTTGATATCACCACCTCCTCCTCCTCCTCCTCCTCCTCCTCCACCACCACCACCACCACCATCACCACCACCACCACCACCACCCAATGGCACAAAAATGCAAATCTCCTATTATACTTCTCAAAATTAAACTAAAGTGAACGGACGTCCTCATTTTCTGTTGACAATTTTCATGTCTTGTCTTCAATTCCTTTAAAGCTGATTGAGAACTGAATATACCAGTGCAACCAAATTTGGCATAATTTACTTATTTAACTGCAAGAAAATGGACTGATAAAGATGTGGAACTATTTTCTGGTGTGTAAGAATTTTTCCTTGAATTTAGAAATTATGCTATAGTGCTGGGAGAGATGACGAAGAATCAAACTATGTCGTTTTTATGACGTTACTGCACCGGGTGAACGCTACTGAAACTTGACTAATCAACCAACAACCTCGTCAAATTTTTGGATAACATGGCAGATTCTTTTATACCTATCGAGTGAGGTGGCGATGTGGTAAGTACATTGGATTCGTACTCGAGGACGATGGTTCAAATCTGCATCCGGCCATCCAGATTTAGGTTTCCCGTCACTTCCCTAAATCGCTCCAGGCAAATGGGGTGGTTCCTTTGAAAGGGCACGGGCGATTTCCTTCCCATCCTTGACACAATGCGAGCTTGTGCTCCGTCTCTAATGACCTCGGTGTCGACGGGACGTTAAACCCAATCTTTTCATTTACAACTTTACCATGAAAATCATCATCACTGTTGTTAGTAATATCTGTTTCAACGTTCAAGATTACGGATGATTCTAACAGTTCATGTCCTAACAGTGCACTACGCCTAGTCTCTATACAATTTAAATAAGAAAATATCCTTTCGCTCGTTACTTGTGTAAGTGCAACCGTCAGCAAAGTGCAACATGCAACATAGAGATTGCAGTACGCACTAATGCGTAAATTGTACTTGTAGAGTCTTCTACTGTGAGGAAGAAAAGAAGAATATTTTGTTATGAGTGCCAGCATCCCCTTTCTACAACACAAATGCACATGTGGATTAATACAGTTCGTTATTTACATGAAGTTGCTACTTAACTTGAATAGAGCCAACGTTCGTGATACAAGCCGTTAGTAATAATCCTCTTGCAGACGATATCAGTAATCTTGCTATTAGAAACTTTAGTCACTAATCTGGTCGCTTTGTACTATCATAACCTGTGACCCACTCTGTGATCGCACTGACAAACACCAAACTATAGTGTGAGCTAATGAGTCGGCGAGGCCCTCCAGTCAGCGACGGCGGACTAAATCCAAGTTGCCGAGGGGGCGTTGGCGACGTGTTGCTTGTCAGTGTGTCTCTGGCCTCTCTCGTGATAGGCGCGCTGGATGCAGCGCGTACTTCCGATCTCCGCACTTCATCTTTGCCAACCGGTGAGCTGGCGACAGCTTAATCCAGCACAATACTAACACAAAGCTTGCAGAGCCAAGGCACACAATTTCTACAATTATGTCCCTTTGGCAAACAATTTGAGACACTCTCTTCCTTGTCATTTTTTGTGGATATGTCAAATTTTAAGAAAACGACAGCTAATTTGTTTGAGGAGTGGTAATGCAGTTCTTTTCTCGCGGTGTGACTCAGACACTCAGGGCAGAGGGACAAACTAACACCAACTCATTTTTATGTATCGGTATGATGAACAGCATTTACCTTTTACTCCTTTTAGATATACTACAAGAGAAGTACAAAATGTAACCTGATGATGATGTTGATGTTTGGTTTGTGGGGCGCTCAAATGCACTGTCATCAGTGCCTGTACCAAGTCCCAGTTTTTACACAGTCATAATTTTACAGAGTACAATGTAGCCAGTGTCACGAATGATGATGATGATGATGATGACAAGACGAACACCCAGGCCCCAGGCAGAGAAAATTTTTCCCCGTGAGCGAGAGGCAGCAACCTAACTTGAGAATATGCGATCAATTATCCACAGGGAATAATAGCAGAACTAAAAGTATCCACAGAACCATTGAATACAACTGACGCTTGGCAAATGATTTGCAGGGAGAAAAACAAAAAGAGGGACTGAGGGAGGTACGGTGTCAAGTCGCAACATGATCGCAAGCCAACGTACATGGCCTGCTCCAGCGCGCGACAGAAGTGAATAAATGTCTGTTTCGTACTCAGTAGCGGCTGCTTAATTCTGAGGTAAACATAGTCAGTGTGTTCACTTTCGTCAAAGTAACTAAAGACTTAGAATTTTTGCATATTGCAGCCCCGTCAGCAACTGTGATACACTAATGTTTTGAAGAATCAACCTCTGTTGCGCAAATTTTCTGGTCTTTACCAGGTTTCGGCTAAATTAATCTAACCTTCTTCAGAAGCATAAAATTACTATAACATGCCAGAGTAAGACACAGTCATCATTAAAATTAAAACCTATAGAATCGTGGTACCATGTCGAATTAAAGCTACTTAACCGAAGTCCAGCCCCGGCATCTCTTCACCACGCGGTCGGTTGGCAGCGGCAAATACGTTGGCACTCTGAAGAAGGCTAGATTAATTTAGCGGAAACCTGGTAAAGACCAGAAAATTTGCGCAAATGATGCTGATTCTTCAAAACATAAATAAAGACTTATAAAGTGACTGTTCTGATTGCTTTTAAAAACAATTCGTTGTTTTAATTTTTCCTCATTTTCGTTTCTTCTTCTCATTTGCTCAATTTTTTCGCTGTTTCATTTAAAATTAATTTTTGCGCTCTTTGCTGCCCCTAAAATTTGCCTAGTTTTGTCTGATGGTAGAAACGGCACTGACCCTATTTCCTCCACGGGACGACACCCGCTTTTGAACCACTGTGGCAAGTCGGAGGAGAGCGGTAGCAGGATACTTTTGGGACGGGAAAGAGGGGGAACGGTGAGGTGGGGAGTAACCGAGCTGAAAGAATGGAGAGCGAGCGGCAGGTTGAGGTAGGGAGTGGGGGAGAGTAGTAGAGGCCAGACAGAGAGGGAAGGCGAGAGAGGGAGTGTACAGAAAGAGTTGTCTGGCGCCGGGTGACACGCGAGCGGCTGCGCGGAAGTGGTTTTGTTGGGGCGGCGGTCGCTTCCGGGCGATACGGCAGGCCGGCTGCGGCAGCGGGGGCGGGGGCACAGGCGCGGGCGCGTGCCGGCGACAGCCCGACACGCCGGCCCCGCGCCTGCTCCAGCCGAGCCCGAGCTGCTGCTGCTGTCTGCCGGCCGTATCCTCAGTCATCATCTTTCTAAAGCTCGCGTTACACGATGCGCGTAATGCTACGTTCACTGTAGCACCGACTAAGGTGGCCCGACTGTTTTCGCGCTTGACAGTTGTGGTGTCACCGCCAGACACCACACTTGCTAGGTGGTAGCCTTTAAATCGGCCGCGGTCCGTTAGTATACGTCGGACCCGCGTGTCGCCACTATCAGTGATTGCAGACCGAGAGCCGCCACACGGCAGGTCTAGTCTAGAGAGACTCCCTAGCACTCACCCCAGTTGTACAGCCGACTTTGCTAGCGATGGTTCACTGTCTACAAACGCTCTCATTTGCCGAGACGACAGTTTAGCATAGCCTTCAGCTACGTCATTTGCTACGACCTAGCAAGGCGCCAGATTCAGTTACTAGAATGTATTCTGAACAGATAATATTGTGAATCACGTACCGTCAAGAGCGACGCTCATCATTAATGGGTTAAAGTTAAGTATCAAACTAATTTCGTCCGCTTTCTGAATTCTAGTTCCTTGTCATGTTCCAGACCTGCGTGAGCTAAAACGCGTGCATTTCGGCCCCCAATCGTAACGCGGCTCTTCAGCCAACACAACAACAGTCTTGCGGCAGCACGTTCGCTCTCCTTCGTCAGTCTTTGGCGGGATCGAGGCAGTTGGGTTTGATTAAGGTAGAATCTGTTCTAGCAAAGATGTTAGAGTTTAACCTTCTTGGGCAGAATGGATGCCACAACGTCTCTGTGCTAGGAGACAAAAAAAGGCTACGTTGACTTTGAGACAGAGATAGATAGCTCAGTCACACGCATTCGATAAGTATGGTACGTTCCTTCCTCGCTTACTGCAATAAACAGACAAGTTTTACGAGTATACATGAGATGACGGGAGAGACGTTGCATTACATATTCGAGATGATTCTGTACATGTGGCGATAGGGACGGTAGAAATTAAAATGGCTGTCTGACTTTCGATTCCCACTTAAGGGGTACATTTGATCCTATCTGTTAATTTTCTGCTGTCTAGGCTGTGGCCTGCATCGGACCTCATCTCTTCCAGCAGCAGTTTCTGATTATCAATGCTATTTTGTCGAAACCTGACATGGTGAGACCGTGGCTGCGTACAATTAATGTAGGTTGATTCTTACAAAGAAGAAGACAGCAACCAGCCACTATTAATACTGCTATTTGTTTAAGTAAATAGCGCCGTAACCGGTTTAGAACGGACAACATCATCAGATGGTTGTTCACAAAATTTGCAACATAGACTTTATATAATCGTCAGTTTTCGAGTCTTATTCTTCCACTGTGGCGAAATATTCTTGGTGTGTTGGTGCCTTACGGTAGAAAACAGTGTTAGAAGCGCCCTAAGTGAACATTTATAACCTCCAGACGATTCAATACAGAGTAAACAAATATGTCAGGTTAAGTGGTTATGGTACTTACATCGAAAATTCCGCGCGATTTTGTTGTAAAGTTGCAGGATTGTATTTTTCAAATATTCCAAAATACAGCCCTTAGCCGTCTGATGATGAACTTGCCAGTTCGAAACCGGTTACGCCGCTATTTACTTAAATAAATAGCAGTATTAATAGTGGCTGGTTGCTGTCTTCTTTTTTGTAAGAATCAATCTGATTATTAATTAATGGGTTGTAGGAGGCAACAGGGGAATTCTACAGATCAGAAGCTGGACAGATAAACACACACATGGAAATGCGAGGTAGCCTGTTAGAATTAAAATAGAAGGCTAGGCAAAGGGAGGACAAAGTTCCGTCACGTAAACATGGTTAGATTTATCGCCCATCGATTGACACGCAAACCGTTGCAGTTTTGACGGTTGGTGTGGGTACCCGCGGTCTAGGCGTAGCGTCTTTGATTCATAATCAAAACGTCTTCGGTCCCGGGTTCGATCCCCGCCACTGCCTAAATTTTGATAAATAATCAGCATTGGCGGCCGAAGACTTCCGGCATAAGAAGTGAGCCTCATTCTGCCAATAGAGCGGATAGAGGTGCAGAGCACTCTCTTGTCCTAGGGGTGGGAAATTGCCCCTAAAGGCGGAAGAATCAGCAATGATCAACGACATGAGGATGCAGAAGGCAATGGAACCACTGCATTAAAGACACGTAACGTGTATCCACAGGACATGTGGCCTATAATTGAAGTGTCATGATGATCTCTCCATTGGCAAAAGATTCCGAAATAGTCCCCCATTCGGATCTCCGGGAGGGGACTCCCAAGGGGGAGGTTACCATGAGAAAAAGATTGAATAATCTACGAAAGGATAACGTCCTACGAGTCGGGGCGTGGAATGTCAGAAGCTTGAATGTGGTAGGGAAACTAGAAAATCTGAAAAGGGAAATGCAAAGGCTCGATCTAGATATAGTAGGGGTCAGTGAAGTGAAGTGGAAGGAAGACAAGGATTTCTGGTCAGATGACTATCGGGTAATATCAACAGCAGCAGGAAATGGTATAACAGGTGTAGGATTCGGTATGAATAGGAAGGTAGGGCAGTGGGTGGGTTAATGTGAACAGTTCAGTGACCGGGTTGTTCTAATCAGAATCGACAGCAGACCAACACCGACAACGATAGTTCAGGTATACATGCCAACGTCGCAAGCTGAATATGAACAGAGAGAGAAAGTCTATGAGGATATTGAAAGGGTAATGCAGTATGTAAAGGGGGACGAAAATCTAATAGTCATGGGCGACTGGAATGCAGTTGTAGGGGAAGGAGTAGAAGAAAAGGTTACAGGAGAATATGGGCTTGGGACAAGGAATGAAAGAGGAGAAAGACTAATTGAGTTCTGTAACAAGTTTCAGCTAGTAATAGCGAATACCCTGTTCAAGAATCACAAGAGGGGGAGGTATACTTGGAAAAGGCCGGGAGATACGGGAAGATTTCAATTAGATTACATCATGGTCAGGCAGAGGTTCAGAAATCAGATACTGGATTGTAAGGCGTACCCAGGAGCAGATATAGACTCAGATCACAATATAGTAGTGATGAAGAGTAGGCTGAAGTTCAAGACATTAATCAGGAAGAATAAATACGCAAAGAAGTGGGATACGGAAGTACTAAGGAATGACGAGATACGTTTGAAGTTCTCTAACGCTATAGCGCTCAGTCCGGAGCCGCGCGACTGCTACGGTCGCAGGTTCGAATCCTGCCTCGGTCATGGATGTGTGTGATGTCCTTAGGTTAGTTAGGTTTAAGTAGTTCTAAGTTCTAGGGGACTGATGACCATAGATGTTAAGTCCCATAGTGCTCAGAGCCATTTTTTTTTCTCTAACGCTATAGATACAGCAATAAGGAATAGCGCAGAAGGCAGTACAGCTGAAGAGGAATGGACATCTCTAAAAAGGGCCATCACAGAAGTTGGGAAGGAAAACATAGGTACAAAGAACGTAGCTGCGAAGAAACCCTGGGTAACAGAAGAAATACTTCAGTTGATTGATGAAAGGAGGAAGTACAAACATGTTCCGGGAAAATCAGGAATACAGAAATACAAGTCGCTGAGGAATGAAATAAATAGGAAGTGCAGGGAAGCTAAGACGAAATGGCTACAGGAAAAATGTGAAGACATCGAAAAAGATATGATTGTCGGAAGGACAGACTCAGCATACAGGAAAGTCAAAACAACCTTTGGTGACATTAAAAGCAACGGTGGTAACATTAAGAGTGCAACGGGAATTCCACTGTTAAATGCAGAGGAGAGAGCAGATAGGTGGAAAGAATACATTGAAAGCCTCTATGAGGGTGAAGATTTGTCTGATGTGATCGAAGAAGAAACAGGAGTCTATTTAGAAGAGATAGGGGATCCAGTATTAGAATCGGAATTTAGAAGAGCTTTGGAGGACTTACGGTCAAATAAGGCAGAAGAGATAGATAACATTCCATCAGAATTTCTAAAATAATTGGGGGAAGTGGCAACAAAACGACTATTCACGTTGGTGTGTAGAATATATGAGTCTGGCGATATACCATCTGACTTTCGGAAAAGCATCATCCACACAATTCCGAAGACGGCAAGAGCTGACAAGTGCGAGAATTATCGCACAATCAGCTTAACAGCTCATGCATCGAAGCTGCTTACAAGAATAATATACAGAAGAATGGAAAAGAAAATTGAGAATGCGCTAGGTGACGATCAGTTTGGCCTTAGGAAAAGTAAAGGGACGAGAGAGGCCATTCTGACGTTACGGCTAATAATGGAAGCAAGGCTAAAGAAAAATCAAGACACTCTCATAGGATTTGTCGACCTGGAAAAAGCGTTCGACAATATAAAATGGTGCAAGCTGTTCGAGATTCTGAAAAAAGTAGGGGTAAGCTATAGGGAGAAACGGGTCATATACAATATGTACAACAACCAAGAGGGAATAATGAGAGTGGACGATCAAGAACGAAGTGCTCGTATTAAGAAGGGTGTAAGACAAGGCTGTAGCCTTTCGCCCCTACTCTTCAATCTGTACATCGAGGAAGCAATGATGGAAATAAAAGAAAGGTTGAGGAGTGGAATTAAAATACAAGGTGAAAGGATATCAATGATGCGATTCGCTGATGCCATTGCTATCCTGAGTGAAAGTGAAGAAGAATTAAATGATCTGCTGAACGGAATGAACAGTCTAATGAGTACACAGTATGGTTTGAGAGTAAATCGGAGAAAGACGAAGGTAATGAGAAGCAGTAGAAATGAGAACAGCGAGAAACTTAACATCAGGATTGATGGTCACGAAGTCAATGAAGTTAAGGAATTCTGCTACCTAGGCAGTAAAATAACCAATGACGGACGGAGCAAGGAGAAAATCAAAAGCAGACTCGCTATGGCAAAAAAGGCATTTCTGGCCAAGAGAAGTCTACTAATATCAAATACCGACCTTAATTTGAGGAAGAAATTTCTGAGGATGTACGTCTGGAGTACAGCATTGTATGGTAGTGAAACATGGACTGTGGGAAAACCGGAACAGAAGAGAATCGAAGCATTTGAGATGTGGTGCTACAGACGAATGTTGAAAATTAGGTGGACTGATAAGGTAAGGAATGAGGAGGTTCTACGCAGAATCGGAGAGGAAAGGAATATGTGGAAAACAGTGATAAGCAGAAGGGACAGGATGATAGGACATCTGCTAAGACATGAGGGAATGACTTCCATGGTACTAGAGGGAGCTGTAGAGGGCAAAAACTGTAGAGGAAGACAGAGATTGGAATACGTCAAGCAAATAATTGAGGACGTAGGTTGCAAGTGCTACTCTGAGATGAAGAGGTTAGCACAGGAAAGGAATTCGTGGCAGGCCGCATCAAACCAGTCAGTAGACTGATGACAAAAAAAAAGACCGAAATGATCGCGGTTGCATTACCTTTAATATGAAACAGTACTAATCGGAGCCGGCCGGAGTGGCCGAGCGGTTAAAGGCGCTACAGTCTGGAACCGCACGACCGCTACGGTCGCAGGTTCGAATCCTGCCTCGGGCATGGATGTGTGTGATGTCCTTAGGTTAGTTAGGTTTAAGTAGTTCTAAGTTCTAGGGGACTTATGACCACAGCAGTTGAGTCCCATAGTGCTCAGAGCCATTTGAACCATTTGAACTAATCGGAGCTGTAATGTCCATGGCTGCTGCTGAGAACAGTAGGCAAGCACAAAGACATACAAATGGCGGCGACTTCTGCGGTTCTGAACTCCACTGAGATACACCAACTAACAACTGGAAGCAACTGAGGACGAAAGGCCCTCTCCTGTCAGTTTCGTTACAGAGAGTATCGCAACCGACTAAGCGTCAGCTGCCCGTAGCCAGCCTAAGGTGACGGTTAAGTTTTGCACCAGCTCGCAACTCTTGGTCTCATGTTTTCTACGTTGGGTTCCCTGGAGTGGCGGCTGCTCGTCGAAGGGCTGGTGTCCTTCCACCACGAAGAAGCCGTGGTCTGGAATTCAAAATAACGGCTCGAACAGCTTTTGTGGCTGTTTACCATATTACAAATTTCTAGGAATATTTAAACGAAGGCTCGAAAAATTACTCTATCCTCACGAGACATAGACGGAAAGTCATCGAGTAAAACAGAAGTAATATCCGGCGTTCCCCAAGGAAGTGTTGAAGGACCTCTATTGTTCCTGATCTATATTAACGACATAAGAGACAATCTGAGTAGCCGCCTTAGATTGTTTGCAGATTATACCATCATTTACCGTCTTGTAAAGTCATCAGATAATCAAAACGACTTGCAAAATATTTTAGATACGATAGCCGTATGGTACGAAAGTGGCAGTTGACCCTTAATAAAGAAAAGTGTGAAGTTATTTACATGAGTACTAAAAGAAATCAGCTAAATTTCAATTACGCGGTAAGTCACACAAATTTGAAGCCTGTAAATTCAGCTAAATACTTAGGGATTACAATTACAAATACCTTAAATTGGAACTACCACATAGATAATATTGTGGGTAGAGCAAACCAAAGACTGCGATTCATTGGCGGAACACTTAGACGGTGCAACAGATCTACTAAACAGACTGCTTGCACCACACTTATCCGCCCTATTCTGGTATGGGATCGGCATCAGGTTGGACTGACGGATGACATCGAAAAAGTACAAAGAAGGGCAGCTCGTTTTGTATTATCGCGAAATAGGGGAGATAGTGTCACAGACATGACACGTGAATTGGGGTGGCAATCATTAAAATAAAGGCGTTTTTCGTTGCGACGGGATCTTCTCATGAAATTTCAATCACCAGTTTTCTCCTCCGATTGCGAAAACATATTGTTGCCACCCACCAACACAGGGAGAAATGATCATCACGATAAAATAAGAAAAATCAGGGCTCACACAGAAAAATTTAAGTGCTCGTTTTTCCCGCGTGCCGTTCGAGAGTGGAACGGTAGAGAGGCAGCTTGAAGGTGGTTCATTGAACACTGTGACAGGCACTTCATTGTGAATAGCAGAGTAATCACGTAGATGTAGATGTGAGACGGTTAGGCAAGCCTACGGTGACCTGATTGACGGGGAAAATTAGATTGATGTGGATTAACTGACGATTAATTTTATCATTTTTCTGAATATTACCGGATCGACCTTTGTGAGCTATCAAATGATTCCTAAATTTGCGGACTGTTTGAATCTACTGTCAAAAAAGTAAAATGTGTTTTATTATGAAACTCTCTCTTTGTCAGAAAGGCTGAACAGCTGGCAGTCGTTCCTGCTGTACACCTTGTGATAAGCTATTGAAAAGTTTGCTCTACAGTTCCTGGTAAGACTGAAAAAGAAGACCACAAACACTTTGCACAACTACAAATAAACGTAGCAAAACCGATATATTTCAATTTTCAGTGCTGTCATTCACCGTAAGTGTGAAATACAAACATTAGCTTTTGAATACGACACTATAAGATATTCAGAGAATCGCGCACAGTGGTGCTGAAACCGCCTAACAATTTCAGCAGAAGACTTCTATGACCACACCTAATGACGGCTCTGATCGTTGCGACACAGTCAGTGTGCCCTTGTGCTTGCCGCGGCACGGACAGTACGGCTACATCTGACGAGCCGCAGGCAGCACGGCGACCATTGTTGCAGCTTACCCTGATTAGGCAGCATATGGAAGCACAGGCAGTGATAGATCCAACTAGCCTGGACACTAGAGTGGCACCACATTCCAGATCAGTCCCCTTGTAATACACTCCTGGAAATTGAAATAAGAACACCGTGAATTCATTGTCCCAGGAAGGGGAAACTTTATTGACACATTCCTGGGGTCAGATGCATCACATGATCACACTGACAGAACCACAGGCACATAGACACAGGCAACAGAGCATGCACAATGTCGGCACTAGTACAGTGTATATCCACCTTTCGCAACAATGCAGGCTGCTATTCTCCCATGGAGACGATCGTAGAGATGCTGGATGTAGTCCTGTGGAACGGCTTGCCATGCCATTTCCACCTGGCGCCTCAGTTGGACCAGCGTTCGTGCTGGACGTGCAGACCGCGTGAGACGACGCTTCATCCAGTCCCAAACATGCTCAATGGGGGACAGATCCGGAGATCTTGCTGGCCAGGGTAGTTGACTTACACCTTCTAGAGCCCGTTGGGTGGCACGGGATACATGCGGACGTGCACTGTCCTGTTGGAACAGCAAGTTCCCTTGCCGGTCTAGGAATGGTAGAACGATGGGTTCGATGACAGTTTGGATGTACCGTGCACTATTCAGTGTCCCCTCGACGATCACCAGTGGTGTACGGCCAGTGTAGGAGATCGCTCCCCACACCATGATGCCGGGTGTTGGCCCTGTGTGCCTCAGTCGTATGCAGTCCTGATTGTGGCGCTCACCTGCACGGCGCCAAACACGCATACGACCATCATTGGCACCAAGGCAGAAGCGACTCTCATCGCTGAAGACGACACGTCTCCATTCGTCCATCCATTCACGCCTGTCGCGACACCACTGGAGGCGGGCTGCACGATGTTGGGGCGTGAGCGGAAGACGGCCTAACGGTGTGCGGGACCGTAGCCCAGCTTCATGGAGACGGTTGCGAATGGTCCTCGCCGATACCCCAGGAGCAACAGTGTCCCTAATTTGCTGGGAAGTGGCGGTGCGGTCCCCTACGGCACTGCGTAGGATCCTACGGTCTTGGCGTGCATCCGTGCGTCGCTGCGGTCCGGTCCCAGGTCGACGGGCACGTGCACCTTCCGCTGACCACTGGCGACAACATCGATGTACTGTGGAGACCTCACGCCCCACGTGTTGAGCAATTCGGCGGTACGTCCACCCGGCCTCCCGCATGCCCACTATACGCCCTCGCTCAAAGTCCGTCAACTGCACATACGGTTCACGTCCACGCTGT
Organism: Schistocerca cancellata; assembly: GCF_023864275.1. Taxonomy (NCBI): domain Eukaryota; kingdom Metazoa; phylum Arthropoda; class Insecta; order Orthoptera; family Acrididae; genus Schistocerca; species Schistocerca cancellata. The sequence goes on along the minus strand of NC_064632.1, from coordinate 356,484,081 downwards.
CGCGGCATGCTACCAGTGTTAAAGACTGCGATGGAGCTCCGTATGCCACGGCAAACTGGTTGACACTGACGGCGGCGGTGCACAAATGCTGCGCAGCTAGCGCCATTCGACGGCCAACACCGCGGTTCCTGGTGTGTCCGCTGTGCCGTGCGTGTGATCATTGCTTGTACAGCCCTCTCGCAGTGTCCGGAGCAAGTATGGTGGGTCTGACACACCGGTGTCAATGTGTTCTTTTTTCCATTTCCAGGAGTGTATTTCTGGCTTTGAAATATTTTCAAATGTGTGTGAATTCCTAAGGGACCAAACTGCTGAGGTCATCGGTCCCTAGATTTACACACTACTTAAACTATCTTACGGTATGAACAACACACACACCCATGTCCCCGAGGGAGGACTCTAACCTCCGGAGGGAGAGGCCGCGCAATCCGTGACCTGGCGCTCTAACCGCATGGACACTCAGCGCGGTTTTCTGGCTTTGCAACCGCCACATTCGGCTACAGGAAGCTCTTCTTATAGCAGCTGAGAAGGCAGCGGTGGCAAGATGACGTAATGTGGTGCGAGGTACCGACGACAGATGCTTTGTTCGGTACGGGTACCCTGAGAAAAACCGCCTAAATTGTGATCCTTCTCCGCGACTGGTTGCTGCATTCGGAAGTTGCGCGCCAAAATGATAATCTGCTGTTATTAAAATTAGACAACTAAGCAGCGTATTTAGTTGTATTTTAAATTAAAGCATCTCTCAATAGCGTGCGATCATTCCATTATTCCACATGTATTAATAACCGACAAGATAATAAACAACTGCTAAACGAAAATGTAGACGAAGCATTTCAGTGATCTTCGGATAGCGCCTGACTTGGATGGCGGGCGAAGTGGTTCGGCTTTAAGATTAAAGCTGGTTCGGCAGAGTCGGAAGACAGACATGTTGTCTGCCGTGGTCGGTGCCAATTAAGATTTTATTAGCAGTGTATGGATATTTGGACGTGTAGTTGAGGACAGTGTGAAATACGCAGTTCATTAGTTTGTTGAAGAACGGAAATTATTTGTGGTTAATGTGGAATGTAATTCTTCAGTTTCTCGTGTTCTGTCAGTAAAAAGTGAGTGGCATCCACCGCGATGCCACTCAAAATCCGCTCGCAGGCGTTTAACTATAACTCTGTCCGTTCACACTGCACAATAAGTGTGTCAGCCAACACAGTGAAAACGCTTAATCGCAAGGACCTAATATAAGAGTCGCCCTTTGATTCTCTCTCGACAGAGGTGCTCTCCCAGTGAAGTACTGAGGAGAGACTTGTTCTTCGCTCTTTGAGTACACGTATGAGCGCGCACGCTCTCGTTACGTGTTCTCGCTCCAAGAGCGACAACGGAACGGCGCCTCTCCACGCCAGACGTGGAGGGGTATATCTTTCGGTCTCTTTCATTATTCCTTTAGCTCAAGGCGTCAGAAGTATCGTCCGCCAATCAGCATTGCTCTTCTAAAACAGGAGAATGACGTTTCGTTTACGGCGACCAATCTGGAAACTTGTAGCTTTGGCATTTGGCGTTTGCTGTCTCCCTGTGAAAATCTCTGAAACAGCGTGCTATGTGTAAACAATGCGTAGGCTGGCCGCTCTCACACAATGTAGCGGAATTTGCTTTTAAGTCGAACACGGGGTTGTTCCCCCTTTCCACTCAGGCCCACGCTGTCCGCACCTAAAATGTTCACATAATCGTTGGCTGTAACACAGCTTTTGAGAGTAATGGTGGGACCAGCACAATACCATGATATGGCTGCCACACTTTCACCTTCATGCTCAACCGTTGGAATCAAGCAATCAGGATTATAGGCTTCTTTTGGGGTTCTCCAGGCGTAAACTCGGCCCGATATTGGAAATAACGAAAATGCTGACTCGCTGGACCATATGACGTTTTTCCACTGATCAGCCGTAAATTCCTGACACCATGTTTTATGCAGCTTTGCGTTGGCTGTCGTCACTAACGGTTTCGGTATAGCAGCTCGTCCATGAATATTCGCTTTATGGAGTTCTCGGCTGACAGTGGTTCAAATGGCTCTGAGCACTAAGGGACTTAACATCTGAGGTCGTCAGTCCCCTAGAATTTAGAACTACTTAAACCTAACTAACCTAAAGACATTACACACATCCATGCCCGAGGCGGGATTTGAACCTGCGACTGTAGCGGTCGCGCGGTTCCAGACTGAAGCGCCTAGAACCGCTCGGCCACAACGCCCGGCTCGGCTGACAATGTCGATAGATACAGGGTCTCGAAGATGGCTATCGAGCTCTGCAGTCACTTTAGCCGCCGTAGTTTTGTGTTGCTTTGACACAATTCGTGTTAGCGTAAGATGGTCTCTGTCATTTAGTTTCGATTTGCGCCCACTATTACCTTTACACGGTGATGTCTTCGCGTGTTCTGTGCAGGCTGCCATGACTGCTGAAACAGTTGCTCTTGAAACATTCATTAAGTTGGCTGTCTTGGGCTGACTCGGGCCCCCACAATCTGCCCTCTTTGGAACTCTGTTAGGTCTTTCATTCCATGTCGACCTCGGCCTCTGAATGCAAATACGAAGCATACACTACTCGTAAGCAATCTGCACTGATGCCTAGTCCGTACTGAACACGCACAGTCCAGCGCATAGACTTTGTAAATAAAAACTAGACCTCGCATTGGCGCTAGTGTCGCGTCCCCACATTGAACGTGATAGAAGCCGCCATTTGCAAGGAGACAGTGCGTAACCATGGTTCGTTCGTGTGCTGCTTTTAATTGTAACAGTAAGAATGGAAGCAAAGACGAAGACGGAAACAATGTTACATTTCACAGGTCAGTCATTTCTGGTTGTTTGTTACTTTCTATTACTTGTATATAGTATTTTCATGGAGAAAAAATACATCATGAGCGTTTGTTTTTGTTTAGGTTTCCCCTTACAAATGATTTTCTAAATCGCAAATGGATAGTTGCTACTTGGAGAGAGAACTTCCAACCGACAGCAAATCATTTGCTGTGCTCTCCTCATTTTGAAGAGAATTGTTACATGGAAAATTATGTAAATAGACGTCAACTGAAGGACGATGCTATACCGACAGTATTTGGATTTCCAACTCATTTAAAAAAGGTACAGTGTCCTGGAAATCGTGCAATATAGGCCTAGTTTAAATAGTGTGGAAATACTGTCAGTGTGTATAATTTTGAACGTTCCTTTTCCAGGTTACCAAGGCAAGGAAATCGCCAAAGCCAAGAAATGTTGAGACAGCAGAAAACGTGTGTGTGGATGTGCACCTTTCTGGTTACGCTGGAGACCACAATTATTCATTTCCATCAAGTCCAAGTAAACTGAAGTAAAAGTTCGAAAAAACTGAAGAAAGGAAGGAAGCAAAAATTGTGCAATATAAGACTAAGTTAAATACAGTGAACAAAAAGTGCAAAAGTCAGACGCAGAAGGTTTTCAAATTAGCAAATATTTTAGAACTAAAAGCTAAAAACTTCGTACACGATAAAGTAATATCGTTTATTAACGCTACTGACAGTGACATGTTACTGGAGATGGCCATTACAATGTTGTATGATGTAAATGTCAGTGTGTTAGCTGTTACAGGGCTATTACAAATGATTGAAGCGATTTCATAAATTCACTGTAGCTCCATTCATTGACATATGGTCACGACACACTACAGATACGTAGAAAAACTCATAAAGTTTTGTTCAGCTGAAGCCGCACTTCAGGTTTCTGCCGCCAGAGCGCTTGAGAGTGCAGTGAGACAAAATGTCGAAAGGAGCCGAGAAAGCGTATGTCGTGCTTGAAATGCACTTACATCAGTCAGTCATAACAGTGCGACACTTCAGGACGAAGTTCAACAAAGATCCACCAACTGCTAACTCCATTCGGCGATGGTATGCACAGTTTAAAGGTTCGGGATGCCTCTGTAAGGGGAAATCAACGGGTCGGCCTGCAGTGAGCGAAGAAACGGCTGAACGCGTGTGGGCAAGTTTCACGCGTAGCCTGCGGAAGTGGACGAATAAAGCAAGCAGGGAGCTAAACGTACCACAGCCGACGGTTTGGAAAATCTTACGGAGAAGGCTAAAGCAGAAGCCTTACCGTTTACAATTGCTACAAGCCCTGACACCCGATGACAAAGTCAAACGCTTTGAATTTTCGGCGCGGTTGCAATAGCTCATGGAAGAGGATGCGTTCAGTGTGAAACTTGTTTTCAGTGATGAAGCAACATTTTTTCTTAATGGTGAAGTGAACAGACACAATGTGCGAGTCTGGGCGGTAGAGAATCGTCACGCATTCGTGCAGAAAATTCGCAATTCACCAAAAGTTAACGTGTTTTCTGCAATCTCACAGTTTAAAGTTTACGGCCCCTTTTTCTTCTACGAAAAAAACGTTACAGGACACGTGTATCTGGACAAGCTGGAAAATTGGCTCATGCCACAACTGGAGACCGACAGCGCCGACTTCATCTATCAACAGGAAGGTGCTCCACCGCACTTCCATCATGATGTTCGGCATTTTTTAAACAGGAGATCGGAAAACCGATGGATCGGTCGTGGTGGAGATCATCATCAGCAATTCATGCCATGGCCTCCATGCTCTCCCGACTTAACCCCATGCGATTTCTTTCTGTGGGGTTATGTGAAAGATTCAGTGTTTAATCCTCCTCTACCAAGAAACGTGCCAGAACTGCGAGCTCGCATCAAAGATGCTTTCGAACTCATTGATGGGGACATGCTGCGCCGAGTGTGGGAGGAACTTGATTATCGGCTTGATGTCTGCCGAATCACTAAAGGGGCACATATCGAACATTTGTGAATGCCTAAAAAACTTTTTGAGTTTTTGTATGTGTGTGCAAAGCATTGTGAAAATATCTCAAATAATAAAGTTATTGTAGAGCTGTGAAATCGCTTCAATCATTTGTAATAACCCTGTACTTGTGATGGACTTTCCACTAATATTGCAATGGCAAGGGAGTTAGGTGCAAATATAATCCTACTGTCTGCTACTTTAAAAGTTTCATGTAATTATCTAATGCAAATAACTCGATGTAAACTCACTCCACCTTGTCAGGAAAGAGCCTTACATTCTTAAATTTCGCGTCTCTAAGCAGACGTATTTCGGAAATTAGGACACTTCATTCATTTAAGTACACTTTTATAATCGACTCGAGTACTCAGTATTTTTTTTAAACAAACATGTGTTTAATTTGTGCTTCAATTTGCTCTTCTTGCGTCTCATATACTTCAGATCACAAACCCGGTACTAGGATTCACCCCTGCAAATGGCGGCGACCAGCTGCTTCAATTAGGGGACAGTTACCTCGCTTCTCCGCTACGGCGTGGTAGGGGCTTGGTCCAGCGCGACACGTGCCTTCACCTGCGTTGTTGACCGTCAAACAGGACCATTCCGTTACTACCACTGTGCCCATCCCTGTACCCTCCAATGCTCGTGGTGTCACCTACCGCCTGTGAGCTGTTATTTTACGTTGACGTCGAACATAGGTGGTGACCACATCAATGTGAACGGCCCGTGTATAATGGTTAGTAAAGGAAGCACGTGGTGAGCGATCGCAGAGGCCGCGCGCGGTCGTCGCCAGCCGCTGCCGCCACCAGCTGCCCCAGGTGTTACGACCGTTAGCACACGCTGGCAGGGCGGCAACAAGTGACTCAGCAGCACTGTGCGCAGGAAGTACTTTGCCACAGCTGAATGGAAGCACACGCTGCAGCAGGTGCGACGGCACCAGGCTTCCGGCTCTGTTACGGCTGGGCGTGACCTGTATCACGCGCGTTGGGTAGTCGTTTCCTCATAGCGGAACACCGGAGGCAGGGCTGAAATGCCGTTGTTCTCGTAGAGTGCGTGAGTAATTTACCCTAACTTTGTACTTAACACACCGAGCAGTTTGGCGCAGTGATGAACTACTAGAGTCGCATTAGGAAGGATGTAGCTTCAAATACTCGTACGGCCATCCAGGTTAACAATTTGACTGCCGGCTAAGTAAACCTTGCCATTCCAATTCTTATCGTTTTTCAGTATTTGCTCCGAAGACTACCCAACAACGAAGACCGATTGAACCCGTCCCTATACGCGATTTCGTGCTTAAAAACGGGAGAAATGGTAGCGTCAAATAGTGGGACTAGTGGCCACAGATTAAGGTTTTCATAGTTTCTGAAAATCGGTCAGGCAAATGCCGCGATGGTTCCTTCAGAGAGAGCATAGCCATTTTTTAACACGCCGCAGACGCCTTCGATTTCCGTATAAACCCATTAGGACTAGGATTCGCCCGATTTCCTTCATTCTCTGCCTGTGACACTACTTTGTCCCCCATACCATGTTATTCCAGTCTTCTTCTTTGGATTATCCTTTTTGGTCACCTAGCCATTTGTGAAGTTTGAACCGATAGATTTAGCGGTTTTGGATATCTTCTGGTACAATTCCTGACAGTTTAAGATCAGTTTTGATCTTGCCAATCCATTCTATCGTGTCCATTTTATCTTTACTACCGTTGTCAAAGAATTCAAGTATTTGTTTTGTAAATCTTCATTCCTTGAAGATGTCCACAGAATCTTAACCTAAGTTTTCTAATGCCACTATGTGTATTGTTTGATTTCATGTTGACCTCTCAGTCGGTATTGTTTGTGTAGAAGTTTTGCGCCTAGAGTTATTCTGCTACAAGAAGCTTATAATTTGTAGAATTCCTTGCCATTTCCGAGACATTTAGCATTCATGTTACCATACTCTCTGACAGTTAACTGCATAATTTGTAAATTGATGTGCCGGCCGAAGTGGCCGTGCGGTTAAAGCGCTGCAGTCTGGAACCGCAAGACCGCTACGGTCGCAGGTTCGAATCCTGCCTCGGGCATGGATGTTTGTGATGTCCTTAGGTTAGTTAGGTTTAACTAGTTCTAAGTTCTAGGGGACTAATGACCTCAGCAGTTGAGTCCCATAGTGCTCAGAGCCATTTGAACCATTTGTAAATTGATGTAAATAAAAATACAGTGTGTCAGTGTAAACGTTCCTACTAAAAGTTTGTGTGTGTGTGTGTGTGTGTGTATATATGTGTGTGTGTATGTATGTATGTGTGTGTGTGTATGTGTGTGTGTATGTGTGTGTGTGTGTCGTGGTGGGGTGTCTAAATATATCTACATCGTTACTCTGCAATTCACAATTAAGAGCCTAACAGAGGGTTCAAGCGCAATGAAAAACGCATTTCTTTCAATGATTGCAGCCCCATTTCACGTTTCATATCCGTGGCACTCTCTCCCTTATTTCGCGATAGTACAAAACGAGCTGCCCTTCTTTGAACTTTTTCGATGTCCTCCGTCAATCCTATCTGATGCTAACCCTCACATAACATCAATACGCCAGGAAAGGACGTACAAGGTTAGTGTTGGCACTCTCTTTAGTAGACGTGTTGCATATGCTTAGTGTTGTGCCAACAACTCGTAGCCTTTGGTTTGCTTTACCCACAACCTTTTCCATGTGAACGTTCCAACTTAAGTTATTCGTAATTGTAATCCCTAAAAATTTAGTTGAATTTACAGTCTTTAGATTTGTGTCATTTATCGTGTAATGGACATTTCGCGGGTTCCTTTTGGTATTCAAGTGGATGACTTCACACTTTTCGTCATTTAGGATCAATTGCCACGTCTTGCCCCATACAGATATCTTTTCCAAACCGTTTTGTGATGCACTCATTGAAACTCTGAAGGTAGTATGGTTAAAATACAGGGAGAGAAAGGTAATTACAAACATGTCACAAATCAGACTGCAGTTATAAGGGTTGAAGGGCGTGAAAGGACAGCAGTTGAGAAAGACGAGAGACAGGCTTGTAGCGTGTCCCTCGTGTTGCTCAATGTGTACACGGAGCAAGAAGTAAAGGATACCAAGTTGAAATCTGCAAAGAAAATTTGGAGGAAGGAGGAATAAAAACTTTGATAAAAACTGAATACAATTTTAGCTGCAAATTTTCAGCTGCAACTCTGTTGCCATTTTCGGAAGGCAACAGAGAACTGCCGAAACCGGTAATCTATGTGACTAAATGATTTTAGCGATCTTGGCGAAAATTTACACACAGCTAAAAATAGCCCCCACGCCGACAACGTCAGGAGTGTATAAAAACTTTGATGTTTACCGACGACGTAGTAATTCTGTCAGAGAGAGCAAAGCACTTTCAGCAGAACTTGGCGGAATGGACAGCGTCTTCAGAGAGGTTATAAGATGCGTATCAACAATAAAACAAAGGTAATGACATTTCGTAGAACAAAATGAGTTGATGCTGAGGGAATTAGATTAGGAAACAAGATACTGTAAGCAGTCGACGGGTTCTGCTATCGGGGCAACAAAATAATTGACGATGGCAAAAGCGGAGAGCATATTAAATGCAGATTGGCAATAGCAAGGAAAAAGTTCCTAAAAAATGAAATTTTTTAACAATGAACATAAATTTTAGGTGTTAGGAAGTCGTTTGAGAAGGTATCTGTATGGGGTGTAGCCCTGTAGCGATGAAAGACATGGACGATAAGCAGCTGAGACAAGAAGACAGAACAATATTTTGAAATGTGGTGCTAGAGAGTAGAGATGGGCAAAGTCGTTCATCCTTGGAAACTAGTTCACTGGTGATCGCCCTATTTTGAGAACCGTTCATTTTTACTCGTTCACCGTTCGCTGTGCTTGGTATATGGTTCTTATGAAAAATAGAAAATTACTAACATAGGTGACTGAAGATGGCAGGCGCTCCCCCCTGGAGTACAGAGATTTTATTCATAACAGAATTCTCACACACTTGCAATTTTCGTGATTCTGCAAAACATCTCGTTTAGCCAACCGTAGCGTTATGTGGCTGATCGCTGTGAAATAATATAAGTTGGCGCACGAAAAACCGGCCCCGAGTACAGATTGTTCGCCAATTACGCACGATTTGTTGACCGCTACGAGCAGAATAGATAAACATGTAATAATTAGGCAGTGGAGAAATAATAAGTAGGCTAATGCAAACAACTTCGAAACAATAGATGACGATTGGTAAGCGACAATGAGCAGCTAGTACTCGGGGCCGATTTTTCGTGCGCCACGCTGTAACACTGAAATAACATTGTAGGAGTTGTTATATTCTCTTTACAAAATGTGACACCAGACACTCTATTATGGAACGCGGGCTTCATTCGGTTGTAAGCCGGTCTGCCTCCCATAACAATGAACGTGCTCTTTTATCTTGGATAAAAAAAAGACTAATGTGTGTCGTGCCGACATCCTTTGCGTATGTAATAACAAAAAATCTTGCCTTTTATCGAAATAGTGAAATAAGGTGATACGCCGTTTGGTTACCTGAAAAGATTTATGTATTACATACCACGTAATTTTATGTAATTTACGTAATTATAAAATACATTTTAACTATCGGTCATGGACGCTGAATAAAATATGAAAAGAACCAGAAGTTCACAGTTCAAAAAAGGTTTGAAACAGATCTAGAATGGGCGTGCGAAGCAAAGGGAACGTACAACAAAAACTCGATACTGAACTATGAGCAGTCGGCAGTGGCCACGCGAAGAAGGGCGAGTCCGGCCGACCGAGACCGAGACAGACGGTAACGGGGCCGAGGTTGGAACGAGACCGTCCAACGTGCCGTTCGGGAAAGAGACGGACCGTTTCCCGTTCCCTGGAACTATAAGTAGAAAGCCGCGAGCCGCGACCGAAGTGTTACTATGAAACAAGCTGCGACATCGTCGCGAAAAAACAGTAACCCGTATATGTAATAAGTTTCCTTTAATTTACGTCTATGGTCACAAACTTTTTGTTAACAGATTACCGATTTCGGTCTTTAATGACCATCATCAGATATGTTTCATAAAAACTAAGTCCTAATGTACTGCTTGACTTAGTTTTTATGAAACATATCTGATGATGGTCATTAAAGACCGAAACCGGTAATCTGTTAACAAAAAGTTTGTGACCTACGTAAATTAAAGGAAACTTGTACTATGAAAGACCATTCGTTAGAAATCGTTCCTCGCTCGTTCCGTTCATCTTGGTGGACCGTTCGTTCGTTCGCGAACGACCCATCTCTACTACAGAATAATGCAGAAGATAAGATGGGCAGATCGCGTAACTAATGAAGAGGCGCTGACTCGAATTGGGGAGAAAAGAAATTTATGGCGCAGCTTGACTAAAAGAAGGGATTGGTTACTAGGAGACGTCATGAGGCATCAAGGAATAGGCATGCATAGGACAGACAAGCATGGAGACCTGCGGTAAAACTACCTTTAATCCTATGGTTAAAATACAGCTGCACGGAGGATTACGTAGAAGGAGGGCTGCTATCGATGGGCGGCCTCTTCGATGGGCCAATTGAATTTCTCTGTTGATACTGAAAACAGGCGCGCACTACCGGTCATTTAAGTGTGCCTCGTGTTGGGTAACACTTGCCGTCTTGTTCGTGAGTTGTTCCACAAAGCCACAGCGAAAAAAGGTAGGATTTGCACTATGTTCTTGCAATCGACTAGCATTTGTGACTGAAACCTCGCACTGATATGGTAATGGTGATTAAATTGGAGCTGCCCTCATTGGAAAGTACGACTCATTCACATCATTCTGTCACATTTACTGTACAAACTTACTCGCTGTGTACGGAGACCAGCTGTTGTCAAACGATGCAGTGCGAGTTGCCTAGGAAGAGCCACCTCGAATTCTGTCTAATCTTAGGTGTAAGTAGGCCACTATGAAAAAATGTGAGTAATACTTTTCACTATATGTTTTCCAATACTATGTAAGTGTTTTGATGATCAGTCTAATGTATTTTCCTTCTTTTACCTTCCAAAACGACATTCTACTTTTAGCCACCTTTGTTTGGAATACATGTTATTCGGTTTCAGACGAGAAAAAAATCTCCTAAAATAAAAAATATGAAATTTATTGGTAGTTACTTAGATGTGTACACTGTTTAACGGCCGTTACATTACTGCCCAATCCTGGAAACTGTCTGGCTCAATGAAAGAAACCAGTCGCCTTGCTTGGGCCGATGACACAAATGTTTATATCTCAAATATTTCATTAACGGTGAATAAGTACAGCTGTAGTGAAATTTAAAACATAAGGTTCAAGTTACACTGAAAATAAAATATTTATTACTATATTCTATTATTTTATTACACATTTTCTTTCGGTGGCCCATTCGTAGTAACCTCCCCCCACAAGCTCTACTACCGTACAGATTAACAAAGCAGCCCTACACACTTCAGATTATCTTTAAGCTAAACGCATGTTTGGGTTTAATTTATGAATTATAGACAATTATCAGCAAATGGTGTGGGCGCAGGAAGTATGATTGTGTAATGATGAGATTGACTGAGCCTATGGCGTTTAGCTTACAGCAGGTACAATGAAGTAATACTGCAGCACATCTAAATGGCTGAAGCAGGCGCAAATTTTCATTACGTTACGCTGCATTGCTTCGACGGACTAGTTTTAACTCTAAATTAGGAACCGGCAGCATATTAGTTCAAAACATAGTTAGCGTAAATTGGAAACTAAAAGCAGACGTACAATTTCGGCGTAAAAGCGCCATGAAATTGATATCGAGCAAGTCGCATTTAACCAGCAAATACACTATACGTTTGTTTTCCAGAAACCTCCCTCGGAGCTGTAACTTGACGCATGTTTCGCAATAAAGATGCAGTTATATCACGACTAACGGTAGCGAACGAATATGCATTTCGTGTGACGCTTCTCTCGCATCTCAAAGTGATTTACAGTGCCTGCAGTAGAAGTACTGGGTGGTTGTTACTGACGTGCAGTCACTCACGGAGGTAGAGTGTGTGTCCTGTAATTATCGTATGACAGAGAAACTCGGTAGATATGCTAATGCGTCAATGCGGAACCGATTTCCCCTGGAAAGAAAATTGGTTCCAATTGTGGCCACGAGGTGCAAATCTGGAACGCTACATTGAATGACGGTATGACATCCACGCAGTCATTCGAGAAGCCATGAAGTGAGTGAACAGTATGGCTATCGAGCAGACAGACCGTTTGTTGTTAGTGAGAGTGATTTATGTGAACGGCAGCAATTACAGTGCTACATTGAGAGAGTATCGCCGAGAAAGGTTTTCAGGGGAGGCCCGATGTCATTAAATGATTTAAAGAAGATAACAATTAAATTCGAAAACTTCGGGCGAGCTTTGTGTGGAAGAGGAAGGCGTCCTATCCCGGCGGAAGTTACTGACGAAAAAATGGTTCAAATGGCTCTGAGCACTATGGGACTTAACAGCTGAGGTCATCAGTCCCCTAGAACGTAGAACTACTTAAACCTAGCTAAGCTAAGGACATCACACACATCGATGCCCGAGACAGGATTCGAACCTGCGACCGTAGCGGTCGCGCGGTTCCAGACTGAAGCGCCTAGAACCGCTCGGCCACAAAGGCCGGCCGGTTACTGACGATGTTACTACTGTTGTAACTGATCACGCAGCACATGTGCTGAGTAATGCTATCGTTCGCGCAGTGTCACGGGAATTGTCCATCCCACCATCAACGTTAAGGAAAGTTTTGCAGTCTATTTTTTCATGAATACAAGATCAAGACTGTGCAGCAACTGAAACTTCATAATCAGCAGTAACGTTCTGAAGTTGTTCTTCGGTTTCTGGCACAGATCGAAGTTGATGACATGTGGCCGGGCAACATTTTATGGAGTGACGATGCACATTTTACACTGAAGGGTGTAAGGAACACACAGAACTACCGAATTTTGGGCATCGTTCGACTGAGTGTTATGTACGAAGAACCACTGCCCTGGCCGTAAGTGGCTGTGTGGTTAGGATCCACAAGCACCTTTGTTCTCGGTTTGCTCGTCTTTGAAGAGAAACACGCAGCGGTCCTGTCGGGTGTACTGCGACGTTAGTACACGTCACCGATCGATTTCTGGTTTGGAAGAGTGCAGCTGTGTGGAAACGACTATTTTCATGCAAGATGGGCACTATCTCATGTCGATGGCCCTGTGAACGTCCTTAATCCAACCTCCTTGAACATGCTATTTCTAGAGGTTTCCTAAAGGCATGACCTGCAAGATTGCCTGGTATAAATCCACGTGACTTTCAAAACTAAACTCCTCCCGAACAGGTCATGAAGGCCCAACGGCATCGACCGGCCGCCGTGTCATCCTCAGCCCATAGGCGTCACTGGATGCGGATGTGGAGGGGCATGTGGTCAGCACACCGCTGCCCCGGCTGTATGTCAGTTTCCGAAACCGGAGCCGCTACTTCTCAGTCAAGCAGCTCCACAGTTTGCCTCACAAGGGCTGAGTGCACCCCGCTTGCCAACAGCGCCCGGCAGACAGGATGGTCATCCATCCAAGTGCTAGCCCAGCCCGACAGCGCTTAACATTGGTGATCTGACGAGAACCGATGTTGCCACTGCGGCAAGGCCGTTGGCTTGCGACTTTTGGTTCTGGGGGTATCTAAAAGAACACAGTCCGTCTCTACCTGATCTAATGGAAACATTGCGTCTCTACCTGATCTGAAGGGCAGTATACAGGAACATGTTGTTCAAATTTCACCGGAACTGCTGCGAGCAACAGCTGGATCACGTCGTTTTACAGATGTAGCATATCGTCGACGTCTCCGGTGCTTATGTTGAACAAATTGCGAAAGCAGCACCTCATTTTCTGCATAACATTTCGAGCATCATTCAAAGAAGAAACAAATGTTTCTCTGGTTTACTTTATTTGTTACTTTCACACAAATCATTTCACTAAAACTTTGACCGTTTTTCTCTAAGAAATTTTGTCTATCTTCATGTTTGTTCAGAAAGCGTAAGATGTGTGTAAATACACTCCTCGAAATGGAAAAAAGAACACATTGACACCGGTGTGTCAGACCCACCATACTTGCTCCGGACACTGCGAGAGGGCTGTACAAGCAATGATCACACGCACGGCACAGCGGACACACCAGGAACCGCGGTGTTGGCCGTCGAATGGCGCTAGCTGCGCAGCATTTGTGCACCGCCGCCGTCAGTGTCAGCCAGTTTGCCGTGGCATACGGAGCTCCATTGCAGTCTTTAACACTGGTAGCATGCCGCGACAGCGTGGACGTGAACCGTATGTGCAGTTGACGGACTTTGAGCGAGGGCGTATAGTGGGCATGCGGGAGGCCGGGTGGACGTACCGCCGAATCGCTCAACACGTGGGGCGTGAGGTCTCCACAGTACATCGATGTTGTCGCCAGTGGTCGGCGGAAGGTGCACGTGCTCGTCGACCTGGGACCGGACCGCAGCGACGCACGGATGCACGCCAAGACCGTAGGATCCTACGCAGTGCCGTAGGGGACCGAACCGCCACTTCCCAGCAAATTAGGGACACTGTTGCTCCTGGGGTATCGGCGAGGACCATTCGCAACCGTCTCCATGAAGCTGGGCTACGGTCCCGCACACCGTTAGGCCGTCTTCCGCTCACGCCCCAACATCGTGCAGCCCGCCTCCAGTGGTGTCGCGACAGGCGTGAATGGAGGGACGAATGGAGACATGTCGTCTTCAGCGATGAGAGTCGCTTCTGCCTTGGTGCCAATGATGGTCGTATGCGTGTTTGGTGCCGTGCAAGTGAGCGCCACAATCAGGACTGCATACGACCGAGGCACACAGGGCCAACACCCGGCATCATGGTGTGGGGAGCGATCTCCTACACTGGCCGTACACCACTGGTGATCGTCGAGGGGACACTGAATAGTGCACGGTACATCCAAACCGTCATCGAACCCATCGTTCTACCATTCCTAGACCGGCAAGGGAACTTGCTGTTCCAACAGGACAATGCACGTCCGCATGTATCCCGTGCCACCCAACGTGCTCTAGAAGGTGTAAGTCAACTACCCTGGCCAGCAAGATCTCCGGATCTGTCCCCCATTGAGCATGTTTGGGACTGGATGAAGCGTCGTCTCACGCGGTCTGCACGTCCAGCACGAACGCTGGTCCAACTGAGGCGCCAGGTGGAAATGGCATGGCAAGCCGTTCCACAGGACTACATCCAGCATCTCTACGATCGTCTCCATGGGAGAATAGCAGCCTGCATTGCTGCGAAAGGTGGATATACACTGTACTAGTGCCGACATTGTGCATGCTCTGTTGCCTGTGTCTATGTGCCTGTGGTTCTGTCAGTGTGATCATGTGATGTATCTGACCCCAGGAATGTGTCAATAAAGTTTCCCCTTCCTGGGACAATGAATTCACGGTGTTCTTATTTCAATTTCCAGGAGTGTATTAATCGGTATTCTGCTGCTAGTAAGAGCATACGGATCAAGAGAAATCAAATGAGGCGTCGGCTATAGATTCAAGGTTCATATTTAACTTAAAATTTTGAAGAGTACTAAAGGATATTTGTCTGCTGCATTTTTATTAAGCACCCTCGTTCTTGTCATACAGTTAAACCTCTTCCACAATGAGTCTTGACTCTGCAGCAGAGTGTGCTCTCAACTGAAATGCGACCGGGACTTTAAACTGAGACCTATAAATTCAGCGGACAAGTACTCTACCCAACTAGTAATACAAGATCGGTTGAGGACCCACCCTCACAGCTTTACGTCCTACAGTCGCTCATGTTCTACTCTCTGAAGTTTTATCCTTTCTTCCAAGAGTGCTAGACCTGGAAGGTACGGTGGGAACTGTGAAGTTTGCAAGGTAGAGATGAGGTATTGCTGGAGAAAAAGGTAATAAGGTGGGTCGCCAATTGTTCTTGCATAGCTTAGCGGGTAGAATACCTGCCCACGAAAGGTGGTTCCACGTTCGAGTCTTATTCTGCCACACCATTTTACATCTGCCAGGAAGTTTTAGTTACATCTTTTTTTGCAAAAACTGGACCTCACACTTGTCAATTTGATGCTCCATTTGTCCATTTCCCACTCTCTGCTTGGTTTCGAAAATTCGCACAGTAATTCATTGTGGATCTTTCCTTAAAATGAATAAGCAAGTTTTTCTTAATTATGGTAATCGCTTTAAAGCAGTTACATATTATTTCAAAACTGTACTTCACGCTGATCCATTTGATATTCATTTTGTCCATTTCCCCACTCTTAATTTGTCTGCGAATAATGGGACAAAAGTTTCCCTCAAAATACTAACTAAATTTTTCTTAATTACCCTGATTACTTTAAATTAATTAAACCATTTTTCCAAAACTAGACCTCGCGCTGATCAATTTGATACTATATTTGTCCGTTTCCTACTGAGTATGAAAACTCTGGCAAAAACCTACTCGGTAATTTTTAGGGGGCTTGTTTTCGTTCCTTTCAAATATTTGACAATCAATCCAAAGCCCGACCTGGAGCACACATGAATAGCAGCACGACTGGACAAGCTACAGCTGCCTGTACGAACAAACTTGAACTTTGACAGGATTGATCAACATACCATAGGATGGAAGTTGTTTAACTCTGCTGCCAATGGAATATCAACAGCACTGCAGTGTTTTATACAATATGGAACAACTGCTTACCGATGTCGAATCACCGGGAGATAAACCATGTAATCAGCTGCAAAAAAAGATCAAAGAGATTTGGAGTTTATTTGACAAGATGGATAGCAGTAGCAGAACCACCTCGAGAAAGGGTTCGACAAGAGAACATCGAGGAGGAAAGCAAGGCTGATTTTCAACATAAGTCGCAGGAAAGGCAAATGCCAGACAGATTCATTGGACGAATCTTCAGGAAATCGTCAACAAAGGAGGTAGCTTACAAAATCCTCGTTCGACCAATATCTGAATATTGCTCGTTAAGTCTGGTATGCGTACCTGATACGACTGATAGAGGAAATAGAGAATATCCAAGGAAGGGCAGCTCGTTTCGTTGCAGGTACATCCAGTAAGAGCGAAAGCATCACGGACATGCTCGGTCAACACCAATGACAGACGCTGCAAGAGAGGCGTTCTGCCTCACGGTGTGGTCTACTGTTAAAGTTCCGAGAGCGTACGTTCCCGGAAGAGTCGACAAATATATTGGTAGAGAGAGATTCGAGCCCACACGGGGAGTTACCGGCAATCGTTCTTCCCGCGAACCATTTGCGAGTGGAACAGGAAAGTGGGCAATGAAAGTGATGTACAAAGCACCCTCCTCCACACTCCGCAAGGTGGCTTGCGGAGTATAAATGTAGAAATTCGGACGGTGGTGGTGGTGATGGTGATGATGATCATGGTGATGATGAGTCGCATTGGGACACTGATGAGTAACTAACTACTGCACTAAGTTCGAGTACACAAGTCTTCAAATAAAACATAAAAATATATAATTAGGAAATGTGAAGGCTCGAATGCTGTCGGGCGGGATTATTTGGCAGTAGTTTAGTTCATAGGTGTAAAGATTGCTGAATATCATTGTAACACAAGACAGGCAGATGGTCGTTTGGTGGTGGGTATTTCTTTCATTTCTACTTCTTCCTGCTTTCTATAATTTCTATATTGCTCTATTGCTAAGACTTTATAAATTAATGTGCATGTTTAACATTATATATTCAATGCCATTTCGAATGAAAAATAAAATGTAAAAAATACAATGACTTGTCTTAGAATCACCAGACTGCACCAGCAATAAATTAATAAAATTATTGAAGTATGTTTATTTTTGTGTATAAAATCAGAATCGATGAAAACGGAATATTAAAGAATAAATCCAGTTTTTGAGAGCAAAATGAGAAAGTAACAGTTACCATCAGCAACAGCTTGGTCCCACGAATATGAAAGAAGCTTCGTATAATTATCTTTTTATAATGTGGCTTCTGATTTGCCTTTTAACGATACTTCTAATACGGAACATAAAGCAGAAACATCAATGAACATCTAGTCTGTAATGACGATTTCCCGCACGACCTAACGTACACATTACCTATTAAAGTGCAAAACATCTAAATCGAAGAAGAAAATGCGGAATAAGTTACCCGGAATTATGATTCAAGAGTCTGACTGTGTTACTAGAGATAAAGTGTTTACTGTAGTGAAATACAGAGGATACGACTCCATAAATTACAACGCAGTTAACATTTATCATGTATATCAGAAAACTGACATATACTGAAGGGAAATTAACAGATCCAATACCAGTAAATAAAATGATAGGGTAGGCAGTGGTTTACCAGCTACATTATTCAATATTCACGTTCAAAGGAGATTTTACAATTGACCCAGGGCGTTACCTGAATAGTCCAAAGCTACTGAATTCACGCTTTATGCTGATAGCCTCATCCTGACTTTTAGAAAAGAGAATAACCCACAAAGCGTATTACATGTTCTAAAGAAATATTTACTAGATTTGAATTGAAAAAAAAAATCCTATAACTGAAACGCACAAACTAACATCATTCTCACCTTCCTCTATATATAACCAAAACAGCATCAGCGCGGGTGTGTTAAATGCATGACCGCGTATGATATGTCCATGGCAATATCCATCTTGTGAATTGTAACGACCTAACGACCTAACACCAGGGATTGATCAACGTTTTTTTTTTAGCTTTGTGGTCCAGCTAATTAAGCGAGATGATAGCTACTACAGTCCACTGTTCCTCAGTGGACACACAGTAGATATGATTATCCTCTCAGTTGTTGATTCCAGATTTTCGATATCAACAGACTCACTTGAAAGGCTGATAAATAACAACACATTATAGATTGTATGTATTTAAGTTGCTGAACAAATAAACACAAAAACGCCTCACTATTGTTAGTGAGAATGGCTAACGAGCCAGGTGTCAATGGTTGTCACACACCTGTATACACGCGCAACTTCAACTCCAAGAGCTGTTGGCGTCAGGACAGCATCTCTTTACTAATGGGATCAAATACCTCATGACGTCTGGCTCAAAAGTCGGGATAAACACTGTTGATTGCTGGAGGCCAGCTACGGATATAAATAAATAAAGAGGAGTTATGAAGAGTGTCCAGAATATTGTTTCCTTAGGTATGGAATCTCTAATTATTAAGTTTTTGTTAACCATGTTTTGCTTGACCACAAAAATATATGTTTATACAAAAAAAGCTGATAAAGTTCATATAGAGAAGATCGCATACATTCTTTACTTTTGACAAACGGTTTCGCTTGATATTATTGTCATTTTTTTGTTTTCAAAAATTTTTTGTTACAAAACGTGTTCATTGACAAACCATTGTATAATGTGTTGCGTTTCATCCACCATAATGACAATTTTGAAGACTAGAAGATGATAGTTAATGTCTGTCTAAAACGGTTGTCAAAAATAAGGAAGAGTTAATGCGATCTTAGCTATAGAATGTCTTTCACCACGTAAAACAGATTGCATCTTCTAATTTCTTGCCATGGGGAAATTAAAAGATAAAAAAATAAATCTGCAAAAACATTCTCGGAATGGTGAACTGATGTATGTCAGTCGTTTGGGTTATTTACGTCCAGATAGTTTTGTTAACATTTGCCTGAGTTTAGTGTACATAAAGCTATTAAATGTTTCAATGGATTAATTTCAATCACTTAAGTATTTGTTCAAACATAGCCCACTAACTGTATCCGTTTACCTGTGCCGAAGCGGTTTCACAACTTGTGTCGCCTGCGGAAGCACATTTACTCTGAAACGTAATGTAATCAAAGTGATGAACACTTCACGTATAAATCACCACATTTCAACTACGGTGCAATTAGTTTAATGAAGCAATCACCCACAATGCCTGTTATACCACTGTGTACACTGTACGCAAAATAGAACTACAGAGGAAGCTCGTTTATCTGGCTCCCATTAATCGGGATCTCTGTTTCATATGGACTGATATTTTTTCCAGTACAGTGACTGCAGTAAGTATATAGTATTTGATAATCCCGTAGTAATAGCGGCAAATATCGACGACGACGATTATTAAATTTTAATGCAGCCAACCGCCATAACGGATTTTGACACGGTATCAGTTAGCAAGTTAACAATGGGCTGTACATTTCTGTATTGCCCCGGATGTTGCGAGTGTAAAATCAGATCAAAGAAAAAGAAGGTGGTTGCGTCAGTGGAAAAAATGCGATATGTGGGTTTGGCTAAGGACACGTACTGGAAAACATCGCTGCTGAAATGTCAGATTCGAAGAATACCTGGACAGAAATTAAAGCCTTCCATTTCAAAATGCTGTCCTCTCATACCAAGTTGGAGCCTAATTATAGGGCATTATACCAACAAAAAGCCAGCTACGCAGCCGAAGAAAAGGATGGTTTATTTGGAGCACCTCGGTCGAACCACTACTACTACCGCCTGCGTGATAGTGCTGCACATGAACGACATATGAATATGGCTGAAAAGAAACTTATTACCGTAATTATTTCAATGTACAAAAGTCACTAATATTTTCAGTGTCTGGTCTAAATTTATGAGAAGCTTTATGTCTAATTTGTGTGCATACGCCTGCGCTTATAGCATTTAACACATGTCAGTCTAATTATTTTGTGAATTTCCGGATTAGCCGCATTTTCAGTTATCCGGATGAGCACAGCTGTAGCATCAAAAATATCCGAAGACCCCTGAGGAACGTAGAATTAACCAGTGGATGTCACGCGACGTTGACCCGCCAATGTAAGGAGTCATAGCAGGGTGGCCGGCAGTAGAGCTCAGAGACGGAACGTGACTAGTCATTGGAGATCACCCTTCTGACGTTGTCCAAGTCTGCTGTCGATGTGATTGTGTAGTGGAAACGCGAAGGAACAATCACAGCTAAATTAAGACTAGCCAGACCTCACGTACAGTTGAATAGGGACCGTCGAGCATTGTGGAGGATGGTTCTCAGAAATGGCATGAAACAGATGAAGAAATCACTCCTGAGTTACAAAGTGGTATCAACAGTCTATCTAGCACAATGACTGTGCTTGGGGAGTTTGACTGATGGGGCTACTAAGTGCTATACCACCTACTGCACTCCACTCACTTAAGCCCTCGTGAGCTCAACTCGATTTCTAAACTGAAGGAAACACTTCACGGCATTCGCTTCAGAACTGCTACAAAATCGTCGAGCAGTAGACCGCGCCGCTCGAACTGTCAAAACAGCTGGCACTGCTAAGAGTATCCTACGACTTCCACATCGCTGGCAACGGGTTATACACAATGCTGGTGGCTACTTTGAAGATCAGTAAACCTTTGAAACACGTATCTATTTTGCACGAGCTGTAAATAAATAGTTTCCACTATTAAAGTTCCAACCTTCTTAATTACATATGCAAGACCTCTAAGCTGACTGCTTTCACATCATTAGAATATAAAAAACGTTCAAATGATATATGAAAGATGTAACTAACTCTTGTGTCGAGCTAGAATGCTTTGGTAACGTCTCCCCTCCCCTCTCCCTACCTTGGCTCCATTTTCGCGATGTGAATGAGTTACTGGACATTATCATGATGTCTTGCGATCCATGGACGATGGGCAACAGGCAGGTTCCATTTTGCTACATTTCCATAAAGCGTTTGACACGATGCTCCCCTGCAGACTGTTAAAGCAACAGATGGAACAGTTGGAATAGGTTCCCACATAAGTGAGTGGCTTGATAATGCTGTGTGTACGGTAAGGTGTCATCGTTGGGTAACTGTCATGATGACTTTGCCAAAGTTTCTGGTTGGTGTGATGAATGGCAGCTACATCTAAATATAGAAAAATGTAAGTTAATTTGGCTGAGTAGGAAAAACAATCACGTAACTTTCGAATACAGCATCAGCAATGTGATGCTTCACATAATGACATCGATTAAATATCTGGGAAAGTGATATGAAATGGAACGAGCACCTAAGTATGGTTATAAGGAAGACGCATGGTCGACTTCGGTTTATTGCGAGAATTATAGGAAAGTGTGGGACATCCATTAAGGAGACCGCATATAGAACACTAGTGGGACCCATTCTTGAGTAATGCTTGAGACATGGGATCCTTGCCAAAGGACGACACCGAGGAAGGCTGCTATTTTTGTTCCCGGTAGTAAAGAAAATTTGGAAATTTGTGGTAATGGCTTATGGGACCAAACTGCTGAGCTCACTGGTCCCTAAGCCTACACACTACTTTATCTAACTTAAACTAATTTACGCTATGGACAACACACACACCCGTGCCCGAGGGAGAACTCGAACCTCCGACGGTGGAAGCCGCATGGACCGTGACAAGCCGCCCAGACCGCATGGCTACCCCGCGCGGCAGTAGTAAAGAGATGGTTCGTTAAGTCAAGTGGGAATTTCTGGAGGAAAGGTGACGTTCTTTTCGGGGAACATTGCTGAAAACATTTAGAGAACTGGCATCTGAAACTGCAGACCGATTCTACTGCTGTATGGGAATGCAGGCTTTCTCGGCGAATTTCGATGATGAAGTCTTCTCACGAATCTGTAGCTAAACGCTAATAGCTGTCACCACAAAGCACAACGCGAATCTATGCTCACCTCCCCATTACTGTGGCGCACAGAGCAGAGACATATGCGACAAGGAGAGCCTACCCTTCGGGTTGCAGCATCTGAGGGGAAACTTTCGCAAGAACTGTTCATTTTTGGAACACAACCTACGACCAGCTTAGTGACAGAAGTGATGACACTTTCTGCAGGAACTGACCATCATTTAGCAGGACAATGCTCAAGCAAGTACAGTGCAAGCTGTTACTGATTTGTTTGACTGATGGGACTGCTAAGTGCTTTACCACCTACTGCACTACGCTGACTTAAGCCCTCGTGAGTTCAACTCGATTTCTAAACTGAAGGAAATACTTCACGGCATTCACTTCAGAAATGCTACAAATTCGTTGAGCAATAGACCGTGCCGCTCGAACTGTCTGCACGACTGCACTGCTAAGAGTATCCTCCGACTACCACATCGCTGGCAACGGGCTTTACACAATGCTGATGACTACTTCGAAGGTCAGTAAAACTTTGAAACACGTATCTATTTTGTACGAGCTGTAAATAAATAGTTGCCGCTAGTAATGTTCCAACCTTCGTACTTGGCCCAATGAAAGACAAAGTAGGACTGGAGTTTTACTCTTCGCGAGTGTGGGAAGCAAAGCATGGGCCAAACGCAACGGTGTATTTCGCAGCGAAGCTCAGAACATGTGAGAAGCTGTAGTTGTAATATTTGTGGCTTTACATTCACCTACAAGAAGCTATTCTTACAGCAGTTGGTAAGGCAGTAGTGGGAAGATGACGTAATGCGGTGTGAGGTACCGGTGACAGATGGTATATTCGGTACGTGTGTCGTGAGAAAGATCGCCAACATTGCGGTCCATCTCCACGATTGGCTGCTGCATTCGGAAGTAGAGCGCCAAAAGGATAAGCTTCTGTTATAAACATTACAAAACGTAAAAGTAAATTTAATTCCATTTCATATTAAAGCATCTCTCAATGGCAGGCCGTCATTCCATTATCTCAAAGTGTTAATTACCAGCAGGATAATGAACAACTGCTAAACCAAAAGGCAGACGAAGCATTACTGAGATCTTCGGATCGCGCCTAACTCGCGTGGTGCGAGGTGGTTCGGCTGCAATATCAGAGATAGTTTGACAGTAATTGCGCAAATAAGCAGTTCATTCTTTTTGATGAAAGTGTGAAGAACGGAAATTATTTGTGATTTATAAAGAGGACCAAAAGTGTGCAGTTTCTCCTATTCTGCCAGTAAAAAGTGAGTGGCATCCCGTGTAAACAAATGAGATCAAAATTTAATTATTTTTACGATAACAGTGCATAGCTAACAGTTTATCAGAGCCTCAAGATAACCGACTTGCGACTTACGTGCCGTTTTCTGCGCAAGGGACAACAACTATAGAAGACTGCAGGTTGGTGAACATTAATCAGAACTTATGCATTCTACTCAGGGTGGTGAAAGCGGCTAGACACCTCGCGTGTTCCGCAATCTTAGAACAAATGAGATCAGACACATCATCTGTGGTAACTCAGAGGAGGTATGAACGAGGGAAATTTTGGACAGACGCGATTTATCATACGCTTGCCGTAAAGCGTTCGCCTCCGTCAAACTGACAAATCTGCAGTGGCAGAGCACAGCCTCAGCGAAGGTCATACGTTTCATTTTGAACAGGCAGAGTTGTTGCGCCGGAGAAACGAGTTCTTGGATTCGATCATCAAAGAGGCTGTGGAGATACGGGTCCATGATGATCTTGTTAACACAGATATCGGTTTTCAACTGAGCTCTTTATGATACACTACTGGCCATTAAAATTGCTACACCACGAAGATAACGTGCTACAGACGCGAAATTTAACCGACAGGAAGACGATGCTGTCATATGCAAATGATTAGTTTTTCATAGCATTCACACAAGGTTGGCGCCGGTGGCGACACCTACAACGTGCTGGCATGAGGAAAGTTTCCAACCGATTTCTCATACACAAACACCAGTTGACCGGCGTTGCCTGGTGAAACGTTGTTGTGATGCCTCGTGTAAGGAGGAGAAATGCGTACCATCACGTTTCCGACTTTGATAAAAGTCGGATTGTAGTCTATCGCGATTGCGGTTTATCGTATTGCGACATTGCTGCTAGCGTTGGTCGAGATACAACGACTTGTTAGCAGAATATGGAATACGTGGGTTCAGGAGGGTAATACGGAACGCCGGGCTGGATCCCAACGGCCTCGTATCACTAGCAGTCGACATGACACGCATCTTATCCGCATGGCTGTAACGGAACGTGCCTGAGTCAACAGATGGGCACGTTTGCAAGACAACAACCATCAGATCGAACAGTTCGACGACGTTTGCAGCAGGATGGACTATCAGCTCGGAGACCATGGCTGCGGTTACCCTCGACGCTGCATCACAGACAGGAGCGCCTGCGATGGTGCACTCAACGACGAACCTGGTTACACGAAAGGCAAAACGTCATTTTTTCGGATGAATCCAGATTCTGTTTACAGCATCATGATGGTCGCATCCGTGTTTGGCGACATCGCGGTGAACGCACGTTGGAAGCGTGTATTCGTCGTCGCCATACTGGCTTATCACCCGGTGTGATGGTACGGGGTGCCATTGCTAACACGTCTCGGTCACTTCTTGTTCTCACTGACGGCATTTTGAACAGTGGACGTTACATTTCATATGTGTACGACCCGTGGCTCCACCCTTCATTCGATCCCTGGGAAACCCTACATTTCAGCAGGATAATGCACGACCGCATGTTGCAGGTCCTGTACGGGCCTTTCTGGATAGAGAAACATGTTCGACTGCTGCCCTGGCCAGCACATTCTCCAGATCTCTCACCAAATGAACACGTCTGGTCAATGGTGGACGAGCAACTGGCTCGTTACAATACGCCAGTCAGTACTTTTGATGAACTGTAGAATCTTGTTGAAGCTGCATGGGCAGCTGTACCTGTACACGCCATCCAAGCTCTGTTTGACTCAATGCGCAGGCGTATCAAGGCCGTTATTACGGCCAGAGGTGGCTATTCTGGGTACTGATTTCTCAAAATCTATGCACCCAAATTGTAATCACATGTCAGTTCTAGCATAATATATTTGTCCAATGAATACCCGTTTATCATCTGCATTTCTTCTTGGTGTTGAAATTTTAATGGCGAGTAGTTTATACAGCGCTAGCAAGAACGCGTCAAGAGCACTGATGTGAAATGGCCGAAGGCAGCGGATGGAATACATATACATGACAGTACTCCGACGCGACGCCATTGACTCTCCAGCACGCAGGGAGGGCCCCCGCCATGGTCCGCGACCCCCCACCCCGACTACCGTTTACGTCACACCTTCCGGAGGCGAGCGATTGACCCGGCCGTTGCACACGAGGCACAGGAAGCTGCAGTCCAGCGTGTACAAACATACGAATTTCACGCGTACCCCATACTTCGCCTGAGGATGACGGTTAGAAAACTTGTCGAATCGTTACGATAGAACGATTCCTTGTCTCGGCTGGTAAGCCGAGAACGCTTCAAGGGCGATTGTACCAAGGTACGATTCGCATCAGGACCACGAAGATAAGAGAAATTAGAGCCCTATGTAGGTGTACAGGCAGTCACGTTTTCCTCGTTCTATTTGCGAGTGAACGGGGAAGGAAGTGACTAGCAGGAATATGTATTTACCCTACTGGCCATTAAAATCGGTACACCAAGAAGAAATGCAGATGATAAACTGGTACTCATTGGACAAACATATTATACTATAACTGACATGTGATTACATTTTCACACAATTTGGGTGCATAGATCCTGAGAAATCAGTACCCGGAACAACCACCTCTGGCCGTAATAATGGCCTTGATACGCCTGGACATTTAGTCAAACAGAGCTTGGATGGCGTGTACAGGTACAGCTGCCCATGCAGCTTCAACACGATACCACAGTTCATCAAGAGTAGTGACTGGCGTATTGTGACGAGCCAGTTGCTCGGCCACCATTGACCAGACGTTTTCAATTGGTGAGAGATCTGGAGAATGTGCTGGCCAGGGCAGCAGTCGAACATTTTCTGTATCCAGAAAGGCCCGTACAGGACCTGCAACACGCGGTCGTGCATTATCCTGCTGAAATGTAGGGTTTCGCAGCAATCGAATGAAGGGTAGAGCCACGGGTCGGAACACATCTGAAATGTAACGACCACTGTTCAAAGTGCTGTCAATGTGAAAAAGAGATGACCGAGACGTGTAACCAATGGCACCCCATACCATCACGCCGGGTGATACACCAGTATGGCGATGACGAATACACGCTTCCAATGTGCGTTCACCGCGATGTCGCCAAACACGGATGCGACCGTCATGATACTGTAAACAGAACCTGGATTCATCCGGAAAAATGACGTTTTGCCGTTGCTGCACCCAGGTTCGTCGTTGACTGCACCGTCGAAGGCGCTCCTGTCTGTGATGTAGCGTCGAGGGTAACCGCAGCCATGGTCTCCGAGCTGATAGTTCATGCTGCTGCTAACGTCTTCGAACTGTTCGTGCAGGTGGTTGTTGTCTCGCAAACGTCCCCATCTGTTGACTCAGGGATCGAGACGTGGCTGCACGATCGGTTACAGCCACGCGGACAAGATGCCTGTCACCTCGACTGCTAGAGATACGAGGCCGTTGGGATCCAGCACGGCGTTCCGTATTACCCTCCCGAACACACCGATTCCATATTCTGCTAACAGTCGTTGGATCACGACCCACGCGAGAAGCAATGTCGTGATACGATAAACCGCAATCGCGATAGGCTTCAATCCGACCTTTATCGAAGTCGGAAACGTGATGGTACGCATTTCTCCTCCTTACACGAGGCATCACAACAACGTATCACCAGGCAACACCGGTCAACTGCTGTTTGTGTATGAGAAATCGGTTGGAAACTTTCCTCATGTCAGGACGTTGCAGGTGTCGCCACCGGTGCCAACCTTGCGCGAATGCTCTGAAAAGATAATCATTTGCATATGACAGCATCTTCTTCCTGTCGGCTAAATTTCACGTCTGTAGCACGTCAATTACGTGGTGTAGCAGTTTTAACGGCCAGTAGTGTAGATCTAGATAGCAGCTGTGCAGTGAGTGTCGATCAGAATGAGCAGAGAGTACGAATGGTCGCCCGCGGGGGAGCTCGGCAACTCACCGTGCGTCGGTCGGAGCGGGCGCGCCGCCGCCGCGGGGTGGACTGTGGACCATCCTGCCAGTCCGCTCTGCCACAGGCGAGCCCCACGCCCCCAGCCCTTATCTGCTCGTGTGTGGGGTCGCTGCCGGCGCAGCCGCTGTCCTGTCACCGCCGGTGCGGCTCAAAGCGGCCTTATCGCGCGGGACCGCTCTGCCTACAGGCGCACAACGGGACCGCGTAACGAGCTTCATTTCACCCCTGACCCGCGATTATACCACTGCGACTACGTTTCCTGTCTCTTCGCTCATAAGCCGCCTCCACACGAGACGCTGACGTGAAACTGTACGAGTTTTGTGACGTTGTAACGCCGGAAATGCATATCCTCCTATTTTCATCTATTGTACTATAATTTTTTTTTCCTTATTTTGTTACCTGAAGATATGACATTTCTGTGTCTTTATATATTGTAATTGTTTTGCTATTTGTATATATACGCTTTTGTGTCTATGTATAATTGTTTTGTTTTGTAAATATTATTTGTATTTTTACGCTGGGTCTTGCCTAGGGAAAACTATGCTATCGAACGATTACATCGATAGGTCGTGCGGAGAACCAAAGTGTTTAGGATCTTTGGTAGTTTTACCTCTGCCGCGTGGAGCGCGGGCAGAGCATAGTCTGGCTGGAATAGAGCGGTGGAGCACGTGTGTTGAGTGACGCTCCCGCGAGTTGCCGCGCTTCCGGGGTTTGGCAGCATGTAATTGCGCTCGACTTGCTATGATAGTTTCTGGCACGGTGTCACGAAACATTAGCCGGCACACATCACGAGCCCGTTTCGCCTGGTGACCGTGTCGAGAAGAAAGCGCGCCAACATCCAGCTTTTGCAACAAGGAAGACTGAAAGCGCGTAAAGTTTTAGAACTTTATGGCAGACCTCAGCTTTTCAAACTATTCCATTAGCATCACTGAAATACAGCAGGTTAGCATGAGCCTTTGTTACTCATTGTCCCAATTGCATTACCAAGCAGGGTCCCTTCCTTTTCCGAAACGAACTCGAGTGTCATTGAAATTCAAACGCCAGCATTAAAGTAATATAATTCGATTTCACTGCTTTAATTTCAAAGTTCAGTTAAGGTATTCATAGCTGGCTACAATATTTAGATTAAACAAGCGCAAATTAAGAGTGCGAGTTTTGTTACCATATTTTAGCTTACCTGTGACTGCAGCTCAGCTTGGTACGTACTGAATTGTACTATTGTTAATTGTTCAGAATCGTTTAATTCAAGTTCAAACTTAAATCTCTTATTTCTAATTTGCGTAGATTCAAGTAGCTTTTGAAATGATTGTTGAGGTAACCCACGACTAACCTTATTTTACTGAACTTCGTAGTGCTTCAGAAACAAAGTTCACTATTAATTTCAGTCACTAAATTAACTTTCAATTTTGCGGTTTTATTAATTCTTTTGCTAAATTAAGTCAGAGTGTAGCGAAATTTATTACTTCTGACAAACATTCAGTTTTCACACAACGCATGTCAACCTTCAGTTGCCACGCTTTTAGTGCTAATTATATGTGCAATAACCTTTCTTTTTCAGTTGTTATAGTAGTTGTCCATAGGACTGGCGACCGTAATTTTCCCCAAATCCCAAATATCTAATTAACGCCAGTTAATTGTTAACGCAACGACCGCACATTTGCTTTCTTTATTAACTTTGCCCCTTTCCAAAATTAATTTCCACTCGTTTCATTTGCATTTTTCCTTTCATTTAGATGTGACCTTTCCTCCCTCTTTACCGACAGACTAACTTCGGTGACGATTGCTTTTCCCAAATTTCCATTAGGTACACGTGGTTTAATTTTTACTGTCATTAAGGTCGATAAGTGAGGGGGAGGTTACAACGTCACTTCCTGCTGTTTCACACCGAGGAGCCATTTCGTCACATGAAACAAAAAGTTAGTTCTACGTACAGTTGCTCTACCAAAACTGCGATTCGGTAAGATTTGGTACAGTACATAAATGATGGTAGCATTACCGGTACTATTGGTAACGTTGTTAAGGTAAGTAACGTAAATGGATGTGTGTGAGAGAAATCGGGAACCGACGACTTCTCTTTGTTTTTGTTGCCGGCCGCAGTGGCCGTGCGGTTCTAGGCGCTTCAGTCTGGAACCGCACGACCGCTACGGTCGCAGGCTCGAATCCTGCCTCGGGCATGGATCTGTGTGATGTCCGTAAGTTAGTTAGGTTTAAGTTGTTGTACCTTCTGGCGGACTAATGACCTCAGAAGTTAAGTCCCAGAGTGCTCAGAGCCATTTGAAACATTTTTGTTTTGTTTTTGTTTGTAGTTTGTTTTGCACATAATTAGAACCACACTTCTTTCCGTGTTTGTCCAAATTGTATTCCACATGCTTACAAAATATAAACTGCATTTCAGAAGTAATATAAATTAGCTGATTAAGTAACTACTCAGCTTCTATGAAATCAAAATAATTACTTGCCATGCAATTGCAGTTTATATGCACACAAACAAAAAACCTATTTAATTATTGTTGTTATTTTGTACTCGACAGAACGTTTTCCATCACGATCAAAGATCCTTTTATTATCATTAAGTGCGAATGTTGTTTATGAATAGCAGAAACATATATTAAATACACGCTCTACGAAATATTGAAACAATGGTTGATATATTTTAGTTTTGCGTTATGTTATTTTACTTTTTCTTGAGGAAAATGCGGTACTAGCACTGTATCATAAACTTAATAGAAGTTTTTTTCGTTTTCACTTCAACACCCTCTATTTCACGTTACGAATCAATAATTTTCGAATAAAATATAAAGTAAACATTGAGATTTTCAATTTTTCTATAAATACTGTGTAACAGACGGGGAGGATAACTACACTCCTGGAAATTGAAATAAGAACACCGTGAATTCATTGTCCCAGGAAGGGGAAACTTTATTGACACATTCCTGGGGTCAGATACATCACATGATCACACTGACAGAACCACAGGCACATAGACACAGGCAACAGAGCATGCACAATGTCGGCACTAGTACAGTGTATATCCACCTTTCGCAGCAATGCAGGCTGCTATTCTCCCATGGAGACGATCGTAGAGATGCTGGATGTGGTCCTGTGGAACGGCTTGCCATGCCATTTCCACCTGGCGCCTCAGTTGGACCAGCGTTCGTGCTGGACGTGCAGACCGCGTGAGACGACGCTTCATCCAGTCCCAAACATGCTCAATGGGGGACAGATCCGGAGATCTTGCTGGCCAGGGTAGTTGACTTACACCTTCTAGAGCACGTTGGGTGGCACGGGATACATGCGAACGTGCATTGTCCTGTTGGAACAGCAAGTTCCCTTGCCGGTCTAGGAATGGTAGAACGATGGGTTCTATGACGGTTTGGATGTACCGTGCACTATTCAGTGTCCCCTCGACGATCACCAGTGGTGTACGGCCAGTGTAGGAGATTGCTCCCCACACCATGATGCCGGGTGTTGGCCCTGCGTGCCTCGGTCGTATGCAGTCCTGATTGTGGCGCTCACCTGCACGGCGCCAAACACGCATACGACCATCATTGGCACCAAGGCAGAAGCGACTCTCATCGCTGAAGACGACACGTCTCCATTCGTCCCTCCATTCACGCCTGTCGCGACACCACTGGAGGCGGGCTGCACGATGTTGGGGCGTGAGCGGAAGACGGCCTAACGGTGTGCGGGACCGTAGCCCAGCTTCATGGAGACGGTTGCGAATGGTCCTCGCCGATACCCCAGGAGCAACAGTGTCCCTAATTTGCTGGGAAGTGGCGGTGCGGTCCCCTACGGCACTGCGTAGGATCCTACGGTCTTGGCGTGCATCCGTGCGTCGCTGCGGTCCGGTCCCAGGTCGACGGGCACGTGCACCTTCCGCCGACCACTGGCGACAACATCGATGTACTGTGGAGACCTCACGCCCCACGTGTTGAGCAATTCGGCAGTACGTCCACCCGGCCTCCCGCATGCCCACTATACGCCCTCGCTCAAAGTCCGTCAACTGCACATACGGTTCACGTCCACGCTGTCGCGGCGTGCTACCAGTGTTAAAGACTGCGCTGGAGCTCCGTATGCCACGGCAAACTGGCTGACACTGACGGCGGCGGTGCACAAATGCTGCGCAGCTAGCGCCATTCGACGGCCAACACCGCGGTTCCTGGTGTGTCCGCTGTGCCGTGCGTGTGATCATTGCTTGTACAGCCCTCTCGCAGTGTCCGGAGCAAGTATGGTGGGTCTGACACACCGGTGTCAATGTGTTCTTTTTTCCATTTCCAGGAGTGTATATAGAATAAAAATGATGGGTAGGTTACCTGGCCCTTTATGTGATGGTTCAAATGGCTCTGAGCACTATGGGACTTAACATCTATGGTCATCAGTCCCCTAGAACTTAGAACTACTTAAACCTAACTAACCTAAGGACATCACACAACACCCAGCCATCACGAGGCAGAGAAAATCACTGACCCCGCCGGGAATCGAACCCGGGAACCCGGGCGCGGGAAGCGAGAACGCTACCGCACGACCACGAGCTGCGGGCGACCCTTTATGTGATCAAAGGCATCCGGACACCTGGCCGAAAATGACTTACAAGTTCATGGTGCTCTCCATCGCTAATGCTGGAATTTAATATGGTGTTGGCCCACTCCTAGCTTTGATGACAGTTTCCACTCTCGCAGGCATACGTTCAATCAGGTGCTGGAGTGTTTCTTGGGGAATGGCAGCACATTCTTCATGGAATGCTGCACTGAGGAGAAGTATCGATGTCGGTCGGTGAGGCCTGGCACAAAGTCGGCGTTCCAAAACATTACAAAGGTGTTCTATAGAATTCAGGTCAGGATTCTGTGCAGGCCAATCCATTACAGGGATGTTATTGTAGTGTAACCATTCCGCCACAGGAGGTGCATTATGAACAGGCGCTAGATCGTGTTGAAAGATGCAATCCCCTTCCCAGAATTGCTCTTCAACATTGGGAAGCAAGAAGGTGCTTAAAACATCACTGTATGCCTGTGCTGTGATAGTGCCACGCAAAAAACAAGAGGTGCAAGCCCCCTCCTTGAAAAACACGACCACATCATAACACCACCGCCACCGAATTTTATTGTTGGCTCTACACACACTGGAAGATGCCGTTCACCGGGCATTCGCCATGCCCAGACCCTACCACTGGATCGCCAGGTTGTGTACAATGACCTGTCAATCCACACAACGTTTTTCCACTGTTCAATCGTTCAATGTTTACGCTCCTCACACCAAGCGAGGCGTCGTTTGGCATTTACCGGCGTGATGTGTGGTTTATGAGCAGCCACTCGACTATGAAATCCAAGTTTTCTGACTTCCCGCCTGACTGTCATAGTACTTGCAGTGGATCGTGATGCAGTTTGGAATTCCTGTGTGATGGTCTGGATAAATGTTTGCCTATTACACATTACGACCATCTTCAACTGTCGGCGTTCTCTGTCAGTCAACAGACGAGGTCGGCCTGTACGTTTCTGTGCTGTACGTGACCCTTCACGTTCCCACTTCACTACCACATCGGAAACAGTCGACCTAGGGATGTTTAGGAGTGTGGAAATCTCGCGTATAGGCGTATGACACAAGTGATACCCAATCACCTGACCACGTTCGAAGTCCATGAGTTCCGGGGAGCGCCCCATTCTACTCGCTCACGATGTGTAATGACTATCGAGGTCGCTGATGTGGAGTACTTGGCAGTAGGTGGCAGCACAATGCACCTAATATGAAGAAAGTATGCTTTGGGTGTACCCGGATACTTTTGATCGCATAGTGTATATCCTCACTCAGTTTGTATACGGTTCACTGCTTCCCATTTCCGTGGGAATCCAGTAAGACAATGATAGCATACGCAAAGAGCTCGAAATGAGGTTATGTCCGATAAGTATGCAACACCCCTAACGTACAGGTAAAGCGGTTACGATTTTCGCTGAGCAAAGCTACTGGGAAAGCTATCGTAGTCTACGCTTGCTTATGATAGTCTGTGGTAGCCGACGCTAATTTTACATCTCTGTATCCGCGATATTTCGGCAGCATGCATCGTAAAGTAAAACCAATAATAAGCAAGAACGAGCTATACGCCACAAACAAAACTTGCGAGACGTCATTTTCAATTTGTCATTTTCACCTGAAGTTTGTACTGGTGTTTTCTTTATTATAACTTATTCCGTATTAATATACTTCTAAGCACGAACACATTCAGGATCTCTCGAAAACGCTTCGTTACTCGTACGATTTGCTGTAATAAAATGAGGAAAAACGTATTTAGTTATTTTCGTATTTTAACTCGCGTGTTACGAAAGTACGGCGTTTTAAGGCAACGGCATATTGAAGACTCGTCAAAATCGTGTCGTTTTTGGTAGGATTTGTTACAATTAAATACAAATTAACAACATATGGGCGCGTTCGCGTCCCGCTGTATCCAACGCATTTTCTAAAGCGTTCTGCGACTTTTTTTTATTAAATTAATAGAAATAATTTCTGTAATATTTGATAAGTGCGCTGCCTCTCAGGAGCAAGTCTGTCCGATTTTCTGAAGTTGTATAATATTCTTACTGACTGGAACATTTGTTTTTGTCTTATAACGATTTGTAGGTTATTGAAGCTTTTATTTATGTATACTACAGACAAAACAACATGATCAGCATATGGATAAGGGAGGAGCTAACATAGCAATTTTATGCACGTTCGTGTTTGCGAGCCAAATAGAGCCGACAACTGCCACTGGAGAGCACTGTGACCGCCAAACAAATTAACCAGCCCGTCCTGCGTGACGATGGCGCTGTCTCTCTTGAGATCGGATGCCCTGTCCACATACACGTCATCATCAGATGCCTCGTCCCGTATGAGAAGGACTTTAGTTTGTGTAAAAGAGAGAGAGAGAGAGAGAGAGAGAGAGAGAGAGAGAGAGAGAGAGAGAGAGAAAGAGAGAGAGAGAGAGAGATTCATGAATATTTTTTATGTGTTACAAAAACGGTAAGTTTTGTCTTCTTTTGGAAACAACGTCGGCTGCCAGTTTCACCTGCCATTGTTTCAAAATACGGATACGAATTATTTACAGAAGGTGGGAAAGACTGGTAGAAGCCAACTCTGGGAACACGAGAGGCAGTACTGATCTTGCAACGTATCTTAGAAGATAAGACACGAAAAGGCAAACATTCGTTTATAGCATCTGTAGATTTAGAGACAGCTTTTGGCAGCGTTGAGTGCATTACGCTCTTCGAAATATTGGAGGAAGCCGGGATAAAATTCAGGCATAGAAAAGTCATCTACAACTTGTACAGAAACCAGAGGGAGGAGAGGAAAGGC
Organism: Schistocerca cancellata; assembly: GCF_023864275.1. Lineage (NCBI taxonomy): Eukaryota > Metazoa > Arthropoda > Insecta > Orthoptera > Acrididae > Schistocerca > Schistocerca cancellata. The sequence goes on along the minus strand of NC_064632.1, from coordinate 356,449,222 downwards.
AGGCACTTAGTGAGACGAATGCCAGTGAGAGCTGTACCCGATAATCCCTTATCTTTCCGTCTGTATGTTGATCAAGCAGCACAAGACTAAAATCTCGAAACGGAATTGTAGTTCAGGAAGATGGAGAAGGAACATTGAGGTTGCCCGACGTGGTTGTAATTCTGTCAGAGACACAAAAGGATTTACAAGAGCAGGTGAACGGAATCAATAGTGTCTTGGAAAGAGATTATAACGGGAATATAACCCAATTAAATCAGGAGATGCTGAGAAAATTAGAAAAAGAGACTCTAAATTCAGAAGATTAGCTCCCTATTTGGGCACCAAAACGATTGGTATTTGCCGAAACAGGGGAATAAAATGCAGATTGGTTATAGCACGAAAAACATTTCTGAAAAAGAGGAAGTGAACATCTACTACAAATCTAAGTGTTAAGAAATCTTTTCTGCCGGTATTTGCAGCGTTGCCTTCTACGAAAGTGAAAAGGAACGATAAGCAATTCAGACACGAACAGAGAAAATCATTTTGAAATACGGTGCTACGGAGGAACTTTTAAGGTTGGATGGGTGGATCGAGTAGCTAATGACGAGATACTGAAACGAATTTTTGGAAAAAAAGATATTTTTAACGGAACTTGGCTAAAAGGAATCGACGACTGATTAGACACAACGTGAGGCATGAAGGAATCGTTCATTTGATAATGGAGACAAATGCGAAGGGTAAAAGTTATAGACGGAGTACAAGGTGTGAATACAGCAACCAGGTTCAAATGGACGTAGATTGCAGCAGCTATGCAGAGGTGGAGAGGCTATCACAGGATAGAATAGCGTAGAGGATTCATCAAATCAGTCCTCAGACTGAAGGACCATAAAAACATCATCAATATGTCACCTTAAACGGGTTCCTGGGTTCGATTCCCGGCGGGGCCAGGGATTTTCTCTGCCTAGTGAAGACTGGGTGTTGTGTGCTGTCCGTAGGTTAGTTAGGTTTACGTAGTTCTAAGTTCTAGGGGACTGATGACCATAGATGTTAAGTCCCATAGTACTCAGAGCCATTTGAACCATTTGTCACCTTAAAAATAGTCCCTTTAGATATTGCACATTAATGTTAGCGCTTTTTCCAATCCCTGAAACACTTCTGGAACTCGGTCCTTGGGATAGCTTTCAACTGTCCCATCAATTCGTTTTTAATACACGCTTAGAAAGGTTTTGTTTGTTTTTGGGAACAGAAAAGAATCACTCGGAGTCATGTCTGGTGAATATAGAGGCTGAGGAGTCGTTACAGTATTGTTTTTGGCCAAAAGTTCACGAACGATCGATGCAGTATAAGCTCCTGTATTATTATGTCGCAAAAGCTGGATCACAGACTGCAGGTATAAGAGACGAAACATGTTTCTTTCAGTCTACATTCGCAAATAAGAGCTGGGGTCCGTATTGGCTTCGTGATCCTATACCACTCCGGAGCCCAAAGCGATCTTCCCCGCGGCCGGGTTCAAGCGATTTTTCCATTCTTCTGCTCCTGTTATTAGTATTTTGAAACCATAAGTGATTAAGGTGGTGGTTCAGTAGTGTTGATACTTACCAGCATTAGAATGAATAAATCAAAAGTCCTTCCGCCGCCAGAATGTCAGCCCGTTCAATTGTAGTCGAACGTCAGCTCATTGTCTTCGTGAAGCAGCTCTGACGTGTTTGCTCAGTCTGTAAGTAGGCTGTTTATGTTTTCTTATTGGCAACGTTACGTAGCGCTCTGTATGAAAATCACTGGCTGTGCTGTGTGCAGTCTGTGGCTAGTTTGCATTGTTGTCTGCCATTGTAGTGTTGGGCAGCAGCAGCTGGACGTGAACAGCGCGTAGCGTTGCGCAGTGGGAGGTGAGCCGCCAGCAGTGGTGGATGTGGGGAGAGAGATGGCGGAGTTTTGTAATTTGTCATGAACTGCTATATATATTATGACTATTAAGGTAAATACATTGTTTGTTCTCTATTAAAATCTTTCATTTGCTAACTATCCCTATCAGTAGTTAGTGCCTTCCGTAGTTTGAAACCTTTATTTAGCTGGCAGTAGTGGCGCTCGCTGCATTGTAGTAGTTCGAGTAACGAAGATTTTTGCCAGGTAAGTGATTTGTGAAAGGTATAGGTTAAAGTTAGTCAGGGCCATTGTTTTGTAGGGATTATTGAAAGTCAGATTTCGTTGCGCTAAAAATATTGTGTGTCAGTTTAAGGACAGTCATGTATAATTGTTCAAAGGGGACGTTACATATGTCGACCCTTAGCCTAGGATACCTCACTGGAATCTTCTGATTTTTTCTTGTAGTTTGTGTATTTAGTGTAGCTTTTGGTTATTGCTAGCACGTAATTGTAGAGAGAATCTCCTTTGTAGTTGCAGTTTTTCATTGTTGTACTGTAAAACAGTTGTGGCATGCATGTAGATTTGCACCAAGTATTTCGCAGCTGCGCTTGCAATTAACTACATATTATTTTCAGTGCTATGTTAATGTGTTCTCTTATTTTTGCTATTCAAATTGTGCTTTTCTGTGTTATCGTGTGAAATATTGTGACAATAATGGCGTGTGAAAAACGTAACACTAGGCTCCAAAGTAAACTGAGAAATAATAGTGACGACGAGTGTAGCTTATCAGCACCACTGGGTAGTAAATTAACAGACATTCGAAGTAGTAATTTGGTAATTGTGCATAGGGATATAGAGCGGGCGGCAAATAATGGTGTAGACAGTCAAACAGGTAGTGAACAGGGAAGCATTATCGATCGATCGGTCGGCAACAGCTCGCATCAGGAATCCGAAATGACAGAACACAATATTGCAAATACTGTAGACTTAGGTTTTGGGTCCTCACCGTTTTCTCAAATGAGTCAAGACACATTTTCTGCTTGTCAAAATGTGAATGCACTGCCAAAAAGCATAGAAAAACAGATTCCAGACACTAATACATTATTATTGCAATTAATGCAAAAAATGGAACAAAATCAGAAACAAACACAGCAACAGTTACACACAATGGAACAAAATCAGAGACAAACACAGCAAAAGCTTCAAAAGTTAGACTCATTGGAACAAACTCTCGAACAAACACGTGAAGATTTAACTGCTGAGTTACATAACATTGAATCGAAATGTCAGAAAGTCTGTAATGACGTAAAAACACAAATTTGTGAGCATTTCCAACCTATTTTTGCGCGTCATGAAAATGCATTACAGAATCATGAAGCAGCCATAAAAGAACTGCAAACTATTGTTCATGAAAATCATGAGACCTTGCAAGCTAAAATTGACTCAGTTGCATCTACCGATTTGGTTATGCAACTTTCAAAAACTCAAGAAAACTTAAAGGACACAGTAGATACTCTGAAAATTGGTTCAGAAAGACACATGGAGGAAATTAGTTCATTATCAGAGAAAGTAGTTGAACTTTCGGATCAGCTAAATAATTTATCTACGAAGGTAGATGATAATCTGAATGACACAAAACCGGTAGTCTTTAATAACACAAAAGAGTGCGAACAAATTAGGAAACTGAAACAAAATCTGAATCAAATTGATACACAACACCAAAGAGAAATCCAGGAAGTACAAGATCAGCTGACACAGGTAATACAAGAATTACGTATTTCAGAGGACACTCGCGCTCCAATGCGGGAAGAGGGACATAGAAATACAGAAAAGCCACAAAATAATAACACAGGGTATTTCGGTAATTATGAAAGAAATTGGCAAGGTACACCGAATTTTGAGATGGAACCGCCGACACGACGTAACAATGACCGATATGCTACTCGCCGACACGATGATTTTGACTATAAGCTGTTCATTACTACACGTAAATTCAAAACGTTTAAGAATTCTGCCAACGACATTCATCCACAAGCGTGGCTCCATCAATTCTCTCATTGTTTCCCTCCCAACTGGTCATTGGAGCACAGGTTAGAATTTATGTGTGGCTACTTAGAGAATGAACCAGCTGTAAGAATGCGATCGGTCATTCACGATTGCCACAGTGAAGGAGAATTTTACCATGCCTTCCTCTCAGCATATTGGTCTCAAGCCACACAAGACCGCGTAAAACATAGCATCATAATGATGAAACACTTCGAACAATCTGAATTTTCCAGTCTTGTGAAATATTTTGAAGACATGTTGCACAAGAATCAATACCTGTCAAACCCATACAGCCCCTCAGAACTCATCCGCATTTGCTTAATCAAACTGCCTGAACATTTACGACATATTATTTTAGCAGGACGTTGCAAAGACGACATTGAAGCTTTTCAGGGACTGTTGCAAGAATTAGAAATTGACACAGACAGTCGCGGGATGCGAAAACAGGAAAACAATCACTACAGGTTATATCTGTCACAATTCCGTGACGACACAAACAATAACTGGACACGACAAGCCTATTCTTACAACGTAAATCGTGACCAAAACAGACACCACCCGTATGACAACCACTGGCAGAGTAATAGTTACAGAGAAAGATCGCATTTCCATAGTAATGAATATGACAGAACAATCATAGAAACAGACAATTTGGCAACCAGAACAATTATTATCACGGGAGACAGAATAACTTCAGACTCAACGGTCCACCGTGCAGTGATAATTCAGGGAGAAATTCTCCACCACTTAACCGACAAGAAAGAAACTACAGAACTACCGACATGGCGACAGACGATGTGATCGTAACGACAGACGTGAATTGCATCAGAACTGGCGGGATTTAAACAGAGCAGAGCCCTCTCGACAAGGCGAATTTGTAGAAGTTAGGTCTCCTAATTCCAGTAACGACGAGCCCCAACAAAGAAACAGACAGTGACTCACACCGCAGGCAGCCACTTGCGCCGGCTGGCTCAGAGAAAAATAACATAGACGCTAACCTTGAGAAAAATTCCAGTGTTCTTTACCGACGTATACCACATGATAATTGCGTTAAAGTTGAAACTCTGTGTACTAGGAAGAGTAAAGGGTTACACCACATTTCACATGTGAAACCATTTATTGAAAGATAATCTGCTTTTTAACTTTGTCTTTGCCATAAAACGTTTCACTTCACGTTACTAGTATGCTTTAGAAACTGTTACCATGCAACAATGTTTGAAGTTAAATATCCAGTCAAGAACCAAGAGAACTTATTTAAACAGAAATTACGAATGCATTGTTATTGCGAACAGACGACACAGTGTTATTGTGTGTGTACGGTAATGTCATATTACCGCCTTGAGTTGCTGGTAAAACACTATCGGTACAACCAGTTTCAGTCGTCTGACCATCATCAGGTTTATAAAAGTATTCACAGCATCATGTTAGGGGAAATATAAAATCATTATCGTCTGACGACAATGCAGTCATCATAACGTAATATAAATTATAAGTAGGCTGTTTAGGTTTTCTTATTGGTAACGCCACGTAGCGCTCTGTATGAAAATCACTGGCTGTGCTGTGTGCAGTCTGTGACTAGTTTGCATTGTTGTCTGCCATTGTAGTGTTGGGCAGCTGGATGTGAACAGCGCGTAGCGTTGCGCAGTTGGAGGTGAGCCGCCAGCATTGATGGATGTGGGGAGAGAAATGGCGGAGTTTTGAAATTTGGAAGACTGGATGTCATGACATGTTATATATATTATGACTTTTGAACACTATTAAGGTAAATACATTGTTTGTTCTCTATCAAAATCTTTCATTTGCTAACTATCCCTATCAGTAGTTAGTGCCTTCCGTAGTTTGAATCTTTTATTTAGCTGGCAATAGTGGCGCTCGCTGTATTGCAGTAGTTCGAGTAATGAAGATTTTTGTGAGGTAAGTTATTTGTGAAAGGTATAGTTTAATGTTAGTCAGGGCCATTGTTTTGTAGGGATTATTGAAAGTCAGATTGCGTTGCGCTAAAAATATTGTGTGTCAGTTTAAGCACAGTCTTGTATAAATTGTTCTAAGGGGACGTTACAAGTCCTACGTCGGGGACTCTACAGGGTGCCAGGGTGCACGTTGCCTCGGACAGGGCTTGTACAAGCGTAGACAGGAGGACTATAGCAGCAGAGATAACACTGCAGAAAACAACATCCGGCAGGCGGCTGAAGGCCGAGGGACATCTGCGATGCAGCCTGCGTGAGGGGGGCGACGAACAACACAAGGACAGCGCGACCACGCGTGAGCTGTCGCGGAATCTAAACGCGCCCTACCGCACGTGCGGGGACCGGCGCTCGCCTATCAAGCACGCCAGACTTGAAACGTCGCCGAAAACATCCTGTCTGTAAACATTTAACACGACGGCATTTCACTTAATCAGCATATCTGGAGGATTCTTTCTGTAAATGCAAAGTGGTTAGAAATACAGCTTCATCTTCCGGTAATTTCATTTGTGAGATACTGTACTACAGTAAAAAGGGAAAGGTTGGTCAAAAGGACCACAAAAATTTCTCCGCAAACTGGAATTATGCTCTTTTTAAAGGAATATTTATTCATTTGTTGATTTAGGTATTTAATCTGGCACTTGCTGGTAAACCTTTCGGGGTGTGACGTCGTGGTCCAAGAAACTCTTCTGTTCCTGACGTTTCGTCCAGGACTGCGCTGGATATCCTCAGAGGCGCTCCTCCATTGAGTCTTGCTGATTGACCGGTCGGACGTCCGAGAGCGACGTATATACTGTAGAAAAGGGGGCGTCGTCGAAGTAAAACGTGGTGAGCAGAGATAATCCTTGTCAAAGATAAAACTTAACTATCGATTATAGTCTTGTCAAAGATAAAATTGTCTAACGATTCTTTGAGGTTCGCTGATGACATTGTAATTCTGTCAGAGACAGCAAAGGACTTGGAACAGCAGTTGAACGGAATCGACAGTGTCTTGAACGGAGGGTATAAGATGAACATCAACAAAAGCAAAACGAGGATAATGGAATGTAATCGAATTAAGTCGGGTGATGCTGAGGGAATTAGATTAGGAAATGAGACACTTAAAGTAGTAAAGGAATTTTGCCATTTGGGGAGCAAAATAACTGATGATGGTCGAAGTAGAGAGGATATAAAATGAAGACTGGCAATGGCAAGGAAAGCGTTTCTGAAGAAGAGAAATTTGTTAACATCGAGTATTGATTTAAGTGTCAGGATGTCGTTTCTGAAAGTATTTGTATGGAGTGTAGCCACGTATCGAAGTGAAACGTGGACGATAAATAGTTTAGACAAGAAGAGAATAGAAGCTTTCGACATGTGGTGCTACAGAAGAATGCTGAAGATTAGATGGGTAGATCACATAACTAACGAGGAGGTATTGAATAGAATTGGAGAGAAGAGGAGTTTGTGGCACAACTTGACTAGAAGAAGGGAGCGGTTGGTAGGAGACGTTCAGAGGCATCAAGGGATCACCAATTTAGTACTGGAGAGCAGTGTGGTAAAAATCGTAGAGGGAGACCAAGAGGTGAGTACACTTAGCAGATTCAGAAGGATGTAGGTTGCAGTAGGTACTGGGAGATGAAGAAGCTTGCACAGGATAGAGTAGCATGGAGAGCTGCATCAAACCAGTCTCAGGACTGAAGACCACATCAACAACAATAACAACGATTCTGCAGAGCTACCGTCCATATGTCGCTAAGCTTCATTGCCTCTTCCTTCCTATTAAAATTGCAGGAGGCACAGCTGTGAGCGGCCGCCTGGCACATGGGAGATCTGGCAGGTTTGCGCGATGTTTTTACGATGATGACAGGCGCCTCACGCAATGACTGACCATACTTTGTTCACTGTCATTCTGCAAACCACTATGATTGTCTGCGATTCTCTGGATTCGCGCCAAAAGAAATTCAATGACAGTTCTCTGCTTGGAACAGACCTCCGTTACAGATGCCGTTTTGAGGACTTCGTACAGCGCCGCCAGTTTCCAGAACTCCATGCGACTATAGGGGCTGAAGCAGGAATTTTCCACAAAAAATGACGCATCTTTTCAACCGAAATTGGTCGGGTAAAAAAAGTGCTGCATTAGAATGAAATTTTCACTCTACAGCGGAGTGTGCGCTGATTTGAAACTTCCTGGCAGATTAAAACTGTGTGCCGGACCGAGACTCGAACTCGGGACCTTTGCCTTTCGCACTTCCCCGCTAAAGGCAAAGGTCCCTACCGACTGACCTACCCAAGCACGACTCACACACCGTCCTCACAGCTTTAATTCCGCCAGTACCTTGTCTCCTACCTTCCAAACGTTACAGAAGCTCTCCTGCAAACCTTGCACAACTAGAACTCCTGGAAGAAAGGATACTGCGGAGACATGGCTTAGCCACAGCCTGGGGGATGTTTCTAGAATGAAATTTTCACTCTACAGCCGAGTGTGCGCTGATATGAAACTTCCTGGCAGATTAAACTGTGTGCTGGACCGAGACTCGAACTGTGGACCTTTGCCTTTCGCGGGAAAGTGCTCTACCAACTGAGCTACCCAAGCACGACTCACGCCCCGTCCTCACAGCTTTACTTCTGCCAGTACCTTGTCTCCTACCTTCCAAACTTTACAGAAGCTCTCCTGCGAACTTTGCACAACTAGAACTCCTGGAAGAAAGGATACTGCGGAGATATGGCTTAGCCACAGCCTGGGGGATGTTTCTAGAATGAAATTGTCACTCTACAGCGGAGTGTGCGCTGATATGAAACTTCCTGGCAGATTAAACTGTGTGCTGGACCGAGACTCGAACTCTGGACCTTTGCCTTTCGCGGGAAAGTGCTCTATCAACTGAGCTACCCAAGCACGACTTACGCCCCGTCCTCACAGCTTTAATTCCGCCAGTACCTCGTCTCCTACCTTCCAAACTTCACAGAAGCTCTCCTGCGATGCTTGCAGAACTAGCACTCCTGGAAAAAAGGAAATTGCGGAGGCATGGCTTAGCCACAGCCTGGGGGATATTTCTAGAATGAAATTTTCACTCTACAGCGGAGTGTGCGGTGATATGAAACTTCCTGGCAGATTAAAACTGTGTGCCGGACCGAGACTCGAACTCGGGACCTTTGCCTTTCACGGCACACAGTTTAATCTGCCAGGAAGTTTCAAGTGTTGCATTACTTATTGAACGCCGCCTCGTAGAACGGAAGCCTGCACTGATCCACCCCAATACGGCTCACCGATGTGCATGAAGTTTAATTCCCGACAAGCGCGCAGCACCAGACGTGGCAAGTAGGTCGCACGTGACTCGGTCCTCCCGCGCCACGGCGTGTCGTGCTGAGCAGGTTCTCCTTTTTCCTCCTCCAGAGGCAGATAACCCAGCGGCTTTCCACAGGAGCCGGGCTCCAGGCTGTGGATGGCGGGGCACGGGTCACCGCCGTCGCTAACGAGCTGGACGCGCTCCGACAGCGCCGCTGGCGGTGCACACTGTGCACAGGCTTCGCGCCTCAGTGGGTACGAGGCCGCAACCTCCGTCACCTACTAAACTGCGGCCAACAGCGCGTCCCCTAAATAATGGCCTGCAATTGGAGCGGGAGACAGTGAGTTCTATGAGGCTCATTCCAATCAAAACACTGAAAGTGTAATAAAATCCCTAAAAGTTGGTTGTCCATCTGGCAGATGGCAGGAGTTTATCCTCGGACTTCGACAAATGACCAACTTTTTGCAACCTGTTCCAACACGGGAAACTAAACTGCGGCAGTGTAAAGATTGCTGTCCCGATGTCGACGGGAGGCATTGTTTCCACCCGACAAATGATAAGTGCCGAAAACTGACGCAGTCTAGCGCTTGCGTCGAACATTCGATGGTTTATACGGGCTGTACCCATTGCTTACAAGGACTTGGCACACCCCACATTGGAATTGGTCGTTTTTTTATTACTATTATTTGAAGCTCATATTTGCTTGTTTTACGCTATGACTTACCTTCCATAAAAATGTATTTCAGAACACCAGTACGTTGGTGATCTCTCGAAAACGCGTCGGTATTGGCACAATTTGTTGTAATAAAATGACGAAAAACGTCATATTAGTGGTTAAAGAATTTTCGTATTTGGTTGGTTTCGTATTATTTGGGCGTTCAAATTCAAATGGCTGAGCACTATGGGACTTAACTTCTGAGGTCATCAGTCTCCTAGAACTTAGAACTACTTAAACCTAACTAACCTAAGGACATCACACACGTCCATGACCGAGGCAATACTCGAACCTGCGACGGTAGCGGTGGCGCGGTTCCAGACTGTAGCGCCTAGAACCGCTCGGCCATTCCGGCCGACTATTTGGGCGTACTTGTGCGTTAGGGACGTATGCTCTTTCAAGACGAAGGTGCACTGAAGATTTATCTAGGCGCAGATAGTGGGGGTACACATATTCCGTGCTGAGGGGGGGAGGGAGCCGAGGGCCGGGAGGTGGGGGCAACGGCATGGCGACAGGGAGATCATCCGGGTACCCCTTAAACTGCAATGCCAAATCCGTTACTCACCCTGTCGAACCTGCTCCGATGCGGCACGGAAGTGCAAGAACAAGAAGAGAAAAAAGAATGCTGCGTGGAAAGAACGAATGTCAATCAACGTCCGTTATGACCAGCAATTCCTCTATTTTTCTCTTTGTGATCATTTCCCAAGACGTATGTGGAAAGAAAGAACGTGGAAGCCGACTCTTCTTGTATCATACACACTAGAAATTTCAACAATGAACCTCTTGGTGGTCCACGACACCTATGTTGTAGTGTATGCTTCTGCCCTTTGACGAGCACCTCCGTAACACCTCCCGCAGACTAAACGATCTCGTGACGAAACGCTCCGTTCTTCGTTGGATCTCTATCTCTTATATTAAGCAAACCCGTTAAGAGTCCCAGAATGATGATTTAAACTCAAACATCGGTTTTACACCCGTTTTTTTAAGATACTTCTTTCGCGAGATGAATAGTATCTCCAATTTTCTTTCAATGAATGTCAACCTGGCAACAATTTTCTCTACAATTAATTTTATGCGGTCATTACACTTTGTGCCGCTTCGTACGGTTATTCCCAGTTTTTTTATGGTATGACTCAGCGATGTCATTTCGCCAAACCACTCAGCAATAAAACGAAGACCCCCCCCCCCTCCTGATTCTTTACAGAAGCAGACTCCCACGAATAAAGCGTCTGACTCCTTTGCAACTGAATTTACGTCTTGGTTTTCAAGCATCTGACAGTTTATGAAGTCATATCTCCTGAATAATATATCATACAATGCTACAGAGGTGGCGCATTGCTTGGCACACTGGACTCGCATTCGGGAGGACGACAGTTCAAACCCGCATCCGGCCATCCTGATTTAGGTTTTCCGTGATTTCCCTAAATCGTTGGGATGGTTCCTGTGAAAGGACGGCCGACTTCCCTCCCGATCCTTCTCTAATCCGATGTCACCGATGACCTCGTTGTTTGGTTCCCTCCCTCGAATCAACGAACCAACAATGCTACAATTTTGCAGTAATCGGGTTGGGGATTTTCTCTGCCCGGAGACTGCGTTCGTGTTGTCCTCTTCATTTCATCATCGTCATGATCATTCGTGACAGTGTTTCGATGGGGCTGTGTACAAAACTGGACTATGAAAAAATGGGAGTCTGTACGGGCGCTGATGACCGCGCAGTTAAGCGTCCCACAAACCAAACATCATCATCATCATCATCATCATCATCATCATCATCATCTGCTAGTACATTCAGTGGTATATGTGAATACATCCTGTAAAATGTATTTCGAATACATTTAGTAATAGAAAAGCAATAAATTAAAACGTCACACCTGATGCTGAAATGTTATTTAATGAACAACGAAACTATACTAAGAAGTCATCTTTTTCCTTTTATTATTTTGTGCGGGGCGTGAGATACAAGTAATTTCGACAAGGTTTGAAACTATGTGCAAAGTTTGTTGGGAGTCGGCAAGTGCTGTCATTCTCAAATGTGGACAGGATAATGTATGGGTACTTTGCGTGCCTTGGGTCGTGTGCGGTTCTGAGCGTTCGAAGTTACGCGCTTGCCTTCCATGATATGACAGTCCGGTGATTATTCACCGTTACGACGTTTTTCAGGACCACCACATTTAGCTGAGTTACGAGAAGTAAATATTCAACAAAAGCGCCGCTTACCTACAGGTTTTATTACAACTGACACTGTACATTTTTTTACGAGTTGCAAGTTTTGTTCTTGGCAACAACAGAAACATGATAATAAATGACATTACACAGAGCGATCTCGACGGATGTATTCGCAAAAAATACTGTTTTGGCGATACTGTTTGTGTAGGAATAAGCAGAACATAATCTATAAAGTGTGTGAAATCATAAATTTGTCGGTAAAACAGAATCTAAAGGCTATATGTGTCATCATCGGCGTCGCACAATGAAATGCAGAACACACAAACACACACACACACACACACACACACACACACACACACATGCTGAGATCGGAAGGCGGCTTCGGTTAGAGACAAGAGTCACGTGACAGGTGCCGCCAGAGGAGACAGAGAGAGAAGCCAGGACGTTGAGGAAGCGAAGTGGCTGAGTTAGAGCCGCACTATTTCAGTGAATGTCATTGACAGCGCAGTAGATTCCCGTACGTGTTGCGTGCACTGACGGAAGTGGCGACGGCCCACTGCGATCGGAACCCTTGTGCAGTTCATCAGGGGCGGCCGGTGCTGCACAATGTGCCATGTGTATGTGTGTGTGTGGGAGGGGGGGGGGGGGTGGCTCGACCACTCCATCACTGGTACAGAGCGCGCTGCGTGGCTACCCCGACAGCTAGGCCGGCCGGTGATCCGTCACCGTAACTCGCTCTGCCACCAGCAGCTCGGCAGGGCGGGGCACTCGCTGACCCCGTGGCAACGTCACGCACCGCATCGCACGCCAACAAAGTAACACGCCGAGTAGTTACAAAGGCACCTGTAGTTATCTAACGCCGCTCTGTTGCGGCTCTCCATTTGTAGCAGCATCCTGCAGGGTGTTTGATAATTTCTAGTTGTAAAACTACGTAGGCTATCGAAAGGAAACATACAGCCTACGGTAGTTAACTGCATTACTTGTACGTTAGGTGTGTTGCAGTCACCTCGTTTCAATCACTTTGTTTGCAATCAGAGCCTTAATAGATTCCCCTAGAAACCAGAAGCGGTGAACTGACTAGAACGAAGTAAGGACATACAAAGGGCCGCGTAGCCTATGGAACCTATTTCTTGTATACTGTTGGCCTTCCGTCTCTTGCTTAAAAATAAACAGTATTTACAGCAAAACCGACATTGTCAATATCTAACTCAGGTTTTATTCGAAATCTATTGATTTGTAACATGAAAGAGAACGATGTCGAAAAAAAAAAATAATAATAATAAAAAATAAATAGAAACGCAAAACAAAAACATCAGACATCGATTCAATACTTTGTTCTGCTATTAACTATGTTTCCCTTATTGCTAAACAACTTTTTCGCTTATCAATAATAACAAGAAACCCTTACATTTGATCATGATGAAGAACATTATATCCAGTACAAAACAGAAACAATAATTATACAGATTTTTTATGTTTGTGCGTGCAAACCGTACTTGCGTCAAAAGTAATTGCTTTGGTTACATAAAAGCGCGGAAGTTACATGAGCAGATAATTTTTATTACTTATAATTTATGTTTCTTAAGGACATAAAATACACAACGGACCACCGCTGAACGATGTTCGGTTCTAATAAAAAAAATAAAAAATAAAAAAATAAAAAAAACACAGTAATCGTCGGCTCCCAGTTTATCTCTCACACATTACTTTACGTTTCTTTCCCTACCGATGCTATCTATATTAGCGATAATATTACAATTTACTATGTCATTTACGTACTGTTCCATAACTACCTAGCCGTGCGGTCTGGGGCGCCTTGTCACGGTCCACGCGGCTCCCCCCGTTGGAGGTTGAGTCCTTACTCAGGAATGTGTGTGTGTGTGTGTGTGTGTGTGTGTGTGTGTGTGTGTGTGTATGTGTGTGTGTGTTGTCCGTACAGTAAGTTAGTTTAAGTTAGATTAAGTAGTGTGTAAGCTTAGGGACAGATGACCTCACTAGTTTGGTCCCATAAGATCTTACCACAAATTTCCATAACTACCAAAATGGTTCAAATCTACATCTACATCTACATTTATACTCCGCAAGCCACCCAACGGTGTGTGGCGGAGGGCACTTTACGTGCCACTGTCATTATCTCCCTTTCCTGTTCCAGTCGCGTATGGTTCGCGGGAAGAACGACTGTCTGAAAGCCTCTGTGCGCGCTCTAATCTCTCTAATTTTACATTCGTGATCTCCTCGGGAGGTATAAGTAGGGGGAAGCAATATATTCGATACCTCATCCAGAAACGCACCCTCTCGAAACCTGGCGAGCAAGCTACACCGCGATGCAGAGCGCCTCTCTTGCAGAGTCTGCCACTTGAGTTTGTTAAACATCTCCGTAACGCTATCACGGTTACCAAATAACCCTGTGACGAAACGCGCCGCTCTTCTTTGGATCTTCTCTATCTCCTCCGTCAACCCGATCTGGTACGGATCCCACACTGATGAGCAATACTCAAGTATAGGTCGAACGAGTGTTTTGTAAGCCACCTCCTTTGTTGATGGACTACATTTTCTAAGGACTCTCCCAATGAATCTCAACCTGGTACCCGCCTTACCAACAATTAATTTTATATGATCATTCCACTTCAAATCGTTCCGCACGCATACTCCCAGATATTTTACAGAAGTAACTGCTACCAGTGTTTGTTCCGCTATCATATAATCATACAATAAAGGATCCTTCTTTCTATGTATTCGCAATACATTACATTTGTCTATGTTAAGGGTCAGTTGCCACTCCCTGCACCAAGTGCCTATCCGCTGCAGATCTTCCTGCATTTCGCTACAATTTTCTAATGCTGCAACTTCTCTGTATACTACAGCATCATCCGCGAAAAGCCGCATGGAACTTCCGACACTATCTACTAGGTCATTTATATATATTGTGAAAAGCAATGGTCCCATAACACTCCCCTGTGGCACGCCAGAGGTTACTTTAACGTCTGTAGATGTCTCTCCATTGAGAACAACATGCTGTGTTCTGTTTGCTAAAAACTCTTCAATCCAGCCACACAGCTGGTCTGATATTCCGTAGGCTCTTACTTTGTTTATCAGACGACAGTTCGGAACTGTATCGAACGCCTTCCGGAAGTCAAGGAAAATGGCACCTACCTGGGAGCCTGTATCTAATATTTTCTGGGTTTCATGAACAAATAATGCGAGTTGGGTTTCACACGATCGCTGTTTCCGGAATCCATGTTGATTCCTACATAGTAGATTCTGAGTTTCCAAAAACGACATGATACTCGAGCAAAAGACATGTTCTAAAATTCTACAACAGATCGACGTCAGAGAGATAGGTCTATAGTTTTGCGCATCTGCTCGACGACCCTTCTTGAAGACTGGGACTACCTGTGCTCTTTTCCAATCATTTGGAACCTTCTGTTCCTCTAGAGACTTGCGGTACACGGCTGTTAGAAGGGGGGCAAGTTCTTTCGCGTACTCTGTGTAGAATCGAATTGGTATCCCGTCAGGTCCAGTGGACTTTCCTCTGTTGAGTGATTCCAGTTGCTTTTCTATTCCTTGGACACTTATTTCAATGTCAGCCATTTTTTCGTTGGTGCGAGGATTTAGAGAAGGAACTGCAGTGCGGTCTTCCTCTGTGAAACAGCTTTGGAAAAAGGTGTTTAGTATTTCAGCTTTACGCTTGTCATCCTCTGTTTCAATGCCATCATCATCCCAGAGTGTCTGGACATGATGTTTCGAGCCACTTACTGATTTAACGTAAGACCAGAACTTCCTAGGATTTTCTGTCAAGTCGGTACCTAGTATTTTACTTTCGAATTCACTGAACGCTTCACGCATAGCCCTCCTTACGCTAACTTTGACATCGTTTAGCTTCTGTTTGTCTGAGAGGTTTTGGCTGCGTTTAAACTTGGAGTGAAGCTCTCTTTGCTTTCGCAGTAGTTTCCTAACTTTGTTGTTGTACCACGGTGGGTTTTTCCCGTCCCTCACAGTTTTGCTCGGCACGTACCTGTCTAAAACGCATTTAACGGTTGCCTTGAACTTTTTCCATAAACACTCAACATTGTCAGTGTCGGAACAGAAATTTTCGTTTTGATCTGTTAGGTAGTCTGAAATCTGCCTTCTATTACTCTTGCTAAACAGATAAACCTTCCTCCCTTTTTTTATATTCCTATTAACTTCCATATTCAGGGATGCTGCAACGGCCTTATGATCACTGATTCCCTGTTCTGCACTTACAGAGTCGAATAGTTCGGGTCTGTTTGTTATCAGTAGGTCCAAGATGTTATCTCCACGAGTCGGTTCTCTGTTTAATTGCTCGAGGTAATTTTCGGATAGTGCACTCAGTATAATGTCACTCGATGCTCTGTCCCTACCACCCGTCCTAAACATCTGAGTGTCCCAGTCTATATCTGGTAAATTGAAATCTCCACCTAAGACCATAACATGCTGAGAAAATTTATGTGAAATGTATTCCAAATTTTCTCTCAGTTGTTCTGCCACTAATGCTGCTGAGTCGGGGGGTCGGTAAAAGGAGCCAATTATTAACCTTGCTCGGTTGTTGAGTGTAACCTCCACCCATAATAATTCACAGGAACTATCCACTTCTACTTCACTACAGGATAAACTACTACTAACAGCGACGAACACTCCGCCACCGGTTGCATGCAATCTATCCTTTCTAAACACCGTCTGTGCCTTTGTAAAAATTTCGGCAGAATTTATCTCTGGCTTCAGCCAGCTTTCTGTACCTATAACGATTTCAGCTTCGGTGCTTTCTATCAGCGCTTGAAGTTCCGGTACTTTACCAACGCAGCTTCGACAGTTTACAATTACAATACCGATTGCTGCTTGGTCCCCGCATGTCCTGACTTTGCCCCGCACCCGTTGAGGCTGTTGCCCTTTCTGCACTTGCCCGAGGCCATCTAACCTAAAAAACCGCCCAGCCCACGCCACACAACCCCTGCTACCCGTGTAGCCGCTTGTTGCGTGTAGTGGACTCCTGACCTATCCAGCGGAACCCGAAACCCCACCACCCTATGGCGCAAGTCGAGGAATCTGCAGCCCACATGGTCGCAGAACCGTCTCAGCCTCTGATTCAGACCCTCCACTCGGCTCTGTACCAAAGGTCCGCAGTCAGTCCTGTCGACGATGCTGCAGATGGTGAGCTCTGCTTTCATCCCGCTAGCGAGACTGGCAGTCTTCACCAAATCAGATAGCCGCCGGAAGCCAGAGAGGATTTCCTCCGATCCATAGCGACACACATCATTGGTGCCGACATGAGCGACCACCTGCAGATGGGTGCACCCTGTACCCTTCATGGCATCCGGAAGGACCCTTTCCACATCTGGAATGACTCCCCCCGGTATGCACACGGAGTGCACTTTGGTTTTCTTCCCCTCCCTTGCTGCCATATCCCTAAGGGGCCCCATCACTATGGGACTTAGCATCTGAGGTCATCAGTCCCCTGGACTTAGAACTACTTAAACCTAACTAACCTAAGGACATCACACATCCATGCCCGAGGCAGGATTCGAACCTGCGACGGTAACAGCAGCGCGGTTCCGGGCTGAAGCGCCTAGAACCGCTCGGCCACAGATGCCGGACCATAACTACCGAACCGTAGTTTTGGTAGAGCACAACTTTAATAATTCCTATTATACACTTTTAAGGGGCTATAGAGGGGACACAGTAGATAAACTTTTGTTACTGGACTTGTTTCCAGAAATGTACCGTTTGGATAAGTTCAAATATAAATTCACTTTCAGATCTTCCGCTTGAACGGTTCGTACACAGCGGAGACAATGAGCTCTGGGCCGAGTGTTTCACTGGACCTGCTTCACGTGGCAACGCCGTTAACTGTTGCACAATGTGTATCTCCGAAGAACGCCTTCATACACGTAGTCTACAAACTATGGTGCTCTCCGCACAGAAGCGTAGTTTATATTCAAACGTTACTTTTCCGGACCTGATCGTTCAAAAACGAGCACAATTGGACTTAACATCTGAAGTTCAGTCCTCTAGACTTAAAACTACTTAACTAAGGACATCACACACATCCATGCCCGAGGCAGGATTCGAACCTGCGACCGTAGCAGCAACGCGGTTCCGGACTAAAGCGCCTAGAACCGCTCGGCCACAACGGCCGGATCCGGACATGAGTTTCTTATCAAAACATTATGTACTAAGTCCCCTCTCCAGCCTGTAGAAGCGTGTAATAACAACTGTTCAACTCCCTGTTGACGGTGTTCTGAAAACAGCTTCCTTTATACAACTTGAGGCAATCCAGCCAAGTGACGCCTTTGACAACCGCTGGTATTGTAACAGGTGAGTGAACACTCGTCTTTTTCAAGGCAACGGTAGGGCGCTGTGGAAGCAAATACCTACCCGGGTTGGCGGGGGTGACGGGTTTGATGCGGACCGCCACGAAATCCTCACCTGCGTCAACCTCTTCATCTCACTCAGAGTAGCACTTGCACCCTACGTTCTCAATTATCTGTTGCACGTATTCCAGTATCGTCTTCCCCCTATAGCTTTTACCGTCTACAGCTCCCTCTAGTACCATGGAAGTTATCCCTTAATTTCTTAACACATGTCCTGTCACCCAGGCCCTTCTTCCCGTCAGTGTTTTCTATATGTTCCTTTCCTTGCCGATTCTACGGAGCACCTCCTCACTCCTTACCAGATCATCTGATTTCTTTCTTCTGCGGCACCACATCTAAAACGCTTTGATTCTCTTCTTTTTCGGTTTTCCCACAGTCCATGGAAATGGAAATGGGCGTTTGGCGTCATTGGCCGGGAGGCCCCTTACGGGGCAGGTCCGGCCGCCTTGTTGCAGGTCTTATTACATTCGACGCCACACTGGGCGACCTGCGCGCCGGATGGGGATGAAATGATGATGAAGACAATACAACACCCAGTCCCTGAGCGGAGAAAATCCCTGACCCAGCCGGGAATCGAACCCGGGCCCCTTAGGACGGCAGTCCGTCACTCTGACCATTCAAATATCGGGGCGGACACAACAGTCCATGTCTCCCTACCATACAATGCTGTGCTCGACACGTACATCCTTAGAAATTTCTTCCTCAAATTAATGCCTATTTTTGATATCAACAGACTTCTCTCGGCCAAGAATGCCCTCATGTCCGGCATTAGTCTGCTCCTAATGTGCGGCATGCTAGGTCCGTCCTGGATTATTTTGTTTGCAAGGTAGCAGAATTCCTTAACTTCGTCTACTTCGCGAACACCAATATTTTTTGTTAAGATTCTTGCTTTTCACGTTTCTGCTACTTCTTATTACCTTTGTCTTTTTCCAGTTTAGTATCAATCCATTGTTCTCACTAATTTCTTCATTCCATTCAACATATCCCGCAATTCTTCTCAACTTTCACTGAGGATAGCAAGTTCATCACCAAATCTTATCATTGATAACCTTTCACCATGAATTTTAATCCCGCTCTTGAACCTTTCTTTTATTTCCTTCATTGCATTTTCCATGTACAGATTGCACAGCAAGGTTGGAGGACTACATCCCTGTCTTACACTCTTTTCAGTCCGAGCTCTCCGTCCTTTGTCTTCCAATCTTATTATTACCTCTTGGTTCTTGTACATATTGTATATCAGTCGTGTTTCCCGGTAGCTTAATCCCTTTTTTTCAGCATGTCGAACATCTTGCACGATTTCATATTGTCGAACTCTTTTTCTAGATCCACAAATCCTATGAGCGTAACTTGATTTTTATTAAGTCTTGCTTTCTTTATCAAACATAAAGCGGAAACTGCCTGTCTGGTGCCCTTACCTTTCCTAAAGTTAAACTAATCGTTATACAACAGATTTTTCAATTTAATTTTCCATTCTTTTGTATGTTATTCTTGTCAGCGGTTTAGATGTTTGGGATGTTAAGCTCATTATGCGACAGTTTTCGCACCAATCTACCCTTGCTATCTTCCGTACTGTGTGGATGACATTTTTTCGAAAGTGGTGAGTCGCCAGCCTCATAGACTCCACACAGAACTTGAATAGCCGCTTGGTTGCAAATTCCCCCAATCATCTTAGAAATTCCGATAGAATGTTATGTATCTCTTCTACCTTGTTTGACCTCAAGTCTTCCAGGGCTCTTTTAATTTCTGACTGATACTTGATCCCCCGTGTCTACCTTATCGACTCGAATTTTTCGTTCTATCATGTCACCAGACGCGCCCTCCGCTCATAGAGGCCTCGAGTGTACTCTTTCCACCTAATCGCTCTCTCCTCTGAGTTTAAGAGTGTAATTCGCATTTATGATGATGATGTTTGGTTTGTGGGGCGCTCATCTGCGCGGTTATCAGCGTCTGTAAAATTTCCCAACCTTTGCTCAGTCCAGCCTCGCCACTTTCATGAATGATGATGAAATGATGAGGACAATACAAACTCCCGGTCATCTCGAGGTAGGTGAAAATCCCTGACACCGCCGGGAATGGAATCCGGACCCCCGTGCTCGGAAAACGAGAACGCGACCGCGAGACCACGAGCTGCGGACAATTTGCATTCACTTTTAATACTACCGCCGTTGCTTTTAATTTCACGGAATATCGTTTTAACTTTCTATATGCAGAGCCAGTCCTTCCGACGATCATTTCTTTTTCGATTTCTTCACAACTTTCCTTCAACCATTTCACCCTGACTGCCCAGCACATCCTGTGTATTTCATTCTTAATTGATATACTGTTATATTCTTGTCTTTTCCTGAACATTCCTGCAAGAAGTGTTGGTGGAATTATTAGAAGACTTGCAAGTGTCACCCCGTTAACAAATGTGGTTCCAGCATGACCGCGCGCACCCGTGCAACGTCGTATGTCTGGAAACATCTCAACTAAAAATACGGTAAAAACTGCATAGGTTGAGGTGGACCACGGTCGTCATAATTAATTCCTCCCGACCTCTTGTTGTCGGGCCAAATGAACTGTGTTGTGTATGAGACTTCAGTACAGTTGGAGAAAGATCTCCTTGCGCGAGATCTGACAGCGGCAGAAATTAATCAGCAAACACCATGATTTGTGGACTGCGTTTTTGAAAGTATGCGTCGCAGATATACGTTGTACAACCGACAGTACGGTCCGTTGTCTGTGTACCGTGAAGCGAAAGATTTCAAAGTGATGCGATATTCGAACTTGTTTGACATCCAAACGGCACATATCCGCACATGTGTTCCTTGTCAGAACGTTATCTAATAAGCCTCTCTCATCCCTCTAGAATGCTGTGTTAGAAACTGCGAAACACCCTGTTATTCTTAATGGTTTACTTTTACTGTTAACACAGATCGATAAAACTAAAATCACGCTAGTCAAATTTGGGACTAATTTCACTTTAATTTTTTTTTGTAACAAAAACATATCTCATTTTCCATTGGCCCTCGGCGTCGCGTGAGAGACGCGGTGAGCAGTATTTGTTTGGGTTGACTCCAACTACAATATGCAAATAAGAAATTAGGATAGAAATCTTCAAACATATATATATATATTAACGTACGCCCTAATAACTTGCGTAACAGGCTCTTTCCACCACATTTTTGCTTCTAGCTGACCCCTCACACACAGCCTTGCAGAGAATCGTAGACCTGATTGTCCACGTCCCACAAACCAGCCGACGTATTAAGAGCACTTTCAAGCAGTGCTTTAATGAGGACGTGTAGACCCACGCAATCCTCATTCCAGCTGGCTCGGGACGTGTAATTCATGTTCTCTTGCAGCCACTTATGAAATACTGGCCCCTGCTCATAAATTAGGCATTTTCGATTAAAGTTGTCTACCATTCTGTTCTCACAGGACCAGCACTTCAATTATTTTGGGCCTGTCCTCCGCTCCATCCCATTTTTGGCGAATCCCCCCGTGCTTACAGGGTGTATCACAATTAACAGCGAAAATTTGACACGGGTGAAAGTTGACAACTATACAGGCACAGTCATTGCCGTAAACATGGGTCCAGAAATGGACCGTCTGCGAGATAATTGCGATTGTGTGATTACGAGCTGCCACTACCTTCAGTATGAAATGTTGCCCTGGTTACGACAAACGCACTTGACGACTTCTCCATTAAGTCACCATCTAATTTCAAATTTCACCTTGTAGACAGGATGCTACGTCATTTCCCAAAAAAGTTTCACAAATAGGGATATTCATACTCCCTATTAAATGTGCGTTGGTGACAGACAGTCTTCTATACGGGGTGGAGAAAAATTGTGTCACGAAATTTTAACCCTGGATATCTGATGCCAGTAGGAACCAAAATTACTAATGTTGTGTAGGTCGACAACTCACCATTTTTAAACTATGGAAACTTGGCGCCACGATCTTCGAATGGCCGTGGGATTGCGCTGTTGCCGTTCGTCGGATGACGGGTAGCGTTACGGTTGTCGGTTCACACATACAAACGTCCCTCGCCCCGTCACTGCCCTAACGTGACGCGCACACGTGTTGAATATGTCTTGCTGTTTGTCTCCACCTCACGTCAGAGGCATTCACACGAAAGCTTCGCTTCGGAACATACACACACGTCACCTGCGATTTAGTCATACAGTAAGCATGGCGCCACAGTATTTCTTTGAAGAACAACGAGATATGGTTTTTGTTTATGGACTAGCCGACGATAATACACAAGAAGCTCGACGGTTGTATGAGGAACGGTACCCAGCAAGAAGTCACCCACACCTGCAAACGTTTACAGCAATTCACGGGCGACTGAGCGAATTAGGCTCGTTAGCGAGATACCACGGTGATGCTGGAAGACCTCGAACACGACGGATGTTGCATTTGAAGAGACTGATCCAGAGCGCTTCGAGGAAGCACCTAAGACAAGTACTCGAGCGATTGGACACGACATGGGGATCACTCACAGGTTAGTCTGGGAGGTTTTGAGGGATGACGGCCAGCATCGATTTGGTTTCCACCCTGTCGAAGACTAAACCCTGTGGCGGACTACGAACACAGGCTAGGGTTTTGCCGGTGGTTTCCGCGACGTGTTCCACGCGGTCCCAACTTCTCCGTGTTGCATTATTTACCGCCGGCCGAAGTGGCCGAGCGGTTAGAGACGCTACAGTCTGGAACCGCGCGACCGCTACGGTACCAGGTTCGAATCCTGCCTCGGGCATGGATGTGTGATGTCCTTAGGTTAGTTAGGTTTAAGTAGTTCTAAGTTCTAGGGGACTGATGACCTCAGAAGTTAAGTCCCACAGTGCTCAGAGCCATTTGAATCATTTTTGTATTGTTTACCGACGAATGCACCTTCCATCGGGATGGCCTTTACAACACTCGAAACGTTCATTACTGGGCAAGGGGAAATCCTCACGTCACGTACGTCCAGGAAAGATTTTCGCTCAACATTTGGGGGGGGGGGGGGCATTGGGAGTGACCATCTGATTGGTCTGGTCCGTCTACGTCCTCGATTTACCGGAGCAATTCACCTTCACTTTTTCCAAGAAACTCTACCCGGCAAGCTGGAAGACGTTCCCCTGGACATATGGCTACGCATTTGGTTGCAGCATGATGGGGCACCCGCACGTAACAGTCGTGCTGTGCGCGGATATTTAAATGAACTCTCCGACGGCCGGGTAACTGGCCCAGGTGCTCGTACGACATGGGCGCAATCACTAGACGTCACGCCACCGGACTTTTTCCTGTAGGGATCCTTCAACCTTTTAGTTCATCCACTCGGAAGTGAACCACATAGAAACGAAGCGGAATTAATGGACCGCATTCAACATGCCACCAATTACATCAGGGCAATGCCACGAATCTTTGAAAGAGTTTGGCTAAACACCGTTCGACGTTAACAAGCTTGTGTTGCGTTAGAGGGTCGCTAGTTCGAGCACCTGCTTTAAGTAAACAGTGTCCTAGCTACAAAAAAAGCTCTTTTCAGGACCGACACAATTTGTAGGAGATTTTCTGTACGCGAACTAAAAGCTGTTGACGGGTGTGTTCCTAGTACGTCTTATCATAAAACTATAATGTATGTGTCGGGACCCCGGCGGATTCGCCCCCAGAGTGGAAGGCTGGCACGCTACCACCGAGCGTGCGGGCCGCCTTGGATACATCGCGATCTCCAGCAGGCAAAACATTCGCCGTCATATGTAGTCCAGAGCATCCGGCAACAGGGCAATCCCGCGGCCAACCTGAGCGCGTGGCGCCAAGTTTCGGTAGTTTAAAAATTTTCCGTTGTCGACCTACACAACAATAGTAATTTTGGTTCCTACTGGCATCAGCTATCCGGGGTTAAAATTTCGTGACACAATTTTTCTCCAACGTGCATATACCAGGTGGTTATAATTAACTTCTCCTATTTAAGACGTTATAACGCGGAATCTAATTACCATACGAGTATTAAACTTGGTAGCATCAATGTCCAGAGTATGGGGTGCATGATTTTCATGCGTCACAGTGCCACAGTCCAGTTCCTACTATTGCCACCAGATGCTGTGATCAGTCATCGTGATTCATGGTCTACCACGCCTGACCAGTTGCAGTGCACTTTTTGACGTCTCAACGTGAGCTTGGGCAAAAGGAGCAGGGCATTATTGGTGAAGCCCTGTTATGAAAACAACAGTAATGCTGCAACTGCACTTCTAGAATATCGCAGGCTGAGAGGCTTATGGAAGAGCCATCTTCCTCCACCTGCTGTGCAGAGCATGATGAATTAGTTCGAATCAATTGGAATACTGGGCGTCGCTCCGGGAAGAGGCCGACGACCGGCTGCACCACATTCCGAAACGCGTCGTATGAGCAATAGAGTAATCCTTGACTGATGTTTCACCTTTACCATTGCGAACCAGTGACCCAGAATGGAGAATTACTATTATAATAATGGTCACCTGGGTACTGCATGACTTCATGTCACATTTACACTGAAGCGCCAAAGAAACTGGTATAGGCATGCGTATTCAAATACAGATATATGTATACAGGCAGAATACGGCGCTGCGTTACAAGTATCTAGCGCAGTTGTTAGATCGCTTACTGTTGCTCCAATGACATATCATCAAGATTTAAGTTAGTTTGAACGTGGTGTAATAGTCGGCGCACGAGTGATAGGAGACACCATCTCCGAGGTAGCGATGAAGTGGGGATTTTCCCATACGACCATTTCACGAGTGTACTGTGAATATCAGGAATCCGATAAAAACATCAAATCTCCGACATCGCTGCGGCCGGAAAAAGATCATGCAAGAACGGGACCAACGACGCCTGTAGAGAATCGTTCAACGTGACACAAGTACAACCCTTCCGCAAATTGCTGTAGATTCAATTCTGGGCTATCAATAAGTGTCAGCGTGCGAACCATTCAAAGAAAGATCATCGATATGGGCTTTCGGAGCTGAAGGCCCACTCGTGTACCCTTCATGACTGCACGCCACAGTTTTATGCCTCGCCTGGGCCCGTCGACACCGACATTGGACTATTGATGACTGAAAACATGTTGCCTGGTCGGACGAGTTTAGTTTCAAATCGTATCGAGTGGATGGACGTGTACGGGTATGGAGACAATCTCATGAATCCATGCACCCTGCATGCTGATCAAGCTATTGGAGGCTCTTTAATGGTGAGGGGCGTGTGCAGTTGGAGTGATATGGGACTCCTGATACGTCTAGGTACGACTTTGGGAGGTGACACGTATGTAAGTATCCCGTCTGATCACCTGCATCCATTCATGTCCATTGTACATTCCGACGGACTCGAGCAATTCCATCAGGACAGTGCCACACCCCACACATCCAGCACTGCTACAGAACGGCTCCAGGAACACTCTTCTCAGTCTAAACACTTCCGCTGACCACCGAACTCCTCAGGCATGAACATTATTGAGCATATCTGGAATGCCTTGCAACGTGCTGTTCCGGAGAGATCTCCGGCCCTCGTACTACCGGATTTACGGACATCCCTGCACGATTCATGGTATCAATTCCCTCTAGCACTACTTCAGACATTAGTCGAGTCCACGGCACGTCGTGTTGCGGCACTTATGCCTGCCGGCGGCGGCCCTAAACGATATTAGACAGGTGTGGCTCTGAGCACTATGGGACTCAACTTCTGAGGTCATCAGTCCCCTAGAACTTAGAACTACTTAAACCTAACTAACCTAAGGCCATCACACACATCCATGCCCGAGGCAGGATTCGAACCTGCGACCGTAGCAGTCCCGCGGTTCCGGACTGCAGCGCCAGAACCGCTAGACCACCGCGGCCGGCCCGCAGCAGTCACGCGGTTCCAGACTGTAGCTAGGCAGGTGTACCAGCTTCTTGGCTCTTCAGGGTAACACATTCTCGAAAATCCGGGAATAGTTGGGACTAATTTCTTACCAGTATCAATGTCGATGACAGGCAAAAATCGTCGAAATTCTCGATTACCGGAATGTATGAACTACAAACACAGTTAAATTTTAGATGACACGCAGAAGCGAAACTAGAAAACGTATGGCCGCTGTGACATTGACAGATGACTTGGAGGGGAGGAGGAGATTAGTGTTTTACGTCCCGTCGACATCGAGGTCATTAGAGACGGAGCACAAGCTCGGATTAGGGAAGAATGGGGAAGGAAATCGGCCGTGCCCTTTCGAAGGAACCATCCCAGCATTTGCCTGAAGTAATCTAGGGAAATCACGGAAAACCTAAATCAGGATGGCCGGACGCGGGATTGAACCGTCGTCCTCCCGAATGCGAGTCCAGTGTGCTAACCACTGCGCCACCTCGCTCGGTGACAGATGACTTCTTGACTGCAGCCGGGCACACAGGATGAGGAAGCGGTCTATTGAGCTAGTTGTGCGATCTTGACGAGCCCTGCGCTACCGAAGGACGTTTCCACTGCAGCTCGTGACATTAATACACGTCTTTCTCCACTGACATAAAATGAATACTTATTAACACTCTCAGGTATCCTTTTCCTTCTCTAAGAAACACAGCCTGACACCTGTACCGTGTTCACTCTGACAAATACACAAGTGTCAAAACATCGTGACTGCTTGCTTAATAGAGTGTAGATCCACCCATGGAACCGCAATGCACCAACTGTTTTACATGGCATAGAGAGGACAAGGTTACTGGTTGGTTCCTGGAGATATGTCTGTCCGTACAGGTCACGCAATTCCCGTAAATTATAGATCGACCGCTTGTGTGCGCGGAGCATGTGTGTTTCGTCGGGTCCAGATTCCGCTACCTCACTTAAACTGACAATGGTACAACTTACTCTCTTTAAATCTTATCCGGTCGAAAGAGTATATGTGGAAGTTTGTTTTACAGGTCACAGGGACTCTCATGTTCCTTAAGTCACACGGCAAACGGCGAGATGGTATACATCTCTTCTACTCATATTCTCCCAAAACCTAGTTCAACACGTCGTTGGTGATGGACTCCACTGCAGCGCTTTGTATTAAACGTAACCCCATAAGAAAAAATCGCAAGGGTTGCGTCTTGTGATCGTGGTAGCCATCTGCACCAAACGCCATCATCAACACCGAGACACCGTCAAGGCAGTTGTCTTTAGGTGTTCCCATGCAGCCAAGAGGAAATTATTGTAAGATGAAGTTGCTGGGATTTTCTTACAACAGAGGAAAAGGCCACAAAGAACGCATGTCAAGGTAGCAAATCTCTTTGACGACTGTCTCCATGGGAAAAAAAAGAAGAGGAGGCGTGAATCTTCTCCCTCGATACTGCGCAGTACACTTTGCTCTTTGGCGAAACGCTTCATGTTCGATGAAAAAATCAAGGTGTTCTGTTCCCAAAAAGGATCCTGTGCCGATTAACTTTACAGTTACTGTGAAACGTTTCTTTGTCACTAAATATTAACGTCTTTGAGGTGCCATTGTCCACCCTCGTCAACATCTTGTTACAGAAGTCAGACCGTGCAACAATAATCTCCTGTATCTAGTGCCTGGACCAACTGTTATAAGTACGGTTTCATTCGCAAGCGCTTACGAAGCACTTTGTAAACGTTTGTTGTAGGATCTTAAGCTCACAATTGCTCAGCGACTTATTTCCTGTGCGCTTCTTTGGAATACCGCACGAGCGCAATTAACAGTTTGCTCTGATACAGGAAGCCGACCACGACTTCTGGCTTCGCAGATGCAGCCCTTCTCTTCAGACTGTTTGTACCAAGCATAAATGAAGCCTGCTGGGTGGCTCCCGGTGAAAGTTTTTGCAAAATTCTCGTTGATCAGCACTCACAGACTCGTTTTCTGTTAAGTGAAGGATACACCAGCTCTTCTACGCTAATATTATCTGTCGGTGTCGGTCTGCAATAAAAAATTTCGCTCATGCATGAAAAAACTCCCAGAGATACTTCTTTAACAGGTTAATGTTTGTGGTACTGTTTCGTTTGTATCCTGAATGAAAGATCTTGCCCTAGTTAGCGGGCGAGATAAATATTGATATGCCAGCGGGATCTCATGTCATATGGTCTCAGATTCAGGGAGCATACCTACTCTCAAAACAAAACAGCGTTTGGGGCGCATATGGCTGCCTCAAAGCACTCAGTCACCAACATTGAAGAAAATTTAGACATCCTGCATAGAGCTCAAAAGGGACGGTTTCTTAACATTTTGGAAGAAATTCAAATTACACCCACAAAAAGAAAGATCCGGATTTAATCCTCAATGAGCAAAGCGAGTTCAATGGTCCTGGTCGAGGGATGAGAGATGGTGCGTGATGGAGAATCTGGAAGACGCGTGCAGCGCCTGGCGTCGTTGACGGGGCCCTCCTGCGCGGCCCTCTTGCCCACGGCGATGGACATCAGACAACTGAGCGGATCGCGGCACAACACCGAAATGGCGGGAAGCACGAAAGCAGACCGTGGAGGAAAACAAGTCTACACCAGCGCCATAGATATAGAAATCGCCCTATGTTTTTAGATCGTATAAAAATTATAATTTTACTGAGTTTTTAATTTTGATAAATACAGATTTTAACCTTGACATCTACAGATTTTAATTAAGTATTTTTGGAGATAAAAGTTAATCACAAAAATCTACTGAATACAGTATGTGCATATGTAATGTAACAAATATACCAGACGCCACCTGTCGGTAATAGTGTTATAATTAATATAAATGACGTGCATTCTGCCAACCAATTTTATGTGACGCAGCACGTGAAAGTTGCTGGATTTGGACGGGTTACTCCTGTAACCGAAATATCAGGTACCTTCTGGTACATTTGATGTTGATTAGGTAGGATGAAAAAGATTTGCATTCGTGAAATAGTAAATTAGTATCATTATCGTTACAGATCTGAAGATTGTTCTAGATGAACCGAAACCGGTCATACGAATAAAAATTTTGCAATCAAGACGGATTATAAGTAACATTCTAAAATCACTGATTGCTGCTATCCTATCAGACATTATGTCTGTTTTTGTAAAGCTTTATGTCGTGCAGTCATCCAGGGTACATGATTGGGCCTTCGGCTTCGAAAGCCCATATCAATAATGCATCGTTGAATGGTTCACATGCTGACACTTGTCACATTGAAATCTACAGCAATTTGGGAAAAGATTGCACTTCTGGCACGTTATACGATTCTCTTGAGTCCCGTCCTTGCAGGATGTTTCTCCGGCCGAGCTATGTCGGAGATCTGATGCCCTTATCGGATTCCTGATATTCACAGTACACTCGTGAAATGGTCATACGGGAAAATCCCCACTTCATCGCTAGCTCGGAGATGCTGTGTCTCATCGGTCGTACGCCGACTATAACACCAAGTTCAAACCCACGTCAGTCTTGATAACCTGCCATTGTAGCAGTAGTAACTAATTTAACAACTGCGCCAGACACTTCTTGTCTCATATAGGCGCTGCCAACGACAGCGCCGTATTCTGGCCGTTTACATATCTCTGTATTTGAATACGCATGACTATACCAGTTTCTTTGGCGCTTAAGTCTAGTTCACAGCTGTCGTGATGCATTTGGTTACCAAATGTTCCATGGAAGTCCAAGTGAATGTCCAGTATAGCATAACGCTTCCGCCACCGCTATGCATCGATGATGCGACGCAGCCATTCTCCTAGATGACGGCCTATTCGAACACGATTAACGACCAGGTCCAAGAACGAACGAAGTTAGTCCTTCCAAGGTACAGTTTTGGTGGTTCCGTGCTCACTGTGATCGTAAGTGACGATGTCGTTGTGTCAACCTGGGAAAGAGAACGCGCAAATGACGGCATGCAATAATTAGCAGAGATTCGTGCTTCTGTACAAAGATAGACGCGCGAGGCATATAACAGGTACCCCCGTCGTACCTTAGCGAAGGATCTAGCCGAGTATGCGAGAAAATTCTGGTCCTACGTAAAATCGCTAAGGCGGTGGAAGGCTTGTGTCCAGTCACTCGTTGACCAATCTGGCTTGGCAGCAGAATATGCCAAAAGAAAAGCTGAAGTTTTAAATTTCGCGTTTAAGAAATCGTTGACGCAGAAGGATCGTAAAAACATACTGTCCTTTGACTGTCGCACCGAGTTCTTTATGGTGGATGTTGGAATAAGCGTCCCTGCCGTAGAGAAGTAACTGAGAGTTGAAAACAAACAAGTCATGAAATCCGAATTCTATTTGAGTACTCTGCGACATTGGCCCCTTACCTAGCCGGCTGGTGTGGCCGAGCGGTTCTAGGTGCTTCAGTCTGGAACCGCGCGACCGCTACGGTCGCAGGTTCGAATCCTGCCTCGGTCATGGATGTGTGTGATGTCCCTAGGTTAGTTACGTTTAAGTAGTTCTAAGTTCTAAGGGACTGATGGCCTCAGATGTTAAGTCCCATAGTGCTCAGAGCCATTTGAACCCCTTACCCAGTTTCCATTTATCGCGAATCTCCTGCCCAGAGCAAAATCCGAAGAGACTGGAAAAAAGCGCAAGTGGTTGCTGTATAGAAGGTAAAAGAGAAGAGTCGCAAAATCACAGAGCAATATCCTCAACATCGGTTTCCTACAGAAGTCTTGAACGTATTCTAGGTTCGAATATAATAAACTTCTGTCCACAAATCAGCACTGTTTTGGAAAGCACATCTCGTGTAAAACTCAGTTTTCCCTTTTCTCGCATGATATCCTGCGAACAGTGCGTGAAGGGCAACAGGCATATTCCATACTCCTAGTTTTCTGCAAAGCGTTTCACACAGTGCCCCAATGCAGTGTTGAAGAAGGTCCGAGCATTCAGATTAGGTTCCTACATTATTACTCATGACGGCGAGTGTTCATCAACAGAGACAAGGAAATCGCCAAGAGTGCCCCAGGGAAGTGTGACAGGACTGCAGTCGTTCTCTATACACATATATGATCTGACGGACAGTGTGAGAAGCAATTTACGATTGCCTGCTGAGACGCTGTTATGTACGGGAAGGAGGATAATGCATGAATTTCTAGGTGGTGGTAGCTCTAAATGTAGAAAAATGTAAGTCACTGTGTGGTAGATGAGTAGCAAAAACAATCCTGTAACGTTCGAATACAGCATTAGTAGCATGCTTCTCGACACTGTCATGTCGATTAAATATCTAGTTGTAACGTTGGAAAGCGATGTGAAATGGAACGAGCATGTAAGGACTGTAGTGGGGAAAGCGAATGTTCCACTTAGGTTTACTGGGAGGACTTTAGGTAAATGTCGCTTATGTGTAAAGGAGACGGAATATAGAATACTAGTGCGACCCGTTCTTGAGTACTGCTCTAGGTTTGGGGCCCGCGCCACGTCAAAGCAATTCACATGCGGGCTGCTAGATTTATTGCCGGTAGGTTCGAACAACATGCAAATTTGCGGAGATGCTTCGGGAACTCAATGGAAATCCCTGGAGGGAAGGCGACGTTCTTTTAGAAGAAAATTCATGAGAAAACTTAGAGAATCAGCGTTTGAAGCTGACAGCAGAACGATTCTACTGCCACCAACATACATTTCGCCTAAGACCACGAACATAAGAGAAATTGGGGCTAGCACAGATATATACGAGGGCTGTTCAGAAAGTAAGCTCCGATTGATCGCGAAATAGGAACCACAGTGAAAATTAGAAATGTTTTATTTTTAACAGTTAGCTACACCATCCAGCTACTTCTCTACGTAGTTGCCGTTCTGACTAAGACATTTGTCGTAGCGTTGTACCAACTTTCCAATACCCTCATCATAAAAGACAGCCGCCAGTGCTTTCCGCCAATTCTCTACGCTGGCCTACAGCTCGTTTTCTGTTTCAAAATGTTGTATTCATAGCCAGCGGTTCATTTGAGCAGAAATGAAACGCAGGGGGAGTCAATTACGGGCTGTATTGTGGGTAGTCAAACATTTCCAATTGAAAACGATGCAGGACCATCTTCATTCCCCTTCAGAATGCGGCTGAGAATACTGCCTTGTAGAAGAAACTGCACGACAGTTATGTAATGTTGGCTGTATAGCTTCAGGCGAAATTTCTCACCAGGTCCTCGTACATGGCGGGAGACACTATTCTCTAGACAACTTTACGCGATCACTGTGAGCTCAGAAATGAGAGGAGTGACGTGATGCTATCTAGGGTCATACTAGAGACACTGCCCAACACATCTGTGCAAAGCTTTATCGGATTATCATAGTCGTTTCCATTTCGCGATCAATCGGAGCTTACTTTCTGAACAGCCCTCATATATATATATATATATATATATATATATATATATATATATATATATATATATATATATATATATATATTGCCTTGCACAGTTTGCGAGTGGAAGAGGAATAGATATGGCTAGTAGGGGTCGTACACTCTGCCACGCACTGTACGGTGCTTGCGGATATGTATGTAAATGTAGAACACGAACGGTCGTATGCTGTCGAGTCCAAAGTTCAACAATATGCGCTGAGCCGTGTGCTCCGAAACACTTGTGGCTGGACTAGCATTCTACTCTGTCATTATACCTGGCACAGATCACCGCCTATCTTGCTTTGCAGAGCGGGCAAGCCTCCGAATCAACGATCTGTGATGAGACGTGACGAGCAACCTCCCTTGTCTTCCACTTCTAGTTTCACCATCCTTCAACGACTTTCAATATAGGACTCACGACAGCAGCAGGCAAACTGCCGACCGGCTTCTTCATTTCTGAAACTTTCGTTTCCAGACGACATGCCATGTCAGTCTGCCTTTTGTCAAAGTCGTTTATGTCAGCGAATTTCCACCTTTTCGGCCCATATCGTCGCTAGACTGATTTAGAATACGCGCCTGCTCCGCTTATATACTTTCCGTACTGCGTCATGTGCCCGTAACGCAGTCTGGCGCCATTGGTCACATTGTTTAGGGTCAACAGTGTATTTTACAACTGGCACAATATTTTTCTACAACAGATGTTTATGTTATTAGAATATGAGCTACATATACGAAGGAACTTAATAAGATAAAAAAACGCCACACCGCGAAGAAATTACCCAAATGGGATGGAAATCGGGAGATGTCATGTACAGAAACAAATGATTACATTTTCAGAAAAAGATCGATGATTTTTTCGAAAGAGAGAGCTTCACTAGCCGAGCAAGTCAGTGACGCGTTGATTCACCTCTGGCCCTTATGCAAGCAATTATTAAGTTTGGCATTGATCGAAGGAGTTGTTGGATGCCCCGCTGAGAGATATCTTGCGAAATTCTGTCCAACTGGCGCTTCACATCGTAATAATTTCGAGCTGGTCCGAGGGCCATGCCCATAATGCTCTAAACGTTCTCAACTGGGCAGAGATCCGACGACCTTGGTGGCCGAGGTGGGATTCTGCAAGAGCGAAGACAAGCAGTTGAACTCTCGTCATGTGCGGGCGGGCACTACCTTGCTGAACTGTAAACCAGGATGGCTTGCCATGAATGCAAACAAAACGGGGCGCAGAGTATCGTCTAGCTCGGTGCTGCAAAGGTGTCGCCGATGACAAATAAAAGGAAAGAAATGGCACCCCAGACCATCACTCCTGGTTGCCGGGCCGTATCATTTTAAATGATTTTATGAATATCACAGGGTTTCTCGGTACATATACCTAAAACTGACGTCGTTTTAATAAAGTCTCTTCAGGCAGTACAGTAAACCAGTTAAGCACTGCCTCCGGATTATACAATAGGTCATTCGTGAGGAACTGAGCACCATACTGATTTTCATTAACATTATTTCGTGCTGACTGCACGTGACTAGGGTTTTCATTCATGGGTGCAACCCTAAGTGCGGAATATGCCACACCTTCCTGTACTTGTCTTAACTCTCTTCGTAATTGGGCGACTGCGAAGATATATTTTGTTGCCAGACTGGCAAATGCTCAAATGTGCGTAGATTCCTAAGGAACCAAACTGCTGAGGTCATCGGTCCCTAGACTTACACACTACTTAAACTAACGTACGCTAAGGACAACACAAACACCCATGCCCGAGGGAGGACTCCAACCTCTGGCGGGAGGGGGGCGGCCAGACAGGCAGATCTTTGTCAGAGGTTTCCTAGAGTTGTTTCAGTTGACTAATCTGTTCAGTGTTTGTAACTTCATTGTTTACGAACTATTCGCTCACAGACTGTTGCGCAGCTCGCAGTAGCTCTTCAGTAATACACTTATCACTGATGTCCTACCTCCTAGTGCAACGATAAATTCTGATGTGTGTTGCCCTACCGTCATGAAACTGGAGAAACGCCTTCGGCGTGTTCGTCGCCACAAATACGCAAACGAACTTCTCCTTCTCGATGACAAAGCAAGGCCTCACACAAGTCTGCGCACCCAAGAGGAGCTTACAAAACTTCGCTGGACTGTTCTTTCCCATCCATCTACAGCCCGGATCTCGCATCTTCCACTTTACATCCGTTTGGCCCAATGAAGAATGGACTCCGCAGTATGTGGATGATGGGGAAGTTACTGGTGCAGCAAAACATTGGCTCCGAAATCGGGCATACAGGCCGTCCCAGTAAGCTGGAGTGTGGCCGTCGCACTGAAAAGGAGACTATATTCAAAAATAGGGTTTTGTAGCCAGAAGAGTGAGGAATAATACGGTGTACTGAAATCCTGAATAAAACCAAGCTGCTTCCCGAAAGGAAATGTCTTGCATTACTTTGTCTATGCCCCTCGTAGAAAGGTCACAGACGAAGACTCATACACCATACGTTTACCACCTGATATGATTGTCGAATGGCGCTGCAAATGCCACTGAACCGTGACCACAAATGTAATCTCTGAGTAGAGGGCGTCATCTTAACGACGACATTATGTAAGCTATCCAGTCAGATGGAGTCAGTCCTCGAAGCATGAGAGCCAGTCAGATGCAGTCCTCGAAGCATAAAATTGAAGCCTTCGCTAATTTCGCAATAGTCACTGTAAGGCCCCCGATAGCGATGACTGTTATCCAAAGCTTGGCATTTTACGCGAATAAATCGCAAGTCCATCGTACACTTCTTATCTAAGGACCTGGTAACCTTACTGTGGAGTGTTTCGATGTGCAGCGACGTGCAGCTCCATCCTCCACGGCAGGTTCCCACGCAGCGGGCCGCAGCCACGGTGGAAGGCATAGCGGTCCTGCCGCAGCGATAGCGTCAGCGTTGCCAAACACAACGGGAACTCGCCGCCTGCTTGCGTTCCGCAACACACCATCAGTAAGGCATCGTTCACGCCTGTAATACACATCAATCGTCACTTACCTTCCTCTTCGAACGCTTCAGTATTCAGTCAGGTGGTAAAATCAACGATATCTCCTAATATCGTATCAGACCTCCTTTTGCCCAGCGTAGTTCAACAACTCGACGTGAGAAGGACTCGTTGGAAATCTCAAAAATGGTTCAAATGGTTCTGAGCACTATGGGACTTCTGTGGTTATCAGTCCCCTAGAACTTAGAACTACTTAAACCTAACATCACACACATCCATGCCCGAGGCAGGATTCGAACCTGCGACCGTAGCGGTCACGCGGTTCCAGACTGTAGCGCCTAGAACCGCTCGGCCACCCCGGCCGGCTTGGAAATCTCCTGCAGAAATACTGAGCCATGTTGCCTCTACGGACGTCCATAATTGCTAGCGTTGCCGGTGCACGAACTGACCTCTCGATTAAGTTCCATATGTGTCCGATAGGATTCATGTCGGGCGCTCGAATTTTCAAGATGTTCTTCAAACCAGTCGCGAATAAATGTGCCCCGGTGACATGGCGCGTTGTGATCCACAAAAATTCCATCGTTGTTTCGGAACATGTACTTCATAAATGGTTGCAAATGCTCTCCAAGTAGCCGAACATATCAGTCAGCGATGGGTTCGGTTGGACCAGAGGAGGCAGTGCATTTCATGTAAACACAGCCCGTGCCATTATGGAGCCACCACTAGCTTGCACAGTGACTTTTTGACAACCTGGGTCCATGGTTTCCTGAAGTCTGCACCACACTCTAATCCTACCGTCAGCTCTTACCAACTGAAATAACTGAAATCGGCACTCATCTGAGCAGGCAAAGGTTTTCCAGTCGTCTAGAGTCCTACCGACACGGCCACGGGCCCAGGAGAGGCGCTGTAGGTGATTTCGTGCTGTTAGCAAAGGCACTCACGTAGGTCGTCTGCTGTCAGCCCATTAACGGCAGTGTTCTAAGGCATACGTTCGTCGTACGTCCCACACTGATTTCTGTTGTTATTTCATGCAGTGTTGCTTGCCTGTGAGTACTGACAACTCTACTCGTACTCTGCTCTCGTTCGTTATGTGCAGGCCGTCAGCCACTGCGTTGTCCGTGTTGAGAGGTAGTGCCTGAAATATGGTGTTCTCGGCACACTCCCGACACGATTTCCGAAGTGGAATTTCACATGCATCTAGCACCAACGA
Source organism: Schistocerca cancellata (assembly GCF_023864275.1). Lineage (NCBI taxonomy): Eukaryota > Metazoa > Arthropoda > Insecta > Orthoptera > Acrididae > Schistocerca > Schistocerca cancellata. Next base: position 356,412,462 of record NC_064632.1, on the reverse strand, counting down.
CTATTCCGCGTTCAGAGTCTGTTAATTCCCATCGTGCGGCCAATCACGTCGGTAACCTTTTCACTTGAATCACCCAAGCACAAATGACAGCTCCGACAGTGCACTGCCCTTTTATACCTTCTATACGCGATACTGCCGCCATCTGTATACATGCATATCGCTATCCCATGACTTCTGTCAGTTCAGTGTTTTTCGTATGGAGGATGAGACACTCAGAGGCAGCTTTCGTCGAACTATAATTCGAGAACTTGCCGTTATTTCTCGGCAAAGCCATTAGAATGCCTGTTTTTTATCATCGTCAGCTTAATTCTGAGACCAAAATGGTTTCATAAATTAATTAAAATTACACACGTTACGAGTTTCGTCAATGCCTTTCGTACACACAAATGGTCGTAGAAGATTTTATTATATTACCTAAGGCCTCCAAGAACATGAGAAACTGATAAGACACAGCCGATGTCCATTTGTGGTTTTAAGTTCTAGTGGACCATATTGAACCAGAAAAATGATGTCCAGAAACTTTAGCGTCGAAATTATACAGACTGTTGGATGTACATTTAGAAAGTACATTTGTCGGAGCAGACTGGAATACACTATTTTAAACTCTGAAGGTAACAGGGATAAAATGCAGATTGCGATTATAAGAGACAAAGGATGTGAAAGGAATGCAGTGGTTGAGAAGAGAGAGAAGTTATTTAATCTGTACTTTGAGCAAGCAGTACAGTAAAAATACAAGAAATTTTGAAAGCGAATTAAAGTTTAGGCAGAAGACTTCGGAACTTTGTTGTTTGTCGGTAACATCGTCATTCCGTCAGAGACGGAAAAAGATTTGAAAGAGCAGTTCAACAGTATGGACAGTCTCTTGTAATAGATTTTAGGATGAACACCAACAAAACTAAAACAAGACCGTCTGAATCGGCTATTATGGCATACGCACTGTCATGTGAGGCTATGGAGCCAGCTCCGACGTCGTATCAAGTCTTTCGAGTTCCAACTTGTTTCCACTAAATGCAGCTCTCCAGCATAAAATAACACGAATGACAACAGCTATATATGGATATCAAGGAATTTTATATATTTTATCGCTCCAATCGTCTCTGTGAGGAAATCTTCGTTAGGACCCTTGAAGGAACGTACGGGACATGTTGATACAATATAATTGCGTAGGCTTCCGCGGCCAGAGTCAGTTGACATAAAAGTTTTCTGAGTGTGGTACCGCGTCATAATGTAAAAAACTACTACTGCTTGCCGACGAACACAAACAAGAAAGATAAGCAAGAAATAGACAAACTGTAGCCAACAGTGCGCTTACCTTATGTGAAAAATGTCACTGACCGAATAGGCAAACACTTTCGCCGCGTTGGGGTGCAGCCTGTCTTCTATAGTGGATCTGGGACGTGCTAGGCTCCACTAAGGACAAGGTGGATGTATTACACACTGCAGGCGCTCACAAGGTGGAATGCGAATGTGGAGAGGCATACATCGGCGAGACTGGTAGGCTAATAGCAACGCGCATTCGGGAACACGAGCGCTATATTCGTCTAGGGCACCACAACAAATCTGCAGTGGCAGAACATCAGCTAGACTGCGGAAAAGAAATAAAATTCAGCGAAGCCTGTGTGTTGCCCAAGCACCCAATTTTGACGAAACGCAAATTAGAGAGGCCATCGAAATACTTAAACACCCTAATAACATGAACAGGGAGGATGGACTCAGGCTTGCCTCATCTTGGCTGCCAGCAATCAGAGCCCAACAGACCGCACTGTCAACACGAGGCACGAGCACTACCGGCGAGTAAGTGCAACACCGACTCAAAGGAAGGCCGCGGCGCTTGTTGGTGACGTCACGTCAGCTAGGCACGGCGAACGCCAGGTCTGTTGCAGGCAGAAACGCCTGGGCGTGCTTATCACTATAAATCTCTTATTTTTGGACAAAATGTTTGGTTTTGGTTTGGATTCTGCAGTTTTATTTAGATGAAAGATTTTCTTACTATCGCCCGCATCTCGTGGTCGTGCGGTAGCGTTCTCGCTTCCCACGCCCGGGTTCGATTCCCGGCGGGGTCAGGGATTTTCTCTGCCTCGTGATGGCTGGGTGTTGTGTGCTGTCCTTAGGTTAGTTAGGTTTAAGTAGTTCTAAGTTCTAGGGGACTGATGACCATAGATGATAAGTCCCATAGTGCTCAGAGCCATTTGAACCATTTTTCTTACTATCGTAAAGCTACAAATGAAGATCATAGTTCTGTATTACTGCTACTGAATCCTGTCGAAACAAACGTAGATCAATATGAGAAGATGCTTTGCCCCATTGCGAGCTTCGGAAATTTTACATTCAAGTAACTATATTTACTTGATGCATTTTGTTATCGAAACTTACCCCAACCCCCTTACGATGAACTCGTTTCTTTTATTTATTGATTTATTTTCGTTTGATATCGTCACTGGAAATGTGAACTAATTTACATGTGTAAATGTCCAACTGTTGCCAGTCATTAGATTACAGCCGTTTTCAACGAAAGGAATTCTAAACAGGAAACAAAATAGCTTCATACATCGAAAATAGTGCTGAGCTTAAACTTTTTTAAACATGCACATTAGAAAAGATAAATATTCCCTCTTGCTACTGAAAGGAGAAACTTAATAAGGTAAAAAAATTTTATTTGATAAAACAAGTATCTCTTTTTTGCCTCTTCTTCTGTCCTCCATCCTCACCCCCAACGTGTACAATCGTAAGACATTTCATTAACATTCAGTGCTCCTCGCCCCATAGTCAACCAAGATACCTAAAGAAGAGTACCAATACGTTCACAGTTTCTTGTAAAAGCAACCCAGTACAAACGTAACTTCCTCAGATTTACAAATAAGGTAAAGAAGCACGAATTCTGTTGCTGCTGCACCATGAAGTTGTGTTTGTATGTCAATCCTTAAAACAGGTGGAAATTTAAGTTCAGGAGTACACTCTTTGTTAAGAAGTGTAATGAATTGCACAATTAATTGATTGCAGAAATCTCTCAGAAAAATGTGTGTTGGTGAACTACGGCCAATAGTTTCACATTTTCCTGTGTCAGAGAGGGAGACACCACCATTATGAGTATGCCTGCAACAGACCTGGCGTTCGCCGTGCCTAGCTGACGTGACGTCACGAACAAGCGCCGAGGCCTTCCTTTGAGTCGGTGTTGGTAAGTGCCGGCGCGCGGCCGACGTTCAGCAGTTGGTAAACAGCAGCCAACTTCTCATTCGACGGTGACCACCAATCAATAGACAACAGAACGTGGTTCTCCCTCCACCGCAATAACCTATTAAAATAAAGTTCCCTCTCCTTCTTCCTTAAGTGATCAATGAAACTAACTACCTTTTTAAATTATGACGTAATGGCATGCGCAGTGAACAGTAACAACAAAATATGATGGACACCGCATAGTTAGAACGCACCGTTAGACCCAGAAGAAGGCCGCTGCAACCGTGGCCGAAACGTTGGTTTTTCTCCCGCAGCAGTAGTTTTTTTTTTACATTATGACGTGGTACCACACCCAGAAACCTTGTATGTTGATACAACATGAACAACTGTCTGTCGTTCCGCACCACAGTCACACGATGGTGATAAAAGATTCGCCCCACTTGTGGAGAGTGTCTGCACATCTTCCATGGCCCGTTCGTATGCCGTTCAGGGTAGTCCAGATTGCCAAGGCTTGTCAAATCCTGACGGTTTCTTCTAGACACAGGCCAGTTTCAAGCATTGTGGAGGACAGTTTTGTTCCATTTATCGATGGTTTTGAATTCAGTTTCCGCGAGAGTCCTGGCTGTGATAAGAGTGGGATGTCTTAATCTTAGACTTTTTCTCTTCTAAATACATCGTTCAATACACGAAGGTTGGCGTTATTAACAACCTTCTAGTATTCATGAAGTAACGCTCTGTTCCGCCTGGTTCAGGTGGTGGAATGTAGCTCAAGGCAGGTAACCAGCATGTGGGCGTAGATCATATAGACCCACTAACAATGCGCTTGGCTTCTTTAAGTTGTACGTCTATGGATTTTTTATTTTTTTTCATTTTAAAACAGACAGGCGCACAGTACTCTGCTGTTGAGTATATCAATCCGAGTGTTCATACTCAGAGAACGTGAGCCGACGATCCCCAACGATTGCCACAAACTTTATGGAAAAGGGTTTTCTGCTTTTCAGCTTAGCAGATGTTCGTTTCAAGTGCTCCTTAAATGAAGGTGTCCTATGTAATGAAACGCTCGTGATTCGCACGTCGGAGAGCACGAGACTTTACACTATTGCCTTCAAGTCACCCCGTCCCCCGTCCTTGTTCGAGGCGAGCCAAGTGGGAAGAGACGGTGAAGACTACGACTGCCCCCACAACTGAGATGAGTAAAAGGCGTGGCTTCCAGAGTGCCGGACGACTAATCCTGGACGGCGGCGCGTGGCTGATGAATACGCTTAGGCCGCGTCGATAACGAGCCGCTCAAGGGGATCGGACTGCTGCAGCGGCCAGAGGGACTCGCGAAAGGCTCAGAGGGAGGGGGGCCGAAAGCGGATTAAGGGCGGGCCGCCCGCGGTGACGGCGCTTCACTGCCCTACAGGGCGGCGAAAAAGGGCCCGCAATCAGGTCGGGGAGTCTGCAATAACTGCCGGGGATTTTCGAACAGTTCAGCCGCGGCCGCCGAGGGCGAACTTCCAGAGCGCGGCCGCAAAGCCTTGGCTGCCCTGCAGCCAGGCGACGAGGAAACTCTCTTCCCTGGCCTCTTTCTCCGACGGGAGCGTCGCTGATCATTTCCAGCGAGCAGCAGGAGTAGCTGCCAAACTTTCTTTCCTCTGCTATTCTTGCACGGTGCGAAACACAACATCTACAGGGTGTTCCAAAAAGGTACGGCCAAACTTTCATGAAACATTCCTCACACACAAATTGTGAGTAGGCTGTTTAGGTTTCTTACAGGGTTATTACAAATGATTGAAGCGATTTCACAGCTCTACAATAACTTTATTATTTGAGATATTTTCACAATGCTTTGCAGACACATACAAAAACTCAAAAAGTTTTTTTTTAGGCATTCACAAATGTTCGATATGTGCCCCTTTACTGATTCGGCAGACATCAAGCCGACAATCAAGTTCCTCCCACACTCGGCGCAGCATGTCCCCATCAATGAGTTCGAAAGCATCGTTGATGCGAGCTCGCAGTTCTGGCACGTTTCTTGGTAGAGGAGGTTTAAACACTGAATCTTTCACATAACCCCACAGAAAGAAATCGCATGGGGTTAAGTCGGGACAGCGTGGAGGCCATGACATGAATTGCTGATCGTGATCTCCACCACGACCGATCCATCGGTTTTCCAATCTCCTGTTTAAGAAATGCCGAACATCATGATGGAAGTGCGGTGGAGCATCATCCTGTTGAAAGATGAAGTCGGCGCTGTCGGTCTCCAGTTGTGGCATGAGCCAATTTTCCGCGGGCTACGCGTGAAACTTCCCCGCACGCGTTCAACCGTTTCTTCGCTCACTGCAGGCCGACCCGTTGATTTCCCCTTACAGAGGCATCCAGAAGCTTTAAACTGCGCATACCATCGCCGAATGGAGTTAGCAGTTGGTGGATCTTTGTTGAACTTCGTCCTGAAGTGTCGTTGCACTGTTATGACTGACTGATGTGAGTGCATTTCAAGCACGACATACGCTTTCTCGGCTCCTGTCGCCATTTTGTCTCACTGCGCTCTCGAGCGCTCTGACGGCAGAAACCTGAAGTGCGGCTTCAGCCGAACACAACTTTATGAGTTTTTCTACGTATCTGTAGTGTGTCGTGACCATATGTCAATGAATGGAGCTACAGTCAATTTATGAAATCGCTTCAATCATTTGTAATAGCCCTGTATATTGGTAACGCCACGTAGCGCTCTGTATGAAAATCACTGGCTGTGCTGTGTGCAGTCTGTCGCTAGTTTGCATTGTTGTCTGCCATTGTAGTGTTGGGCAGCCGCATGTTAACAGCGCGTAGCGTTGCGCAGTTGTAGGTGAGCCGCCAGCAGTGGTGGATGTGGGGAGAGAGATGGCGGAGTTTTGAAATTTGTAAGACTGGATGTCATGAACTGCTATATATATATTAACGTAAATACATTGTTTGTTCTCTATTAAAATCTTTCATTTGGTAACAATCCCTATCAGTAGTTAGTGCCTTCCCTAGTTTGAATCTTTTATTTAGCTGGCAGTAGTGGCGCTCGCTGTATTGCAGTAGTTCGAGTAATGAAGATTTTTGTGAGGTAAGTGATTTGTGAAAGGTATAGGTTGATGTTACTCAGGGCCATTCTTTTCTAGGGATTTTTGAAAGTCAGATTGCGTTGCGCTAAAAATATTGTGTGTCACTTTAACCACAGTCCTACATAATTGTTCAAAATAAAGAGAAGATGTTATGTGGACATGTGTCTGGAAACGCTTACTTTCCATGTTAGAGCTCATTTTATTACTTCTATTCATACCATATTAGTCATGGAATGGAAACACTCAGCAACAGAACGCACCAGCGTGACTTCACTTTGTTACAGGAAATGTTCAAAATGTCCTCCGTTAGCGAGGATACATGCATCCACCCACCGTCGCATGGAATCGCCGATGCGCTGATGCAGCCCTGCAGAATGGCGTATTGTATCACAGCCGTCCACAATACGAGCACGAAGAGTCTCTACATTTGGTACCGGGGTTGCGTAGACAAGAGCTTTCAAATGCCCCCATAAATGAAAGGCAAGAGGGTTGAGGTCAGGAGAGCGTGGAGGCCATGGAAATGGTCCGCTTCTACCAATCCATCGGTCACCGAATCTGTTGTTGAGAAGCGTACGAACACTTCGACTGAAATGTGCAGGAACTCCATCGTGCAAGAACCACATGCTGTGTCGTACTTGTAAAGGCACATGTTCTAGCAGCACAGGTAGAGTAAAAAAATGGTTCAAATGGCTCTGAGCACTATGGGACTTAACTGCTGTGGTCATCAGTCCCCTAGAACTTAGAACTACTTAAACCTAACTAACCTAAGGACATCACACACATCCATGCCCGAGGCAGGATTCGAACCTGCGACCGTAGCGGTCGCGCGGCTCCAGACTCTAGCGCCTTTAACCGCTCGGCCACTCCGGCCGGCCAGGTAGAGTATCCCGTATGAAATCATGATAACGTGCTCCATTGAGCGTAGGTGGAAGAACATACTGACGAAACTAAAATGAGCTCTAACATGGAAATTAAGCGTTTCCGGACACATGTCCACATAACATCTTTTCTTTATTTGTGTGTGAGGAATGTTTCCTGAAAGTTTCGCCGTACCTCTTTGTAACACCCTGTATAGCTAATGTATAAAAGACAAGGTTGTCTCCAATTTTCAGAGTTTAATTCGTGCTACAAATGACGTCACATCCATCTTGTGTCACCCAATGCGCGGTTCCAGGCCCCCTTTGTACACAACATTGTCTTTTTTTGCGATATTTTATTATTTCCTGCAGTCATAGAGGACATCTCTAGAGTATAGAACACTGTGTGTCCACTTTCGATGCGATTAATTATAATTTATTGAACATATGAACACATCGTGGAACACAAAACCCGAATGAGAGTTTTTACACCCTCACTTACAAGAGACGCCGACAGACAACACTTTCCTCATCTACTTTTCTCGTGTGACGCTTGCCTGGTGTTCAATCATGGTAAGACTGGAAGAATTAGGACTCTTGTAAGAATAGATTTGATGCAGGTCGCTTCACTGAGAAACTATTAAATAAGACTGATGATCTGCGTATTCCTAGTTCTGAGATGTCAGTGAAGGGTAATACCAAAAGGCACGCGAGGTGGATCAGAGTAGAATAAAAAAGACTTACTCATGAAGTTCAAAAAGACCAAATCTATGGCCACGGCTAACATCAAGCTACTTGTTTCTGGCATAAATACTAATAAAATCTTTTTCCTGCATTTCATTTTTGTGTACAAGGAACATTTCCTGCTGAACCATTCTAGATTAAAAGTTGAAATTTGCTACAGACTTTTTAAACACTATAACACAATTTCCTGTGGCACAAAATTTTTCAATGTGCATTAGCGTCGAATTAATTGAAATTTTCGCGAAATAAAAAGTTTGGTGTATCATGCACATAAATCAAAATAATTGTTAAGAGTGCACTAATACTAATATTACAAGAGCAGCAAAACAGATTGTTTATCTAATTGCTAAGAATAACCCATCACATTTTGAGAGTGATAAATGCAGTGAACTTTGAGAAAATGTTCCTCATGTTATACTACGTGATCTGAAATTATCCGGCCACGTCCTCAACAAATTATTTGCTAAAAAATTTGAAAAATCCAGATTTCAGCCAATAACTTAATGAGAACATGTGCAAAATTTGGTTACGTCTGAAACAGCTTATATGTACCCATGTACAGGGCTATCACAAATGATTGAAGCGATTTCATAAATTCACTGTAGCTCCATTCATTGACATATGGTCACGACACACTACAGATACGTAGAAAAACTCATAAAGTTGTGTTCGGCTGAAGCCGCACTTCAGGTTTTGCCGCCAGAGCGCTCGAGAGCGCAGTGAGACAAAATGGCGACAGGAACTGAGAAAGCGTATGTCGTGCTTGAAATGCACTCACATCAGTCAGTCATAACAGTGCAACGACACTTCAGAACGAAGTTCAACAAAGATCCACCAACTGCTAACTCCATTCGGCGATGGCATGCGCAGTTTAAAGCTTCTGGATACCTCTGTAAGGGGAAATCAACGGGTCGGCCTGCAGTGAGCGAAGAAACGGTTGAATGCGTGCGGGCAAGTTTCACACGTAGCCCGCGGACGTTGACGAATAAAGCAAGCAGGGAGCTAAGCGTACCACAGCCGACGGTTTGGAAAATCTTACGGAAAAGGTAAAGCAGAAGCCTTACCGTTTACAATTGCTACAAGCCCTGACACCCGATGACAAAGTCAAACGCTTTGAATTTTCGGCGCGGTTGCAACAGCTCATGGAAGAGGATGCGTTCAGTGCGAAACTTGTTTTCAGTGATGAAGCAACATTTTTTCTTAATGGTTAAGTGAACAGACACAATGTGCGAATCTGGGCGGTAGAGAATCCTCACGCATTCGTGCAGCAAATTCGCAATTCACCAAAAGTTAACGTGTTTTGTGCAACCTCACAGTTTAAAGTTTACGGCCCCTTTTTCTTCTGCGAAAAAAACGTTACAGGACACGTGTATCTGGACATGCTGGAAAATTGGCTCATGCCACAACTGGAGACCGACAGCGCCGACTTCATCTTTCAACAGGATGGTGCTCCACCGCACTTCCATCATGATGTTCGGCATTTATTAAACAGGAGATTGGAAAACCGATGGATCGGTCGTGGTGGAGATCACGATCAGCAATTCATGTCATGGCCTCCACGCTCTCCCGACTTAACCCCATGCGATTTCTTTCTGTGGGGTTATGTGAAAGATTCAGTGTTTAAACCTCCTCTACCAAGAAACGTGCCAGAACTGCGAGCTCGCATCAACGATGCTTTCGAACTCATTGATGGGGACATGCTGCGCCGAGTGTGGGAGGAACTTGACTATCGGCTTGATGTCTGCCGTATCACTAAAGGGGCACATAGCGAACATTTGTGAATGCCTAAAAAAACTTTTTGGGTTTTTGTATGTGTGTGCAAAGCATTGTGAAAATATCTCAAATAATAAAGTTATTGTAGAGCTGTGAAATCGCTTCAATCATTTGTAATAACCCTGTATTTTCTCCTACATCTCCTCTTAAAACAATTATCAGTGTCAGTCACCATTTATTTATAATGTTTATGTAATACATTGCCATTTAACATAAAATCCAATAAAGACGAATTCTCCACCTCAGGTATTCGCAAGATACACTGCAATGAATCCCCAGTACAGTATATGTGGGTCAGGCTGTAATCAGTTACTGAGCTAGGTTTAAAGAACACACACACACACACACACACACACTTTAAGTAGGCTGTTTAGGTTTTTATATTGGTAATGCCACGTAGCGCTCTGTATGAAAGTCACTGGCTGTGCTGTGTGCAATCTGTGGCTGGTTTGCATTGTTGTTGGCTATTGTAGTGTTGGGCAGTTGGCTGTTAACAGCGCGTAGCGTTGCGCAGTTGGAGGTGAGCCGCCAGCAGTGGTGGATGTGGGGAGAGAGATGGCGGAATTTTGAGAGTGGACGATCTGGACGTGTGTCCATCAGAAAGAGTAAATTTGTAATATTGGATATCATGGACTGATATATATATTATCACTTTTGAACACTATTGAGGTAAATACATTGTTTGTTCTCTATCAAAATCTTTCATTTGCTAACTATGCCTATCAGCAGTTAGTGCCTTCAGTAGTTTGAATCTTTTATTTAGCTGGCAGTAGTGGCGCTCGCTGTATGCAGTAGTTCGAGTAACGAAGATTTTTTTGAGGTAAGTGATTTGTGAAAGGTATAGGTTAGTGATAGTCAGGGCCATTCTTTTGTAGGGATTTTTGAAAGTCAGATTGCGTTGCGCTAAAAAATATTGTGTGTTAGTTTAGTGTTGATCAGAATAGGTGAAGAGCAAAATGTCTGAGTACGTCCAGTTCTGCTCAGCTGTTTGAAAATCAAATAATGTAAGAGGTTTATCAGCACAGTAATTTTCTAAGGGGACGTTTCATATGTCGACCCTTAGCCGAGGATATCTCACTGGAATCTTTTGATTTTTTTCTTGTAGTTTGTGTAATTAGTCTAGCTATTGTTTATTGCTAGCGCGTAATCATAGAGAGAATTTCCTTTGTAGTTGTAGTTTTTCATTGTTGTACATTAAAACAGTTGCGGCATGCATGTAGATTTGCACCAAGTATTTCGCAGCTGCGCTTGCAATTAACGAGATATTATTTTCAGTGCTATGTTAATGTGTTTTCTTATTTTGCTCTTCAAATTGTGCTTTTCTGTGTTATCGTGTGAAACATTGTGACAATAATGGCGTGTGAAAAACGTAACACTAGGCTCCAAAGTAAACTGAGAAATAATAGTGACGACGAGCTTAGCTTATCAGCACCACTGTGTAATGAATTAACAGACATTCAAAGTGGTAATTTGGTAATTGTGCATAGGGAACTGGAGCGGACGGCAAATAATGGCATAGATAGTGAAACAATTAGTGGACAGGGAAGCATTATCGATCGATCGGTCGGCAACAACTCGCCTCAGGAATCCGAAATGACAGGACACAATCTTTCAAATACTGTAGATTCTGGCTTTGGGTCCTCGCCGTTTTCTCAAATAAGTCAAGACACATTTTCTGCTTGTCAAAATGTGAATGTTGCCGGTGCAAATTCACTGCCGAAAAGAAGCCGATTGGAGTAATCGCCGAATCGCTCGACGTCTGAATAGGAGCGATGCCGCTGTTCGACGCTGTTGGCAGAAATGAGTGAATCACTGCGAAACACAGAGTCAGGAAGAAAGCGGTCGACCCAGAGACACGACAGAACGTGAGGGCCGAGCAGTTGTCAGAGAGGGACTCAGAGCCCCGGATTCATCATTGTCATCGATCCGACGTGCAACTGTTACGCAAGGACCATTAATAGGCGGCTCACCGAAAAGGTACTGAACTGATAGCACCCCTTGCGCCGACTACCATTGACCTCTGTAAACCAACAGGCCCGTTTCTAGTTATGTTGGGCTGTACGACACGTGAATGCCATCCTCCGACCGATAGCGCAACCATATTGCCAGCGTATTGCCGAGGCATTCGTCTTCATGAGCGACAATTCGCTCCCCCATCGTGCACATCTTGTGAATGACTTCCTTCAGCATAACGACATCGCTCGACTAGAGTGGCCAGCATGTTCTTCAGACATGAACCCTATCGAACATGCTTGGGATAGACTGAAAAGGGCTGTTTATGGACGACGTGACCCATCAACCACTCTGAGGGACCTACGCCGAGTCGCCGTTGAGGAGTGGGACAATCTGAGCCAACAGTGCCTTGATGAACTTTTGGATACGATGCCACGTCGAATAGAGGCATGCATCAACGCAAGAGGACGTGCTACTGGGTATTAAATGTACCGGTGTATACAGCAATCTGGACCACCATCCCTGAAGGTCTCGCTGTATGGTGGTACACCATGAAATGTGTGGTTTTCATGAGGGTGGAAATTATGTTGATCTCTATTCCAATTTCCTGTACAGGTTCCGGAACTCTCCGAGTCGACGTGCAAAACCTTTTCTTTTTTTATGTGTGTATTTGGTGCGATGAATTGCAGCTTGCTCTAAATGTGGTAAAATGTAAGTTAATGCGGATGAGTTGGGGAAATCGTCATGTAGTCTACGAATGCAGTATTAGTGGTGTGGTGCTTGACACAGTCACTTCGATTAAATCTTTAGGCGTAACGTTGTAAATCAATATGAAATGGAATTAGCATGTACGGACGGTAGCAAGGAAGGCGAATGCTCGACGTCGCTTTATTGGGAGAATTTTGGGAAAGCGCATCCGTAAAGGAAACGGCGTACAGAACGATAGCGCGACGAATTATTTACTGCTCCACAAGGTCAGGATAAGGAAGACGTCGAAGCAATTCAGTACCGTGCTGCTATATTTGTTACCAGCACGTTCGATCAGTATGCGAGTATTACTGAGATGCTCCCTGAGCTCAAATAGGATCCCTCGAAGGGAAGAAGAATTTCTTTTCGAGAAAAACTATTCAGAAAGCTTAGAGATTTCTAAGCGACTGAGTGCGTATCTGCCACCAACGTACATATCGCGTTAGAACTGTGAAGAGAAGAGGAATTTGGGCTTGTGTGACGGTATAGAGGAATTATTTTTTCACACGCTCCATTTGCAAGCGGAGTAGGATAAGGAATGACTAACACTTGTGCAAGATACCCTCCATCATGCTGGCTTGCGGAGTACGTTTGTAGATGCAGATTTCGTAGAATTAAGCATACTACCGAGATTCATGGGTGACTGTGTGGTGTCACCGCCAGACACCACACTTGCTAGGTGGTAGCCTTTAAATCGGCCGCTGTCCGTTAGTATACGTCGGACCCGCGTGTCGCCACTATCAGTGATTGCAGACCGAGCGCCGCCACACGGCAGGTCTAGAGAGACTTCCTAGCACTCGCCCCAGTTGTACAGCCGACTTTGCTAGCGATGGTTCACTGACAAAATACGCTCTCATTTGCCGAGACGATAGCATAGCCTTCAGCTACGTCATTTGCTACGACCTAGCAAGACGCCATTAATAGTTACTATTGATGCTGTAAAACATGTACCGTCAAGAGCGATGTTCATCATTTATGGATTAAAGTTAAGTATTCCACAGCTACGTCCTTTTTTGCTAGTCTAATTTCCTTTTCCTGTTCCAGACCTCACACCAGCCTGCGTGAGCTGAAACGCGTGCCTTTCGGCTTCCTCTTATAGTGGGTTGGCTCTCTTGCCAATCCACAACAGACTGTGTCTTCTCGAAAAAAAAAAAAAGAAGGCTCTAAGCACTATGGGACTTAACATCTGAGGTCATCAGTCCCATAGACTTAGAACTACCCTAAGGACATCACACACATTTATGCCCGAGGCAGGATTCGAACCTGCGACCATAGCAGCTGTGTGGTTGCGGACTAAAGCGCCTAGCACCTCACGGCCACAGCGGCCGGCTGTTCTCGAAAATGGCCACAGTGTCTGTTGTATACTTCTGAGATGAGGAACAACAAACTGGCAGGATATCGACACATTAACGAATGAAAACAATAAAAAAGTCAGTAAATGGTAGCACCCCCTCTGTACTTCTGCACAATCTAAAGTAACATACCTATCTCAGACACCTAAATCATTCTTTTTTTTCCCTAACGTTTGTCACGTCTAGTCGGAATCTGTTTCCAGGTTTTCGTAAATTTTACTTTGTTATTTAAATCTGTGGACGGGTGCCCTTTCTAGAGGCACAGTCGTCAAGGTAATCTAAGGGAGGGAAGTCGTGTGCACCATCTATATGTGAATGTTATAAACTGTGTTCTGTGTAGTGCGTATTTTTAACTGTTTGTGTATTGCATTGTTTGAGGAGGAATTTAGGGAGCAGCCCAGCATTTGCCTAAACGAGCGCAGGAAACCGCCTGAGAACTAAATTCTGCTTGGCCAGTGTACCATCCCATCGTCCTTAATCTGCCGCTCGGATTCGATCAGGGTCTAGTTCATCCCCCACTCTCGTAAGGTAGCACGCTACGCGCTACACTGTACCAGCAAATGAGTATCTAAGTTCCGATACCTAAGGGAGCAATCGTACAACGTTCACTACTAAATTGTTAAGCAAACAAAGAAAGAACTTCTAAGCCAGAAATGTTCAATGAATCACACAAAGCGAATCGATACACTATACAGGTTGAACACGATCGACAAACTGCACGGACGGATTTCTGACTGTAAATGGAGGAAAAATATCGGATGAACATCTGTCTGGAAACGAATCGGTGACACGATAGACGGCGCTGATAAATGACAGCTCCTCTTACCACGTGCCGTGTGTTGCTTGTGTGTTGCAGATTGTGTGATGGACACAGCGTAATGTAAAGAGGAATGACGACAGAAATCACACAAATTCAATGCTCTGGTGCAAAAACCATCGACAAAGTCCTTTCCGAAGACGGAAATCTGCTGCTGGTAATCCTTGCACTCACTGCAGGTGATAGCGATAGCAGCAGTTGTTATGCAGGACACACATAATCGTACTTTGGGTTACAGCATGTTGCTTGGCCACTTGCCTGAAGATTGTGCTGTGGTGCGTCTCAATATCCAGCAGAACCCCGTCCTCCAGATCTGGTGTATACACTGTCCGTCGCCTCCCTGGACGTTTTTCTGACTTGTATAAGGTAAAATACAGCGGTACAAATACCACGTATGAGTTTTCAATATATATTTCAAAGAACATTTTAACCGAAATTTCGGAAAACCACAAATTGACACGTGTAGCTTTAGTGAGGCAAAATAAAAGGTGCGAATACATGGTCCTCATTTACAGGATATTGCTGAAAGAGTCGTGAGTGCAAAATTAATGGTGCACATGAGGTGAGCTAAATAGTTCATATATGCTCTTAAATAAACAACTAAAAACAGTAAAGAAAATGAAAACATCTTAGGCCTTGTATTTGACTATATGCGTAATGTAAACTTACGGAAGATTCCTGTTCAGGAAATGTATCACTTCATACAACTCACAGTGAACGCTTTTGTATTTTCAACACTTAAGCAGATGTAGCCCATTTCTACATGTACCATGAAGATCAGGCCCACAAAGGGCCCAATGAAGCTGTTCCGTACATTAAAAATCAAGTATCCGGGACAGTTACCGAATTATATCGATTTTCAGATAATTGTCCCACACAAAGCAAGAACCATACATTGTCAAGAGATTGTCTTGCCCTAACCGATGCGTACAGGTTTAAAACGATTAAACAGGTTTTTTTTTTTTTTTTTTTTTTTTTTTTTTTTTGCGTGGACGCTCATACAATCCATGCGACCGAAAGTTCTGCGTAATAATACGTCCCATTAGGAAATGTACCGACCCCAACTGAGCTACCTAAGCACGACTCATGACCCGTCCTCACAGCTTCAGTTCTGCCAGTACCCCGTCTCCTACCTTCCAAATTTCCCAGAGCTCTTCAGCGAACTTTGCATAACTAGTACTCCTGGAAGAAAGGATATTGCGGAGACATGGCTTAGCCACAGCTTGGGGGATGTTTCCAGAATGAGATATTCACTCTGCAGCGGAGTGTGCGTTGATACGAAACTTTCTGGCAGATTAAAACTGTGTGCCGGACCGAGACTAACTATCTGAACGTTCTTGACCAATTTACCTCAGATTTTTACATAATATTCTAATAAACATTCAGATGGACATACAAACGACAGTGTATGGGTTTTCTGTTAAAACCAGCTGCAAGAAAGAAAATGCTATGCCATACTATAGTAAATTATGGAAACGTGTGGTTTCGTTTTCTCTCTCACAGGTTTAGCTATGATAGCAAGGCATTTAAAGCACTAGGCAAATCGTTTTAATCGTTTATCTCAAATTTATTTTTCCTTCTTATATAAAATATTAAACAAAACTTGAATACACAACTATGTGCTGTTCTGTTTTTTTTATTTTTTTTTTTTGCAGTCGGATTTAACAGAAAATATTGAACTACAATGTATGGCTTTTCGCCTTATGACTGGAAATTACAATGGGATCTGCATCGCCCAAAATCTCTCAATTCTACGCGGCTGCGTATTAAAACCATGCGAAATACTGTCATTGCAGCTACTATCTCGCACTACCCAGACTGATTTACTCATTTATTTTAAGTGACTCCAGTTCCCAATAAAGTTTTCGTTGGCTATAACAATAAACATGTCTCAAGGTCAGCGAGAGGGGGGACGAAGAGATGGACATAAGGTGGGGGGGGGGGGGGGGGAAGGAGGAGATGGTTAGAGAGAGAGAGAGAGAGGAGGGGGGGGGCAGGAAGAGGAGTAGTAGTTGGAGGAGGAGGAGGAGAGAGAGAGAGAGACGGAGAGGAAGTGGACACAGAGAGGGAGAAGATAAAGGACAGACAGAGGAGAGGAGGAGGAGATCACGACTTTAGCAATTGAGAAGCATTGCCTGGTTCGCTAGTATAATATAAAGTCAACATCCTGGAATGTAAACCTGAGACACTACTACAATGCCGTAATCTAATGCAAACATTATACGTATCGGCAGTCTTCATAATTAGTGACAGATTATTTAATGCATAGAAAAACAAGAAAGAAAAATTTTAGTGAGTTTTTTGTGCACTGTGCATAGTTTAATTTTGCACGGAAGAGGAATCCTCAGTATTTGTATTAGCATACTGAGAAAATGTACTACATTTTCAGGAAGAGAGAAAATTATCCAGTCATATCGTCAGTCTTGCTTTCTCCGTGAAACCTGAGAACAACTGACTGCTCGAAACTGAAAGAGATCAGAAGGAAATTAGCATCCCGCGTGATATAGTACAAGACAGAGGTGCTTGGAGAACACTGATCGAAAATGATTAATTTGCAGACACACTGTGAATACATCATGGCCTGAAGAACGGAAAAATACAGAGAGAAAATAATGAGATTTTGGAAGGAGACGAAAGCTAATCATGTTCAAGTGCGCTCATTAGCGAGGACAAAACATAAAAAGGTAGTAGTTTAACAACATTAGTAACGACATCAATATGACGAATAGCCGCTAAGGTGTCTGGATAATGTAATGCAGCGTATGCTTTTTAACAGCTATGTATGCTAAACAGCGGTACTTGCATTTCCCGAGCGTATCTCAGCGTTCAGTTCACTCGTCACATCTTACAGATGGTACAGCTGGCGGTGGCAGAATGACTGCCCCTACCCGTAGCCGAGCTACGTCGTTCAACTGTCGGCAACGGCAGCCTCTGTGACTAGACATGCAGTCGGGTCTTGTCGCGCTCACCACGAGACGAAAAACTCCAGCTGCACTACTGCCATAACTCTCTCACTCTCTCTCTCTCTCTCTCTCTCGCACACACACACACACACACACACACACACACACACAACAGAGAGAAAGAGGCAACTGTCACCAGTTCACATCACTAGTCTGCAGCTTTCGAGCCTGTTCTCAAACAGGTGTTATCGTTTAAAATCTGGTTCTTAGTGCGAGCAGAGTTATACAGAAACACTATTTGTGGGCATCAGAAATCTGATGATGCGGTAACTCTGGTAGCCGTACTTCATTCTCAACGCCCTTGTGCAGCTCCTACGTCTAAATTCATACTCCGCAAACCAGTTTTCGGTACCACTGTCACTTTCCCACCTTTCCTGATCCTTTTATAGCGATTGGTTTTTAATTCATGGTAATCCATAACTATATACATTACGGATTGCCATGAACTAAAATCCATTCGCTATAAAAGGAAGGAGAGAGGGAAGGGGGGGGGCGTAGTGACAGTGGTATATATATATATATATATATATATATATATATATATATATATATATATATATATAAGTTTGATTGAACTAACAGTTCCATTTTGGTCTTACCTTACCAACCGTTTACAATGAAGACGCTATAGTTGTATGTTCTGGACAATGTATTGTAATAGAAACATTTACCAATTCTGTAAGTTGTTTCCAACTGGTAACAATGCAATTAGTACCAGCAGCAAAATACTTTTATAAAAACACATTTGTATTTCAAATAAACAAATTTGTTTATTTTAATTTTTATTTTAATTTTGAATTTCCCACTAAATTCTTCCAGCGACTGTATGAACTTGCTATTACGTCACGGGTCAGTAAGTATTTGTCAGACGCTTTGGATTTTAAGACATGCTGCACTTTTCTAAATACCTTGGTAACGAATCAGTTTGACTGAAATTGTTTTCCTCGCCATCAGGAGCTTATGAATCCGTCACGAAGGAAATATTTTTATGGCTCTTGGTTTGGATGAAAAACGGTATGGAGAAATCTTCTTTCTGCACAATTGAACTCACTTCAAACTGCAAAATTCCATTAATTGTTCTTTTAAAAGCCTTAGCAGTTTTGGCAATTCAAGTGCCACGCGTTTGAACAGACACTATAAGGAATGTGGAGCGACGTTTGAGTCGTTAATGCTCACTGATATCAGTGGTACTCTGAGAAAGCGTGTAAAGTCCGCACAGAATACGAGGAAGTGCTGAAAAGTAATGTCTCCGAATTTTTTACGTGAAAAATATTAAAGTTTTTTAAACAAAACAAATGTTATTAACGTTCTACATCTGTATTCTTCATTTCTACATATTTGCAACCCTCAGTCGCTAGAGGGATCCGAACTGAAGCGTCTAACACGGTGGTGAGTAACATAATTATATCTCTGCGTGAGAAACATCGTGCTGTAATCGAGTTTCGAATAGTTCGTCCACACACAGGGCACCCCTCCTTCAGCTTGGCAAAGCCAGACTCAGCCGAGCCCTGCGACATCTGCAACCATCAGCCGCCTTGAGTTCTTTGTCCTCGATCATCCTACATACAGTCCGTACTTGACGGCATTCGCCATTTGTTTCCAGATCTTAAAGGACACCTTCGAGGGCTTAACTTTGATAGTGATGAAGCACCCATGCAGAGGTGAGGTTCTGGCTCAGTCAACTAAGTCTTTCCACTGTGACGGCATCAACAAACAAACTCTCGTTGAGAGAAATGTGTTCGTAGCCGGGGTGAGTACGTTGAGAAATAAATATACGGACATGAAGAATGAAGATATAGAACATTAGTAACATTGGTCTTATTTAAGAACACCGAGCGAGGTGGCGCAGTGGTTAGACACTGGACTCGCATTCGGGAGGACGACGGTTCAATCCCGGGTCCGGCCATCCTGATTTAGGTTTTCCGTGATTTCCCTAAATCACTCCAGGCAAATGCCGGGATGGTTCCTCTGAAAGGGCACGGCCGAATTCCTTCCCTAATCCGATGAGACCGATGACCACGCTGTCTGGTCTCCTTCCCCAAAAACAGCCATCTTATTTAAGAAGTTTTAAGAGTCTTCACATAAATTCCGAGACATTACTTTTCAGGACATCGCCGTAATTACACCTACGACTTATATGACTGTAAGAGGGTTTGCGCCACAATATTAAAAGAAAGATATTTTTTGGTGCGGGTCTCTACGATGAGGCCTAGATAGCCTATGGCCTGTGCATTTCAGGACAAGCTAACGCGTGCTTATCCACAATTTTTCTCCCAAACTATTCAACATAATCGCTTCATCCAATTATGTCATATGATGAGTTGGTTGGAGACCGTGGCTGTTATTTGAAGACAAGTGTTGATGGTGTTGGGACAGCAAACTGAAAGTAAATTTGTGGCTGGTTGCTGTCCCAACAACATCAACATAATCGCTTCAGATTCTACTGTTCTGTCTCGAGAACCTTGACCACCATTCTTTAGCTTGAACGAAGTTTCTATCAACGACGATAATTTTTTTCATGGCTCTAAGCACTATGCGACTTAACATCTGAGGTCATCAGCCCCCTAGACTTAGAACTACTTAAACCTAACTAACCTAAGGACATCACACACATCCATGCCCGAGACAAGATTCAAACCTCCGACCGTAGCAGCAGCGCAGTTCCGGACAGTAGCGCCTAGAACCGTTCGACCACTGCGGCTGGCGACGATAAATTTCTTCGAATCGGGAGGACTGTCGCGAAAGTTTTCTCTCTACATTCGATCGACTGGGCTCTGCATTCTATTGCAAAATACACGAAACGGATGTCTGCAGGTTCCTGTAAGAAGTAATACACCAAATTCACGGTTAGACATTAACTGTAAACAGTGACAAAACCCACCGTGGAGACGTCAGTCTAGTGGGTATTGTTTTCAAGTCGACGCGGAAGTTAGTTGTTCCTTTTGTGAAACACCACGAGCTCACAAACATATATGCCACATACGCGCAATCCTCATTCAAGACAGCGTACCGCCTAGAACAGACATTTCCACACATTGGTTGCGTATCTGAAAACACTCTCTTTAGATTTAGCTGCCATCTGTAACTTCCTTGGTACTATTGGGAGGAGTAGAGGGTAAAAACTGTACAAGTAGAGAGAGTTTGGAATACATCCTGTAAATAATTGAGGGCGTAGGTCGCAAGTGCTACTCTGAGATGAACAGGTTAGCACAGGAGAGAAATTCGTGGCGGGCCGCAGCAAATCAGTCGGAAGATTGGTGACCAAAAAACAAAAACTGAGTGGCTCGATGACTTTTTAAGTAACAGGAACTAGTATGTTGTTCTGAACAGCGAGTGTTCTTCAGGGGCAAAGGTCTTGTCGGGAGTGGTCCAGAGAAGTGTGACAGCATTGCTATATCGACAAAAGACCTGGCGGACAGGCTGAGCAACAGTCTGCGCTTCTTTGCTGATGACGCTGCGGTGTATGGGAAAGTGTCGTCGTTGAGTGACTGTAGGAGGACACAAGACATAATTTTTATTTGGTATGATGAATGGTGTCGGCAGCTCGTGATCTTGCGGTAGCGTTCTCGCTTCCCGCGCAGGGGGTCCCAGGTTCGATTCACGGCGAGATCGTGGATATTTCCTCCTCGAGATGACGGGGTGTTGTTGTGTCGTCTTCATCGTCATCATCATTCATCCCCATTACGATCGGAGGAAGGCAATGGCTAACCACCTCCACTAGGACCTTGCCTAGTACGGCGGTGCGGGTCATCCGCATCGTCCCCTACGCTCCTCGGAGTATCGAACCTCATCATCATCATCATGAATGGTACCTTGCTCTAAATTTGGAAAATTTTAATACAGAAGAGTAGGAAAAAAAATCCAGTAACGGTCGAATACACCATTAGTGGTGTGTTGAATGACACACCCGCGTAGAATAGACGTCTGGGCGTAACACTGCAAAGTGACATGAAATGCAACGTCTAAATGGTTCAAATGGCTCTAAGCACTATGGGACTTAACATCTGAGGTCATCAGTCCCCTAGACTTAGAACTACTTAACCTAACCAACCTAAGGAAATCACACACATACATGCCCGAGGCAGGATTCGAACCTGCTACTGTAGCAGCAGCGCGGTTCCGGACTAAAGCGCCTAGAACCGCTCGACCACAGCGGCCGGCCACAACGTGTCTGTATGTCCATCTTTTCAGAAATGGTTGCGGGACTAGGCTATTAAGTACAGAATGTCAAATCAAACACCTTTCAGCCGTCTAATTTCAAAATTGCTACTTTATTGGGCTACCAGTTTCGGCTATTTATTACGCCATCTTGACGCCCCAGGACCGACGTGCAGGAAGACTCCGACAGTCGGCATATTATGTCTGAAGTGATCGCTATATTAAGCAGAAATCTATAGATACCAGTCTTTGAATGCTGGCCACTATTTTGACCGGCACCGAGGTTGGAATCTTCCTACACGTCTGTCAGAGGGCCTGAAGATGACGTAATAAATCGCCGAAACTGGTAGCCCAATATAATAAGTCTGGAAAGTAGACGGCTGAAAGGTGTTTTATGTGATATTTTGAAATGGAACGAGCACGTGAGGTCGGTAGTAGGGACGACGAATTGTCGACATCGGTTTGTCGGGAGAATTCTAGGACACTGGAACACACACAAATACGACTCATTCCTGAGTACTGCTCGTTTGAGATCCCCACCAGATCGGAAAAACGACGGCATCAAAGCAATTCAGAGGGGTTCTACGAGGTGCATTCAAGTTCTAAGGCCTCCGATTTTTTTTTCTCTGGACTGGAAAGAGATAGAAACATGCGCATTGTTTTAAAATGAGGCCACGTTCATTGTCAATACGTCCCAGAGATGGCAGCACCGTACGGAAGATGGAATTTTACCGCCAGCGGCGAGAATGAGAACTGTTTTAAATACTTAAAATTCCGAAGTTTTCCTTACTTGAACAGCGTGCAATCAATCGTTTCTGAATTGGCGTGGTGTGAAACCAATTGAAATTCATCGACAGTTGAAGGAGACATGTGGTGATGGAGTTATAGATGTGTCGAAAGTGCGTTCGTGGGTGCGACAGTTTAATGAAGGCAGAACATCGTGTGACAACAAACCGAAACCTCGGGCTCGCACAAGCCGGTCTGACGACATGACGGAGAAAGTGGAGAGAATTGTTTTGGGGGATCGCCGAATGACTGTTGAACAGATCGCCTCCAGAGTTGGCATTTCTGTGGATTCTGTGCACACATTCCTGCATGACGACCTGAAAATGCGAAAAGTGTCATCCAGGTGGGTGCCACGAATGCTGACGGACGACCACATGGCTGCCCGTGTGGCATGTTGCCAAGCAATGTTGACGCGCAACGACAGCATGAATGGGACTTTCTTTTCGTCGGTTGTGACAATGGAAGAGACGTGGATGCCATTTTTCAATCCAGAAACAAAGCGCCAGTCAGCTCAATGGAAGCACACAGATTCACCGCCACCAAAAAAATTTCGGGTAACCGCCAGTGCTGAAAAAATGATGGTGTCCATGTTCTGGGACAGCGAGAGCGTAATCCTTACCCATTGCGTTCCAAAGGGCACTACGGTAACAGGTGCATCCTACGAAAATGTTTTGAAGAACAAATTCCTTCCTGCACTGCAACAAAAACGTCCGGGAAGGGCTGCGCGTGTGCTGTTTCACCAAGACAACGCACCCGCACATCGAGCTAACGTTACGCAACAGTTTCTTCGTGATAACAACTTTGAAGTGATTCCTCATGCTCCCTTCTCATCTGACCTGGCTCCTAGTGACTTTTGGCTTTTTCCAACAATGAAAGACACTCTCCGTGGCCGCACATTCACCAG
Source organism: Schistocerca cancellata (assembly GCF_023864275.1). Classification (NCBI taxonomy): domain Eukaryota; kingdom Metazoa; phylum Arthropoda; class Insecta; order Orthoptera; family Acrididae; genus Schistocerca; species Schistocerca cancellata. The sequence continues at coordinate 356,389,163 of NC_064632.1, read as the reverse complement.
CCGTGCTGCTATTGCCTCAGCAATTTTCCAGTGGTCAAAACAGACTCCTAAAGAAGCCTTCGCCGCTGCCATGGAATCATGGCGTCAGCGTTGTGAAAAATGTGTACGTCTGCAGGGCGATTACGTCGAGAAGTAACGCCAGTTTCATCGATTGCGGGTGAGTAGTTAATTAGAAAAAAATCGGAGGCCTTAGAACTTGAATGCACCTCGTACATTTGTCATCGTTAGGTTAGATCAACGCACGGAAACGTTCCGTGAACAACGAAGGAAGTTTTTTTTCTCGCAATGATATTGAAAATATTTAAGAACCGGCATTTGTGACAGACTACAGAACAATCTTGCTGCCATCAACAGCTACCTCGCTTACGTACAGCAAGGACAAGTTAATAGAAATCAGGGATCGCACGGAGGCATAGAGACAGTCGCTTTTCCCTCGCGTCACTTGCGAGTGGAACAGGAAAGGAGATGGATAGCAGTGGTACCCTTTTCCGTACCCGTATGGTGGTTTCCGAAGTGTGTAGATGCTGACGCTCGAAGGTATGGATACCCGGTATAGAAGCACGTGGATCAAAACCGTGATCAGCCCATCGCGGATGACCAAAAGATGAGGTGAAAATTAATGATTTTATGTTAAATAAAACGTTTGGCTCTGGAAGTGCAAAAAGTAATTAAAATAAGCGTTATCAGCCAATTGCTCAATACAGAGTGTTTATCTGTACTCCTTACGAAATGTAAGACACTGTTGATAAAATGTCCAGTCATCAGTTGTATTAATTTACGAATGTTTGACGTGCCGTCAAGTGCAGAAAAATAGACAACTGAATTATTAAATAATCTTTTGATCCAGTCTATTGTCGTAGTGATTTGTTCAAAGATCACCTGTTTCGTTCGTCACTGAACAAATTCAGTTCAGTAGAATTTGTAGAGCATGCTGTACACACGAGGCACTAAGGTATGGGGAGAGAGAGAGAGAGAGAGAGAGAGAGAGAGAGAGAGAGAGAGGGAGAGAACAGGGGGTGAGGTAATTGGAAACGTAACGGAAAGTACATCCAATGATACGTTCCGTAAAACAAGAACGAAAGTGAGGCGGCTGCTGTAATTTCACCCACAGCATGGCATTTTACCTGTGCGGGACTCATCACCTGTTACAACACGTGTGAAAACTGGGTGGCGCAGCAATACTCTGGCGCCAGCTTTCTCTACCCGCAGGTGTCCTACTGATCGTTTCCGCATAGCTGTCTGACAAATTTAGAATCCGTGCGTGACTGCTGTCACGTAGAGGCCAGCGGTTATCGATGAAATAGGACAAGCTCTCCCAACCTCACCAATAGCTGGTTTTAATGATGGCCACGAACTACGTAACCCCTCGCCCCCCCCTCTCCCTCTGCCCTCTCCCTCTCCCCTCTCCATCTCCCTCTTGCTGTATACCTACCTACGTACCTACCTCCGTAGAGTCCAGACAAGTATTTTCTGTACGAACGGCGGAAACTAGCATACGATAATTTTGAGCAGCAATGGCCCACATGTCTAAGGTTAGAATTCAGCGCTCCGTTCACTCCGAAGCTGCGAGATCATTAATGGGGGTTTCCACGAGCTGTATTTTACGGCACTATATGGCCACAATAGCGTCGCCGTCAATATTAGTGCAATGTGGCTGCGTGGCAAAGCAATACTGCGTATGGCCGGGCAATACTGCCGATGAAACAGGCTGTTGCCGGTAGTTGCTAAGGTATGGCCAAGGTGTTGCAAATGTTGTTCATCTTGCTTCCTTTTCCTCACGTCGACAGCGATGCAACACTCAGCTACGTAATTCAATGTTTTGTGCCGGACCGAGACTCGAATCTAGACGCTCCCCTTCTCTGGAACGGTTGATTCAACCGCCTCGGCCATCCGAACCCGGTTCCCATCCAATAAAATTCTCAAACTGTCACGCGCAACCAACGACACCATCCGTTAGCCCCATTGCTTGTAGCATTCGCTATATCCCGCATGGTTTCGGAAGATACGGTGCATCTGCACCCCTCTGTGTCAATTCCTAAGGGACCAAACTGCTGAGGTCATCGGTCCCTAGACTTACGCACTAATGAAACTAACTTATACTAAGAACAACGCGCACATCCATGCCCAAGGGAGGACTCGGACATCCAACGGGGGCAGCCGCGAGAACCGGGGCAAGGCACCTCAAACCGGGCGGCTACCCCGCGCGGCTGGAAAGCATCAGACCAATAACTTAAAGACACTTAGGTTAACCACTGACAATATACACCATGAGGGGCAGCTAATTCTTAATATGAGTCCACTGCGACACATCGACTGGTCTCCATAATGAACGAGCGAGCGAAGGAGCAAGCTGAACAGGGCAGATACCTACCTGCCACCAAAAGAATCGGCTGTTCACAACTGACACCAAGGTGTTAGTTTCTATGACTAAGTTTTAATTCACATTCGTACATAAGATATAGTTCAGAGAAATAAAATGAATCTTTCTGAAACATGATAAATTACAGTGTACTTGTCAAAAGTGGAAATACTTGTCACAGGGCGTTATCTGTTTAAATTCTCATCAGTATAGACGCGCAAAATGTTTGAATTTTCATTCCTAGTTATTACATTCTCACTATGAGTTACGTTTGTCATTGGTGTGGTTGATCTAGATCAGGGCCGGCCAAATGCTGCACAGTGTGCAGACGTGCGGAAGTACTGCACATGTGCGCACGTGTGCGACAGGGAGCGACAGCGACATCTGTTATTAGACATGTGTCCTAAATGAACGGCGGCGGCTCCACTTCCCTGTTTATGTGGTACAAGCAAGAGGAAAATTGGTCATTAAGCCGATTGTTTCAATGTATACTTACATTTAGTTTTTTTTTTAATATGTGAAGGGCTACGCTCAGCTGAAGTCGATAAAACACAACATTCATCTAATTGTCGGTTATTATGCGGATTTCATACGGGACTGATGAAAGATATAGCAATAATGGTATTGAAATAACAGGTGATCAGCGAGAGGTCTGCGGTTATGGTTCTGTTCAGAGGTCAGTGAGACAGAAATTATGTAACTGTAAGTGAGGACACCGAGAATTAGTTATAGGAAACCTTGCATTAGTTTAATGTTATTTGAAATCATGAATAAGGTTCGTTGGAAGTGGCTAAGTGCTCTCTTTCTTAAATACTAGCTCAAAAACATCACGCGTATTTACGTACCGTCAGTCAAGCTGCCTTAATAAAAACCCACGGTTGTTAACTGTATTACATGTCTTACTGGGTTAGACTGTTAACATAATAGCAGATGTTTCAATGAGTAGACTGTGATGGTATTTTAAATGTTTAATACGCGAAATACCTTCCCATGGTTAGCTTGCAAGCTGTGGAAAGAGCACTAGATTGCGCCGGCACAGAGTATCCCAGCAAGTGGATAAAGCGACATCTGTGCGTAGAAACATGCACTACAGGAACGCTAACGGCTGCGGCGTGCACGCTGTGACCGGGAAGTTGCACATGTGCAGGAGCACCGCACGCGTGCAGAATTTCTGGCCGGCCCTGATCTAGATGCACAGAACTGCGTATTTTTGAAATTGAGAGACTGGCCATTTGCAGAAAACCGCACAATAATACTTTTAAGAACATTATTTAGCAATTTCCTCTGTTTATACATGTATTTTTGGATTGATTACGATACTAGCGTCGTCTGCAAAAAGGAGTAATCGTACTTGGTGTACGAGGTGTGTCAGAAAAGTAATGAGAGTAATTAGTGCGAGCCATTTGGCAATTCTGTGTTGTTCTATTTGTGCAGTCCGGTGTGTTCATCCCTTCTAGATGCTTAGGTCGAGTTTCATCTCCGTACAAAAATCACATGAGTTTTGAGAGCGCCATAAGTGACGTTATGTTTTTGTTGTGTGTTACGAAAACCGAACAGCAGACTTTAGAGCAACGTTATGCAATCAAGTTTTGATTTAAACTTGGGCATCCCGCGAGTGTGACACTTGAAAAGTTAAAACAGGCCTATGAGGAACATTCCGTATCAGACGTTTCTCGCTAGCACAAATCATTTTTGGAACGCAGAGAACTCGTTGAAGATAAACTTCGCTAAGGTTGACTTCAACTTCGAAAACCGACGAAAGTGTTGAAAGCGTGCATGTCCTTGTGAGATCATACCGACGTTAAACAATAAGGATGACAAGCGACCTGTTAAAAGTAAACACTTTCACCGTACATCAAATTTCGAACGAGGATGCGCCCCGTATCTAACCGTCACTTCCATCACGGAATTTTCGAACTAAAAGGCATTTCGGTTGTTCCACAGCACCCCTGTTCACCTGAGTTCTTGTGACTGTTTTCTTTTCCCGAAATTGAAACACATCTTAAAAGGACATCATTTTGAGACTCTGTAAAACATTCAAAAGAATGTGACCGATATGCTGAAGATCCTACAGCTGAAACCTTTCAGCGCTGTTATGGAGACTGAAAGACGACTCCGCCGGTCTGTAGCTGCCGAAGAAAACTACACTAAAGGGGCCATACTGTTGTTTGAAAAAATAAATAAATAAAAACTAAAAACGCTGGTAAATTACTGTGTTAAGGTTCAACGACCAGAGACGCGTGGCGGTGGCCGCATCGGAAAAAAAGGAAAGCGATAGTGGACTGTGCCGGGTTAGAGTAGACGGTCACAGCGCAGATTAACCCGCTAATCGCCCGCGCTGTGCGTTCGCGGACTAATGGAGCGCGAAGCGCATACGCTGCCTGCGCCGTCCTTTCTCTAGCGCTGGCGTTCGCCGATCCGTCAAAGAGCGCAGGTCGCCGCTCCTGCCCTCTGTATTTTTAGGAGTTTATTTCGGAGTATCGGAGAAACGAAATTTCGAGTACCGGAGGGAGGTCACGTATTAAGGTATCTAGGGCGTTTCCAGAGCGTTATTCTTATTCCACGAGCCTATTACCTTCAACATGAGCTCGAGGTGAATTGTAACTTAACTCGTAAGATTACTGTATGTTGATAATTTTTATTTTGGGACCGTGTAATTCGAACTGAACGAAACAAAATTCTTGTGCCACAAACGTTTCGCCTTTACTCTTTACATGGTATCTTCATCTTCAGTGGCGTGGAATATGTATATAATTTTATTTATATTATTTAGTTTGCATTTAGGACATTGTATACATAGGTTTTAAGCAATACAGGCACCTCCTAAACGTAAATTAATCTGTGCGGCTGGTAACGGCGGAGGTTCGAGTTCTCCCTCGGGCGTGGGTATGTGTATCTGTCCTTAGGATAATTTAGGTTATGTAGTGTGTAAGCTCAGTGACTGATGACCTTAGCAGTTAAGTCACATAAGATTTCACACACATTTGAACATTTTTTTGTAAATTAATAATATAAATAAAAATATGTACATATTGCAGACAACTGAAGATGCCTTGCAAAGAACAAGGACGAAACGTGTATGGAAAAAAATTAGAGTCACCAGTCTTCTGACAGGTTTGAGTGGCCCGCCGCAAGTTCCTCTACTGTGCCAACATTTTCATCACAGAGTAGCACTTGCAACCTAAGTCCTCAATATTTGCTGGACGTATTCCAATCTCTGTCTTCCTCTAAAGTTTTTACCCTCTACAGCTCCCTCCAGTTCCACGAAAGTGATTCCCTGATGTCGTAACATACATCCTACTATCTTGTCCCATCTTTTTGTCAGTGTTTCCTCGCCGATTCTCCGGAGCACCACCTCATTCTTTACCTTATCGGTTCACCTAATTTTCAACATTCTTCTGTAGCACCACGCCTCTAATTGTTTGATTCTCTTCTCATCCGGTATTCTCACAGTCCATGTTTCATTACCAGACAATGCTGTGCTCCAAAAGTACATTCTCAGGTACTCCTTCCTCAAATGAAGGCCTACGTGTGATAGCAGTAACCTTCTCTTGACCAAGAATGCTTTTTTTGCCAGTGCTAGTCTGCTTTTGGTGTCCATCTTGCTCCGTCCGTCATGTGTTACTTTGCAGCCTAGGTAGCAGAAGTCCTTAATTTCAAACCAGCAGTTGTAATTAGACGGTCCCAAAATAAAAATTATCAACATACCGTAATAAGAGTGGCATTTTTCACTCTGCAGCGGAGTGTGCACTGATTTGAAACTTCCTGGCATATTAAAACTGTGTGCCGGACAGAGACTCGAAATCAAGACATTTGCCTTTTACGCTGTCCACACTGCTTTGCTTCGGCCAATACTTCTCTCCTACCTCTAGAATTTCACAGAAGCTCTCCTGCGGAACTTGCAAAACTAGCACTCCTGAAAGAAAGGATATTACGGAGACATGGCTTAGCCACAGCCTGGGGGATGTTTCCAGAATGAAATTTTCACTCTGCAGTCCCGGCAATATCCTTTCATCCAGAAGTGCTACATTATGTGACCAAAATTAGCCGTACATCCCCAAAAACAAACGTTTTTCGTATTAGGTGCGCTGTCTTGCCATCTACAGCTAGGTACTCCATATCAGCGACCTCAGTGTCATTAGACATCGTGAGAGAGTAGAATGGGGCGTTCCACAGAACTCACGGACTTCAAACGTGGTCAGGTGATTGGGTGTCACTTGTGTCATACGTCTGTACGCAAGGTTTCCACACTCATAAACATCCCTAGGTCCACTGTTTCGGATGTGAAAGTGAAGTGGAAACGTGAAGGGACACGTACAGCACAAAAGCGTACAGGCCGACCTCGTCTGTTGACTGACAGAGACCGCCGGCAGGTGAAGAGGGTCGTAATGTGTAATAGGCAGACATCTATCCAGAGTGAGAAAACTTGGATTTCCTGGTCGAGCGGCTGCTCATAAGCCACACATCACGCCGGTAAATACCAAACGACGCCTCGCTTAGTGCAAGGAGCATAAACATTGGACGATTGTACAGTAAAACGTGGAAAAACGTTGCGTGGAGTGACGAATCACGGTACACAATGCGGCGATCCGATGGCAGGGTGTGGGTATGGCGAATGCCCGGTGAATGCCATCTGCCAGCGTGTGTAGTGCCAACAGTAACACTTGCAGGTGGTGGTGTTGTGGTGTGGTCGCGTTTTTCAAGGAGGGGGCTTGCACCCCTTGTTGTTTTGCGTGGCACTATCACAGCACATGCCTACATTAACTTGTAAGTCATTTTCATCCAGGTGTCCGATACCTTTTATCACAAAGTGTAGTTCTGCGAAGTTCGCAGGAGAGCATCTGTGAAATATGGATAGTAGGAGATGGGATATTGGCAGAAGTAAAACTGTGAAGAAGGGTCGTCAGTCGTGCTGGGGTTAGCTCAGTCAGTAGAGCACTTTTCCACGAGACGCGAAGGTCAAGTGTTCGAGTATCGGTCTGCCACAGAGTTTTAATCTGCTAGCAATTTTCGACATACAGTGATATCATTAGCAAGTGAGGACGACAGAACTACAAAAATTGATGTTAACAACTGCCCGATTTTACAATGCATATCTTTTATATGCATGCACATACAACCACCTTGGAATACGTTTTGCAGTTCACTAGGTCTAGGTGCAAAGTTATCGTTTACCTTTTCGCCACTGCTATATATTTTGTGGCGGCGTTCGTAGCGACAAACACTTCGCTGTAGAAACGGCTTACGAAGTCACCGCCACACTTTTAATAGCGGGCCGACCGGTCCGCTGGAACAGTGAACAGAAAGATGAAAACCCAAACACTCTGATTAAATAAAAGTCGGTACTTATCTTTATTAACGAAGATACAGAAACACAGTAGTGAACTCCGTGTCTACAGAAATCTGTCTAGTTCGAGTCGGAGCGGCTAGGTCAGCGTCGGCTGACTACAAACAACAACTCAGCTGCGATGAACACACAACTGACCAGCAAGTACACAAATCGGTGGCGAGTATACCACTGAGCGGCGAATACAGAAGTGTCCTAGCGCTCGCGACTCCAGCGCTTAAGAAGCCAGAAGCCAGCGGTGGCGCGCGCAGACTTGCGGCGATTTCCTGTATCGCTGGCGCTGCTTATGCGGACGGCGTCCGGACTTTGATGCTGCCAACCTTTTGGCAGCGGGCTCGGTTGGCATTACTGGCTAGGATATAACAATATATTCAGTTGATGACTCTTGCTCCATTTATGGTTTACGCTTTCGTATCTGAGTGGACAGAGAAGACACTTCAGCTTAATGAAGGGCATGCTGCATCTCGTCACGATTTTATGGGCGCTGAAGCTGTTGATGTATCATGTTAGTTTCACAGAATCGTTTCAAGGCTCGCCAGCTCTGCCTGAATGTTGAATAATGTGACTCTTAAAATAACTTTTTTGTATGCTACGCCCTTATATCGAGCGCTAGATTCACGAGGGCGGACTTTCTCGCCGAAGAAACAGCGTTAATTTAGACAGTTGTTATTCTTTACATCTGGGTTCGGGCCTTCATTTCTTCAGATCACTTTGCGCAAATTTTATTTCCCTAACTCCCTTGCAGACTCCCCATTTCTAAAACTTTCCTCCTACACATTATCTTTACACAACGTCTTTTCCTTATATGTCATTCCTTTCCAAATCTTCTTTGACTTTTTTTTCTCAAAGATATTTAAAAGTCTCTTTAGTTAGTCTACGATCGTTCATTCTGTAAACGCGTCCCAAGAACAGCAGTCTCCTCTTCCTCAATCTGATATTTTTTTGTTTTCATAAATTTGAACTTCGTGATTTCCAATGTTCTGAAGTTTTCAGAGGACCTAAAAGTTTCCTGATAAGCCTTTCTCATACTTCTAATTTTTGAAGCTTATGATTCAGTACTAAACATTTGCTAACACACTAACATTCAAGGTTCCCTATTGCTTAGTAGTGCTTTATTTTATGATTATTAGAAAAGTGCTTTTTATTATAGGCATCACTAATTAGTAATTACGATGTATGCACTATGCATCTTTTGTATCCTCTCTTGTGAAGCAGATTTTATAAACTGTTTTCTGGGACTATTTCCCCCAACTATTTTTTTCTTTATTTTTCCATTTGACTCACATCCGTTCTAGAAACTTTGGAGGACTTTTTATATTCGTTATTTTCCTCTGCATAGATTACTATGGGTACCATATTGGCTGTCTCTTCTAGGTGATTAAACTGTAACACTTCATTTCTCAAGTGTTCAGAAAATGTTGGCAAATTATCTGCAAATTATTATTATGATGATTATTATTATTATTATAGAGCAAGATGGGTGCCAAGCACGAAAATAAACACCAAAAGTTATAATAAAAGTAATATAAATAATAATAGTGAAAAAGAAGAAAGTACCAAAAGGTAATTACTTGTCAAGTTACCAAAAGCAGAAAGTTGTTCCGACATTTGTTGTAAATTGCAACGCCAAGGGTAATAAAATGAATGACAATCTGGTGACTTTAGCGGACGCAATAATTTTTCTTAACATTGAAGTTAGTTTTATTCGCTCCTTTTGCACTGAATATCATTGCTCTATCTTTCATTCACCATCTTTTATTTATTTTGACAGAAGGTCATGTGGAGCATAGATATAAACTAAGATATACACAGTTTCATTCCACTGGAACAAAAACGTAGTACCTCCATCGAATTCACCATTTGATGAGGTGCGATAAGAACGTCATCTTAATTCATCGAATGTAAATACTCGAGGACAGCTGAACGAGGATAAAAAAACATCTGAAGCTCTTGGCTATCATTAACTAATCTCCTGCTGTTTTTCCTTTTTCGGAATATGCTTATTGTGCATCAGAAAAAAATTAATTAATCAACCAGAGACGAACTGTTGTCATCTTCTTCAGAGAACAGGTACCAATTAAAAAAAAAGAAATTAAAAAAAGCTCTTAGCAGAATATCAGTCAAAGAGAATTGTTCCAGATATATATTTCGAAGGTATAAGTAGTAGAGAATCTAGTTGCTTGGTTGTTTACACTTTTTATGCCACATTATACACAAGAAAGCGTTAGGAAGACAAATAGACGTCCCAATATAATGGGAATTAATGAGATGTTTATAAAGCAAATATGGATTCCACAACTATTAAGATTGGGAAAATATTCTGTTTTCATAATATTTTTGTTTAAACCTGAGATAGACTCAGTAGGAAATAACTGGTGTTAAAATATTCTATCACATAATAATTTCACAAATACCGGGTGATGAAAAAGTCAGTATAAATTTGAAAACTGAATAAATCACCGAATAATGTAGATAGAGAGGTACAAATTGACACACATGCTTGGAATGACATGGAGTTTTATTAGAACCAAAGAAATACAAAAATTCAAAAAATTTCCGACAGACGGCACTTCATCTGATCAGAAAAGCAATAATTAGCATAACAAAGTAAGACAAAGCAAAGATGATGTTCTTTACAGGAAATGCTCAATATGTCCACCATCATTCCTCAACAATAGCTGTAGTCGAGGAATAGTGTTGTGAACATCACTGTAAAGTGAGGAGTTACGGTGAGGCATTGGCGTCGGATGTTGTCTTTCAGCATCCCTAGAGATGTCGGTCGATCACGATACACTTGCGGCTTCAGGTAACCCCAAAGCCAATAATCGCACGGACTGAGGTCTGGAGACCTGGGAGGCCAAGCATAACGAAAGTGGCGGCTCAGCACACGATCATCACCAAACGACGCGCGCAAGAGATATGTCGGACATTTTGTGAACTTAGTTTTTTTTTTTTGTTCTAATAAAACCCCATGTCATTCCAAGCATGTGTGTCAATTTTTACCAAAACCCCATGTCATTCCAAGCATGTGTGTCAATTTTTACCCCTCTATCTACATTATTCCATGGTTTATTAAGTTTTCAAATTTATACTTTTTGATCACCCGGTACTTGTACATGCGGATTAGCAACTTTATTCGTAATCCATGCATCCAAATGTCTACAGTGAACTTCCCGTATTATAAATATTAAACTATGTTTACATACAGGATCTAAAGAACAAAATACTGTTGTTCAGTCTATTCAGTAAAGCCAGCGATAGGAGCGTACTAACTGATGACGAAATTCTCTCTCCCAGCGCTTATCCAGAACGCATCGGCCCTCTCGCGGTGAATCAAGATCATCCAACTTCCGCCCGACCGATGCCTGTTTCCTCGCTGTGGACAATGCAGCTGTAGCCACCGTCCCTGGAAACAGTGTAATTTCCTGGTATGCCGCGGTAATGAACTAATAGCAGAGCACGCTCCCAATTACCTGAACGGAAGAGGGTAACGAGGAGGCTCATATACGCTCCCAGTGCTGTCAGAAAAAAAGGAAAAATGACCTCATTTCCGTCCGCTTTACCACCAATAACTGGCCGCCTGCCACCCGGAAAATAGTGAAGCTGTTGTCGTAATCTGCTTTGTTTGAAGCAAATAACTGTCGCAGTTTTTGCAGTGCCATCGCTGCGCACTATGAAAATAATTTTAACGTTCTATTTCGAATCCCCGTTTATATTATATCAACTCATTTTTTGTTGTTATGGATGAAACTGGCACAAAGAATTAGGATTCTGTGGGCATCATTTTATCATGTTATAAACGAAGTATTCGTTATTGCGTAATTTTGTATTTCGTATAACAAGGTCATACGTCCTATAGATTAGTCAGAATTAATGAATCCTATTACTGGTAGGTGCTATCAGTTACTTTTTATTCTTCAAAAGTTTAAAAAAGTGAATTGTACTCTGATTCACTGTGTAAAATTTTGCACAATTTTGTCACAGTGAGGTATTTAGCGACCATGCCATCTCTCTGTGTTCACGGTATTTCACTATTATACAGGGTGACAACGAAGGAGTCTCTGATTTCAAAATTAAATATTTGTAGAACTAAGATCGATCGACGTTTGCAACACAAGGTAGATTATTTTGAAAACTTAACAATTTTCTACGAACTTGTACGGAAGACAAATTTTTATGGTTGATGGTGTTGAGACAGCAACCAGCCACAAATTTATTTTCAGTTCCTGTATTCAAAAGGTACCGTTACCGGTTTCGAATCATTACGATTCATCTTCAGACGTTTTCATGCTTCCATTACAACATGTGGTGCGTTTTTTTACAGATTAATTGTCGTGAAATGTCGGTTTGGAGTGTTTGTTTTCATAGTTTTCTCACTGAACACTTTAGATTTAACATAGAATAGATTTCTAACACGCACCACATGTGAAAGTGAGAAAAATTTGTGTGTGCAACGATAAGAATGCAGTGGGAATGTATTCACATCTGAAAACAAAAACAAAAACATATGAAAACAAAAACTCCAAACCGACATTTCACGACTATTAATCTGTAAAAAAGACGCACCACATATTGTAATGAAAGGATGAAAACCGCCTGAAGATGAATCGTAATGATTCGAAACCGATAACGCTACCTTTTGAATAAAGGAAAATAAATTTGTGGCTGGTTTGCTGTCTCAACATCATCAACATTTGTCTTCAAGTAACAGCCACGGTGCCGGCTTGTGTGGCCGTGCGGTTCTAGGCGCTACACTCTGGAACCGCGTGACCGCTACGGTCGCAGGTTCGAATCCTGCCTCGCGCATGGATGTGTGTGATGTCCTTAGGTTAGTTAGGTTTAAGTAGTTCTAAGTTCTAGGGGACTAATGACCACAGATGTTAAGTCCCATAGTGCTCAGAGCCATTTTTTGAACACCCACGGTCTCCAACCATGTCATCACATGACAAAACTGCATTAAACTTATACGGAAGTTTCTAAACAGTTCGAAAAGCTGGCGCTGCATGCTATGTAGCTTATCCAGTATCCACGCGTATCATGAAACTCTTCCTCTGCAATCAGTCTTAGCAATCACATCACAATCTCTTCGAAATGTGCACCACACCCAGTACGGAGATTGCGCAAACGAACAATGAAATTCGACATCACATCACATTCTGTAGTGCCTGAAAGGAACAGAACGCCGATTCAAGCTCGTCCAGCTTGGTGGAATGGTTTCGGTAGAGAGTATGCCCCACAAAAAGTAATCATGTGGCGTCAGATCGGAATCCAATTCATCGCTGCGCCAGTAAATTGCAATATCCAGTGGAATGACTTAATTCCCGAAGTATTTATCAAGAAAGTAAAACACCTGTTCGGTTCGATGATCGACTCGTTGCCTGGTCGATCCACTAAAGCTAGCTGTGTGGTCACAAAGTGTGTCAAAATCGCAACGTAACGTTCACTAGTGACCGTTTCTCGCACAAAAAAGGGCCAGTAATTCCTCTGCTGCATACCGAAATCTGAACTGTAATCGTGGGAGAATAGCCGGCCGCTGTGACAGAGCGGTTCTAGGCCTTCAGTCCGGAACCACGCGCCAGCTACAGTCGCAGGTTCGAATCCTGCCTCTGGCCTGGATGTGTGTGATGTCCTTAGGTTAGTTAGGTTTAAGTAGATCTAAGTCTAGGGGACTGATGACCTCAGATGTTACGTCCCATAGTGGTCAGAACCATTTGAATCTTGGGAGAATACAGTGATTTCGCTTCACAAGAACTGAGATTTTTCGAACACCAAAATCGTCAGTTCTGTTTATTCACGACTCCATTTAGGTGTGATTCATCTGTCAACCACATGGTAGCCAACATCAAATCCTTCATTTTTTCATTTGAGTCATTGTGAGAATCTGGTTCGCAAAGTTATCACTCTGTCACACAGTTCGTACAGGTATGTCCGGTGGAATTTTGAATGGAAACACAAGTAGGTTGTCTCAGTTGCGTGCTGGAATGCTTCAAACCAGTCTCTCTTGTATTTCTTCAGATAGGTTTCCCCGAATTTTGCTGGAACCGTGGCGACATTGTCAAGAGTAGCTACGGTGTGCCTGCGGGGGGGGGGGGGGGGGGAGGTGGTCAACATTCCTCGCTAAATATTCAGCCGCGCTGCCTGTCCGTTAGAATTTACCGAAGAGCTAGCGAATGATTTCCACATCGGGTTCTTTTAGAACACTAGAAAATGTTTGAAAACTGCGCCTAGCTGCCGCAGACTGTGTTCCAATCTGTGGTATTCCGTACCAGAAAAATGTATTGTTCTACGTAATGCATGTTTTCAACCTCTTCATTCGGTACACTAACCTCCTCTCACGCTTCAACGGTGCATCTGATCACTCTGGCGCAATATTTGTAGGCACTCCGTATTCCGATTACTGCGTCATCTGTTAGAAGCTTTACGAACTATTTACAAATTTCTGTATAAAACTCTTACACCTTTCGCAATAAACATACCGTTGATAGCACTCCAATATCTATCTTAGTTTTCGAGATATATAACTTTGAAATCGCTGGGCACCCTGTAGATACAAACGAAACGGGTGAGTAGTGGACAACGAAAAAGCAAATAATCCTAGTAAACATAGAGCCAGGAACCAATAGTTGCCACGAGGTGATGTATGCGCAAGCGCAGTCATGCCAATGTTACAACACTCTTCTTGTCTAAGGCTACGTCTATTTTGAGCCGCTGCAACTAAACACTGCGTCCGAACAGGCCAGGGGAGGCACAACGGTACTGGCCGTATGCCGTATCATCTTCAGCCTATAGGCGTCATTGGATGCGGATATGGAGTGACATGTGATCAACAAACCGCTCTCACGGCCGTTGTCAGTTTACGAGACGGGAATCGCTACTTCTCAGTCAAGTAACTCCTCAGTTGCCTCACAAGGGCTGAGTGCACTCCGTTTGCTAACAGCGCTCGGCAGACCGGACGGTCACCCATCCAAATGCTAGATAAGCCCGAAAGCGCTTAACTTCGGTTATCTGGCGGGAACCGGTGTTACCACTGCCGCAAGGCCACCGCAATAGAAGCGAAAATGACATAGCGATAAACTGTCCTCGTTTGATTGTATCATTATTTCGGAAATCTGAGTACTGTTAAATAAAGTTTCGGCAACAAATGCATCGGTCGAGACTAACCAATAGTAGGGCCCCGATTTGAATCACTTGGGCGTTTTTTGTGAGATATTTAAAAGCTTTGGTGTATTCTGAACCTGTTAATGGTGCCGACGAACACCGTGAATACATTGTACATGGTTGTCAATGCATTTAGAACACGCCTGAGATTTTTGGACGTTTTTGGGCCTCAATGAGGAGACTCGGTGAAGCCTGCCTTCAAAAGAACAGTGACCATGTGTTTTCTCACTAGAGCAGATATGAATTTTGTTCCCTTGAGAATTTTGTTTTAATACGCCAAGATCCTCTGCTGTGTTTCATGAACAGTCTCGACAGCAATTAGATGTCGTCTTCAGGTTCTCAGATCTCTCAGAAATATACACTCCTGGAAATGGAAAAAAGAACACATTGACACCGGTGTGTCAGACCCACCATACTTGCTCTGGACACTGCGAGAGGGCTGTACAAGCAATCATCACACGCACGGCACAGCGGACACACCAGGAACCACGGTGTTGGCCGTCGAATGGCGCTAGCTGCGCAGCATTTGTGCACCGCCGCCGTCAGTGTCAGCCAGTTTGCCGTGGCATACGGAGCTCCATCGCAGTCTTTAACACTGGTAGCATGCCGTGACAGTGTGGACGTGAACCGTATGTGCAGTTGACGGACTTTGAGCGAGGGCGTATAGTGGGCATGCGGGAGGCCGGGTGGACGTACCGCCGAATTACTCAACACGTGGGGCGTGAGGTCTCCACAGTACATCAATGTTGTCGCCAGTGGTCGGCGGAACGTGCACGTGCCCGTCGACCTGGGACCGGACCGCAGTGACGCACGGATGCACGCCAAGACCGTAGGATCCTACGCAGTGCCGTAGGGGACCGCACCGCCACTTCCCAGCAAATTAGGGACAGTGTTGCTCCTGGGGTATCGGCGAGGACCATTCGCAACCATCTCCATGAAGCTGGGCTACGGTCCCGCACACCGTTAGGCCGTCTTCCGCTCACACCCCAACATCGTGCAGCCCGCCTCCAGTGGTGTCGCGACAGGCGTGAATGGAGGGACGAATGGAGACGTGTCGTCTTCAGCGATGTGAGTCGCTTCTGCCTTGGTGCCAATGATGGTCGTATGCTTGTTTGGCGCCGTGCAGGTGAGCGCCACAATCAGGACTGCATACGACCGAGGCACACAGGGCCAACACCCGGCATCATGGTGTGGGGAGCGATCTCCTACACTGGCCGTACACCACTGGTGATCGTCGAGGGGACACTGAATAGTGCACGGTACATCCAAACCGTCATCGAACCCATCGTTCTACCATTCCTAGACCGGCAAGGGAACTTGCTGTTCCAACAGGACAATGCACGTCTGCATGTATCCCGTGCCACCCAACGTGCTCTAGAAGGTGTAAGTCAACTACCCTGGCCAGCAAGATCTCCGGATCTGTCCCCCATTGAGCATGTTTGGGACTGGATGAAGCGTCGTCTCACGCGGTCTGCACGTCCAGCACGAACGCTGGTCCAACTGAGGCGCCAGGTGGAAATGGCATGGCAAGCCGTTCCACAGGACTACATCCAGCATCTCTACGATCGTCTCCATGGGAGAATAGCAGCCTGCATTGCTGCGAAAGGTTGATATACACTGTACTAGTGCCGACATTGTGCATGCTCTGTTGCCTGTGTCTATGTGCCTGTGGTTCTGTCAGTGTGATCATGTGATGTATCTGACCCCAGGAATGTGTCAATAAAGTTTCCCCTTCCTGGGACAATGAATTCACGGTGTTCTTATTTCAATTTCCAGGAGTGTAACTACACATCAGTCTTGTCTATATACTGACAACATTCTCCAATTACAGTAATCACTGGTTTGTCAACTTGCTAAATCAAATATCCAAGGCACCATAAATCCTGAACTCCTTATTGGCGATAAGGATATTTTATTTACCAAGTTCCAGTGTGAAGCTGTATTGTTGTAACTGGACGTGTTCTCGGTATGTCGAAGGGACTGACGTGTAGTTATACAACTGGGAGACCTGAGAATCTGAAGAAGACAACTAGTTACTGTCGAAACTGGTTACGAAATAAACTATCACGCGATCTTGGATTTAATGTTATAAATTACTCTGTTTCAAGGTGTTCATCGTCCATCTCCATAGCTGCGCGGTCAGCGCGGTGGATTGCCGAGCAAAGAGGCCCGTGTTCGATTCCCGATGGAGTAGGAGATTGTCTCCGCTCGAGGACTGGGTTTTGTGTTGTCCTTGCGTCTGTACCGTCATAATCGACAATCCACTATTGAGATGGCTAAATGGGCACGGCCCGGAAGCCAATAAAACGAAACAAAAGGTGTTCACGTACTCAGTCATAATAAATCATATTGAGCAAACAATCTGTGGCCAGGCCTATGTTTATTGGGATCATTTGTTTGTTACAGTGTCCTCTACTCGCTATTACAGGCAGACACCCTGTAAATGACGGGTACAGCATCGCTTAAACTGAGACGACCATGACATCATGCCCAGAGCGGGCAAAATGGGTCAATTGGACGATTTATTGACGTGCCGACAGTGTCGCCAGCAACGAAGTGATGTGGGCAGGGCAGAGTTGTCTCGGCCTGCCCGGAGCGTAGTGCGCAACAGTCTTCTCACAACAGTTCTACGGAGGGCACATCGTCTACAAGGTGAATCCGGACAGCAAGCACAAAATTTTTGAGGTGGTTCTGGCATATTCTCTGAATATTTTGGTATAATGGACCCATGGGCTCTACTGCCAACAAAATGAAAAATGGTGTTCGTGAGTCCATGAAATTTGAGAGAGAGAGAGGGGGGGGAGGGAGGGAGGGGGGGGGAGGGGGGATCAGAGGAAATGACTGAAAGAAACAATTTAAGTCGAAGTAGTCCCAGACTCAAGGGAATGAACGGAATGAACGTAGGGGAGCAGATGCAGAAATGATGCATCGCCGTTCTAATGCCGTTTTAGTGCACTGAATTGCCCTTGCCTTCGATCTACTGTGAAGTGTCAAGCGTGTATCTGTGAATGGCTGAGATGAGCGCGTCTACAGTGTGCTGTTGTGTTTGTGGTATTATGGATGATGGGAGAGGGAGGAACCAGGTGCCGACACATAGCCGACCTTCTCGAATAGCACCAAGGGGGCTGTCGAGATTAACGTCCCAAACCTACGGATGGGTCACTATCAACAGTGTCACAAACCATCATCTCTTTAGATACTGCGGACAGATTTGGAATCGAATCCACGACATTGGGGACCGAGCGAGGAGGCGCAGTGGTTAGTATACTAGCCTCGCAGTCCGGGAGGACGACGGTTCAAATCCTTGGCCGACGGTTCAAATCAGTGTCCTGTCACCCACATTTCGGTTGTCCGTGATGTCTCTAAATAGCTGCAAGCATTTGCTTCCATGGTTCCTATGGAAGGGCACGGCCGATTTCCTTACCCACCCTTGAAACACTCCGGGCATGTGCTCCATGACATCGATGTCGACGGGA
Source organism: Schistocerca cancellata (assembly GCF_023864275.1). Taxonomy (NCBI): domain Eukaryota; kingdom Metazoa; phylum Arthropoda; class Insecta; order Orthoptera; family Acrididae; genus Schistocerca; species Schistocerca cancellata. The sequence goes on along the minus strand of NC_064632.1, from coordinate 356,370,823 downwards.
TATTAAACCCTAATCATCCTTCCTTTTCCAGGTCACTGGCTCAAAATATTGATGAACAGGGACTTTACGCCACCACGTCTACTCCCCTTTCCAGCCAAATACTGGCAGTGAAAATTTTCCACCACCAAGATTTCAACCGGCTTACCTCCTATTCGAGGGCCACTGTACAGTCGTGCATTACCAATCTCGCCTATAGAGGCGGGTATTTACACGTTCACTTAGCCATAACCTATGGACCAGCTTCCAGAATCGTAGTGATAAGTAGAATACCGATAATGGTGAGAGCACATTTTGATTTTATACAGGGTGTTCAAATAGTGTCTCCGCAGTGCCGTATGATTGTCAGGCGCCGTGCCGTATGCCGCAGTGAATATACCGAAAGGAAACTCAGTCATATACAAGTTATTGATTTATTGAATATTCATTTTTACTTACAAATTTTCACATTAAATCTTGAAAGTGTCCGCCCTGTTGTTGAATACACAATTCAATTCGTCTAATCATGTTTCCAAACAAAAGTTGTAACATTTCTTCTGTAACAGAAGCAGTGAAAGTGGATATTGTAGTTTTCAATTCATCGATGGATTTTGGACGGTTTTTATAAACAGTTGCTTTCGCTGCAACCCAGAAGAAGAAGTCAGGTGGTGTTAGGTCAGGCGATCGTGGAGGCCAAAGTCCCTGTGAAATTATGCGATCACCAAAAACATCAGCAAGCAGTGCCATTGAGACGCGAGCTGTATGCGCGGTTGCACCATCTTGTTGAAAATAACCGGCTAACAATCATACGGCACTGCGGAGAGTTTTTTTTTTTTTTAATGTTAGGAGAGTCCACTTGAAGGGAAGTAACCCGGGCAGGCGAACAATCGAACGGCACTCGCGGCTAACGATCATACCGCACTGCGGAGAGACTTTTTGAACACCCCGTATGATGTAAATCACAAACAGTCAAAGTCTTGGGAGTTTGTTGCTTTTTGACTCATCAATCTTTTGAACAGTTTGGCATGATCCGCCACGAGTTCCTCTCACGTGCCAACCTCAGAGTAGCGCTTGGAACCTACGTCCTGAATTATTTGTCGTATGTATTTCAATCTCTGTGCTGATCTATAGCTTCTGTCCTCTACAGCTCCCTGTAGTAGCATGAAAGTTACTCCCTAATGTCTTGACCCATCGTCTTCCTTCTTGTAAGTGTTTTCTAATTTCCTTCGCTGATTCTACGGAGAACCTCCTCATTCCTTACCTTATCAGTCGATCCAATTTTCGGCTTTCTTCTGTAGCACCACATCTTAAACGCTTCGCTTTTCTTCCGTTCTGTTCGTTGCTTTACACTTCTCAAAACAGTTGTATGACGTAGGCTGCTTTCTGACACATCGGATGAACGGTTTTCAAATGCCGTGTATCTCAGCGAACAAATTCTTTTTGGAAATTATGCTAAATCAATATCCTATGCAGTGATATAAACAAATGAATATGATTTTTATTATTATATAAACATTTTATGAAATTTATTATTACTAAAATCGTAAGCATTGTGCACGTTAAAAGTGGCGGATGGTAAGTTATCTTTCGGGGCGTGCGGGGGGCAAGACAGTAACAAACTGTGATTCCTCTCCCCTCCTCCCCCCCCCCCCTCCCTCCAGGACCACACCCTGTATACCTTATTGCAACAACGAAGAAAGAGTAACGAACAGAAGATTTTTTTCAGAAGAAAACGCTTTTAAGACACAGAAAGAATACATTGCCTGAGAAAACTGAAGACGTGAAAGCTTATTTACACCCGAGACAGAAACTGACAAAAACGTGACTCAAATGGCTCTGAGTAGTATGGGACTTAACATCTGATGTTATCAGTCCCCTAAAACTTAGAACTAACTAACCTAAGGATATCACACATATCCATGCCCGAGGCAGGATTCGAACCTTCGACCGTAGCGGTCGCGCGGTTCCAGACTGAAGCGCCTAAAACCTCTCGGCCACAATGGCCGGCAAACTTGAATCCCGAATGATTACACTGAAACGCATTGCAGGAGTTTCACAGACAATATCTAAACTGGAAAGAACATTGTTCTCGTATTTTTCTGGTGCAGCGGACCTACTGTATAGCCGTCTAGCATTTGATCCATATTTCCATGAATTTAAGTTTCTTAAACTAATTGAATTTTACAATCAAATATTATGACTCTTCCCGAAAGTATACACCTGAGATGCTATGCTGCACTGTCAATTTTTGTATTTACACAATACATTTTACAATATTTTTATTTGGGGGAGGAGTCTTTACCCACGCTGGGTTCGCTTACGCATTTCACGTCAGCAGCGGCGGTTCTCTTAACGAGCCCCGCCAAGTTCACGCGCTCCTGTATACATCAGTACCTGCAGCGCTTCGTAGTTAATGCGGCCAGCTTAGACCGGTGGCGCCGCCGCCGTAAGCTGCTTAGTACATCGGCGAAATTGCGCTCCACGCCTGAGGGCGCATCGGAGGGCGTTCGCCTCTGCGGCGCTCTGTGATAGGCTAGTAACACCGGCGGTTCACACGGCGCTGGCGTCGCTATGCGTTTCGTAACGGCTGTATTCCATTCGCAGCAGCTACAATCGCACGCTCATTTAGTTATAGATCTCTATTTATTAAAGCGGTGACATCAGATTTTGTGCATGTACAAATGTGTGTATGTATGTATGTATGCGTGTGTGTGTGTGTGTGTGTGTGTGTGTGTGTGTGTGTGTGTGTCTTTTGCTCAGCTTCGCGATGAGCATACTAGTTTTAGGCTGGTGCATAAGTTGGTAAAAATGGTTCAAATGGTTCTAAGCACTATGGGACTCAACATCTGAGGTCATCAGTCCCCTAGAGTTAGAACTACTTCAGTCTTACTAACCTAAGGACATCACACCCATCCATGCCCGAGGCAGGATTCGAACCTGCGACCGTAGCGGTCGCGCCGTTCCACACTGAAGCGCCTAGAACCGCTCGGCCACTTCGGCCGGCCATAAGTTGGTAACGTTTTCGTTTTACATGTTGGTATTCCGGTTGCTAGCGGTTTATTTATCGATTGTGATTTGTTATTTGTAGATCACTGTCGCTATTTGACTTTACGTATTGTCATTTTGCCATTTGGAGATAGTGACTGGAGGTGTTGATGCTAGGTAATGGTGTGACACGTGGAGAAATCTGACCACTACCGAAGTATTCTTCTGTTTGAGTTCAATGGGGACTGCAGCGGAGGCGGCCAGAAACACTTGCCGATGATGCCATAGGTCAGAGCACGGCAAGAAAATAGTTTCCTCGTTTTAAGGAGGATCGTTTTGACATTAGTGACTCTTCACGGCCGGCCGCTGTGGCCGAGCGGTTCTAGGCTATTCAGTCAGGAACCGCGATGCTGTTACGGTCGCAGGTTCGAATCCTGCCTCGGGCATGGATGTGTGTGATGTCCTGAGGTTAATTAGGTTTAATTAGTTCTAAGTCTAGGGGACTGATGACCTCAGCTGTTAAGTCCCAAAGTGCTTAGAGCCATTTGAACCTTTTTGACTCTTCACGTTCAGGAATATCCTCAGCGTTTGATGAAGATCGCTTAAGGGCATTAATCCATAGTGATCCATGTCATTGTACTCGAGGATTGGCAGATGTGATGCACTGTGATCCTGCAACCATCGTGTGACATTTGCTTGCAATGGGAAAGGTTGAGAAATCAGGTGTATGGGTACCGCATACTCTAAGCCATTACCACAAAAATCGACGTACTACCTTATGTCCATCTCTGCTTGCTCATCGTTAATTCGCTCGTAAACAACATCGATCATAGCTATCCCGTATCGTGACGAGAAATGGTGTTTTTATTGTGTCTCACTGTTTAGAGGCACAAAACGCGTGGGTGTTTTCAGCTCGTTACTAAATGCAAATAAGTAGGAGGCCGAGTTGACACGAGCTGAAGGAGTCCAGGTTGCAATAATATGCGGTACGGCACACTCTTAGAGAGAAGGATTATTATTCAAGAAAGACATAGTACAGTGAAAATTACTTATCTTCAGTAGTTTGTAGGACTGCAGCTGCGGCTATGAACTAACAATCTCGAAACATGGAATACCATGAACTAACACAACATATTCTCAGGGACTACGCCTGATGCGCCCTTTTCAGAGAATCAATGCAAACATTACAGAACTGGCTGAGTGCCGATTATGAAAGTGCGTCTGCGTAGGTTGAAATCCAGCTAACAAGGGAACCTCCCCATCGCACCCCCCTCAGATTTAATTCTAAGTTGGCACAGTGGATAGACCATGAAAAACTGAACACAGATCAATCGAGAAAACAGGAAGAAGTTGTGTGGAACTATGAAAAAATAAGCAAAATATACAAACTTAGTAGTCCATGCTCAACATAAGCAAAATCAAGGACAGGGCGAACTCAGGAGAGCCGTGGTCCTGTGGTTAGCGTGAGCAGATGCGGTACGAGAGGTCCTTGGTTCAAGTCTTCCCACTAGTGGAAATTTTAATTTTTTGTTTTCAGTTTATGTCGCAAACTCTTATGTTTTCATCACTTTTTGGGAGTGATTATCACATCCACAAGAAAACCTAAATCGGGAAAGGTAGAAGAATCTTTTTACCCATTCGCCAAGTGTACAAGTTAGGTGGGTCGACAACATGTCCCTGTCATGTGACGCACATGCCGTCACCAGTGTCGTACAGAATATAGCAGACGTGTTTTCCTGTGGAGCAATCGGTTGACCTATGACCTTGCGATCAAATGTTTTCGGTCCCCATTGAAGAGGCACGTCCTTTCGTCGACTAATCGCACGGTTTTGCGGTGCGGTCGCAAAACACAGACACTAAACTTATTACAGTGAACAGAGACGTCAATGAACGAACGGACAGATCATAACTTCGCGAAAATAAAAAAAATAAAATTTTTACTCGAGGGAAGACTTGAACTAAGGACCCTCGCTCCGCAGCTGCTCACTCTCACCACGGGACCACGGCGCTCCTGTGCTCATACGGTCCTCAATATTGCTTATCTTGCGCATGGACTACTCAGTTTGTATATTTTGCTTATTTTTTCATAGTTCCACTCAACTTCTTCCTGTTTACTCGATTGATCTGTGTTCAATTTTTCAAGGCCTATCCACTGTGCCAACTTATAACTAAATCTGAGGGGGAAGCGATGGGAAGGTTCCCTTGTAAGAAGTGGAAGAGGCACACTCCAGTTCTGTCGAGCTGCACAGCCCGCTAGAGTGCGCTGTGCTCGGCAGACGACGGGCTGCCAGCCTTGCGTTGGAGCGGCGTTGTAGTATTATCTGTGGCAATGATACTACAGTTTTTATCTGAACGCAGGGAAAAGAAAGTAATGGTTGGCCCCAAACAAAACAGCAGCTCCCCGTAAAAAGACCTGCGGGCATCTATAAAAGATAATTTTATGCATCTGGTGGAACAGCGACGGTGTGGTGTCCCACGAAATGCTTCCCCAAGATGTAGCCACCACTGCTGGCATTTATTTGTCAACAACTGAGACGTCTTGCCGACGCAATCCGAGAACAACAGCCAGGAGGACTGCATGAAGCGAAGGTACTCCACGGTAACGCCCGCCCGCAGTCTGCTAGGCGACAAAATACGCTACACAGGAATTGGGCTGGGAAAACATTCCGTAGCAACATTAGTCACCCGATCTTGCGCCCTCATTTTTACATCTTTACCGCTGTGTATCGAATAATCTGCTAGCAACTTCCTTTCAGAATGAAAATGCTCTCCGAACAAGAGGAGGTCTTCGCCTTAGATACTGGTGACTTCTACAGTCGCGTTATCAAAAAGTTGGCAGATTGTTGTATATAGTGGAGGAGAATATATTATTGACGACTAAGGTATCTGTATTTGCTTTGTTTATTAAATTTGCGGAAAAACGCTACGAACTTACCCACCAACCTAACATGTGGCATATAAGATGGGGAACCTGAAGGAGTAGGGAGCTAATGGCTAGAAAATAAATATTATACAAAATTAAAAATTGCGAATTCCTGTTTCTGGACGCTTTTTATTGAGATTATCTGATTAAAAAATAGCTTCTCATACAACAGCAACACGTAACAGAGATCTAAACTACTGCGTAAAGTGCCGGGGGCGAGCACTTGGGAGGGAAAAGACGTTACAGTAATCGGCAACAGCTCAACGGCAGTCACGGACAGATGATGCATATCGTTCCATCACGCAGAATGGCAGGCCTGTTAACTACTTTCTACAAATGATGCTTCTGCCAGCATAGACAGTCCGTCCAAAAAGTTCCAAGACTGATTTTATTCCTGGTGTATAAGCAACGTCTGTGCAGGAACTACGGTGCCAGCTTGAACTAACTACTGTAAATAATGGACGTGTATTCGACCGGGCAGTTGTGACCACGCAATGGTAAATAGCGGCCTTGTGGCCATAGCGTGTTAAATTGGTCGTGTCAAAAATCGCATTGGAGCAACATCTTTAAACCACGTGTTCAATAGTCTCTCCAGAATGTTATGAAGAAGAGAAAAGTATGTGCAAAGTTCATCCCGCACACCTTCATACCTGAACAAAAACAATGGCTCGTGGACGCGTGACTGCAAAACGCGGACAGTTATTTTCCGGCTCATCACAGGTGACAGGTTTTGGTGTTAGCAATACGAACCCACCACAAAACGGCAAAGTGCAGAAATTGACACAAAGAGCGACCTAATCGACATTCAAGCCAACGTGCAGCGTGGGTTAAAAAGCACCATGTCGACTTCTCTGTATTTTTTATTAATCCAGTCTCGAAAGTTTTTGGACAGACAGAGCGTAGAGGACATTCTACGACAAATATGTTAAGAGCAAAATATTTCTACATGTACATGCTTCAGCTGCCTGAAACCTTGTTTCAACACATTCAACCTTGACAAATTATTAAAAGTAAAATTACTTGAGAATTCTGAATTTTGTGTATGTTGTTCGTGACAACATTATTTTATAATTATACATGCACCTGCTATGGGCTGCCACAGAGCAACACTGACAGGAACGAGAAATTACGAATACTTCGGATAACAACGCACAGTAAACTCAGTGGAGGCTGCATAGCGTACGTTGTAACTTCCACAAGTAAAAATGCATGACAAAATATTTATCCTTTGAAAGTATTTTGGAAATCACAAACATTATTCTTTCATCAGGCATAGCAAAAACCCGCTGTACATTGTGAAATCCAGCAGGAGTTTAAAAAGTATCACAGACTTGCCTTTTGTAAATGTGACGATCGTTTTCTCTGCACTAATATTTGCTGCTTTTATCAATTTACGGTGCGCTTTTATGATTTTTAAGCTTTGAGAATAAAAGCACATAAGTTACAATTCTACCTACGTATTTATTTTTGAGTGGTTTCTGCCCATTCAGTTTGCAAGTAGCCCTTGTCCTATGGTATATCATCCAGTCAACAGCCAACTTTTTTTCACACAACAACTGTTTTGAACGAATCCTTGAGCATAGTTACCTATAAATTCGTACTGACGTCTTTTCTTTTTTTCTTTACAAACGGATACCATCATTACTCAATGCTGGTAACATTCGCAATGCGAAAACTGTACACGTTCAATGGCAACGGAATTTTCCAATTAACTTGAAAACATCTTTCTTGAAAAAGATGTTCGTACGAGATGACAAGAGATTTAATGTAATTTTCACGAAGAGGTATTTACATGTGGCAGTACTTACGCAAGCCTCGTATGTCGTATGTCTACAATGTAGCGTGCTCACCTGAAACAGAGGAAGAAGAACGCTAATTAAAGAATTAAATACGAAACAGAAAGAGTATATAATTTGTTGTGCACTTAATTACTGAACGGAACGGTTCAAAGACAAGGCGCATTACAAACATAAATCAAAAGCCTTATTTCTTACGCTTGACTAATGAGGTAGTATTGTAACAATAAAGGATAGAAACTTAAAACGGTGCATGTGTTGAGAGTAATCTCTTCTACTTGTGTCATCGCAAACAGATCTCAATAACCACATTGTAACTGTCATTAGAAGTTGTTAAATGTCTTTGCTAGTGGTATCAATAGGTAATAGTTTGTCGCACTTTTCGCTGAAGCTAGACGAATGCTAAACAGGGTAGAGATGACCTCATCGTAGCTGCGAAACATGGACTGTTAGCGGAAATGACTCACATGATCATCTTGCTTTCGAGCGTAGTCTTAAGGAAGATCTTTCGTTGTGCACAAGACAAGATCACTCGGGAATGGATGATCCGGTGTAATTATGAACCGGTTGATATCTACAACAGCAGAAATATTGTAGGCCTGATGAGGACCAAAAAGGGTGCACAATTATGTCATGCTGGGACGAATAAATACCGATAGCCTCTGAAATGGATAAATTTTACTCCACGCCGAAGAGGACCACACAGAAAAGGCGGAGAGGCGGGAGACACGAGGACTTACTGTAATTCGGCACAGCGGGTGACTCATGAAATCGAACCCTGTGGAGAAGCAGCCTTGTGCCTGCACGAGGTTCTCCGCGCCTGACCGCATAAAGTCAGTATAAAGGAAGGCATAAAAGTATTGAGGTACAGTCAGGGTTGCCAGCTTTTTACTACACAAAGTCGGGATTTTGCACTAACTTGATACTTCCTGAGCTGAACGAAGTCCGGATATTTTGAAACAGACATCTCTAAAGCTGCAGTTAACACACGTATGTATAAAATTGCAATTTCTATATTCTACAATTAAAGGATTATTATTTTCAACGCTATGGAAAACTTACTGTCATTTGCGTTTTCGAGACCGGCTGTTGGACGGAAGTTCTACAGTGTTCATTTTAACTGAGGACATTGAAATATCTTGAACACTACAGGATTCGATCAAAAAATTTATAACCCAGATTTATTCGTCTCGGAGGAGGACATTTAATGATACCACACACGACCCCTGTCCCACCACATGTTTGGGTGGCGGGGGACAACTTTGAAACCTTCAGGGGGAACCCCCGTTTTTTATTGCAGACTGAGATTCTACGGTAAAATCTACATGCGTTTTGTCTGAATCATTTTCTTCGTTTCGCCACAGATGGCGCAGTAATCCGAGGCATAGAAATGGGTACACGATCGTATTTTACGATATGCTAATCAATGCCACATTGGACCCCCACCTCCATGCTGCGAGGGTAGGACAGAGCAATACTTCATAACTTCTAATTGGAAATAACATTCGCATTGTTGCATTCCTCCGACATATCGAACAGTGAACTACTCGAGCCGGCCGTTGTGGCCGAGCGGTTCTAGGCGCTTCAGTCTGGAACCGCGAGACCTCTACAGTCGCAGGTTCGAATCTTGCCTCGGGCATGGATGTGTGTGATGTCCTTAGGTTAGTTAGGATTAAGTAGTTCTAAGTTCTAGGGAACTGATGACCTCAGATGTTAAAAGTCCCATAGTGCTCAGAGCCATTTTTGAACTACTCGACGCGTCGTTGTGGCCGTGTCGAACGCTACTCTACTTCTCCAATTATAGTGTTTTCAAACGTAGTACTGCCAACGTCAATATACTTAGCGATCCGCTTTTCAAATGATCGTACTCAGGAAAGAAGCAAATCTTCCCGCATATAAGCACAGGCGTTTCTAATGTGGCCGATCATGTCTTCACGGACTGTTGGCACTTGCTGGTACACCTTATCTTTTAAATATCTGACAGAAAGACATCCGGCGACCTAGCGGGCCAATTAATACAGCCTCCAATGCCTACGCACCGATAAATGTAAAGTCGGCCTAATAACTCCCATGCTTCAGTTCCTTTACGCGCTAGGCAACCGTCCTGCTCAAACCACATACGTTGTCGAACGTCCAGGGCAACATCCTGCCGTAGTACCGGTAGTTACTGTTTCAGAAGCGTTCGACATCTACGTCCATTCAACGCGCCGTCTATAAAATATGGACCACTGAGTTTGTTCCCCATGATGCCACACAATACGTTAATCGGCCAAGGACGTTGATGGTCAACTTTGTCTGAAGTGTTGCTTGTTATACCGGTTAACGCTACCGTGGTTTGTGAATGTAGACTCATCGTAAAACAGTGCTTCGGCAAAGAACATGGGGGTAGTTTGGATTTGTTGACGTACCCATTCACAAAACACTGCCCGATTATGGACATGCGTACCATAAAGTTCTTGGTGCAGTGACACGTGGTATGGATGATGCTTATGACGATGCAATAATGTGACAGTACTGCCTGCGGATATAATGGAGTAGCGGTGTAATTGCCGGGCGCTTATCCTCACGTTGTGAAGCACTGCCGCTAGCACATCTATTTCATTAGCTTCACCTGTAACACGTTTGCTTCGTTTTCTTTTGTCGGGTTGTGCGCTGCGTTCAGACATGAAGGCGTTCACAACCTTGTAAAAGAACGAAAAACGCTCGGTATACAAGACAACAGCTTCCTCAACAACTCTCCTGCATTCTCCGTAAATCAGGATCATTTCTGTTTTTTCCTTCTGTGGTGCAACATTTATCGTCCGCTTGCACGTCTGTCCTCCAAATGATAAGTAGGTGTACAAGCATTAACAATGCGCAAGTACTGCAACGTTTAGAGCCGCTATCTGTTCTATTTCTGCACGATATGCCTGCTCCGGTCCCGTTGTACTGCCAATTATGATACGCCGTAGTTCGCTAGAAGACCACGGTGGCGCGTCGAGAAGTCCCCTGTTCGATATGTCGCAGGAATGCATTGCGAATGGAGTTTCCAATTAGAAGTTATGAATTACTGGCCTGTCCTACCCTCGGAGCACGGAGGTGAGATCCCACGTGCCCACGTGTGTACCCGTTCCTCCGATTACAGCGCCATCTGTGGCGAAACGAAAACAATGCTTCAGACAAAACGTGTGTAGATTTTGCTGTAGAATCGTAGTCTACTATAAAAATGGGGTTCCCACTGAAGATTTCAAAGTTGCCCCCGCCCCCCAAGCATGCGGTGCGGTGGGCGATCGAATGTGATATCATTGGATGGCCCCCTCCGGGACAAACAAATTGGAGTTATAACTTTTTTTTATCCGATGTGTAGTTTTCGAGATAGTTCAGTGTCTTCAGTTAAAATAAACACCCTATATATGCTCCAGCGCTTTCGTGTTTTTGTCATTTCCAACTCCGTGAGACACGATAGAATATGAGGGGCACACAGTACAGTGAAATTATCATCTTTGTTAAGCCGTTAGTAAATATAATACCACTCATTATTAAACTTGGCTGTTAACTTCAACTTCTGCGTGATTTTTGTCACTACTACCTCTTTAGTTTCGTGGTCGAACAAAGAGTCTTTTTGTAAAAGTCCTTCAAGAACTATAAATTTAATAGTAACAACGAACACTTTTTTTTCCACTAGCTGCTTATTTTTTATGACCCACGTCTAAGCCGGCCGGTGTGGCCGTGCGGTTCTAGGCGCTACAGTCTGGAACCGCGAGGCCGCTAGGGTCGCAGGTTCGAATCCTGGCTCGGGCATGGATGTGTGTGATGTCCTTAGGTTAGTCAGTTTTGTTTTATGACCCACCGTCTAAGCCGGCCGGTGCTTCTATGGGACTGATGACCACAGATGTTAAGTCCCATAGTGCTCAGAGCCATTTGAACCGTTTGAACCACCGTCTAATTTCTTATGGTGGGTCGTATGTTGCTACTTAGCCGCTTGACTGGGTCCGGGGTCCGGAGTGACTAAAAGTAACCACCCCGGCTCCCGTCCCCACTCACACCGTTGCCCTTGTCCCGCCACGTGGAGGCGGGCTCTATTTGTTTACATCCATTTTTTTCCCTCTGACTCGTCACTGAACTAGGGAGTGCGGTTATCGCTGAAGCAAGCGGTTTTCGGCTATATCACTTTTTTTCAACGCCATTTTAACCCATATCTTAAAATCGCTCAAAGTAACTCGTTACTGAAATTACCGATTTTCGTTCTTTTATTCCTATTATTTCCTGTAATAAACGTAGGAATCGAACAAGGAGTGAATAATTTTGACTCCCTCAGTTTCAAGATAATAGAATCAAAATATTGAATGAAATGGGCAAATAGAGAAAACTTCCAGATTGAGATTTTCACTCTGCAGTGGAGTGTGCGCTGATATGAAACTTCCTGGCAGATTAAAACTGTGTGCCGGACCGAGACTCGAACTCGGGACCTTTGCCTTTCGTGGGCAAGTGCTCTACCATTTACTCAGATGCTCTCAGAAACACGCACGTACGCTGCGAGCTGAATGATGCGGTCATGCTGCGGAAAAACAAACTGCATATAGCAGTGAACATGGTCCCCATGAATAGATGCATACTTGTGTTGATCCACTGTGCCTTCCAGAATGACCAGATGACCCACGGAATGCAACGAGAACATTGCCGCGAACGCTGCCCTCCTCCGGCCTGGATCCTTCCGACGACTGTTGCAGCCTGTTTGCTTTCAGACGTTTCACACCGTACACAACGGCCATATGTCTGGTGGAGGATGAAACATGATTCATCTGGAAAGGCCAACTGTCGCCCGTCAGCGGACATCAAGCTGCGGTACTGGTGTGCAAATTCCAGCCTTCGTGGCCGATGCACGAGTGTATGAACCATGCATCTGCTGCGGAGCCCATACGCAGCAACGTTCGCTGAACGGTCGTTGAAGAGATACTGTTGGTAGTCCCTCGGTTCATCTGGCCCGTCAGCTCCTCAACAGTTGCACGTCTTTTTGCCCTTGCACTTCTCCGCAGCCGTCGTTCAGTCCTGAAATATATAAGCCAATGGTGCACCAAAGTTGCAGACGATTTTGGGTAGCGTCATTTTGCCATGCACGGTATACCAAAACCACGGCAGCACGTTAACAGTTTACAAACTTTGCCGTTTCGGAAATGCTTCCGCCCGTCACCCGAAAGCCAATGATCAGAGCCTTTTGGACTTCAGATAAATCATTCAGTTTTTCCATTACGTCGAGGACTGGAATGTTTTCCGCGTCCCCCCCCCCCCCTCCCACATGCTTTATAAACCCTCCACTGCTAGTGCATCCACCTGCCATCTGTTATCAGTTATTGCACATTGATGTCGAACCTAGGTGGTGGTGGTAACGAGGATGGACAGTGTAGATCACTGAATATTGCTTTCTATAAACTGAGCATGCATCCACTGGCTTCATTTGAAGTTAACCCAAATGAATATTATGACACTAACAGGTGTAACGTGTCAGTCCAGATGCTGACTGCCAGGTATCAACTTAGTTCAACCCCATAAACAGAAATATAATGGCATTAAGCTCTGACGGTCAGTTAATTTTACTGCCACGACCAATCCAGCGATGGGGGTAAGACACGTAAGCGCGTACCACTAGTTGAAAAACAAAAGTACATTAGATGATCTCTACCTCGGCAACCATTCAGAATAGTGCACAGGTGCATGTGAAGTTTTTTGCTTCAAATGAGGCTTCCTGTCATACACCTGGATATCGAACAGTCCTCCTGGGGCATCCAGTATGTGATGACAAATTGTCTTGTTCATTAATGAACAACGTTTGAGCTAAAATTGTGGTTATCAACGTACTCATTGTCCATATAAAGATGGCATCTGTTCTTTCGGACATGTCCACGGATGCACACGAATTGCCTGCAATCGCACTACCCTCTGTGCCCTCGGTGGCTCAGATGGATAGAGCATCTGCGATGTAAGCAGGAGATCCAAGGTCGAGTCCCGGTAGGAGCAAACATTTTCAACTGTCCCTGTTGATGTATACAACACCTGTCGACAGCTTAGGGTCTTGATTTAATTATCATTTCACACTCATTGTCCGGCGCCAAAGTAGATCACCAAGGCTGTCATTTCACATCTACATACATACTTCGCAAGCCAATGTAAGGTGCACGGCGGAAGGTATACAGAGCGAGGCAAAAACGACGGTATGTTTGCCTCTGGACAAGACCTAATTTCTCTTAACTTTGTGGTCTCACGCGAAAAGTGCGTTGGCAGCAGTAGGACCGCTCTATGGTCAGCTTCAAATGCCAGTTCTCTAATGCCACCCTCCCTCCAGTGATTCCCATCTGAGTTCCCGAACACTTGCGTGTTGTTCGAATCTATCGGTAACAAATCTAACAGCCCGCCTCTGAATTGCTTCGATGTCTTCCTTTAAGGGGAGGCGAAAGGCAAGTGGGCTTCAAAAATTCGATATTTAGATTTTAGCATATTTGAAATGCCTGGTCTTTCCTGCGTGAAACAGTTTTTGTTTTATATAAATACGACAATTTTTTCGTGAGATATGATGGTTTCCCTTACGCTCTGTGCAATCTGGGGACGGTGAGAGGAAGGCTTATGACCGGGTATGTGCAGAACAATCCTGTGGTCCTAATGTCACAATTTCTAAACTAGAGTGCATTGGGCATGTCCAGAAGAGAATGAGGTCCAGGTTGAGAAGATTATTGAAATTAAAGTCAAAAATAGTATTGGAAGATTGTAAAGGTCGCCTGACAAATGTTGAAATAGATAGATTACAGAAATATTAAGGCTTGGCCATAAGAAGAAATGTAGGGAATTTAGAAAACATGAAAAAAGCTGTATGGGCTCTCTTTTTCCATAAGCTTTCCACAAATGAAAATCCAGTGCACGGTCTTTGCCTGAATGATCCTGACACTTGGTGCAAGTACAGGAGAAGTGCCAGATATGACCACAAACATTCTTTACCTGCATCAGTAATGAATGAAATTAAACCCATATTTAGAGACCTTTGTAAAGATGCCCTGTTGAAGAAATGTCTTCATGGGAAAACCCAAAATTTCAATGATTTTGTGAATTCTATCATTTGGAACTGGTTACCGAAAACTATTTGTTCAGCTTACGCCCTCAAATTTTGGTGTTTATGATGCTATTTTATGCTTCAATGATGGTGTAGTTAGAAAACTGGATTTTTGGAATTATTGGGCATAAAATCTAGTGCAAATAATGCAAAATCCTTGGTGAAAATAGATAAAGAGAGAATCCGCAAAGCAGATATTGCTAATTTAAAATGCACAAAAGAAGCCAGACAGAAAAGAAGAGGGACCAAGAGAAGAAAAGAAGACCAGATGATGCTCAGTATGGTGCAGGAAAATATTAGTGGTAAGTAATTTTCATCAATATCGATACTAGAACTGCAATATTAAACTTTAAATGGATTTTTCTCAGAAGTACATTTTTTACTTTCAGGTACTATTATTTGATAAACTATTGGGGTTAGAAACATGAAATTTGGTCAATTTGTACTGCACATGGTAATAAGTTATTACAAGTAAATTGAGAACCACCAAACAATCAGAAACTGTTTTATAATGATTAATGTACAAAAAGAAGTTAAATTGTTTTCTTCACTACCATAAAAGGTATTATCTTCATTTTATTTGTAAATTAAGGCATGTGTGTTATAGATATGCAGTAAAAATTTTTAATACTTATAGTTCTTTTGAAAAGAGTACCTATTAGAAGGGTAAAATATCACTGGCAGAATCATCATCATCATCCTCATCATCATTTAAGACTGATTATGCCTTTCAGCGTTCAGTCTGGAGCATAGTTCCCCTTATAAAATTCCTCTATGATCCCCTATTCAGTGCTAACATTGGTGCCTCTACTGATGTTAAGCCTATTACTTCAAAATCATTCTTAACCGAATCCAGGCTCCTTCTCCTTGGTCTACCCCTCCTACCCTCTACTGCTGAACCCATGAGTCTCTTGGGTAACCTTGCTTCTCCCATGCGTGTAACATGACCCCACCATCTAAGCCTGTTCGCCCTGACTGCTACGTGTATAGAGTTCATTCCCAGTTTTTCTTTGATTTTCTCATTGTGGACACCTTCCTGCCATTGTTCCCATCTACTAGTACCTGCAATCATCCTAGCTACTTTCATATCCGTAACCTCAACCTTATTGATAAGGTAACCTGAATCCACCCAGCTTTCGCTCCCATACAACAAAGTTGGTCAAAAGATTGAACGGTGCACAGATAACTTAGTCTCGGTACTGACTTCCTTCTTGCAGAAGAGAGTAGATCGTAGCTGAGCGCTCACTGCATTAGCTTTGCTACACCTCGCTTCCAGTTCTTTCACTATGTTGTCATCCTGCGAGAGTATGCATGTTCTTGAAACCGTCCACCTGTTCTAACTTTGTTCCTCCTATTTGGCACTCAATCCGTTTATATCTCTTTCCCACTGACATTACTTTCGTTTCGGAGACGCTAATCTTCATACCATAGTCCTTACATTTCTGATCTAGCTCTGAAATATTACTTTGCAAACTTTCAATCGAATCTGCCATCACAACTAAGTCATCCGCACATGCGAGACTGCTTTTTTGTGTTCACATATCTTAATCTCGCCCGGCCAGTGTATTGTTTTCAACATACGATCCATAAATAATATGAACAACAGTGGAGACAGGTTGCAGCCCCATTGGCAGAATAGGGATGAAAATTGCCTTCCGTCTCGCCTTAATCCGACCTGGTACACACCGCAAACACTCGAGCAGTACTCAAGAGTAGGTCGCACTACCGTAACACATGCGGTCTCCTTTACAGATGAACCACACTTCCCCAAAATTTCCCAACAAGCCGATGTCGACGATTCGTCTTCCCTACCACAATCCTCACATGCTCGTACCATTCCATATCGCACGACGTCGCGGCCAGATATTCACTGTATCGCCTATTACCGTCTACGCGGTATATTCTTGACAAGAAGTTGTTCAACGCAGCCACGTTCCGTGCTCCAGTAGGCACTGCGGCCCCTACTTTCTCCTCGCGTCATTTGCTGCGCCTATTAAACTGCAGGAGGAATTACCACGGGCGTCTCGTGCGCGCTTTCCACTCCTTATCGCCGTACTTCCATCGTACTGCGCGGCTGAGAACAACTCGTTAAGAATCGCATTCCCCGTCAGCTGGCCGCTCGCCGCCGCTCCGGGGAGCTCACCGGTGCGTGACGCCGGCCAAATGGCGACCCTGCCAGTACGACTCGCACGTGAAATGCTGCAAGTGCGTGAGGGTGACGCTGTTCTCCAAGTCCGCACTATTTTCGGCCCTCCACCCCTAAACTTTTAAACGAGCTCAGTGCGTCCGCAGGGCAGACCAGAACATAAACTCCACACCGCACCTCGTTCCATTGCGCCGACGCTGTTTTGTTTTCGTTCGAGAGGCGCAAACACGACCCGCGCCCACGTCCTCCACATGCAGTTCTCGTTAAAAGTCCCCGTAGTCGCGCAAGTTTAATGGCTGTACTAGACACCACTCGCAGTATGAGTCAACAGCCTCGCCTTGCCCTCACTGTTCTTTAGAATACGAACACCCTATGTCCCCCACTTCACGTTTCAGTGAGTTTCCCAACAAACTTAGGTTTATAACTGCAGTTTACGAGAGAAGTATTTATATCATACGACAGACTCAAGTCATCAGCGGTTATACGACTCCAGGAAATAGTTTTGCCCAGTTCCCTTATGCTTGTCGATAAATCTTCTACCGATACGCAAGTTGCGCCTTATCACAGACGCCTACACGTCGTATACAATTTTAAACTAATGGGTTTACTATGATAGTATTTTTGATTAATATAAACTAAAATACACTACTAGTCATTAAAATTGCTACACCAAGAAGAAATGCAGGTGATAAACGTGTATTCATTGGACAAATATATCATACTAGAACTGATATGTGATTACATTTTCACGCAATTTGGGTGCAAAGATCCTGAGAAATCAGTACCCAGAAGAACCACCTCCGGCCGTAATAACGGCCTTGAGACGTCTGGGCATTGAGTCGAACAGAGCTTGGATGGCGTGTACAAGTACAGCTGCTCATGCAGCTTCAACACGATACCACAGTTCATCAAGAGTAGCGGCTGGCGTATTGTGACGAGTCAGTTGCGCGGCCACCATTGACCAGACGTTTTCAGCTGGTGAGAGATCTGGGGAATGTGCTGGCCAGGGCAGCAGTCGAACATTTTCTGTATCCAGAAAGGCCCCTACAGGACCTGCAACATGCGGTCGTGCATTATCATGCTGAAATGTAGGGTTTCGCAGGGATCGGATGAAGGGTAGAGCCACGGGTCGTAACACATCTGAAATGTAACGTCCACTGTTCAAAGTGCCGTCAATGCGAACAAGAGGTGGCCCAGACGTGTGACCAATGGCACCTCATACCATCACGCCGGGCGATACGCCAGTATGGCAATGACGAATACACGCTTCCAATGTGCGTTCACCGCGATGTCGCCAAACACGGATGCGACTATCATGATGCTATAAACACAACCTGAATTCATCCGAAAAAATTACGTATTGCCATTCGTGCACCCAGGTTCGTCGTTGAGTACACCATCGAAGGCCCTCCTGTCTGTGATGCAGCGCAAGGCTAACCGCAGCCATGGTGTCCGAGCCGATAGTCGATGCTGCTGCAAACGTCGTCGAACTGTTCGTGCAGATGGTGGTTGTCCTGCAAACGTCCCCATCTGTTGACTCAGTGATCGGGACGTGGCTGCACGATCTGTTACAGCCATGCGGATAAGATGCCTGTCATCTTGGCTGCTAGTGATACGAAGCCGTTGGGATCCAGCACGGCGTTCCGTATTACCATACTGAACCCACCGATTCCATATTCTGCTAACAGTCATTGGACCTCGACCAACGCGAGCAGCAATGTCGCGATACGATAAACCGCAATCGCGATAGGCTACAATCCGACCTTTAGCAAAGTCGGAAACGTGATGGTACGCATTTCTCCTCATTACACGAGGCATCACAACAACGTTTCACCAGGCAACGCCGGTCAACTGCTGTTTGTGTATGAGAAATCGGTTGGAAACTTTCCTCATGTCAGCACGTTGTAGGAGTCGCCACCGCCGCCAGCCTTGTGTGAATGCTCTGAAAAGCTAATCATTTGCATATCACAGCATTTTCTTCCTGTCAGTTAAATTTCGCGTCTGCAGCACGTCATCTTCATGGTGTAGCAATTTTAATGGCCAGTAGTTTATTAACTCAATAACACCTTCAGCTGTCTATAATTTTATTTTACTTATGCGACCCGTTCGACGTTTCAATACGCCATCTTCAGGCCCACTGACCGACGAATCGGAATAATACAGACTCTTGAACAAGTGGATTAGGGGCAGCATTCAGTACACGGTATCCACAGATTACTTTTATAACACCGCGATCTTTTCGTTTATCAATTGCAGACTGCAACGAAGGGCGCGATTTGTTATAAAAGTAATCTAGGGATACCAGTTACTGTACAAAACTAATCTTCGGATACCAGTTACTGAATGCTGGCCCCTATTTCCATTGCACATGAGCTTGAATTCTTCCGACTCGGTCAGCGGGCCTGAAGATTGCGTAGTGAAACGCCGAAACTGGTCGCCTAAGCAAAATAAAAGTTGAAATATAAAGCGCTGAAGGTGTTTCTGATTTGACGTTTTATAACTGAGCAGCCGAAGTCCATCTACCATCCTGGATAAAGATGGACTTAAAGGGGAAAAGCGTTTTGTTTGTTTTTACCGTTTCATTAAGTTTCGGACATGTAGCCAAAGCTTTTGGCTACACTAACGGCTTAGAATAAACAGCACTTCAGCACTGACTGAGCAGCGCTCTGGCCTGCACTGATTGCTACCGACATGAAGAGCGATATCGACGTTTTAATGTCGCTTTTAATACATATCGACACAAAGAATTTCGCACTAGAATAACTTGGGACCGCTCGACAGAACGGCCACGAAAAATTTCGCTTTAAAAATTATTTTGTTCGCAACAGGGAACACTCCGACGCTTTTTGGCGAAAATAGGCGTCGCATGAATAATGTGATGAGCAGTATTTGTTTGAAGTGATTCCAGACTAACCCTGCAAAAATGAAATTGCAAATATCTGTTGAAACACCAGACGACTCTTAAGAGGAACACCCTGTGTGTCTTTAAAATTTTTCAGTCAGTTCTTGACCACTCTCGAACGAATTTCATTTTCATGGAATGCGTTAAAACTTTTTATTGTGTGACCGGTCCTTGTACATCGTTAGTGGAAATTAACCATGTGAGTTTTATGACAAATAACTAATTTCGTTCAATGAGTCGTATTATCTGTCGAAGATTATTTCACTTTTGACTATAAAGGAATTGTAATTATCTGGTTAGACGCCTATAAGAAGTTATTTAATTTTAAGAAACGCTCGAGTCAGAGGTACATCTTTGGTTTTCTAATACTTCGACAACGTATATTTACAAAATAACATTTTGGTGTATTCGTACTAGGTAAGAGCTAAAACTGTCCACTGATGAAAAGTATACAGTCCTGTTACCTGGGAAATAATCCCACGGTATATTAATGTTGAGAATTATTAATTTCAGGCGTAAGGCTAGCGCAGAACTAAACGATTTACTGATTTGACTGAGCGCGTGGAGGTATAATAAGGAGAGTTGTGCCTTCATAAATTTGAAGCTGACGTCCGCCTTGTTAGTTCCCCCAAACATTAGCTTCAGGTGGGAATGTGTGTACAATCGCTCTGATATAGTCTTAGGTGTGAAGGAATTACATTTCATTCGTATGTGGCCTCGTTCAAGTGATATTTTGGTTGTGCTGTTTACTTTTAAGCTCGTAGTTTTATTTTCATCATTTGACGTTAGATTTTGCATCACTCCACCACGGAAAGCTGCCTGGGTGAACGCTATGAGTAGGAAATATTGGAAGTTGAATGCAAAATATGTTCCCACCATTTTCGTGAAGGGAACGTAGACCCAACAACAGTTTCGTTTAGTCTGTATTAAAGAAAATGGTAGATTAGAAAATTAACCTTTTCATATCTCGTACTTCTCTTCTTGCTTATTCGAAACGTGTATCAGAAAAAGTTACACGAACGAGGGCGAAATGCGTCATATTACTGAACGAAATTTGTATTTAAGGTCAGCAAATGCCTTGCTTACGTCACGTTATTCACTAAAGCACTGTGACATTTTCAACTGTTCCGCGCTCACGACGGAAGTTAAGAAGAAGCAGCAATCGTAGACAGTAGTCTGCTAATGTTTCGGGCATCTTGCACGTCGGCGCCAGCTGCAAAGCAACGTAGAGCTATCTCCTCTTGCTACTCTTACTATACCTCCATTACTGAGAGCCCGAATAAACAGCTTCTCTTAGATCTGCTGAGCTGGTAATTTATGAAATACATGAAACGTACTTGCAGTTACGAATACGGACTACCATCAGCTGTATATGAGAATGACGACAATGAGCATTTGTGACGGACCGGGACTTGACCCCGGGTTTCCCGCTTTATGCGAGCGATCGCCTTAACCGCTTTGGTTGCCCGTGCACGACTCACATCCGGATCCAAACTTCCATATGTCGTCGTTCTTGTGTCACAACCTATATTCGTTCACTCATTATGTAATTCTCCGCCGGCCGCTGGTGGCCGAGCGGTTCTAGGCGCTTCAGTCTGGAACCGCGCGACCGCTACGGTCGCAGGGTCGAATCCTGCCTCGGGCATGGATGTGTATGATGTCCTTAGGTTAGTTAGGTTTAAGTAGCTCTAAGTTCTAGGGGACTGTTGACCTCAGAAGTTAAGTCCTATAGTGCTCAGAGCCATTTGAACCATTTCTCCTAGAGGAGAGGACTCATTGCTTGAAAGTCGCTGCCCTGTATCGGCGGATAAACAAGATATTGCAATGCCAGTGTTGTTACGAAGATCGATGCAATGTTCCTTCGGATATGCGCAGCTGATATCATTAATTGTTTCCCTTTCCTCTCCTTCCTTCGCCCCTCAACCTTCAGTTACTTAATATTACAAAACAGTTACAAATGTCAAACAGAGAAGGAACCAAATTCGATAAACAAAAATTACAACATTTTTAGAAAAGCATATTCTCTCGTAGAAACACATAATGACGGCAGATATTGGAGCTTAAAGGCTCTTCTCTTGTACAATGTGTGTGCCAACCACAAATACGAGGGTTGGAACTTAAATAGTGGCAACTATTTATTCACGACCCATACAAAAGAGTTACATGCTTGTACCAGTTACTGTCCTTCAAAATAGTCACCAGCATTGTGCAGAACCCGTTGCCAGCGATGTGGAGGGCGTAGTATAGCGTTAGCAGTGCCTGTTCTATTGATGGTGCGAATGGAGCGGTCTGCTGCCTGTCGAATCTCTGGAACAGTTGTGAAGCGAATGCCACGAAGTGGTTCCTTCATCTTCGAAATCAAATCAAAGTCACAATGACTTAAGTCGTATTGCTGTTAGTTTTTGGAGCATCACCTGCGACCAGCTTTGCAAAAGAAGCGGTGACACTTTCTGCAGAACCCACCCATTATTTTGCACGACAATGCACGGGCGCATACTGCATACGCAAGCTGTGGCTGCTCTGTTCGGTCAATGGGACTGGGAAGTACTGAACCATCCACCATACTCCCCGGAAGTTGTCCTTGTGACTTAGATTTGATTCCGAGGATGAAGGAGCCACTTCGTGGCATTCGCTTCAGAACTGTTCCAGAGATTCGACAGGCAGTAGACCGCTCCATTCGCACCATCAATAGAACAGGCTCTGCTAACGCTATACTACGCCTCCCACATCACTGGCAACGGGTTCTGCACAACGCTCGTGACTACTCTGAAGAACAGTAACAGATGCAAACATGTAACTCTTTTGTATCGGTTGTGAATAAATAGTTGCCACTATTTAAGTTCCAACCCTCGTATCAATAGTTAAAATGCGGAATTGAAAGTAGTAGCGCAGTACTGTGGGGCTTTGGCGTAAAACGTTTAAAATGAAAGAGACGTGACATTGGATGCAGCAGACATTTAGCATGACGCATACACGGGTTTTGATATGCGAGGACTAAGATCTGCAGGAACTAGCAATAGGTAACTATAGTACGCGGCGCTTACTGCACGAACGAGTATGCGCATAGCCGCAGTAAGCAGTAAATGCCTGATTCAGTAAGTAAAATTGTTAGTAGCTAAAATTAAGACTAATGAAAATTAGCGTGAGGGGGGAGAAGGACATGTGAAGAGCAAGCAGGCTCAGATAAACAGTATTAACTGCTTGCATATACATGCATAAAGCAGCACGGGAAGAACTTTACATAAACACGGGAACGTACCAAGTAACAGCAAAACATGTTAAAATAGTTTAAACAGGCGTAAATACGAAGAGCCGTGTTAAGCAGCACCAAAACGGAAGATACTTACGAAAAGGAGGAAACGTAAAAAATTAAAATACAAACAAAAATGTGGAGGTTGCAATTATAATCTACGAAGTAA
Source organism: Schistocerca cancellata (assembly GCF_023864275.1). Classification (NCBI taxonomy): domain Eukaryota; kingdom Metazoa; phylum Arthropoda; class Insecta; order Orthoptera; family Acrididae; genus Schistocerca; species Schistocerca cancellata. Next base: position 356,347,598 of record NC_064632.1, on the reverse strand, counting down.
CACACCAGGAAAAGTAGGTGTGAATTATAAAGCACGCTATGTGAATAAATTAAAACCGGATGGAAGTGGGAATTCTGAGGAAAGCAAAGCATAATACAGCGTAAATTGTCAGAAATTGTGAATAAAACAGAAATGTTTATAATCGCACTGAGCAGTAGGTACTCTTAAAAAAGAAATAAGCACTTTAAAATACGATAAAAAGGGAAGGGCAAGGGGCGGGTCAACCAAAAGATTGCATTAAATATGAAGTAATGAAACACAGGAAGTAGCTATGTATGAAAAAGTATGCTATCTGAAATAAGGAACTGAAAGTTGGATTCATAACTGGAAATAGAACTCTGAGGAAAACAAAACATCATAATATCACTCCGAGCGGTGAACTTTGTTATGTGGCCAGAAGCAGCGGTTTACAGCGTTCAAGGAAATGTCTGTTTGCAAAGTGGAGTTGATCGTTTACAATATTGACGTCATTATTCGTTAAGTGTTTAAAAATTTCAAGTTCTTCCCTTAGGGCTACCTAATCTCTTCTTTTTTAACTATTTGTGTAGAAAACGGTATCCTCTATATCTTTCGGAAACTGGTCAGCAATAAGTAAATTTTCTGCGATGGTGGAACTGTGTATATTATCTTTCTTTTCCTAAAAGATGTTCTTTGTGTATCATAAACAACGAAAACCACTTCCAATTATCTGCATTTGTTATTTTTCTGTTCACAAAGGAGAACAGATGGACTTAACGATGGACGTGGCTTGCTGCCTCAGTCAGTCACTGTTGCCACCTTCACCCTAGGCAAAAACAATGCAGCACTATCTTGCAAACATACGGAAATCTCTCGTGTACTGCATCTCTCCAAAGAATCTCACCATAACAACTGCCCACGCAAGTGCTTCTTGCACCAAAGCAAGCTCCCCCCCCCTCCCCCTCCATGCATTCCAGAATGCTCGACAATGAGCATGTTCGAATCTACAACCGCAATAAATATTTGTTTTAGCAACCAGTTGCGAAATGACTTGACTCAATACTTACACTAACGCTTTGGATTCAGTTCTCATCAAAATTCTAGAAGTTTTTTGGTGATCTTGTCTAATGGACGGAAATAGTGATGAGATATAGGGCTTTCCCATCTTTTTCTCGAAACCACAAGCGCCTGTTCTGCAAAGTCGAACCTGAGATGTACCATGTTGGCAAATCATCGATACTGCTTTCGATGTCATCGTCGACATCCATCGAAGGCCAATAGTAATCGACCCAAAGCATTTAATTTTATAACATTGGTGTCAAATGGTGATGTTATAGAATGATGTTTAAAAAGCAACATACAAGTACAGATAACATTGATGACCGTGCACCTTTTTTCTAGAATGAAATGATAATAATTCGAAACTCTTAGCTGCCGACAGGTGTTGTTGATATACCTCAATGGGGACCTGAAAATGTGTGCCCTGACAGAGACTCGAACCCGGGATCTCCTGCTTACATGGCAGATGCTTTATCCAGCTGAGCCGCCGAGGGCATGGGGGAAAGTGCGACTACAGGGACTTACCCCTTGCACGCCTCCCGTGAGACCCACTTTCCCAACTGTCCACAACCTACATTCGTAGTGTTCCTAATAGATATTTGCCCATTCACTCATTACTTGCGCCAGACTAGCTGATGTGTCCCATAAGAGAATGCGCACGCTTTGCCCGAACTCTTACGGGACTCGTCAGCCTAGTCTGGCGCGAGTTATGAGTGAATGGGTAAATATCTATTAGGAACACTACGAATGTAGGTTGTGGACAGTTGGGAATGTGGGTCTCAAGGGAGGCGCGCGAGGATAAGTCCCTGCAGTCGCACTATTCTCTGTGCCCTCGGTGGCTCAGATGGATAGCTGGTTGGCCTCTGTAATAAACAAAACTGAGTGAATGGATCAATAATGAACTTCAACGGGCGTCAGGGGACCTCCGCAACGAGCGGACACAACGATGAACAACGAACAAATTGGGAAAAAAATGGATAGAGCGTCTGCCATGTAAACAGAAGTCCCGAGTTCGAGTCCCAGTCGGGGCACACATTTTAAGCTGTCCCCATTGAGGTATATCAACAAAACCTGTCGGCAGCTAAGGATTTAGAATTATTATCATTACATACAAGTACATCTACGATAATATTTATTTATCAATAAATACAGTAATAATTACGACTGTAAAAATAACATATTTAAGCGAAGTTTTCTCTTCACTCCACTGCACTGTGGACCATATCCTACTTCTGAAAACAGTCTCTCAAAATCTTGCGACATGGCTATACAGCTTAAATATTTAAGCGTAACTTTTTGTAGGTTCGGATAGGTAATGGCGATGATTCCATGGTCCTAATGAGTGTCGTTTCAGATCAAGAAGGCGATCATTCAGATAGTAACTGAACTGTGTTGGTAGGCCCATTTCAGTTCCACTTGGAAAACTGTTCTATTCTTGTGCTATTTTATAATGTTCACTCCGTTAGCTAATTTGGTTTCTCTGTTTTCCTGTTATACGTCGATGTGTTGTCTGTCCTCATGACAGTCGTTTCAGCATCTGCAAGCAATCCTTGATGATTTTGATTGTCTTGGAATATGATAGACCATTTTGAAAGTTTGTTTTCTAGAATTTAGGATGGAATATCGTTGACACGGGCGACATGCTGACATGTTCAATTTGTAGTAAACGTGCAAAATGTAAGCATAATACTTTCTAAAAAATATATTTATTTTTTCTGAACTGACGGCGAAGTGTCATTCTGAATTTCAACAACCACCCGACGAATTTTATAGAGAGAAAATACAGGGCGAGTTCAAATTCTAGCGTCAGATCTAGTAAACCAAACGTGGGTTTTACGGAATAATTCTTTTTGTTTTTTACCCAACTACCTTTGTGTCAGAACTGCACTGATAGTGAGATTAACTGCATTTCGGTGCACCCCGTGTATAGAATGATGTGACATCGTAGTTTTCGTCCCTTTTTTAGATAAAGAAAAGATCCCCCCCTTCCCCCTTCCTACACTGGCAATTTTAACAGCTTGCCATTGTGTTGCACATCTTCGGAAAAAAGTTCGCTTCAGTGACGAAAATATTATTGACGGCAGTAACAAGTACTTGTTTCTACGTTTTGTGTTTTACACCATCGTTACGATATTCTAATCAGTTTAGTACCGGAATCACTGATATTCTGTAAATATAACTGAACCCCAATGATTTGGCGATACTGGTTGCCGTGACCCTGTGTGTGCAGCTGTAAGCACAACACGCTGTAACCATTGCCTGGGCGGACCGCGTAACGGTTACATAAGCGAATTTTTTTTTTTTTGCTCCCTGTGGAGCCGTTGGCTCCATTAGGCAACTGTGCCGCAGCTGGAGACGTCTTCACTTAACAGCTTCTGAAGGCCGTCAGCGGAAAAAAAAAAAAACTTTGTGAACCCACGGTACAGTCTGAGCTAAACAAGTTCTGGCGTGTCAGAAGGAGAGTAGAAGAGTCTAAGCCTTAGAACTAAGTTGTAAACCTACCGTTGTGTAGCGTAAACTATCGTAAGTAAAGGTAGATTACAGTAGTTTTCCTAGTAGCTTTGGACGCATTACCCGTATGTTAGATGTACTGCATACCTATCGGGCGTTACCTCATTTCTATCACTTTGAGTATGCGATCAGTGTCTTACTAGATTCCTCTAGAAACAGGAACCGGTGAACCATCTAGAAACTGAGGCGATCATTCAGATAGTAACTGAACTCTGACCACGTAACCTACGGAACAATTTTGTTCAGGTTTTATTCGGAAATTGTTGAACTGTAACGTGAAACAGAGGGATGTTTAGCAAAAATAAAAAATAAATGAAATACAGATTTATAATATAGCAGTAGGAAATGCAATTTCCTAAAAAAACGGTAAAATTTTAAAAAATGGAAATCATAAATATATCAAACATCTCTCCAACACTTCGTCGAGCTTGTATAAAGCACATTTCTGTTATTGCTAAACAGTTTTCGCACTTATCAATTATAACAGGAAACTCTTGCCTTTGATCAAGATGATGAAAGTTCTGTTGAGTACAAAATAACAACAACAATTATACAGATTTTTTGGGTTTTGGCATGTGTTTATTTATACACGTGTTTCCTTGCATCCAAAGTAATTGTCATGGTTACATGAAAGCACAGAACTTACGCGAGTGGCTAATTTTTTTACTTACAAAACGCTATTTATATTTTGGAAGGATATGAAACACACAATGGACTAACACTGAACAATGTGCAGTTCTAATTATAAGCAAAACAAACAAACAAAAGCAAAGAGGAGTCTCCAGGATGAGATTTTCACTCTGCAGCGGAGTGTGCGCTGATAAGAAACTTTCTGTCAGATTAAAACTGTGTGCCGGACCGAGACTCGAACTCGGGACCTTTGCTTTTCGCTGGCAAGTACTCTATCATCCTTTTTCTTTTCATTCCGTTCGCTGCATTTGTTCGGGGCGGACGTCCCATGACACCAGTTAAGTTCATCGTTGATCCATTTACTGAGGTTTTTTTTATATTTTTTTTTTTATTACAGAGGGTAGGTAACCCTCTGACAGAACATGCTGAGCTACCGTGCCGGCCCATCAGACCTACCTAAGCACGACTGATGCCCCGTCTTCAGAGCTTTACTTCTGCCACTTCCCCCAGGCTATGGCTAAGCCATGTGTCCGCAATATCCATTCTTTCAGGAGTGCTAGTTATGCAACGTTCGCAGGGGAGCTTCTGTAAAGTTTGGAAGGTAGGAGACGTGTTACTGGCAGAAGTAAAACTTTTCCAAGTTTAATAACCTGAAATGTTCCTCAAAGGTTACTGAGAACGATTTTGGTGATGTGAAATCTCGTTGCCTGATTTCACATTCAATATTGAATTTGCCTGAATAAACCAACTTAAAGCTGAAGTATTGACGTTTACATTCTTCAGCATGCTGATGTATGCAAAATCTACGCTAAGAATACATTCATACTACATACAATGTATGCTTCAGTTCGCAGGCCGCTATACGCTGCCTAGGGCCAATAAATTCCGACTAATTGCGGGGAGTCTCAGTCCGAACTATTAAAAGTTTGAACTACAGAACTGCTTTCTAAAATACTTACCTGAAGCTATAATTACAAATTTTTAAGTGAAGTCATTCAGCTTTAGGCTTTTAAAACAAACTTCATAATTAGGAATAGTGCATACAGTGTATGTAATGGTTAACTAAATAGTAGAGGATCTTTAATATTATGTGAAATATGACACAGAATATTTAATTCAAGAGCAAAAAATGTAATATCTTCACAAGTACGAGCAATAAGATTACACAAATTGATGCTACAAAACATATTCAAATGTAAAATTAAACACGCATGGTACATACAATGCTGCACAGACTACTGTGCATTACTCTACGTATTCGACAAAAAAAGATCTGCTCTTTACTGGAAATTTATATGTTGACTATAGAATGGTACGTACTTTACCAGTTATTTGCTGTTGTCATCTGGATCTAGGACATTATTCACAGCAGCAAAAGACGCACTGCTATCTGATCTCGATGCCATGGCATTGTTTTCCTCACCAATAGCTTTGAACTTCACTATTTATGTATAGCCTACTTCGAACACTCATACTGACTACTGAATTGTAGTGTAATACACTTCAGCAAACTTTAAAGCAGCACAACTAAAAAACCAGTCCAAAGTTGCAAATTTCACTTTTCTTGTTCACTCGACGACTAGTTTCTTGCCGGGATCCACTTTCAAATCATTGTAAAATGGAACTTCTGAAAATGCAAAAACCATGTCAAAAATGTGCAAACTAGCAGTTACATCCCATATAGATAACCAAAATTGAGAAAGTGAAATTTGAAACTTTGGACCGATTTTTTTCGTTGTACTGATTAACAGCAGCTGCTGACCCACAGCTAATCCAGCATATCACAGAGCCTGCTGAAGCTCACACGACGAACTCTGTTAAATGAGTTCGTCGTGTGAGCTTCAGCAGGCTATCTGAGCAGGCTTTGAATTTGTCGCATTGCTTGTGACCGACAACGATAAAACACAAACTGCCTGTTGGCTTCTGTCTCTAATTCTTCGGCCGATGTTCGTTTCATGATTTTTCTGTCGTTTCGCCAGCACGAGTGGCTGGCATTGTCAAAGCTTTATTCTCCGTTGCTGGTGGTGGACTGGAGTCGAACCCATGGCCGCAGATAATATGCACCGGACGCGCCAATGTCCGAGGGCTTTCCCGCGGTCATTTCCGCCTCGGTTCTCCCCTTGCTAACTGCAACTGACGCTCGCTGTAGCACTGGAATCCAGGATCGTTTCACCTTGAGGCTTTATTCTTTCCCGTTGAAGCTGTTGTCGTGTTCGTGTATTTCTACAGCTTCCCTGAATATGTGGTTTTGACAGCTCTTCTCTACAACAAGAACTTACACGTCGGTTAATTTTATTATGGATCGGTCTTACAGAGAGCCTGTTCCGCCACAGTCGAATTCTTCACCTGCCCCAACCTGAAATTCTGCTTGCATTCGGTGATCCTGGTGTTGACTGATCGTCCAGTCATTCCAACATAGTCTTTTCCGCAAGTATTGGTATGCGGTGTATTCCCGGCATTGCAAGTGGGTCTCGTTTTTCCTTTGCCGATCTGATATATTCTTTGATCCTCTTTGTCAGTTTATAAATAATCCTTACGCCGTGTTTGAGTAATATAAGGCCAATTCTGTCCATCACTCTGGGACTGTGTGGCAGAAAGACCGTACCCGACATTTCTTTTTCCGAAGTGTCACTTTGCCGAGTGTTTGATTCTGTGACACTTCTTATGTAATTGGTGGAGTACCCATTGCTCCTAAGAACACTTTCCAGATGTTGCATCTTGCGTCTGATGTCTTTCCGCTCACATATTCGCATTATTCTAATCACGCCTCATTTCTGGTTCAGGGGTGGTTATTTGACAGTTTGTGCAGGTATCGGTCCGTGTGCCGGTTTCCGATACACGCTATATTCCAGGTTTTTACCTCGTGACCAGCAAATCTAGAAAGGGTAGCTGTTGGTCCTTTCTTACCTACGTGGTAAATTTTATGTTGGCATGCAGGTGTTTTAGGAAGTCACTTAGATGTTCTTCAACATGGCTCCACATAACAAAGGCATCGCCGACATCTCTGCACCACACTTAAGGCTACATGTATTATACGAATTAGTATATTTTGGCTGCCCTATTAACACGACAAAAAGAGGAGTTGAGTGTTCATCTAATTTTAAAACTCTTATAATTTTACGACTGTTTCTGTGGTTCTTTCATTTGAATTTTAAATGCTGCTTTTCTTCATGGATTAGTATATTGATTAATACAATTAATTTATTTTACTGCGGCTTTACCTTGTGCGCAGCTACTGTTTTCTGTAATTTCGAGTTATTATAAATTTAATGCCATCTACTGTTCACTTTGCCTGTTAAAAGGTTTTTAAATGTAGTAAGCTGCTAAATCTGAGTCCACTCGCTGTTTTCCTGAAAAGTAAAATCAAAAGAAAGTTTTTAACATTATTGAATTCCGGAATCGTTATCGTCAATCCTTTTAAATTCTCAGTTGAAATAAAGGCGTTATTCCTTTTAATAGAGAATCGTGTTTTAAATTATTCGAGGTCCACTCCAGCTCAACAGAATTTTCCGGCGCCAACTTCGACACAGTTACCACGCTTATGGCGAATGATTTCCTGCGACGTTTCACTTTGCAATAAAAAAGCCAGTCCGAACCTTCGTGGATCGGAATTAGTACTACTTTTATGATCATATGAATGTGTGGTGTGTTCTTCCGGACAAGTCCGACACACATTTTCAGTCGTCGCCGCTGATTCCGCATAATGTCCCGATGCAGCTGACACTGTTGCGGCTGGTCCCGGGCGGTGGTTCGAGTCTTCCCTCGGGGATGGGTGTGTGTGTGTTTGTCCTTAGGATAATTTAGGTTAAGTAGTGTGTAAGCTTAGGGACTGATGACCTTAGCAGTTAAGTCCCATAAGATATCACACACATTTTTTTGCAGCTGACATCTGTAACCCCTTTCCTTTCCTTTCCTTTCCTTTCTTCCCTCTCCACATACACCTTCAGTTTAAATAGTACTACTTAATTCAAAATGTAATGTATAAAGCGCATATTTAGTTAGCTACTTGGCGGACCATTAAATAAGAATAAAGGTAACGAAATAATTAGGTCCTTATCTCACAGCACTCACTTGAGAGTCGTCTACCAACTGCGTAATTTTCATCCTATTATTCTAATTTACTTGGACCCCTTTTATCGCGTGGGCAAATGCTTCTCGAATAATTGCAGTTGTGTAACAACAAGCAAAATACTGTGAAACGTCCCCTTAGAACAATTTATACTTATGAAACGTCCCCTTAGGAAAATTTATACACGACTGTGCTTAACCTGACACAATATTTTTAGCGCAACGCAATCTGACTATCAAAGATCCCTGCAAAAGAATGGCCCTGAGTAACATTAAACTATACCTTTCACAAATAACTTACCTCACAAAAATCTTCATTACTCGAACTACTGCAATACAGCGAGCGCCACTACTGCCAGCTAAATAAAAGATTCAAACTACGGAAGTCATTAACTACTGATAGGGATAGTTAGCAAATGAAAGATTTTAATAGAGAACAAACAATGTATTTACCTTAATATCATCACAAGTCATAATATATGTAATTTCGAAACTCCGCCATCTCTCTCCTCACATCCACCACTGCTGGCGGCTCACCTCTAACTGCGCAACGCTACGCGCCGTTCACATCCAGCTGCCGCTGCCCAACACTACAATGGCAGACAACAATGCAAACTAGCCACAGACTGCTCACAGCACAGCCAGTGATTTTCATACAGAGCGCTACGTAACGTTGCCAATAAGAAAACATAAACAGCCTACTTACATTAAGAAAACATAAACAGCCTACTTACAACTGTAATTATTAGCAACTCTTATAACTACTTCTGTGTTTCCTTCTTATTTTTTATTGGATGACACTGAATGATGATCGAAGGGATCGCTGTATTAAGAAATAATCTAGGATACCGGTGACTGTATTCTGACTCCTATTTCGACTGTAGAAGAGTGAGATTCTTCCTACACGTCGGCCAGGAGGCCTGAAAATAGCGTAATGTAGCGCTGGCACTGATAGCAAAAATGAAATATAACTGGGAATTTAGACCACTGAAGGTTTTTGATTTGACATTTTAGTTGAGCAGGCGAAGTCCCGAAAACATTTTCTATAAAGATACAGAGATTATAATTCTCTCAAAAAATGGTTCAAATGGCTCTAAGCACTATGGGACTTAATATTTGAGGTCATCAGTCCCCTCGACTTAGAACTACTTAAACTTAACTAATCTGAGGACATCACACACATCCATGCCCGAGGCAGGATTCGAACCTGCGACCGTAGCAGCAACGTGGTTCCGGACTGAAGCGCCTAGAACCGCTCGGCCACAGCGGTCGGCAGAATGCTCTCAGTCCGTGCAAAGTATAGTTTACTTTTTAATTATTACTGATAAGATCGAAAGCGCTTTTGACATAACAGTAAATACGGTTTGATAACTTTTCAAATTTCTAATTAGGCTGACAATTTTGAATGAAATATCTGTCAAATTAACAATAAAGAACTGACCAACAGATGTGCCTCATTACACCGCTTTAACATTGATTATTATGAACACAGAATCAAGCCTTTGATATCATTCGTTAAAGCTACCTTCGGTATGACGTCTCTCTTAGTCAATACAGTATTCTCAATTTTTTCACAGCCAAACTGAAATGAAAAGCCGAATGAATAGCTTTATATTTTTTCGTCATTTCTTTATCTTTCGTTCCTCCTGCGCGTGTGCTATTCCCTGTCACGTCGTCTGAATAAAGTAAATGACACATTCACGGACGAGTATAATTATCGCTACAACTTAGTCAATAGGACACGAATTTGGAGACCATTCGTATTTCAGTCCTCGAATGAAGCCGGCGGTATTTTTACACGATCAGGTCACACACGCACCCGTGCACCTGTTGCACAGGTGAATAGCGCTCTGAGACCGTCTGCTGAAACCACTCACCTGTCATTTCTGACAGGCAGCCATATTCAGGCGCTACGTGGAATCGCTGTCTGGTATTGCTAACTTAATAGTCCCGTGAGATCTGCTGAAGCAAGGGCCACCGCTATTCAGTTTCGCCCTGTACACGTTCTCCCACATATACTAATTGGGGGCCAATGTCATTCGTCAGGCTTTCATTAAATAATTTTATTAATGGCGAACTGTATGCCTCTCCCCATCTCCATCATCCAGTGAAACCAACTGAAGCACACTGAATAACCAGGGTTCGACGACCTCAATTACGGATTCTGTGCAATACAAATACCCATACAGATTGCCGATTTCACCCCATAGCATATCCCTTTACATATCTACAAGTGCTTATTAGCCTCTTTCGACAATCCAGAGCTTGGAAAAAAATAATTATGTTGCAGAAGTCGATCGATATTTTTAAATTTGCTCGTTCAATGGCCCCCGCATATTCGGTTGATACGAGAAACTGGTTACTTGATCTGTTTCTTGCAACCCCTCCTCACATATTTGGGCTATACAGTTTTCATTTCTTTCCGAAAACATGTTTCTTTCTCTTACTTGGTTTACTACTTAGACACTGAAGATCCAAAGAAACTGGTATAGCCACGCGTATTCAAATACAGAGTTATGTAAATAGGCAGAACACGGCGCTGCGGTTGGCGCCGCATATATAAAACAAGTGTCTGGCGCAGTTGTTGCATCGGTCACTGCTGCTACAATGGCAGGTATTACGATTTAAGTGAGTTTCAACGTGGTGTTACAGTGAGCGCACGAGCTATAGGACATAGCGTCTCCGAGGTAGCGATGAAGTGGGGATTTTCCCGTACGACCATTTCACGAGTGTACCGTGAATATCAGGAATCTGGTAAAACATCAAATTTCTTACATCACTGCGGGCGAAAAAAAGATCCTGCAAGAATGAGACCAATGACGACTGAAGAGAATCGTTCAACGTGACAGAAGCGCAACCCTTCAGCAAATTGCTGCAGATTTCAGAGCTGGGCCATCAACAAGCGTCAGCGTGCGAATCATTCAACGAAACAGCATCGATATGGGCTTTCGGAGACGAAGGCCCTCTCGTGTACCCTTGATGACTGGAGGCATGTTGCCTGGCAGGACGAGTCGTTTGAAATTTTATCGAGCGGATGGACGTGTACGGGTATGGAGACAACCTCATGCATTCGTGGACCCTGCATATCAGCAAGGGACTGTTCAAGCTGGTGGAGGTTCTGTAATGGTGTGGGGCGCCTGCAGTTGGAGTGATATGGGACCCCTGATACATCTAGATACGATTCTGACAGGTGACACGTACATAAGCATCCTGTCTGATCACCTGCATCCATTCATGTCCATTGTGCATTCCGATGGACTTGAGCAATTCCAGCAGGACAATGCGACACCCTATACGTCCGGAATTGCTACAGAGTGGCTCCAGGAACACTCTTGAGTTTAAACACTTCCGCTGGTCACGAAACTCCCCAGACATGAACATTATTGAGCGTATCTGGGATGCCTTTAACGTGCTGTTCAGAAGAGATCTCCATCCTCTCTTACGGATTTATGGACAGCCCTGCTGGATTCATGGTGTCAATTCCCTCCAGCATTACTTCAGATATTGGTCGAGTGCATGGCACGTCGTGTTGCGGCACGTCTGCGTTCTCGCGGGGACCCTACGCCATATTAGGCTTGTATCAGGCTTGTGTATCAGTTTCTTTGATCTTCAGTGTAGAAGACCGAAAAAAAATGGTAGAAGCAGACCTCGCGGAAGATCAGTGTGGGCTCCAGCATTTGTATATTTCAGAAAGTTTTCGGCAATGTTGACTAGAGTACACTCTTTGCAATTCTGAAGGTAGTAGAGATAAAATCCAGGGAGAGAAATATTATTTACGGCATGTATAGAAAGCTGATTGCAATTTTGAGGAGACATGAGAGGGAAGTGGTGGTTCATAAAGGAGTGAGAAAAGATTGTAGCCTAACCCCGGCGTTATTCAATCTGTACACTGAGGAAGAAGTAATTGTAACCAAGGAGAAATACTGAAACGAAATCAGTGTTCAGAAAGAAGAAATAAAAGCTTTGCGGTTTGCCGAGCCTGGGCAGGCCACTAGTCCAGTGTTAAATGTTTTTACTGAAGGCATTTGTCTGGAGTGTAGCCTTCTACGCAAGAAAAAGGTGTACGATAAAAATGTTCAAACAAGAATAGAGGCTTTTGAAACGTGCTCATACAGAAGAATGCTGAAGATTACGTGAATAGAGAGCATAACTAAAGAGGTACAGAATCGAATTGCGGAAAAAATAGATTTATGGTACACCGGACTTAAACAAGGGATCGGTTGATAGGACACATGATGAGGTTTTCAGGGAATCGTCAATTTCATAAATTAAAGATGGGAGGGGGATAACATTTTGTAAGGGTACAGGTGTAGAGCCTGTCCCTGACTGATCCAATCTCACCTTACTCCACAATTTGCAGAACTGAACGTATTTCGATACTCTGGAAATGACTATCAGTTAAGTTCGACCCTAAAGTACCGAAAATAAATGGCAAGCAGAACGCAACATGTTAATAAAGTATAATAATTCGAGTGTTTATTAAATCAGTGCTAACATCGTTTAACCTATCATTTTAATGCTAGTAATTTGTTACAGGCGAGATTGTCAGGACACGTGTCAGGAAGATTCATAATCTGGCCTGTGTACCTTGAGGGTAAGTTCGTTCTTGTAAGCTGTCAGAATTGACAAGTCCTATACCTATGAATTTCAGCTAAATTACTGAAAGTATTTTTAATTATTAAGAAGGAGAGCCTTACATACAAGGAGATCAAGGCTCTAATACAGTAACAGACTCAAATGGATGTGGGGTGCAGTACCTATAGAGAGATGTACAAGAGGGCGTTCAATAGGTAACAACTCTTTTGGCTAAAAAAACGCTCCGTTCAATATGACGGCCTTAATGCAACCTTTATGTGAGGGGCTATATGCCAGCATGGTACGACTATACCGGTCGACGTCGAAGCTAGCGTCATGCTGCATCAATGTCCATCCAATTATCCAAGAACTGTTTCCCGTGGAGTGCATCCTTCATTGGGCCAAACCGAAGGAAGTAGAAAGGTGCGGGATACGGACCGTAGGTTGATGAGGAAGAACAGTCCCACGAAGTTTGTGAGCTCGTCTGGGATACACATACTAGTGTCAGACCATGCATTGTCCAGGAGTCGTTCGTTTGCATTTTTGTGCTGATGAACACGCTTAAGTCGTTCCTTCAATTTCCTGAGGGTAGTACACTACACTTCCGAGTTGATGGTTGCACCATGGGGGAGGACATCAAACAGAAAAATCTCCACAGAGCCCTAGAAGGCCTTCACCATGACTTTACCGGTGCGGCCTTGAACTGTACTACTTCGGAGGAGAGGTAGTGTGGCGTCTCTCCATTGATTGCCGTTTCGTTTCTGGTTCGAAGTGATAAACCCACCAAAACAAGTACCCTCACGAACACGAACTACATCACACAACGTTCGTCTCTTTTAAAGGACTCATGATCACCAAGAGGCCCAAAAAGGGCTTGAAATGTCGTATGATGTGGTTGGTGTCTCTGAGGGTACCTGTTTTGGTATAGTCGTGCTGCCTCTCGACAGTTTCCATCTGCTTGGCCGTACACAATCATCATCTCGGCTTATTCCTGTCATGAATACTGCATAATTCTCCTGCTTACAGTACGCTGCGTGAGACACACAGCCTCCAACACACGGCCCTTGATCAGAGGAACTTTCATTCGTCAGCACCGTAGCAACGACATATTTCCGGAAACATGATCATACCACCTTTTCTCTTCCATTTCCAGTCAGGAAGCCGGCCGTTGTGGCAGAGCGGTTCTAGGCGCTTCAGTCCGGACCTGCGCTGCTGCTACGGTCGCAGGTTCGAATCCTGCCTCGGGCTCGGATGTGTGTAATGTCCTTAGGTTAGTTAGGTTTAAGTAGTTCTTAGTCTAGGGGACTGATGGCCTCAGATGTTAAGCCCCATAGTGCTTAGAACCATTTGAACCAATTGAATCAGTCAGGAATCTATCCTTGTAGTTTGTAGGTTTTATTAATGTTCACCCTGCATAGGCTAAGAAATCTGCGCTCCATTTTGAGAAAAATCAAGTTTTTCACGCATCTCAGTGTGAATGACGTCGTATCTCCTGAATATATGTCGTACAATGATATAATTTTGTACGTATATTTAGTGGTAGGTGTGAATACTGTCTGATTTCCGGGTTGTGAACACATCTGGAATTAAAAAAGTATTAATTTAAAACGTCATGCCTGCTGCTGTTGTTTGTATGAACAGCAAATATGTTGTAAGCGATTTTTTTTTCCGTGTGTTGGAAGTCTCTTAAGTGCTCTCATTGTCATATATTGGATTAATAAAGTCCGAGGATCTGTTACGTTTCTTCAAGAAAAACCCACAAACTTTAGTAGTCTTATTATGCTGAACTTTTAAGCTAATATTATACCTCTTCATCAGTAGATTACGACAGCACTTAACATTTTTAAATTTGGTGAATAATCAAGCGATTTACTGAAAATCAAACTATTGTTGCCCCTGGAATCAGTTAGACAGGCACCCTGCAAATGGTAGGGGGACAGAAGTTTGAATAATATACATTTACCTCGTTTTACGTGAATTTTGTATGTTTCGCTTGTGCGGAATTCGTTCTTTTGTTTTTGTGGCAACGTGTCTATTTTCGGGCCCGCTATTCAACTGTTTTTCTGTGCGGACCAGACAATAGACGTACTGGCACAGTCACAAAAGGAAAACAAAAGGCCATCGGATATCGCACGAGCGAAATACACAAAGTACCCGTGACCAGCAGGTAAATGTAGATATATATACGCCAAATATGCCAAAACATCGAATGAGAATATAATATGGCTATCGCATCGCAATGGAGTTCACAAGGGAATAATCTAAGGAGTCAAAAACATGATTACTAAAAAAGGAATTGTAAACCTGAGAATTGTGTGTGATCTCGTTAAACCAAGATGTAAACAAAACCACAATTATTACAATAGCGAGTGACGATGCTTTTAGATAAAACGAAATATGGTTCTTCTAAATAAGATTTCAGTGACAGAAGACGGCACAGTCTCAGTACTATTTGTATGACTATGTATTCAGTCTCTTATTCATGTAACGAGTATGGTAGTCTATCAGCTTACTCGTAATTGTTTTGCTCTTTTATTATTCACAATACCATGGTCACATTGATAAAAGCTGTGTCACATATGGCAGTAATTCATTCACTCTTTAAATTTTTGTAACTTTTTAATCCATATTACAACACTGTGTCTCAGGCCAAAGATCATGATGCGGTAAAATATGACGGCTATCATATTCATCATCTTTGTACTTATATTCAATGTTTACTCATTGTGAATTAGAGTAAAAGCAACTGCAGCTAAATACTGTGCATGTGATTATATCCTAAGAATCTACATCATGAGGACGATTTGCCATGAAAGTCACGAGGCAGTGCACTAGAAGCAGTGCAATAGAAGTGCCCGAAACGTCACAGCACTTTCGTTTCATAAACGTTTCTTTATGGGTAGCTAAAATTCCGTCATTTCTGCTAGCGCCACGACCACAGCGTCTAGCTGTACATGATCCAGATAATGTTCCTGTAACACCTCCGTCTGCTAGGCCCGCAGCAGTTCGAAAAATTGTTAATTGGCCAGAAAATGAATCGTATTAAAAATAAAAAAAAGAAGGGATATACATTTATACCCATATAAATCGCCAATTTAAATCACAGTTGGGTATACAATAAATCTCACTAATCTAAGGGCTGTCATTTCGACTAAATACCTAGGAATTACAATTACGAGCAACTTAAATTGGTAAGACAACATAGATAGTATTGTGGGGAAAGCGAAACAAAGACTGTACTTTGTTGGCAGAATACTTAGAAGATGCGACAAACCCACTTAAGAGACAGCCTACATTACACTTGTCCGTCCTCTGCTGGAATATTGCTGCGCGGTGTGGGATCCTTACCAGGTAGGATTGACGGAGGACATCGAAAAAGTGCAAAGAAGGGCAGCTCGTTTAGTGTTATCGCGCAATAGGGGTGAGAGTGTCAGTGATATGATACGCGAGATGGGGTGACAGTCACTGAAACAAAGGCGGTTTTCTTTGCGGTGAGATCTATTTACGAAATTTCAATCACCAATTTTCTCTTCCGAATGCCAAAATATTTTGTAGGGAGAAAT
This sequence comes from Schistocerca cancellata, assembly GCF_023864275.1. Taxonomy (NCBI): domain Eukaryota; kingdom Metazoa; phylum Arthropoda; class Insecta; order Orthoptera; family Acrididae; genus Schistocerca; species Schistocerca cancellata. The sequence continues at coordinate 356,331,234 of NC_064632.1, read as the reverse complement.
GATAATCATAATAAAAATAAGAGGAATGAGAGCTCGAACGGATAGATTTAGGTGTTCCTTTTTCCCACGCGCCTTCTTCAGTGCAATGGTGGAGAAGTAATATGAAAATGTTTCGATGAACGCTCTGCCAGGCACTTAAGTTTGAAATGCAGAGTAATCATGTAGATGTAGATCGTCATATTTCTTTTGAGTCATCAGTCTTAAGATATCTCCTATCGTTCTGTTACTTCTTCTCGTCCGTGTTTTCCATATATACCATTCCCCGTCGATTCTGCAGAAAACCTCCTCATTCCTCCTCTTATCAGTCCAACTAATTTTCAGTATTCTTCTGTAACACCACATCTCAAATAATTCTATTCCCTTCTGCTCCGGTTTCCCCACAGACCATGTCTCACTGCAATGCAATGGTGTGTTCCAAATGCACATTCTCCTAGATTCCTTCTTCAAATTAAGGCCTATGTTTGATACTAGCAGACTTGTCTTGGGCAGGAATGCCCTTTTTGCCAGTGCTAGTCTGCTTTTTGTGTCCTCCTTACTCCGTCCGTGATTGGTTAACAGAAAACCTTAAGTTCACGTACGCCTAATTCGTGACCACCAATTATTATGTTAAATTTCTCGTTGTCTTCGTTTCTACTAATTCTCATTATTCTCTCTTTATTTCGATTACTCTCGATCCATATTCGGTACTCATCGCTCTATTCATTCCAGTCAGTAGTTCTTGTAATAATTCTTCAGTTTCACCCTGGACAGCAATGTCATCAGCGAATCTTAACACTGATATTCCTTCATCTTTAATTTTTATCGCACTCTCGAACCTTATTTTATCTCCGTCATTGCTTCTTCGAAGCAGGAGCGAAAGACTACATCCCTGTCTTACACCCTTTTTAACCCGTGCACTTCGTTTTTGATCTTCTATTCCTATTGGTCCCTCATTGTTCTTGTACATACTCGTACGAGGGTGAGTCAAATGAAAACCTTAAATATTTTGTTTAAATATTATTTATTGTGCAGAAATGGTACAAAGCTGTATCACTTTTCAACATAAACTCCCCCACGCTCAATGCAAGTCCTCCAGCGCTTACGAAGTGTATAAATCCTTTTAGAAAAAAATTATTTTGGTAGTCTGCGCAACCACTCATACACCATGACTAATCTGTAAACATGCTGCAATTTCATTCAGTGTCATTCGGCGGTTTTCCTTCACTATGGCTTCAACTGCTGCAATGTTCTGTGGAGTCACAACTCGTTGTGCCTAATCTGGACGAGAAGCGTCTTCCACTGAAGTCATGCCATTTGCGAAATTCCTACTCCATTCGTAGACTTGCTGCTGTGACAAACATACAGAACCGTACTGAAACTTCATTAGTCGATGAATTTCAATAGGTTTCACACCTACACTACGCAAAAACCGAATAACAGAACGCTGTTCTTCCGTGGTGCAAGTTGCAAGTGGGGAAGCCATCTTTATGCTGATAGTGTGACGGTATGTGTGCATCTGCACTATGCTGCCACCTACAGGCCATTCTGCACGCTGTTTGTAGCACGCTTACCAACATACAGGATAACGGCGCGAAATATCGATTTGTTATTACAAATTTAAGGTTTTCATTTGACTCACCCTCGTATATTATGCGGCTTTCCCTATGGCTTACCCCTGTTTTTCTCAGAATCCATAATAAGAAATCCTAACGCAGAAGTATTGTCTAACGCGGCAGAGGTTAATCACTTTGAAATCTTCAATGAGGAAGTACATACAATCCGCAGGAACAGACCTTTGGCGACACCTGAGAACAAAACGGGGAAATCCACACTCATTTGCCACTAGACGTCTGGAAATATCCGCAAGTTTCGTGTAGGTCCCTGCGTGGATAACACGAGACAAGGAACCCACTCGGTTACACGTCACAGTCCCCGCGGCGGCTCCTTAAGGAAGGTGGTGTCAGCGACTTGGCGAGACGGCGCTCCCCGCCTACGTCATGACGGGCCACTCCTCTTCCGCACGTCGCGTGTCGGCGCTGACGCTCTCGCTCGTGTGTGTGTGTGTGTGTGTGTGTGTGTGTGTGTGTGTGTGTGTGTGTATGTGTGTGTGTGTGCGGGCGTGCGTGCGGCTGCTCTGGAGCAAACTAACCGCGTGCCAAAACAAACAGCGTCACATCTGCTGGCTGAGCCGGGGCCGCCCCTCGATTAACACCGAGGCGCTGACGAGAGCAGAAAAACGTCTCGCAGCCCAATCAACAGCGTCCACGTCACAGCGCCGCCCAAACAAGTACCACCAGCTGCCATACAGGCAGCGACAGATGAAATGTGACACTAGGCAGACACGTGTCTCAAACATCACGTTGAGTATGTTAGGGAACGGAAAAACACGAAGAGACATTCACCACACCTAAGCTGGCCAATGAGAACAACACACACCGGTATGCAAAACTTAAGGACGAAATTAACGTTCGCATGATGTGTCGCTGCCAAGTAACATAGCTCGATGAAACTTGTGCTGTACATAGTAAGAATAGTTATAGCATGAGACGAACAGAAATCACGCTTTTATTCAAAGTAGTTAGTCTGGAGTCGATGCGATTTATAATGGTCCCCTTATACGTTAGAAACAGCGGAACATAATTCTTATCAGAGTGTTTGCATTCCACTACCAGAGCTGGAGGGTCATTTTTGCACGCTGAGGTGCTGCAATACGTCCCCTACGACCCCTCACCGTATCCCACACGTACACGATGGGATTTAAATAGAAGGAGCGAGCAGGCCATTCGCCGAATATCCCCTCGTTCCAAGTGCTACTCCAACCTGTGGCGATTTGTAATCCATAAAAATGAGCTCAGGACCGAATGCACCCCAGAAAACTCGCACTTGGGGAAGTACAGTCTCACAAGAATAGTGTTGCAATAACGCTGACTGCTGAAGGGTAGCGTTTTCAAGTATTTGGAGGACAGTATGGCTATGCAGCATTATAGCTGGACTACCAGGACGATCACGTTCGACAATGTCCGTGGGTGCATTACACATTTAATACCACATACGAGGTGCAACAATAAAGTAATGAGACTGATGTGAGAAAAAATGTTGCTTACCGTTTTAGTCAAGTTTAGTGTTGTCTCCTTCAAAGTAGTTCCCTTCTGATTGCACACACTTTTACCAGCGCTTCTGCCACTGATGGTAACATTTCTGGAACTCATCTCCATGAACCTCGTCACAGCTTTTCGGACATCTTTGAAAGTGGTGTCCCTTGACCACCGTTTTGACTCTTGGAAATAGAAAAAAGTCACATTGAGCGATATCTGGTGAATAACGTGACTTTGGTAGTACTGTAATTTGGTTTGAGGTTAAAAATTGCTGTACTGAAAGAGCAGTATGGGATGGCGCATTATCGTGATGCAGAATCCAATTATCAGCAATGTTGGCACAGACACGAAGAATTCTTTTACGAAGTCTTTCTAAAATTTCTTTGTAGTAATATTGATTAACTGTTTCTCCAGGAAGCACCTACTCATTATCAACAATTCCCTTGGAATCAAAGAAGCACACAAGCATGAATTTCACTTTTGACTTTGACATGCAAGCTTTTTTTGGTCTGGGTGATCCCTTTGAGCACCATTGCGAACTTTGGCGTTTTGTCTCTGGATTGTACTGACAAAAACCAACTTTCATCACCAGTGATAACACGGCTCAACAATTCTGGATTGATTTCCGTTTGCTATAACAGATCGGCTGCCACAGTTTCCCGTGTTTCTTGCTGTTGTGATGTGAGATTTTTGGGGACCATTTTTTCACAAATCTTTCTCATACCAAGATATTCAGTTATTATTAGACGAACTGTTTCTCGATTGATGTTCAGTTCTTCTGCAATCATTTTCACGGATAATCTTCGACCAGATCGTACGAGTTCAGGCACCCTGGCCAAATTGACATCCATGCGTGGGTTGATGGTCGTCCACTGCAGTCTTCATCTTCAGCATTCGTTCTGCCTTCTCTAAACATTTTATGCCAATGAAAAACTTGAGCTCTTGACATAACCTCCTCTCCAAAAGCCTTCTGAAGCTTACCGTAAGTTGTCGTCGCGTTTTCACCCAATTTAACGCAAAAAGAAATGGCATACCGTTGCGCAATATTATGCGGATCCATTTCCGTGACGAGGGACACAAACACGTGTTATCTTATTACAGCACAACTCATGAATGAGCAGTTGCATCAATGTGCCACTTGGACTAGAAGCAGCATATAGACTAAGGTCAAAGATATTGTACCTACGAAAGCGTGCAGGGTTGCCACATCTTACAAAGAAAATCAGTCTCATTACTTTATTGTCGCACCTCGTATGAAGGTGCCTCCAAAATCACTACTCAGACCACAGCTGCTCTAATCCGAGAAGAGCATGCGATCCCACTTCTCATTTTTCCAGTCCCTATGCCCGTGATACCACAATAAACGGTTTCACTGATCTGCTGGTGTCAGTCGAATACAATGTACTGGTCATCAGACACAGAGGCCCCCACCATGCAGTCGCCATGCCACTGTGGAATGGGAGACTGTGTGCCTTGCTGTCCTCTAAAGAAATGTTGCACCCACTGTTTGGCGTTGGTCCCGTCTTGTCTGTTACAAAATTGAGCGATCATCTGCTGCTATAGCTGACCGCGGTCGGCCACCTCCTCTCCTTCGGGCAGTAGCGCCTGTGGTTAGGAATGCTCCCCTTGCATGTGAAACAATGTTGTGAGCAATGCCAAATTCCTGTGCTACCCTCGTCACATTTCGTCCAGCTTTCAGTTTACCAATCATTCCTCCCCGTGTGAAGTCATCAAAATGTTGTCTCCAGGGCCCCTATTCTGTATCTTCCCGCCATTTTGCCGATCGGTTCGGTCCCAAAATTTCGCAAGCGATGCTGAACGGTCCTAGCGAACCGAAACACTATTGTCAGTTTTCCTCGCGCCAACCAATCAAACGCAATGTGCCTCAGATCCGCGCATGCGCACTGCAGCTCCATGAACCCGAAACGGCTAGTAGCCGACACAGGCACGCTGTTCTTCACAGTACCGAAAATTGTGGTTAGAGTACGTCATACTGTTCAAATTTCGCTTACCACGTGCTTCCATGAATGCACGATATCGATAGAATATTGACTGTGTTCTGGAAACTGTCATAAATCTCACATTACGTCAATTTATTTTGATTCACATCGACGTCTTGTTTTGGATTTTACGTTTCGTAATATGAATTAGGAATGGAGTGTAGTACCGCATTGTACAAATACATATATAGAAACACCCGAAAAATTCGTTATTTTTTCTATTTTCCGTCGTTCCTTGGTTGCTTCAAAATGTATGGAGGTACGTTCCATCTATGCAACTAATTTGAAGGCAGTTACTTTATTGCCATGCGCGTTTCGCTTCTTTTATTCGTGAAGATGCTTGACAAGTAAAAGAAGCGAAATGCGTATGGCAATAAACAAACTGCCTTCAGTTAGTTGGATAGACGGAACACATCTCCACAAACCCGAAAAATTGTTTAATAGTGTGCCAAAGAATAAGAACATGCATAGAATGTGGTTGTACCTCGCTCCTCGAGATCCAAATGATGAAGTAGCCTACTTTCCTATACGATACATCAACGATTTGGTTCATAAAAACAAAATTTAAGAAAAAACGTCTTTTCGAGAGCGTGTGGCGAGTGCAGCTATAGAAGTTCGTTGCAGTTTATAACATGCATCTGATGAATCAAAATGTTTCATATACGGCGGCATAGCCCAAAAATATTGTGCGGGAATCTTTCATCTCTGTCTACTGTTGTTAAGGGTTCGATGGCAGATAAATACTTGTGACAAGCTAAACTATAAAAACGATTGCTGCAAGTTTCATTCGCAGTAATTCAAGTTGTGCTCTTAGATGCCTGTCTGACCATACACTCGGAAATCACTACGCACTCAGAAAAAAATGGAGAATTATTTGTGACAAGAAAAAGTATAAATGTCACTGTCATTTGACGCACAACAATTTTGTCTTTCATTTCTTAAACATATGGAAGTCACGAAATCGAAGATACTCATTACTGAGAAAGCGCGCTCTTACGTGTAAATAGCAACGAATATATCAGAAAATTGCTTAACTTTGATGATTAACGAAGTCTGAGAACGTGTTACACGAAGAGGAGAAAAATATTTTGGTACCCAACAGTATGTGAACCTACTTCTTTTGATAAAGCAGTTCGTTGCCTTATCCACTGTGCCATTACAACTCATTTGTCTGCTTTATACTTATAATTCCAGTGGAGAGAGACACAGGCTGACTTCTTTGCCCAATGATGCAGGTGTAAACCGTAAATGCATGTAATTTTGGAAGGTTTCCTCTATCAGGCTTCACGAAATGCCTTTGCATTGTTAGTTAAACTTTTTAAACACGTTTAGATAATTAATACATAAACCATTTGCGGAAACAAATACGCGAAGTCGCTAGTAATTTCAGCTAACATTCATGTGATACACATAACCAGAGCCGACCTTCCGAAATTTAATGATTTTTTAAGATCTTAATTACGTAAAAATAATAGGTATTTTGTGAGAATATTGACCGAAATTGCTTTTTTATGTTACAATCGTTCACAGAAACAACAATACAAACCATATTTCTAACAAAGTAAAATAGTCCATTATGAACTCACTGTCCAACTAGACGTGCCCTGGTGATTCTTCAGTAACACAATCACTAAATCCGAAGCTAAAACCGCTCAATATGTTTAAAATAACGAATTCTAGGTGTAAATAAATCACACCGAACCGAACGAGAGGTCCGTACCGAAATCCAAAACCTCTCGGCACAGCAGTCGAAAAATCGGCAGGAGGACTGATCGGTAACAGGTCTCAGAAGCTTACTGAATAGGAACTTCGGATAAAGAACCAAAAATGCAGCGATCGGTATGAACGATTCAAAGTAGGGCTCCTAGTCGTGTTGTGATGAAGAACACCGTCACAGAGCACGCTAACTGTTCGCTGAGTGACACATATTGCCGTTTCCCATTTCTTCAACTGCCTCATGTTGCGGGCCGTGCCCCATTTGGCAATATAGTCACAATTTCTTCTGCCTCCCCACCCCCAATGAGATAAGAGCAGTTTTGAAGCTCTTTTTATCAAATTCTTAATCTGGAACAGAATCGCGGGGTTGTACTAGCGAGTCAATTTGGAAAGGAATCATTTTAATGCTCTGTGATGCCAAGCCTTTGTCTTGAAAAATCTCGTCGTACAATTGTGGGTTTGACAAACTGCCTATTGGCTTCTGTCTCGGGTTCTTCGACCGACGTTCATCTAATGATTTTTCTGCGTTTCGCCAGCACGAGTGGCTGGCATTGTCAAAGGTTCACCTTCCATTGCCGGTGGTGAATGGAGGGTGAAGCTTTGACAATGCCAGCCACTCGTGCTGGCGAAACGTCAGAAAAATCAATTGATGAACGTCGGCCGAAGAACCCGAGACAGAAGCCAATAGGCAGTTCGTCAACAAGTGGCCACGAAAGCCTTAACAATTTTGTAATTGTGGGTTTGTTTGTCCATTACAGGAGGCAACGAACAGAAGGAAGTTGTTCTCCTGCACTTAAGGCTTCATCACATCAGTCAAAAAAACTTTGTGTAAACTAAGTCTCGCAGATTTTGATAAAGTAATGACTGGATTCCTGTATTTTGCTGCGTACTCATCCACCAAATGTTTCTTTTCCTGTAAGTAACGAAAAAAATGGAAATGAAAAACTTTGCGCACATGAACTAGACTTCGACCTTCAGATTCCCGTTCTGTATACTTTCCGCTGCGCAACCGTTGCCTGGAATTTACGCTAACATGCTGCTCCCTATCGGCCCCAAAAATTATATTTATTTCCAAACGCGTGGACATTTGGAGCTTCCGTTCCGTCACCTTCGTTTCTGATCAAACACTGCTTGTAGGATAAACCTCGGCGAAATGTTTGATGACGAGTAGTAGTATCGGGCCCTCTTGTCAATGCCTAAAGCATAAAGTACAGAAGTAGTCTGTTGTTAAATTAGACAACTCACATTTGGTCAGCTGGAGCATCACAACCTCCGTGGTGTTGTCAATAGCGTTTGTGAATGAGTTACTCGCGAAAGAAAACGAAAGTGAGGAAAGATGTGCAGCGACGGACTGGTGAGCTAAGCTCCTGTGTCTTCGCCTCCGACCGCCATGTCCTTCGGCCGGTCGACTAGAATTTCAAGTACCTGCCGTGGCTCGGGGAGCTGCCCGGCGACGTCTATTCCGCGGAGAGCCGACAGAGGGCATCCACGTGGCCAGCTGTGTGGAACTCTCCACCGGTACTCTGGAGGCACGTCACGCGCGCGGCTGACGTGTCCAGCACTGGCGGGAGGATTCCGCTGGCCACGTCCTCGGCCCTGCGGGGGTGGGGCGCGGGGGCGGGACGAGGCCTCAGAGGCAGTGAAGCCGCCGCCGCCGCCGCTACCGGCACACAGGCAGCCAGCTGGCCAGGCCGCTGTGATTCACTGCCGGCTTCGGTCCCGGCGGAGGGGGCGTTGCAGCCGATAGCGCACGCCGTCTGCACTGCCACACACTTGTCACGTGTCTCCGACTCAGTGAATCAGCGACACGCAGTCATGTGGAACATTGTTCCCTTTTTGTTAATAGTTCGACACAGTGGACCTTACGAGTTTGTCAGAGAGAGCGGGCTGCCCTGCCGCATTCGTAGCAACTACACTACTGGCCATTAAAATTACTACACCAAGAAGAAATGCACATGATAAACGGGTATTCACTGGACAAATATATTATACTAGAACTGATATGTGATTACATTTGCACGCAATTTAGATGCATAGATCCTGAGAAATCAGTACCCAGAACAACCACCTCTGGCCGTAATAACGGCCCTGATACGCCTGGGCATTGAGTCAAACAGACCTTGGATGGCGTGTACAGGTACAGCTGCCCATAAAGCTTCAACATGATACCACAGTTCATCAAGAGCAGTGACTGGCGTATTGAAACGAGCCAGTTGCTCGGCCACCATTGACCAGACGTTATCAATAGGTGAGACATTTGGAGAATCTGCTGGCCAGGGCAGCAGTCGAACATTTTCTGTATCCAGAAAGGCCCGTACAGGACATGCAACATGCGGTCGTCCATTATCCTGCTGAAATGTAGGGTTTCCCAGGGATCGAATGAAGGGTAGAGCCACGGGTCGTAACACATCTGAAATGTAACGTCCACTGTTCAAAGTGTCGTCAATGCGAACAAGAGGTGACCGAGACGTGTAACCAATGGCACCCCATACCATCACGCCGGGTGATACGCCAGTATGGCGATGACGAATACACGCTTCCAATGTGCGTTCCCCGCGATGTCGCCAAACACCAAACACGGATGATGCTGTAAACAGAACCTGGATTCATCCGAAAAAATGACGTTTTGCCATTCGTGCACACAGGTTCGTCGTTGAGTACACCATCGCCGGCGCGCCTGTCTGTGATGCAGCGCCAAGGGTAACCGCAGCCATGGTCTCTGAGCTGATAGTCCGTGCTGCTGCAAACGTCGCCGAACTGTTCGTGCAGATGGTTGTTGTGTTGCAAACGTCCCCATCTGTTGACTCCGGGATCGGGATGTGGTTGCACGATCCGTTACAGCCTTGCGGATAAGATGCCTGTCATCTCGACTGCTAGTGATACGAGGCTGTTGGGATCCAGCACGACATTCCGTATTACCCTCCTGAACCCACCGATTCCATATTCTGCTAACAGTCATTGGATTTAGACCAACGCGAGCAGCAATATCGCGATACGATAAACCGCAATCGCGATAGGCTAGAATCCGACCGTTATGAAAGATGGAAACGAGATACTACGCATTTCTCCTCCTTACACGAGGCATCACAACAACGTTTCACCAGGCAACGCCGGTCAACTGCTGTTATTGTATGAGATATCGGTTGGAAACTGTCCTCATGTCAGCACGTTGTAGGTGTCGCCACCGGCGCCAACCTTGTGTGAATGCTCTGAAAAGCTAATCATTTGCATATCACAGCATCTTCTTCCTGTTGGTTAAATTTCTCGTCTGTAGCTTGTCATTTTCGTGTTGTAGCAATTTTAATGGCCAGTAGTGTAATTGAGCTTATCCATTATGAATGTTCAAGAACCTGTGCGTATGTATTTATTATACGCCGCCTGGCCAAAAGTATCCAGACACCAATTATATCCGCGCCGGTGAAACATGTCACTTGACAGCTCGCGTGTGGTTGGCTACACTGCGATTACGAGGTTGAAACAGCTGCCACCGCACACGCCCACAACTCCGAAGTACGTTTTGTAAACGTAAGCTACAATCAACGTTTATACGTAAGTGCAACAAAGTACGTTTTTCTAACAATGGAGAGAACGATGACGGAGACTAAGCGTTTGATAGTATATTAAACTGGGAAATAAAAGCACCCGAAGTTAATGACAATATCCACGAAAAGTTCCGAATTGTTATAGTAATAGCTGCATTTAAAACATCGTACAATAATGTAATCGAAGCATATCAAATAACACGCTATCCACACTCATAGAAAGAAATAAAGCAAAACATGCATAGCCTACCCGATTGCAGAGAGAAAAAGAATTTATCCTGTATACATTTACACTCACCAATTTACGATGTCAATGGCGCAATTCTCTCCAGGTCTCCTTCACTGTCATCGGAATCGGCGCCAAAACCGTTGTCTTCGTCATCATCATCATCATCATCATCATCATCATCATCATCATCATCAAGAGATATCATTAATTGTTCGTTTTCATTTATAATGCCATCTATAGTCTGTGCTTCTCTTATTAGTTTAGGAATATGGTCTACTTTTTTTCCTCCATGAGGTAGCATCTACAGTAGCAAGACCTTCACGTAGCAGTCTTTCCACTTCTGTTACAGTAAAAGTCTTGTTGTACGCCTTGACTTCACTCAGAACCAATAAAATTGGATTAAAATGACAGTGATAAGGAGGTAACCTAATTACCAAGTGGTCCTGTTCGCTTGCAATTTCTTCTACGACGTATTTAGGCGTCACAGGCTTATTTTATTTCATGAGTGAGTATAACAGCAGCTTTGTCACGCTCATGTCCGCAGCAATGTCTCTCGCCTGCAACAACTGCACCTTTGTTTCTTTACGGTCACTAGTGGTGGGAGTTTTATCTAAAATCACGTAATGGTACGGTGCATTGCCATCACTAAAACTGTCGGTACACTAAATTGGAGGAACAAATTTTTAAACCACTGTAGAAAACGTGGGTGATCCATATCCTCATGATAGTCACCGGTTTTTTTCGAATGAAAAACCAGAAAGTCTTCAGGCACAAAGCCGTTTGGAGATCCTGCATGGGCCACAATTAATCGGGATCCTATTCCTGTTGGCTGATGGCCGCTGCTATTCGGAGTATCACCTGTCTAGCATTTCTCAACTGATTCTCCAGCGTTGACCCAGGTTTCGTCTAACCATATGACTGAGTGTATGTCCTTTCCTACAATTTTGTATAAGAAAATGGTACGTGCTGCAACGGCATGTGCTTTTTCCAGTGTTTTCGTCCATCTAACTTCTTAAAACTGAAGCCCATACTTTTTAATATCATCTTAAGCGACGTTTAACCCTCAGAGAAAAGTTCAATTTCTTTTAAAGAAAGTTAGCGACTTTTCTACTGTGGGGTATTCTTTCCTTTTATAGTATCCGTATATGTGCCGACGAATTGCATCGGATTGGAAAGAATCAATGTCTGTAACAGGACGAGCTTGCTTTTTTTTCTTTCCCGGAGTACTTAAAAACACTGTTTCTTCCACAGGGGCTTTCTTCCACACTGTTTACTTCACTGTCTTGTAAGTCTTGAAATAGCATCCCTTTCCTTATAACAGTTCTCTCACTGACTCCTAGAGTTTTCGAGGTACGCTCTAAAACTTTATCGGCAGGAATCGACGCATGCCCATGAATAGAAGCAAATTCTTTTTCTTGTTCGTAAAACTCACGCGTCCTCCTTAGTAATGCCAAAGCCTGACTATTTAATGGAACTCCACGGCGCAACGGATTGTCACTTGGTGAACGACATGGTTTTGGTGACATTATTTAACAAACAAAAACTGTAGTCGAGGCGGTAACACAACAGCAGGCGTTCGCGCACTAACATACAATGTTTAGCCGGCCGCGGTGACCGAGCGGTTCTAGGCGCTTCAGTTCGGAACCGCGCGACCACTACGGACGCAGGTTCGAATCCTGCCGCGGGCATGGATGTGTGTGATGTCCTTAGGTTAGTTAGGTTTAAGTAGTACTAAGTTCTAGGGGACTGATGACCTCAGATGTTAAGTCCCATAGTGCTCAGAGCCATACAACGTTTACACGGAAGCCGGCAACGTGGTAGCGTCGATGCCGGAACCGGCTTTTGTTCGGTGCTGTTATTGGTTCAGAAGACGCGGCGCCTCCCGTTCCTCACTTGTTTGTTAGTTATACTACCAACTCTACGGCGCTTGGGGAGTGACCTTGAAGTGACATGTTTCAGCGGCCCGGGTATAGTGTAGATTAATATGTCGTGTGTCCACCCTCCGCCTTTATGACGCCTTTAACTATGCTGGAGACACTTTCAAAGACGTGTCTGTGAAGGAATGGCAAGTCATTCTTCCTCAAGGACCGAAACCATTGACGGTAGTACCGTTGCGTGCAAGGGTCTGGAGCAAAGTCGACCATCTAACTCATCCCAAAGGTGTTCCATTGGGTTCAGGTCGGAAATCTGGGCAGGTCAATCCATTCCAGGAGTACGAGGTGAGTGAGAAAAGTAATGAGCTGACAACAAGCCTGAATGAGCAAACCAAAGATCAAAACAATGCTGATTTGGTTTTCTGACAGAAGGGTATCATACATAAGGAATTTGTTCCTCCAGGACAAACTGTCAACCAAGTGTTTTACAAAGATGTCCTTGAAATGCTCAGGAAAAGTGCCCATCGAGTGAGACTGGACATTGCGGACAAGGGGAAGATGCATCATGACAACATCCCTTGTCACACAGCCGCTTCCATTACGGAATTTTTTATTTTAAAACGCCTTCCTCTCGTTCCACAGCCCCTTATTCACCTGATCTGAGTCACTGTGACGTTTCCCTTTTCCCGAAAATGTCTTAAAAGGTCTGGAGAACATTAAAAAACAATGTGAACCTCATGTTAAAGGTCCTATCAGTTGAAGCCTTTCGGCACTGCTACGAAGGCTGGGAACAACGACTCGGCCAATGTATAGCTAAGACTAAACGAAACTCCTCCCAAATAAGCCATGAAGGCCCAAAGGTACCGACTGGCCGTCATGTCATCCTCAGCCCACAGGTGTCACTGTATGCAGATATGGAGGGGCATGTGGTCAGCACACCGCTCTCCCGGCCGTATGTCAGTTTCCGAGACCGGAGCCGCTATGTCTCAATCAAGTAGCTCCTCAGTGTGTCTCGCAAGGGCTGAGTGCACCCCGCTTGCCAACAGGCAGACCGGATGGTCACCCATCCAAGTGCTAGCCCCGCCCGACAGCGCTTAACTTCGGTGATCTGACGGGAACCGGTGTTACCGCTGCGCAAGGCCGTTGGCAGTGTATAGCTGCCGAAGGGAAATACTATGAGGGGAACACTATAGTTGCTTGGAAAAAAAAGATTTTTGCAGATAAAAATAATCAGTATCATTACTTTTCCTACACTGGCCGTACACCACTGGTGATCGTCGAGGGGAGACTGAATAGTGCACGGTACATCCAAACCGTCATCTAACCCATCGTTCTACCATTCCTAGACCGGCAAGGGAACTTGCTGTTCCAACAGGACAATGCACGTCCGCATGTATCCCGTGCCACCCAACGTGCTCTAGAAGGTGTAAGTCAACTACCCTGGCCAGCAAGATCTCCGTATCTGTCCCCCATTGAGCATGTTTGGGACTGGATGAAGCGTCGTCTCACGTGGTCTGCACGTCCAGCACGAACGCTGGTCCAACTGAGGCGCCAGGTGGAAATGGCATGGCAAGCCGTTCCACAGGACTACATCCAGCATCTCTACGATCGTCTCCATGGGAGAATAGCAGCCTGCATTGCTGCGAAAGGTGGATATACACTGTACTAGTGCCGACATTGTGCATGCTCTGTTGCCTGTGTCTATGTGCCTGTGGTTCTGTCAGTGTGATCATGTGATGTATCTGACCCCAGGAATGTGTCAATAAAGTTTCCCCTTCCTGGGACAATGAATTCACGGTGTTCTTATTTCAATTTCCAGGAGTGTATAAGAGGCAGTGTCCCGTGTGACTGACTCACCACTGCCCAGCCTGCTACGGAAAGAAATTTGTAATTTGGAGGAGTGGATCTCATACTGCAGGCGTTGTTGAAGACGGGATTTTTCGATATTCCAACACTTAGGGGGGTAAAATAAGGCAAGAGATTTTTTATGAAAATATTTCATAATGAAAGCATTTTTAAAACTAAATATATGAAAATTTCAATTTGGCTTCTCATTTGAAAATTGGAAAGAAAATACATGTTTCAATGTTTCTGGAAATACGACCCCTACGGGGGTGAAACGGAGGATGAAAGTTTTCATGGAAATATGTCAGTGTGCAAGCATTTTTGAAGCTGCATCTAGGAAAATTTGTATTTGGCTTCTCTGTTAGAAATAAAACATGCGCATGTCACTGTTTTTAGAAATTCAGCCCCTAAGGGAGTGAAATGTTTTATGAAAATATTTCACTGCGAAAGCATTTTTAAAGCTAAATCTTTGAAAACTGGTGTTTGGCTTCTCGGTTACCGATGAAAAAATACATGTTTCGCTGTCTTTGAAAATTCAACTCCTTGGGAGTGAAACAGGGTCAGACAGTCGCCGACTCATATCGCCCAGCTAACGATAGAAACTTGAAGTTTGGAGAGGGTGTGAATCTTACACTGTAGGCATCGTTTAAGAAGGGATTATCCGAATCTCCACTCCTTAGGGGATGAAAGGCTTTTTGAAAGTATATGGCTTTTTAGGCAATTTTGAAGGTAGATTTACGAAAAGTGTTATTTGGCTTCTCAGTCATAAAAAAATTTCTTTCTGCATTTTTGGAAAATCAACCACTAACGGGATAAAATAGTGGGTGAAAGTTTTTTTAAATAAATAGGTACTACAGAACTGCTAATGGATATTTAAATCTACATCTATGGCAACTGGTATTTGACTTCTCGGCTAGAAATAAAAAAATACGTTTTCCACTGTTTCTAGAAAAATAACCCCTAAGGGAATGCAATAGTGAATAAAAATTTTTGAGAATATATTTCGTCACATTAAATGAATTTTAACTCTTTGAAGGGCAGGCAAAACTGTAACTAACCACATACGTAGACGGTTTCAATGGGCGGTGGTCAGTGGCTAACCACGTAATATTTTCTCCCTTTACCGCTCAGGGGCCAGTAGTCTCTCTGCCAACCACCTAACTGTTGCCTAAAATGCCGCTAGATGGCAGTGCAGGTCTCCTGCGCGAATTTTTGCCGCGTATTCAGAACAATAATTTATACTACTTCATTGATAGCACTGTTCTTGTAAGCGGCGTGCAGTATTCTCTGTAGCTCTTCTTTATACTACTATTTTTGGTAAGTAATTGCTTATATTTATGTGTTGAACACATATAAGTCTACGTGTAATGTAACTTTAAATTGGAATAGAATTTTCCATGTTTTACAGGCAAATTTCTGTGTGGTTAGTGCTGCTAACCACCGCCCTTCTGCTCCACCCAGTATATTTTCTTCGTCTCCATCGAATATATCTAGCCGGAAAGGAATAACTGAGGACGAATGTTACCGAATTTTATTTGAAGAAGTACCTTCTAGTGACAGCAGTGTTGACAGTGATGGCAGTGATGGAAATGACCCCACATTCACGACAAGCTGTGCAAGTTCTAGTCTTGTATGCAGTGGCGTAGTTCTAAATTTAACCAGTTGTCTTCATGGAAAGAATCATATTATTTTCATGGACAATTATTTTACATCGTATGTTCTGTTCAAGGACCTAAAAACCAATGGTGTGTATGCTTGTGGTACAATAAATCCCAGAAGGAAAAACATACCAAAACTCAAGGAGGAAAAGGAACTGGAAAGAGGGGAATTCGATTACAAAATAAGCAATGATGGCATATTAATCTACAGATGGAAAGATAACAGGGCAGTCAACTTGATTTCAACATGTCATTCACCATCAGATGTGTCCACAGTACCCACGCCCAGGTTCCCGGGTTCGATTCCCGGCGGGGTCAGGGATTTTCTCTGCCTCGTGATGGCTGGGTGTTGTGTGCTGTCCTTAGGTTAGTTAGGTTTAAGTAGTTCTAAGTTCTAGGGGACTGATGACCATAGATGTTAAGTCCCATAGTGCTCAGAGCCATTTGAACCATTTTGTCCACAGTAACTCGAGAAATGAAATATGGAATAATAACCAATATCACTTGTCCAATTGTATTGAAAGACTACAATTCCAGTATGAACTATGAGGACAATTTTGATCGACTTAAGTCAGACTATGTTATTGACAGAAAAAGCAAGAAATGGTGGATGAGACTGTTTCTTCACTTTTTTGACTGACAAACGCGTTCATTATGCATAAAGAAATCGAAATGGAGCAGTTCTCCAATAAAGACTTCCGTCAAGATGTGTACAAAATCTTGTTGGCTTCAAAAAAAGTTTCAGTGGCAGCTAATTTTGCTTCTGTATCCCAAAGTAGTATAGCACACAAGCACTCCGTCGTCAGGCCACGAAAGGTCTACCGGGACCATCCGACCGCCGTGTCATCCTCAGAGGAGGATGCGGATAGGAGGGGCATGGGGTCAGCACACCGCTCTCCCGGTCGTTCTGATGGTATTCTTGACCGAAGCCCCTACTATTCGGTCGAGTAGCTCCTCAATTGGCATCACGAGGCTGAGTGCACCCCGAAAAATGGCAACTGCGCATGGCGGCTGGATGGTCACCCATCCAAGTGCCGGCGACGCCCAATAGCGCTTAACTTCGGTGATATCACGGGAACCGGTGTATCCACTGTGGCAAGGCCGTTGCCAAAGTAGTATAGCAACCCAGATCAAATCACACAAACCATACGTAGACGAAAGTATTCGCCACGAAAGCAAAGACAACAACCAATTCACTCATCATCTAGAAGGTGCACAGTTTGCAGTTTAAAGAAAAATTCAGTGCGAACAGTGTAGACGTGTTCAGTGTGCAAAGTACCATTGTGTCTCAGAGCAGGCAAGAACTGTTTCAAGAGATACCAAGAAAATTAAAAACTAGTTATTTCAAAGTTCATTTAATGTTAATATGTCAAGACAATAGAACAAATGTGTTACAAGTAAAAGAAATTTGAAATTTGCAAATAATTTTTCTTGTCCCACTAGGGTAAATTTTAGTGGTATTTACCTGCCCCTCAAAGAGTTAAAGCTAAATTTATGAAAATTGGTGTTTGATTTGACGGTTAGATATAAAAAAGTATTTGTTAGGGGATGACAGTTGCTATAGAAATATCTCCACAGGAACGCAGAAGACATGATTAACAAAAAACTTGGACTTTAGCTACCATAATCGCTTTCTGGTCAGGAGTAAATTCGGAAAAGACCATGCTTATAAGGCCTTAATTAGCGAGAAAAGCTTAAAAGGTGTTGCAATTTGTAAACAACATAAGAATTCGATTAAATAAAAACAAAAATCTCTGCAGGCCATACAGTCCACAAGCGAAGCAGCGGGCGCTAAGCTATTAAAATATATATGTCTGACTCGTTATAAGGAAAATATACGCTGATAAAATTATAAAACTTACGCAACAGGCCGGCTGTTGTGGCCGTGCGGTTCTAGGCGCTTCAGTCTGGAACCGCGTGACCGCTACGGTCGCAGGTTCGAATCCTGCCTCGAGCATGGATGTGTGTTGTGTCCTTAGGTTAGTTAGGTTTAAGTAGTTCTAAGTTCTAGGGGACTGATGACCTCAGCAGTTGAGTCCCATACTGCTCAGAGCCATTTTGAACCATTTTGAATTTACGCAACATGAGCCCTACTGTCTGTACGAGTGATCGGGATACACTCGCAGAATAGGAGAATGGTAAACAACTGGAAGACACATAAACCGTAATATTTTCAGAACAATTATAGCGATGTCTGGGGCTTTTCGAGACGAGAAACGACCAACTGATGCCAAATGGTCAGATGAGTGCTGCGCGGGGCAGAGCTCATCGATGGACGAAGTCTAGCGAAAATGAAAAACTAAAAATGACATCTGTCGTAATGATCTACAGGGCATCCCAGGAGTTACGATCAATATTCGCGGATATGACAGAAACGATCATTCGAAGCACAAATCTGTAGTAAACATGGGCTCTAAAACGCATAACTTAATTGCTCTCGGCACTACTTCATCTTCGGCAGTAGGAATGCTAGTTCTTTGCTTCCATATCATGGGAGGACGTACTATGGACAAATACAAGAAACTATTGTCTGGTAAACATGAGCTGTAAAATGCATACTTTAAGAGCTTTGAGCTCTTGTTCAGTAGAGATGTGTTTCACAGTAGAGAAGGCGAACAAGTGTTCATAGCTCTTAAGGTATGCATTTTGGAGGCAGTATGCACTAGGCTCTTTGGCTTCGAATGATCGTTCCTGTGAAATCCATGAATATTGATCATTCCTCCTGGGACACACTGTATACTACTAGCCTACCAAACAATTGTTCGATCCCAGTAGCCAGTAGCCTATCTAGCTCTTTAACTGCTCTGGACGTGTCAACGCGCGCGCCTTTATACCTTTGTGCTCTGAGCGTGTTTACGCGCGCCACCCGTTCAAATGGTTCAAATGGCTCTGAGCACTATGGGACTTAAATTCTGAGGTCATCAGTCCCCTAGAACTTAGAACTACCTAAACCTAAATAACCTAAGGACATCACACACATCCATGCCCGAGGCAAGATTCGAACCTGCGACCGTAGCGCCTAGAATCGCTCGGCCACCCCGGTAAGGTAACTCATGGCACGCAAATAACCCGGACCATATTCTCTGAGTACTTGAGAATGACAGCATTTACGGACTCCCAACAATCTTTACCCAATTTCAGATCTTTTAAAAAAAAATTTCTGGTTGACACACCCCGCAAAATTATGAAATAAAGAAATTTTATTGCTGACTACATTTCCGCTGTTCATGCAGTTCCACCTCAGCATCAGGCACAACATTTTAATTTATTACTTCTTTACTGTTGATTCGCAACACATTTTACAGACAGTGTCGAAATATACCACTGAATGTGCCTGGAAAAACGTATCCATTGCACGAGTCATACTTCGTGAGATATGAAGTCATAAACTTTGGTTTGGTTCAGAAACTAGTTTTTTCTTAAAAAATGGCAATTCGATAATTTAAAGAAACGAGGGTGGGGAGAGGGGTTATTGGTTGTAAGCTGATCACAGATCTTCGACGGCCGAAGAACCAAATGAAATATGGTAGTGCTTCCTGACGGTTCAGTTTAATTTGGGAACCCACTTACTCTGCTAGACGCTTGTGGAGTTTCAATTGATCGTTCTGGATACCTACAGGAATAATCAGCTGCCGGACGATGTACACTGCAGTTGGCGTACAGTGAAGTGTGTATTGAGAGGAGGTGAAAGGTCACCGACGGCTGCCTCGTTCGGCGTGCGAGACGTATGGTGGAACACGAGACGGGGGCGCTACGTGCCAAGCCAGCCAACAGCGGCGAAAGGGCAGGGGCGTCTCAGGTGTCCCAGCTGTGCTGCACTGGGGTATACCTACCTGTCTACCTACCTACCTACCTACCTACCTACCTACCTACTCCTACTTCTGCTGCGTCACTAAAGCCGTTCTCGCACGCAGTAGCTGGGCGTGTTTTGTGACGTCATAGTGCGTATTTCCACGTTGTGGAGCAATCGTAGGTGTAGAAGGCAGATCACACATTTTTGCACCTTTGAGAACAATATGGCGAATGATGTACAATTCCACTCTCTTAGTCACTTCGGTGACGCCGTGTTGGATTACATCCCTTGCAGCAGTTAGCCGTATTTGTAATGCATGTGTTACGAATATAGGGTTGTTCCAAAACAGCGACACAGTGAAGATCTCATTACAAAGCGTAGTTTTGGTACCATTTGTTATAATGTCATGACATGAAAAGACATATTAGTGATTAAAAACTTCTCGTATTTGGCTCTTTTCATATTAGAACTTGCATACTATGAAAGTATGTCGTTTCGTGTTAATGGCGCGTTTAAGATTTATCAAAATCTTGAACTTTTTTGTATGATTTGTTATAAGCTGAGCGGCCTTTGTGACCGAGCGGTTCTAGGCGCTTCAGTCTGGAACTTTAATGTTTTCTGTGACTTCCTTATTAATTTAATAGAACTACATTGTGGAATATTCGATGTTATTTGTAAATAAGAGCGTTCTCCATTCAGGAGTGAGTTTTTTGGACTTTTGTTTAAAGTGCTAGCGAACATGGAGCAATGAATTCCAAGACTGCCGTCCACGCTATTCAATACAATGTATACCATATACAGACAGAATAACATCCCTGCCGGCCTGGGTGTCCGAGCGGTTCTAGGCGCTACAGTCTGGAACCGCGCGACCGCTACGGTCGCAGGTTCGAATCCTGCCTCGGGCATGGATGTGTCTGATGTCTTTAGGTTAGTTAGGTTTAAGTAGTTGTAAGTCTAGGGGACTGATGACCTCAGATGTTAAGTCCCGTAGTGGTTAGAGCCATTTGTTATAAGCTGTCAGTTAAATATCGGCAGGTACCTTCAGAACAATGCAAAATCAAAGACTGGTGACCAGTGCAGCAGACAGAGACATGGATTTTGTACCAAATGATTAAGTGTTCATATCTTGCTTTGTGCAAACATTTTTTATTCACTTTAATGTTTTCTGTGACTTCCTTATTAATTTAATAGAACTACATTGTGGAATATTCGATGTTATTTGTAAATAAGAGCGTTCTCCATTCAGGAGTGAGTTTTTTGGCCGGGGTGGCCGAGCGGTTCTAGGCGCTACAGTCTGGAACCGGCGACCCCTACGGTCGAGGTTCGAATCCTGCCTCGGGCATGGATGTTTGTGATGTCCTTACGTTAGTTAGGTTTAAGTAATTCTAAGTTATAGGGGACTGATGACCTCAGAAGTTAAGTCCCATAGTGCTCAGAGCCATTTTGAATACCATCGCTACCATGTGGACAAGGGCACAATGTTACGTGTTAATGTACACAGTGGAAGAGAAGCAGTGTCTGATTTTTTTTAAAAAAAGGAGTTACCTCAACATACATTGCTGAGCCGAGGTGCTTTCCTGCGCATTGGAAAAGTATAATGCGCTAGGCCGGAGTTGATGATTCCAAAGAAATGACAGATATCTTAAACATGGGTAACAAATCGTTGTTCAATCTACTTTGCAATTTCTCCACTCATCTTCGATGAACACCAACATAGCTATTTTACCTGCGTCTGTTTTTGTAAACAAACTATTTCTTTCTCCAATCCATTGGCTTTCCGGTCGTGCCCATTTAACCATCTCAATAGTAACGTTAATTATGACGATGTGGAGAACAACACAACAACCAATCCCAGAGAGGAGAAAATCTCCGACCCAACCGGGAATCGAACCCGTGCCCATTCGCTTGAAAATTGCGTTGAGGAAGGCCATTACTTGACGGGTCTTGAAATCAAACACGGAAGTGTCGCTCCTCCAGTTTTGTGATGTCACAACGTGGAATTTCACTTTCCACTGCATTCCGTAGCATGACAGGCTGAACAAGATAACGCAGATTTTTGCGGTGTGCAGAGTGAAGTGTTAAAGAGATGCATCAACGCCTTCTACCTCACAAAATGGATTACGTCTTTAGTAGTTGAAGCCATATTTGCTGGTTTTTATATTATTACTTACGTTCTACAAAAATATTGTGTTTCAAAGCTGTAATAAAATTACAGGTTTTCATACATCAGTGGGTAAAATAATATCACTTAACTGTAGTCAAGAGGATAGAGCTGCTAGTTCGCATTCGCCTTTCTGTAAATACACTCGTGCTCATAAATTAAGGATGATGCTGATACATGGTGAAACAACGCTCTGGTGGGAGGTTTGCGGGTTTAAATCACCTCGGGGTGTGACCATGCGGTGCATTTGCCCTGCGGTCGTCGCACGGTGGCGCTGGCAGCAGTCCACATACGCAAAAAATGGTTCAAATGGCTCTGAGCACTATGGGACTTAACTTCTGAGGTCATCAGTCCCCTAGAACTTAGAACTACTTAAACCTAACTAACCTAAGGACATCACACACATCCATGCCCGAGGCAGGACTCGAACCTGCGATCGTAGCGGCCGCGCGGTTCCAAACTGAAGCGCCTAGAGCCGCTCGGCCACCCCGGGCAGCCCACATACGCAGAGGTGTGTTGGTTCATGTCAGAGTACGGTGCAGCGAATAACTGTGCGGACGTTTTCAAACGTGCTAATGGTGACTGTGTGTTGAAAATGGCTCAAAGAACACATATTGATGACGTTATGAGGGGTAGAATACTAGGGCGACTGGAGGCTGGTCAAACACGGCAGGTCGTAGCATGGGCTCTCCGTGCGCCACAAAGTGTGATCTTAAGATTATGGCCACGATTCCAGCAGACAGGAAACGTGTCCAGGCGCTACAGTACGGGACGTCCACAGTGAACAACGCCACAAGAAGACCGATATCTCACCATCAGTGCCCTCACACGGCCACGGAGTACTGCAGGTAGCCTTCAAATGCTTCAAGTGGCTCTAAGCACTATGGGACAGCATCTGAGATCATCAGTCCCCTAGACTTAGAACTACTTAAACCTGACTAACCTAAGGACATCACACACAGCCATGCCCGAGGCAGGATTCGAACCTGTGACTGTAGCGGCAGCGCGGTTCCGCCAGTTGTCTCCAGATACACAGTCTACAGACGGCTGAACAGACATGGTTTATTCGCCCGGACACCTGCAAGGTGCGTTCCACTGACCCCTCGTCACAGGAGAGCCCGTAAAGCCTGGTGTCAAGAACACAGTACATGGTCATTGGAACAGGTTATGTTCATTGACGAGTCCAGGTATAGTCTGAACAGTGATTCTCACCGGGTTTTCATTTGGCGTGAACCAGGAATCAGATACAACACCTTAATGTCCTTAAAAGGGACCTGTAAGGAGGTTGTGGTTTGATGGTGTAGGGTGGGATTATGATTGGTGCGCGTACACCCCTGCATGTCTTTGACAGATTATCTGTAACAGGTCAGGTGTATCGGGACGTTATTTTGCATCAGTATGTCCGCCTTTTCAGGGATACAGTGGGTCCCACCTTCCTCCTGATGGTTGATAACGCACGGCCCCACCGAGCAGTCATTGTGGAGGAGTACCTTAAAACAGAAAGTATCAGGCGAATGGAGTGGCCTGCCTGTTCTCCAAACCTAAACACTATCGAACACGTCTGGGATGCTTTCGGTCGACGTATCGCTGAACGTCTTCAAACTCCTACGACACTTCAGGAGCTCCGACAGGCACTGGTGCAAGAATGGGAGGCTGTACCCCAGCAGCTGCTCGACCACCTGATCCAGAGTGTGCCAACTCTTTGTGCGGCCTGTGTACGTGTGCATGGTGATCATATCCCATATTGATGTAGGGGTACATCCGTAGGAAACAGTGGCGTTTTGTAGCACATGTGTTTCGAGACGATTTTCTCAACTTATCACCAATACCGTGAACTTACAGATCTGTGTCGTGTGTGTTCCCTTCGTGCCTATGCTATTAGCGCCAGTTTTGGGTAGTGCCACGTTGTGTGGCACCACATTCTCTAATTATCCTTAATTTATGAGCGTGAGTGTATTTTTTTTCGATGCACCTCCTTGTTTTCTCAAACATTATGGTTCTTTCTTATTACTTTAGTCGTAGTATATTCTGGAATATTCGATATTAAGCTTTCAAAAGAATGCTCTCCATTCCACAATTTCGTAAACGTGGCAGGGAATATGGACCAATGAACTGCACGACTACTGTCTGTTGCACTGCCTGATCTCTCTGCGCTTCAGCATGGTAGACGAAACTGCTAGTACATGTGCAAAGGAGCAAATGTGCGTTTCACTGAAACTAACTCCACATGTCCGTAACTTGAAGTTTACTTCGCAGTGTTTACTCGAAAGCTGGTTGAAATAGAACTACATTCACTGACACCAGCAATTCGTGTCGTGTTTGAAACTGATTATAATTAATAAGGAGGTAAAAGAAAAAAGGAAAAAAAAACAGAAAACGAAAATATAACAAACTTCACTTCACTACTTCTTCGAACATATATAAATCATGTTTCTGTTATTCGTAAACAACTTCCGCATTTATCAATAACAACAGAATACTCTTGCTTTCATAATCATGAAGAACATTCTGTTAGAACAAAATCACAACAGTAATTATATATTTTTATGTTTATGAATGTTAACTGTAGCTGCATCAGAAGTAATTGGTATGGTTACATAGTATCGAAGAAGTTACACCACAAACTATTTATTACTTATAAACTTCCTTTTAGGATATGAAATACAGAATGGCCTCAAAAATAATAAAAAAGAATAGTGTAATGAAAACTTATGTTAAACTGAGACGTTCCACAGCATTACGAAATGTGGTATTCATGATCTATGGAACAAGTATGAAGATTATGTAATGTAACACTGATGTGCGGTTCTAATTGTGTGCAAAACAAAAAACAAAAAAACAAAGATAAGTCATCGGCTCGCAACTTCTCTCTTACACATTTATTTATTTTTCTTTCACTACCAATGTTAACAATATTCTCAGCTCCTTAATTCGTAATTTATGTACCCCTCAACATTAGATTCGTACTCGCTCCGATTCTGATCGCTGGTAGACCTTTACTTGAAGAGACATTGACACTTCCGGTTGCTACACGAACAATTTGGGCAACAGGATTCAGAGTGGGGTAATGGACACGTCAAAACCGGATAAGTCTCTCTGTTATTCCGTCACTTCTCCACGCCGCACTGATTGCATACAGCGCTCCAATGCGACCAGTATGTTCTTTTAAGGAAGCGACTAACATTTTGTCTACATTACATGCATTCGCAATTATGAATATGGACAATTATCAGCTGTAGCATAGACTGACGACAATTAAAATTTGTGTCGGACTGGGATTCGAATCCGAGTTTCCGGCTTTTCGTGAAATGGTCGCCTTACCATTTGGCTATCCGTGCCCGACTCATAGCCAGACCCAAACTTCCATATGTCGTCAACCATGCGTCTACAACCTGTACTCCTACATCCCCATAATGTAAGACATTTTACTTGAAAGTCACTTCCCCGGCGACGGCGGATAAACACGATATTGTAGCACCTGTGTTGTTCTGAATTAGCTTGCAAAGTTCCTTTGGACATGCATGCCTGTCGAAAGGAACTTTGTGTCGCAATTCAGAATAACACAGTCACTGCAATATGTTAGTATTTTTGTCTACTAGTTTGTGTACTTCGTGTCGCGACAGCATCAAATCTCGTTTGGAAATGAGACCTACGACAATGAAAAAAAAAAAAAAATTTTTTTTGGGATCGACGACACAGACAGCGATAGGAATTTTTGAAAGTAGCCAGAATGGCAGCGTGCTGTGAAACTCGGGCGTACGTGTTGGCGCCGTGGGTACTCGACGCAGCAGCGGCCCGGCCCGTCCCGTCAGCTGTCGCTCTGCGGCGCGGGAACCGTGTTGAGGACACCCTTGACCGTATTGGGCGCGCCGCACCGGCCGCCAGCCACCCTCTGTGGGCATGTGAGTCAACGCGTCCTCGCCACTCCGCTTCACAAGCAGGGCATCGGTTATAGCCGTGAGCTAGGCTTCTGGGCCTGGATGTGACCTGGTAGGAAAAAAGAGACTATTCCAAACACCCAACAGCGAAACGTCAAGCTTATAACTACAACGAAAGCCCGACGTACCGCGATGTAAAAATAAAAACTGTGTTATTGCCTACAAGCCTAACGGCTTTCATTCAGCCTCTGGATCGTTATCGGTTATACGACCACTTAATGTTATCGTCATGACCTGTTCACTCCAATAGTAACTTCAGTGAGGAAATGGAAATGATCTCTAAATCCAAAATAACCGAATACCGTCGCGTGTTCCGGAGGCGTGGCGTGGCAAAGCATATCTGACTACTATTAGAAGCGTTCCATTGAAGGAAACGCAAAGGATGAATAATTAAGTGACGCGACTTTTCACTATATTTTAAAAAAAAATGGTTCAAATGGCTCTCAGCACTATGGGACTTAACAGCTGAGGTCATCACTCCCCTAGAACTTAGAACTACTTAAACCTAACTAACCTAAGGACATCACACACATCCATGCCCGAGGGAAGATTCGAACTTGCGACAGTAGCAGCAGCGCGGTTCCGGACTGAAGCGCCTAGAACCGCTCGGTCACAGAGCCCGGCGTGAAAAAATTTAACAGGACATAGACGATGCTCCACTGAACAATGTGAGGCAGGGAACCTGCGGTCGGAGAGGCCTGATTTAAGGCTTTCGCTCTTTGTTTCTGATCCAGGAACAAAGTGCGAAAGTTTGTTTTTATGTGCATAAAAGCAGCTATATACCATCCAACGAACGTGACATGATGTTCGCTAAGCGAAAAAACGGCGACTGAAAAAAGCGCACAAAGCAAACAGCGCCAATAATTGCTTAAAACATGCTGTAACATACAATAAATAAGATTAAAAACCCCCACTGACGATGGTGATATTTGTCGCCGAAACTAGTTTTGGAGCATACAGAAATAAACGAATAACAAGGTGTTTTGCATCAAGGCGGACTCAATATCTCATATTACTGTCTTTCTGTGCTAACACAGATCAAATGGAAGAGTTCGAAGATAAAATCATTGTTCAAGAAGGAACTTTGCATGATGACTCTAGGAACATGTTACAACCTCTTCGTATCGCTATCGCGGAGATCGCGAAGACAAGACTAGACTAATTACACAGCGCAGAGAGATGTTTAAGCTGTCATTCCCCCAACGCTCCATACATGAGTGGAACAGGAAGACGATCTCATAGCTGGTACAATGGTACGTACCCTCTCCCATGCACTTCACAGTCGTTTTTCAGAGTATTGATGTAGATGTAGTGTGTGCGTGCGTATGTGTGGGTGTAAATTGAACGGTGCATTACACTGGGCCAAGTCGAGGTTCCTGCGAAGGAACCCCAAATAATGACCTACTAGGCTAAGAGCGTGAAGCCACACGCCCAGTCTTCACAATGCGTCTGGAAGGCAGCAGCGGTCGAGCCTTAATAAAAACGGTATATGGCGGCACGCGGGCCACTGCCGCAAGATCTCACGCTATCTGAAAGCGCCGTTTACACGGGAAAGCACTCCGCTCGCCGACTGTGGCGTTCTCTCGCGCCTGCACCTCATCGCTGAATGCGATTCCGCTGATATCGTTTCCCGGGTCACAAACGTGGGAGTTAATGCGATAAAGTTTACTATAGCCGCCTATCACGACCCACAAAGTGTACGCTAATATTAACTTCCCATATCCGGATACAAGCGCTCTAATGGCACTGGTAATTTTTTCCGACGATTACATAAGAAAGGCTGAGAGCCTGAATGTACGTAAGACCTAGCACTTAGCCAACACCTAACGCACGAGCTTGCTCCCTACTACTGCTGCTGAAAACTAGTGCTTGTATTGCTGCTGCGCTTACATCTACATCTGCACACATATTCCGTAAGCCACAATACGGTGCATGGCTGAGGATACTTTGCACCACTACTAGTCATACCCATTCCTGTTCCATTCGCAATTGCTGCGAGGAAGAAACAAATCTATACGAGAGTGCACCCGCACGTACCCTAATTTACACTACTGGCCATTAAAATTGTGACACTAAGAAGAAATGCACATGGTACACTGGTATTCATTGGACAAATATATTATACTACATGTGATTACATTTTAACGCAATTTGGGTGCATAGATCCCCAGAAATCAGTACCCAGAACAACCACATCTGGCTATAATAACGGCCTTGATACGCCTGGCCATTGAGTCAAACAGAGCTTGGATGGCGTGTACAGGTACAGCTGCCCATGCAGTTTCAACACGATATCACAGTTCATCAAGAGTAGTGACTGGCGTATTGTGACGAGCCAGTTGCTCGGCCACCATTGACCAGACGTTTTCAGTTGGTGAGAGATCTGGAGAATGTGCTGGCCTGGGCAGCAGTCGAACATTTTCTGTATCCAGAAAAACCCGTACAGGACCTGCAACATGCGGTCCTGCATTATCATGATCAAATGTAGGGTTTCGAAGGGATCGAATGAAGGGTAGAGCCACGGATCTTAACACATCTGAAATGTAACGTCCACTGTTCAAAGTGCCGTCAATGCGAACAAGAGATGACCGAGACGTGTAACCAATGGCACCCCATACCATCACGCCAGGTGATAACCCAAGATGGCGATTACGAATACACGTTTCTAATGTGCGTTCACCGCGATGTCGCCAAACACGGACGCGACCATCATGATGCTGTAAACAGAACCTGGATTCATCCGGAAAAATGACGTTTTGCCATTCGTGCACCCAGGTTCGTCGTTGAGTACACCATCGCCGGCGCTCCTGTCTGTGATGCAGCGTCAAGGGTAACCGCAGCCATGGTCTCCGAGCTGACAGTCCATGCTACTGCCAACGTCGTCGAACTATTCGTGCAGATGGTTGTTGTCTTGCAAACGTCCTCATCTGTTGACTCAGGGATCGAGACGTGGCTGCACGGTCCGTTACAGCCATGCGGATAAGATGCCTGTCATCTAGACTGCTAGTGATACAAGGCCGTTGGGATCCAGCACGACGTTCCGTATTACCCTCCTGAACCCACCGATTCCATATTCTGCTAACAGTCATTGGATCTCGACCAACGCGAGCAGCAATGTCGCGATACGATAAACCACAATCGCGATAGGCTACAATCCGACCTTTATCAAAGTCGGAAACGCGATGGTACGCATTTCTCCTCCTTACACGAGGCATCACAACAACGTTTCACCAAGCTACGCCGGTCAACTGCTGTTTGTGTATGAGAAATCGGTTGGAAACTTTCCTCATGTCAGCACGTTGTAGGTGTCGCCACCGGCGCCAACCTTGTGTGAATGCTCTGAAAAGCTGATCATTTGCATATCACAGCATCTTCTTCCTGTCGGTTAAATTTTGCGTCTGTAGCACGTCATCTTCGTGGTGTTGCAATTTTAATTGCCATTAGTGTATCTTGTCTTCGCGACCTTACGCGAAATGTAAGTCGGCGTTATGCAATCATGCGCAAATTTCGGTTTTCTAAATATTGTCAATAGCGTTTCGCGAAAAGAACGTCTTCTGCCGTCCAGTAATTCCCATTTTATTTCACAGAATACCACTGTAGTACTCGCGTGCTGATCAAAACTGCCGATAACAGACCTAACAGCAAGCTTCGGAATTGTTTCGCTGCCTTCCTTTAAGGGGGAACGACAGCGTGACGGACGAAAATATTGCACAAATTCGGTTTTTTTTCTCCGTCCTGGATTGTAATAGAGAAATGTGATTTGCTGCAATGAATGAAGCATACATTGAAGATTTATTGGTATAGTTTTATAGAAAAATATTAATATCTTCACTGTGTAATTGGGATTTTCCTAGGCAGCTGTGAAAGGAGGTAGATCGACGGTTGTCGCTGTAGCTCCGGTTGTGGTTATCTGATACATTAGATTAACACGTCACCCTGATCCTTACAATTGTAATTGTAGTTCCTCGTAGGGATATGCAGAAAAAAAACTCTTAGCGAAATTATAAATGTTTGGAAAAATTGCCATTTTTGGACCCCTCTTTTTTGGTCGAAAAAAATATTACATATCAACATACAAAATCGGCTTCTATGAACTGAAGGAAATTTTATTTTCTTCATAAAAATCATTAAAATCGGATGAAAATTGTAGCGTAGGTGAAGACAATATGGCGAAATCATGCTTCTGAGAAAAACGCTTTTAAAGTTTGGTATAATCTATGCCTGGTCCATAATAACTATCGCCCAGGCTAGTGGATGGCATCTTCGCCCTGAAAGCACTTTTCGTCGCTGAGCGCATCGCCGCTGACGTCACAACTTTACAGAATCGGCTCATTTCATCGCCGATTTTGATTTGAAGGCCATTTGCCACGTGCATTAATGCAGTATAGCCTACACTGAATAGACACACGCCCAAATTTGTTGACATTTTCTCTTCGTCTTGATGTTACTTTTGGAGCGTATCTCCAAACTAGACTACCGAAACTTTCGTCCACATTTGGAGTAAAACCACCCAAACAACGCTCCTGCAAATCAGGTACTCTCACAGAATCGTTAGTTTCTGAAGTTTGCGCATAATATTTTAGGGAATAATTCTTCGATGTATATACACCAGAATTCCCCGGCGGGGGCCCGACACACACTAGCAGTGCTCAAAGAAGGGTCGCACTACTGTTCTATGCTTGATGTCTTTTATAGATAAGCTACAGTTTGCTACAACGCTCTCAAGAAGCCAAAGTCAGCCATACGCCTTTCCTATTACCGTCCTCGCTCTCGTTCCTTTTCATATCGCTTTGCAGCGTTACGCCTAGGTATTTAATCGACGTCACTGTGTCAACACTAATACTGTGTGCAAACATTACAGGCATGTTTACCCTACTCACCCACATTTAGAAATGGGTTCAAATGGCTCTGAGCACTATGGGACTTAACATCTATGGTCATCAGTCCCCTGGAACTTAGAACTACTTAAACCTAACTAACCTAAGAACATCACACAACACCCAGTCATCACGAGGCAGAGAAAATCCCTGACCTCGCCGGGAATCGAACCCGGGAACGCTACCGCACGACCACGAGCTGCGGACCCCACATTTAGAGCAAGCAACTATATCATCACACCAAATAGAAATTCTAAAGTATCGTGTATCGTCCTAGAGTCAGTCCAGACATTCCCGTAAACTACAGGGTCACCAGGTCACCAACAGTCTTAGGTTGTTGCTCATCCTGTCCTCAGATAGTTCAAGTATTACGTTCGTGCACAGGTTCGTAGCGATTCCGTTCTGCATGTTGTTATTCCGGTTGCTATGGGTTTATTTATCGATTCTGATATTTTATTTATTGTTCACTCTTGGTATCTGAGTTCACATATTATCATTTTGTTATTTGGAATCAGTTAGTGGAGCTGTGGACGATAGAAAATGGAGTGTCAAGGGAGAAATCGGAACATTTCCGACATATTCTTCTGTTTGATTTTCATAGAGGTGTGACAGCAGCGAAAGCAGCCAGAAACATCTGCACCGTGTATCACGGTAACACCATTGGACAGAGCACGGCAAGAAAATGGTTTTCTTGTTTTAAGGAGGATCGTTTTGATATTAGTGACTCTCCACGTACAGGACTTTCGGGATTTGATGAGGATCGTTTAAATACATTATTCCACAGTGATCCATGTCAGTGTACACGAGAACTGGCAAATGTGATAAACTGTGATCATTCCACCATCGTGCGACATACGCATGCGATGAGGAAAGTTCAAAAATCGTGTGTATGGATACCGCATGCTGTAATCCAAAATCACAAAAATTTGTGGGTGACCTTACGTGCCTCTCTGTTTGCTCGTCATCAGTTGGATCTTTAACAACACCGACCATTGCTATGCTGCATTGTTAATGGTGACGAGGAATGGTCTTTTTATACTAACATAGCGAAAAGAAAAGAATGGTTGAGCCCAAACAAAGCAGCAACTTCCCGTACAGAGACACCTGCGCGCATCCACAAAAGATAATGTTATAAATCTGGTGGGACAGGGATGGTGTGGTGTACGATGAAATCTTCCCGAGGAGTAATCATCACTGCTGATGTTTGCTGTCAACAACTGAGAAGTCTTACAGACTCAATGCTAGAACAGCATCCAGAAAGACTGCGTGAAGTGACGCTACTCCATGATAACACCCTCCCACATTCTGCTAAACTGACAAAAACCTCTATACAGGAGTTAGGTTGGGAAGTCATTACGCACACACCTTATTCACCTGATCTTGCACCCTCAGATTTTCCCCTTTCCCGCTCGCTATCTAACAACCTTCAAGGAGCTTCCTTTCCGGATGAAAATGCGCTGCGAACATGGCTCCGAGTTCTTCGGTTCAAAACCTAGTGATTATTACAGTCGCGGAATCGAAAAGTTACCCCATCGTTGGCAGACTTGTAAATACTGAATGAGAACACATTATACATGAGTAAAGTCTCTGTTATGTGTATTTCTTGTGTTCATTAAACTTATGGAAAAACGCTACGAACTTATTCACGAACATAATAATAATAATTATTATTATTATAACTAAAAATGTAGCAGGTAGAGAAACAGTAGATAAAACACTTAAAAATTGAGAGTTAAAATAAAATGAGCAAACGTAGTTCGTAAAACTGAAAAATACGATGCGTAAAAAATGTATGGGAGAAATATCTCAGCCGTTTAAAATGAATACTTGTGTAAGAGAAAGGGATGGTTTATCTCGTTTAGAGCGAGCTAAAAAAAATCCTGAAACTGAACCAAGAATAAGAAGGATGAAAATCGAATGGAATTAAGATAAAAGGCCTAAATTTTGAAATACTTTCAGAAAATCTGACAGAAGCACCTATACAACTAAATCTTCAGGCACGAACTGGTCCACGAATACAAAAAAAAAAAACTCATGACAAATACAATAAAAGCTACAAAATACATAGAAACACAAGAAGACAGATTATGGTAGAACTTCTTTTCTGTAACTTAAAATATTGCCGCATCCAGCACTGCAAGCAAGCGGTTAGTCTGATGTACTGCGGGCCACCAGTTCAAAACCATCCAGCAGCATTCATTTGTTATTTAGTATTTATCATATCTGCAAAGTTGTCGATATATCTTACCTTTGCAATATTAGTAGATTCTGAAATATTCGGTGTTTAAACGCAAAAGGCAGTCAAGTGAAATCGAGACACATGGAAATACAGTAAGTAAACAATTATTTCAAAAATAATCGCCATATATGATAATACATTTATCCCACTGCGAGACACTTCGACCAGTGCCTTCATATAAAAATGTTTAGGGTTGCCTACAGAACCATGATTGTACGCAAGCATGGACCTCTTTCCCGTAGAAAATGACGGCGACGAATGTCTTACCTCATGGCTCCAAAAATATGGAAATCGCATGGAGAGAGATCGGGAGTGTATGGGAGATGTATAAGGACTTCCCAGCGAAGATGTATAAGGGCTTCCCAGCGAAACTCCTACAGCATACTCGAAACAACCAGTGAACAAAATTCCCGCCCCCACATTGCCAACTTTGTTTTGAATACGCTGCAAAAGTTTCCCTGGAAAGCTCTTACACATCCTCATTAAGTCCCGATCTCTCCGTATCCAATCTCCACTTATTTGGAGCAGTCAAGAGAAACATTCCTAGCCGCCGATTTACTTCAGACGAAGAGAAGCTCAGCGTAGGCAACTGCAAACGTTTTTCTATGAAGACTTTGGTCGGCTTGGCTCACAGTGGGATAAGTGTATTAACATATACGGCGATTATTTTTGAAATAATTGTTTACTTACTTTATTTCAATGTGTATCGTTTTTATTTGACTGCTCCTTATAAATAACGACTCTCTCCGTCCATAAGTTGAGTTCTGTTCGGGCTGTACGTTGGTGTCAGTAATAAACGAGCGTACTGTGCTATTTGCTATATTTCGTTGACGACATTGGATTCGAATTTGGCTACGACGTGACAATATCAGAGAAAGCATACAGGAGAACAGATTAGAAAAATTGTTTAAAAGTGAGAATTAATAAAATACAAAAACTATCAGAAGCAATGACACAGCAAAGATTGATCTTTTTAGTGCACCTCTATCGAATGAGTGAGAAAAAGTGAACTAAACACATGTTCTTGTATTTTTGGAAAAATATGACAGTTATCGTTATTTCAGAAATGAGAAAAGAGCTAAACAAAAAAAAACTGTTTTAATACTGAATTCGAGAAGTTTTGTAGGCAGAAAAAATAAGAACTGTTTAATATATGTGTTTGCATGGCTTGTGCAAACTTGTTTCGAGGTCGTATCCGTTGACGACCATGCCGTAACCGTCCATGACTTATCATTGCTGTTATACATTGATTACGATGACGTGTAGACATACATCGCGCACTTCAGAATGAGCAAAAGCTCGAAACTATCCAGCAGTGGTAAATTAAATATAAAGTGCAAACGAGGCATTGGTGCTCATCCATGAAAAGTCAATCGAAAATAAGAACGTTCAACTTCATAGTGTTTCGTTATTCGTTGGAAGGCACCTTGAAATATCTGGAATACGTTATCGGCATTTCCCTTTGTCCACTTGGTTTTCTGTTCATTGACTCTGGTGATTTGTAATGAAAATACACGGTGTTCCGACCAATACATACGCATATAAACGTAATAAGGGGAAGAAATAACCTGTCGCGTAGCTAATGTGGCGAGAATTGAAGTCTACGGTGGCAGCCGAGACGCATTCTGTCGCACATTTCGCTCCTCCCACATTACTGCAACAACCTTTCGAGAACATTACTTACGTCGCCGAGAGGCGCACGAACCGGTCAACGGCAGTGCAGCTGAAAATACTGCCCACTTTATTCTGACGCATCGAGCAGTAAACAGGGCGACGACTCCGGAAATTCCCGCGGTGTGAACATCGCGGCACCTCTAGCTGTCCCGACTTCCGAGAACCTGTGGATTTTTCCGCGGTCAAGCACAGGCCTTGTAACAGGGTACTCTGCAGTACAGTGGCTTCGCCGCGCACGGCTACAGAGAGCTCAAGTGTAGAGAGATGGGAAAAGGGGGGCCTGCGTATACGAGAGCTAAAGTTACCTCCGTTAGGCCGTAAATAAAATACTGGAATATTTAAAGCAAAGAGATTAGAAAAAGCTTAAAATTATTGCTTTGTACTACTTCTCCGTATTGTTTTAATGGAGACAGCTACGTACCGAATGTCGACAGAACTATCAGTTGTTATTTATTCCAATTACAGTTAACTTCCTTGTAGCTGTATATTTTATTTTACTTCGGTGTTTGTACGAGCTATTTCAAGATACTATCGTCTCATTTTCATGTACCTGTTGGGCGTGCTTCATGAATCGAACACCGTAAGTACTGTAACTGTTCTTCCATCAAGGAAGACGCCTAGAATCCGTCTGCCACAAAGGCCCCAACGTTGGATAAAACATGCCAAACGCCTCCTATTCTCTGCGTCAGAAAAAAAAACCAGTGACGGCGGCGACGTATGAAATAGAGAGTGGGTTGCCACTAATTATCCAGAAGCATTCTAGGCGCCTCCCTTGCAAGAAGGACAGTTACAGTACTTCAGGTATTAGTCATGAAGCATACGCAATAGGTGCCTGAAAACGACGCGACAGTGTCTTGACACCGATCATACAAACCAAAATACGATCAAGACTGCAGTTGCAATGAAACTGACTTTAATTGTGGTAAATCTCTCCATTATTACTGATGAAATTTAAGTATTTACCAAATATATTAGCGGATAGACATGTTCTCTCTGCATAAAATTCTGCCACGTGAGAGTCTGGGAGCATAACGAACAAAGAACTTGTGGTAGCCTAACTGTGTAGTAGTGACATAACGTAAAACACGACTACTATCTGCAGAAAGCTACACTGCACTGGAGATGACATGAAACGTCGTTTTTCGAAAACTATCCCCTCAATTTTCCGCACCAGTTACAGTCTTACTACAGGAGAAAAAAATCGTGTAATATTTCAGGACACATACTTAAGATGCCTTGTTAAAAAGGTAAAACGCGTCTGGGAGCGTAAATAAAATAAAAAACAATGTGCAGCATGCAAAAGGCTTTCTTCTTGCAAACTAGTGTAATCTACAAGCAGATGCTGCGAAAAGTGGTCACCACAAGAAACTTGCGTTTAACAATAACTGTGACATTCTGTCGGTTCTTAAGCCGTCCTCACATGGGCCGTGCTTCTCTCGGTGCTGCGACCGCAGCGCTCTCAAGAGACATTTGCCGGCCACAGCTGGCACGCAAATCACACAATTTTGTTTACGAAAATGGATGCACGTAAAACTAGTATGTTTATGAGAAAGTCCCAGAATCTTCACATGAAGGTGAATAAAAAGTATATAACTATGTATGAAGGTAGTAACTGTTCCCGAAAGAACAGATACCATTGATGACCGTGCAGATTCTCTAGAATGAAATGATAATTAAATCGACACCCTAGCTGGAAACAGGCGTTGATATACATCATTGGGGACGTGTTGAAAATGTGTGCCCCGACCAGTCGGGACTCGAACCCGAGATCTCCTGATTACATGGCAGACGCTCTATCCATTTGCGCCACCGAGGGCACAGAGGATAGTGCGCCTGCAGGGAGCCCTTGCACGCTCCTCTCGGTGGCTCAGATGGATAGAGCGAATGCCAGGAGATCCCGGGTTCGAGTCCCGGTCGGGGCACACATTTTTAACATGTCCCCAATTATGTGTATCAACGCCTGTTTGCAGCTAGGGTATCGATTTAATTATCATTTCAAAAAGTATATATCCAATAAGCCAGACGCAAAAGAGCATCTTCTCTTATCATAGTTCGCGTCTCCATCCACCATGCTACCGTTAACAGATGTCACTTACTATGAACATGCTAGGCAAAATAAAAGTGTCCGGAAAATGTTTTATGCATCTTAAGATAGGCAATCTATCTTTTTCTTCTTAAATTGGCTATCGATGAAACAAACATACGTCATCCACAGCCTACATCGTCCGCACCACGGTACGGTTGATGCAAGTTGGGTTTCCTGTGTCGAAGTGCATCAGGTATTTTGCGGGCACACCCTGCCCATCATGTATGTCTTACAATGTCCATGTCTTACGACGCGTTTAAAGATTTCACCAATATGTCATTAGGTGATATTTAATTGTGTTGTAACACACTGAATCAAAACGAATCGTTTGTGGTACGACCTTCAATTCTCCGGCGCCTTGAAACGGAGTACTTTCAGAGAACACCAGTTCCAACAGATAAAAAAACCAGCGAAACGTCGTTTACCGTCATTTTATTACAATAAATCGTGTCAAAAACGACGCGTTTTTTATGTACCGGTGCTTTGAAACAGTATGTATTCATACGATGTAACTTATAATGTGAAAATCAGTGGATAGGGACTTCAGCTGCAAGAGACTTAATACAACACGACGTGTCCTAACGTCTGCTCGTATCGTAAAAGCAATATCGCGTCTCGCTGACCACGTTCCCCTCCTCGAAGCGAGAGACCCCTCGAGCCTGATTCTATCTTTCGGGCTTGAAAATGCTCCGGATGGTAAATTCCACAAAAATCGTCCAGGTCGAAGTCCACGGGCGCTTTCACGTCCCGTCTGGGGACGGCATTACTGGCGCACTACAGTAGCGGATGCTCATTACTCACCGCAACGTTCGCGGATGGTGTTGTCCGTCGTGAGGCGCCTCTTCTGCTACTACGAACAGCCATACGTCAGAAACACTCCCAAAGATAGTTCCGGCAGCCTGGACATGGCGTCGCTCACTCATATGTCGTGTGGAGACATGGGTGAGAAAAGCGGTGGAGGGGGAATGGGGGGGGGTGGGAGGTGAAGTAGCAGGGAGGGCAGGTGGACGCCACAGCTATCTGGGACTGATACAACATCCGGCTTCGCGGATAAGCCTGCTGACGAGAAGCGACAGCCGAATGTAATAGATGCGATGTACAGATACGTTTGGTGAAAAGCTACTGTACAAAAAAATAGAAATGTGACTCCTTTGAGCCGATTGTCGACATACGGGGTGTTTCAGGAATAATGGTCTATAGTTTAGAAGGTAATGTTATAGACTATGCCGAAAAAAAAGAAATGAAACACAT
Organism: Schistocerca cancellata; assembly: GCF_023864275.1. Classification (NCBI taxonomy): domain Eukaryota; kingdom Metazoa; phylum Arthropoda; class Insecta; order Orthoptera; family Acrididae; genus Schistocerca; species Schistocerca cancellata. The sequence goes on along the minus strand of NC_064632.1, from coordinate 356,293,277 downwards.
TCCATATACCAGTAGCTAAATTTTATTTGATTCAAAGATAAGATTACATTGCGCGTGCTGGTACTCCAGTTGTGTTGGCTTTATTTATTTGATTTGAATGGTTCAAATGGCTCTAAGCACTATGGGACTTAACATCTGAGGTCATCAGTCCCCTAGACTTAGAACTACTTACACCTACCTAACCTAAGGACATCACACACATCCATGCCCGAGGCAGGACCGTAGCAGCAGCGCGGTTCCGGACTGAAGCGCCTAGAACCGCTCGGTCACAGCGGCCGGCTATTTGATTTGAAGCTCAAGTTGTGCTAGAGTTTACATAACCAAATATTTCAACTTTGATTGTGATCGTGGCTTGTTGGCCAGTTCTACTGTATTGTTTAAGTCGCACGTATTTACAAATGCTGAGTGTGGCGATACGGTATTTTTGTACGGGTTTTGTAACGGAAACGGTGTTGCTGCTTCTAGAATATATAGTAGACGATTTCATAATCGCAGAGTTCACATTCTAGAGTGTTTTCTCATGTGACTTAGATTGATCCTGGTACAAAACAAAAGAAATGGCACACCAGACCACCACTCGTGGTTTTCGGACCGTATCGCGGTTCTCCGCATAATCGGCGAGGAAAGGAATGTAGAGAAACCACTGACAAGAACAAGGTACAGGATAGTAGGACATCTATTAAGACTGAGGGAGTAACTTCCACTGTACTTATGGGAGCTGTAGGGTGTAAAAACTATAGGGGAAGACGGAGATAGGAATACATCCAGCAAACATCTGAGGACTTACGTTGAAAGTGCTACTCTGAGATGAAGAGATTTGCACAGGCGAGGAATTCGTGGAGAGCTGCATTATACCAGTCAGAAGCCCGATGGGAAAATTTTTTGGAAATTTACGGTAAGTTGTATGGGACCAAACTGATGAGGTCATCGGTCCCTAGGCTTATACACTACTTAATCTAACTTAAACTAACTTACACTAAGGACAACACATACACCCATGCCTAAGGGAGGACTCGAACCTCCGACAGGGGGAGAGCCGCGTGAACCGTGGCAAGGCGCTGCAAGGAATACCCTGCGCGGCATGAAAAAAAGAAAAAAGGCGGGCGACAGGTTGGTACACCACTGCTGTCCGGGGCGCTTTCAAACACGTCGTCGATGGTCATCGGGACTCAATTCGAAGCAGGACTATCACTGAAGACAATTCTACTCCACTCAATGAGATTCCAGGCCGATGACTTCTCTGGTGAAGCCCCAGACAGCGATGAGATAGCAACCTGAGTGTCGCCTGCCATGTGGCCCGACGGTGGTTTGGGGTGCCATTTCCTCTCATAGCAGGACCCGTTTCGTTGTCATCCGTGGCACAGGGTACGTCGACGATACTCTACCCTTATTTTTTTGCCCCTCGTATCAAGCCGTCCTAGGCTTCCATTTCAGCAAGTTAATGCCCACCCGCACACGGAAGGAGTTTCTGCTGCTTGTCTTCTTGTTTGCCAAACCCTATCTTGACCAGAAAGAGCACCGGATCTCTTCCCAATTGAGAACATTTGGAGCATTATGGACAGCGCTCTCCAACCAGCTAGGTATCTTGACGATTTAAGGGGCCAATTGGACAGCGTTTGGCACGATATCGCTCACAACGACATCCAACAACTCTGTCAATCAATGCCAAGCCGAATAACTTCTTGCGTAATGGTCAGAGGGAGACCGACGCGTTATTGAACTGTTCAATTTGTGCAGATCTCTCTCTTGAATTAATCAGCCAATTTTCTCAAATTGAAATCATTTGCTTGTCTGTACATGTACATCACATCTACAGATTTCATTCAGATAATTGCTTCGGGATGCATCGTTTTCTTATTTCATTTTTTTTTCTCGGAGTGTATTCTTGTTACCGACGTTATTTGATGTAGGCCTATCACCGATCATTCAATGATATTACATGTACAAGCACATTAACAGCGGCAGTCTCAGCAGGAAATAAACAAGAAACGCACGGAAAGCTCTGGCCTCAGATAGGCCAATCGAGTCCGACGGACCGCCATGTCATCCTCAGCCAATTGCGTCATTTGGATTCTGTACGAAGGAGGTTGGGGTCACCACTCTTCTTTCCCGGTCGTTGTCAGCTTTAAACATCTTGGAGCCGCTACTTCATGTTCAACAAGCTTCTATTTACCATCACGAGAATGAGTGCACTCCGTTCAAGTCCTCCCACAAAGGAAAAGTCCTTGGCAGTACAGTTTTTATACCCCAGCCATCCTCTCTTTACCAAAGTGACTATTCCTTAATGCCTCAGGAGGAAGGCATAAAGATTAGAGTTTTAACGTCCCATCGACAGCACGGTCATTAGAGATGCAGCAAAACGTCGGGTTACGAAAGGACGGGGAAGGAAATCGGCTTTGCCCTTTTAAAAGGAATCATCCCGAAATTTGCCGAGCGCGTTTTACGGAAATAACGGAAAATCTAAATCACGATGGTTGGACGCCGCCCTCCCGAATACGAATCCATTTTTCAACCAAGTCGTTCTTTTAGTCATGTTGTGCCACAAACATTATTTACCCGTTTCGATTCGATGGAATTCAATACCTCTTTACTGATTATCAATACTCAGCATCTTTCTGTAGTAACCTCATCTTGAAGTTCCTATTATCTTCATGTCTGAATTGTTTATCGCTCATGTTTTACTTCTGTACAACTCTGTGCTCCAGGCAAATACTTTCAGAAAAGACTTCGTAACTTTTACATTTCTACCAGATGTAAAAAAAAAAAAAAATTCTCTTTTTAAGAAAAGACTTTTCTTGCTTTTCGCAGTATACATTTTACTGTATACTCTACTTCATTCATCGTCACTTATTTTGCTGCACAAATAGTAAAATTTGTAACTACAGGGCTATTACAAATGATTGAAGCGATTTCATAAATTCACTGTAGCTCCATTCATTGACATATGGTCACGACACACTACAGATACGTAGAAAAACTCATAAAGTTTTGTTCGGCTGAAGCCGCACTTCAGGTTTCTGCCGTCAGAGCGCTCGAGAGCGCAGTGAGACAAAACGGCGACAGGAGCCGAGAAAGCGTATGTCGTGCTTGAAATGCACTCACATCAGTCAGTCATAACAGTGCAACGACACTTCAGGACGAAGTTCAACAAACATCCACCAACTGCTAACTCCATTCGGCGATGGTATGCGCAGTTTAAAGGTCCTGGATGCCTCTGTAAGGGGAAATCAACGGGTCGGCCTGCAGTGAGCGAAGAAACGGTTGAACGCGTGCGGGCAAGTTTCACGCGAAGCCCGCGGAAAATTGGCTCATGCCAGACCTGGCGACCGACAGCGCCGACTTCATCTTTCAACAGGATGGTGCTCCACCGCACTTCCATAATGATGATCGGCATTTCTTAAACAGGAGATTGGAAAACCGATGGATCGGTCGTGGTGGACATCATGATCAGCAATTCATGTCATGGCCTCCACGCTCTCCCGACTTAACCCCATGGAATTTCTTTCTGTGGGGTTATGTGAAAGATTCAGTGTTTAAGCCTCCTCTACCAAGAAACGTGCCAGAACTGCGAGCTCGCATCAACGATGCTTTCGAACTCATTGATGGGGACATGCTGCGCCGAGTGTACGAGGAACTTGATTATCGGCTTGATGTCTGCCGAATCAATCACTAAAGGGGCACATATCGAACATTTGTGAATGCCTAAAAAAACTTTTTGAGTTTTTGTATGTGTGTGCAAAGCATTGTGAAAATATCTCAAATAATAAAGTTATTGTAGAGCTGTGAAATCGCTTCAATCATTTGTAATAACCCTGTACTTTACGTGCCTCAACTCCTATTCTAATTCTCTTTACATTACTTGATTTAAACCGACTACATTCTATATTTTTATTTTATTTAACCAGAGACGAAGTGGCTAGTCCCAAATACACACGAAAATACAGATGATGCAAATGAGGAAGAGGTTAAACATCGTACTTCACTGGGTATGTTTACATAATCCGCCTTGCTTGCCGTTAGTACTTTCAGCATATTAAATCTCCACTTCTATTACGGCGTTAGATATTAATTTTTAACATTTTACGCTAATTTTGTTCAGTGGATATTTAAGAATGCAACGCAACTTCACTAGCATGGATTACAGAATTCGTCTTTTATAACATTCCTCATTTCAAACGAAATGCCGCTTCTATATGCTTCTAAGCGTTAGGGGTACATCGTATAACAGTCGTATACAGTTGACGACGCGAACAACTTTTACGAGCATTTTATACGAGGACCATAAATATGAAACGTAAGTACCTGCAGTTCTACATAGCGCCCAAACGTAAGGGATTATTAACCCTTCTCCTTATACTTCCTGCTTCCAAGTTTAATGTCGCGCTGTAGCTGTCCCTTGTAGATGTCAGAGAGAGATAAGTTTCACCTACAGATAATAAAGAAGTGAACACTCAGCATTATTTGAGGACGTTTTACATCAGGTGGAGCTTGTAGAAGTTATAGGAAACGTAGCTCGTGGTGTCAACTTTTTCAGAGTACATTATCGAAGTCGCAACCGCAGACACTCGCCATTGTGCATTCCCAGCGCAAAAGCACAAGATAAGCAATGATGTAAGCTGTGTGCACAACAAGAAACGAAAATGAACTCCATGGTGACACAGACAATGTGTTTGCATGTTACTTTGCTAATTTAATCTTCGTAATACAAATGTGTCCTCCGACTGCCAGTTAAGTAATTTCAAATTTAAGAAAACATTCTGTGGATGTTCTGCAGAGATTTATTTGCATTACAATTGAACAATCTCCAGAGGTGATAGCATCAAGAAAAAAAAATGAGAATACACTTTGGAACAATAGTACAAATGGAAAATAATGTTATACACAGGGTGTCCCGGAAATGTTGCAACAAACTTCTAAGGCAAAATTGTTAAGGCTTTCGTGGCCACTTGTTGACAAACTGCCTATTGGCTTCTGTCTCGGGTTCTTCGGCCGACGTTCATCTAATGATTTTTCTGACGTTTCGCCAGCACGAGTGGCTGGCATTGTCAAAGCTTCACCCTCCATTGCCGGCAATGGAGGGTGAAGTTTTGACAATGCCGGCCACTCGTGCTGGCGAAACGTCAGAAAAATCATTAGATGAACGTCGGCCGAAGAACCCGAGACAGAAGCCAATAGGCAGTTTGTCAAACTTCTAAGGGTTGAAAGAGGTTGCCTTGAGGAACAAATGGAGGACAGGAACCCGAGTCCGGAAACGTCCTGCAATGGTGTTACAGGCATCGAAGTTATTAATTATTACCGGCGCCTGCGATTAGGCTAACCCTTCGCCTGCAAATGTCTTTGTGCGCTGACGGACAGTAGGTGGAACGTCTCGAAATTCTGTTTATTATACAGCGATCGCGACTGATTGCAATGTTCGCCAGTGCAGAGGTTGGAGTTAGCTGGTGTGTAGACAGGCCTTGTCTGCCACGAGTGCGATACTCTATACCTCGGTGGATGACGGCTCAGAACACAGGTTTCCATCCACGGTTTATTTTTCTCCTGTATACCGAAAACAACTGGAGATTTTACAGGGTTCCAGAAGAAAAATAAACTGCAGATGGAAACCCTTTTACAGAAGCGTCATGCATTGAGACAATAGAGTTCTGCATTCTTAGGAGACAAGGCCTTTCTACGCAGCAACTTGCTCGATGTTCTCCACTGGTGATCTTGGCAATCAGTTGCGGTCACCGAATAACAAATAGCATTGCGAGACGTTCCGCCTACGGTTCGTCAGCGTACAAAGTCACGATTGATGCCGAAGAAGTGGTGTAGTGGGATCGCCGTTGCCTATAACTTCGGCGCTCTGTAGCACCATTGGATAAAGTTTCTGGATACGGATTCCTATATTCGACTTGTTCCTCACGACATCCCCTACAATGCATCGAAGTTTGTCGCTACATTCTGGAACATCCTGTAGGTGGAGAAATTACAGCTGCGTTAGGCGTATGGTACGAGGAGGATTAATTAACACAAATACACGTACAGAAAGCAAGATATAATGCGCCCACATACATTTGTAACACATCCACTGATATCGTGGAAGAGGTAAAGAAAAAAATAAAAAAAAATAAAAAAACGGAATTAGAGATTCATCATCTCCCACAAAGTCATAATCAATTCAGAATGAGATTTTCACTCTGCAGCGCAGTGTGCGCTGATATGAAACTTCCTGGCAGATTAAAACTGTGTGCTGGACCGAGACTCGAACTCGGGACCTTTGCCTTTCGCGGGAAAGTACTCTACCAACTGAGCTACCCAAGCACGACTCACGCCCCGTCCTCACAGCTTTACTTCTGCCATTATCTCGTCTCCTACCTTCCAAAACTTTACAGAAGCTCTCCTGCGAAACTTGCAGGACTAGCACTCCTGAAAGAAAGGATACTGCGGAGACATGGCTTAGCCACAGCCTGGGGAATGTTTCCAGAATGAGTTTTTCAGCGGAGTGTGCGCTGTCTTTCAGGAGTGCTAGTCCTGCGAGTTTCGCAGGAGAATTTCTGTAAAGTTTGGAAGGTAGGAGACAAGATACTGGCAAAAGTAAAGCTGTAAGGACGCGGCGTGAGTCGTGCTTGGGTAGCTCAGTTGGTAGAGCACTTGCCCGCGAATGGCAAAGGTCCCGAGTTCGAGTCTCGTTCCGGCACACAGTTTTAATCTGCCAGGAAGCTTCACAGTCAATTCCTTGAAAACCAATTCGACTATGCAAGACATTTCAAAAGTGAATAACAGATACCACCACATTATCCATAAGCGCCACATGTGGACAATAAAGACTCTAATTTGCCTCTAAGATACCACCTTTCCCAATCGGAAGGGTCGACGGGAGTCGGCCGAAACTCCTTTAAAATGCTCAGCCCTGAAGGGCGACATCAGGCAGGGTAGGCCTACACGTAAGGCCACTATATTGCTTAATGAGCCTGCCATACCGCAGAAACAATGGAAGCTCTCTTCCAATTTCTCTTCCATCAAAAACGGTTCAAATGGCTCTGAGCACTATGGGACTTAACACCTGAGGTCATCAGTCCCCTAGAACTTAGAACTACTTAAACCTAACTAACCTAAGGACATCACACACATCCATGCCCGATGCAGGATTCGAACCTGCGACCGTAGCGGTCGCGAGGTTCCAAACTGAAGCGCCTAGAACCGCTTGGCCACTGCGGCCAGCTCTCTTCCATCATTCCTTAGGTTTCAGTTGTCAATCAACACAGACTCACGCATACCCATCTCCTTACCCCTTTCACACCTCCGCATAGAATTGCATAAAAGTATATTTTTATGTACAGGAACACAAGCTGACGCGCTAAGGGCTAAGGGCTAAAACGTTACGATCACTGACCACTGAGAGACTGTGAAGCCTTCTGGCTTTGCGGGCACGTGACGCGAAATACATAGCGTGTCCAAAAAAAAACTTAGGGACAGCTTCCTTAAACAGAAATAAGTAAAAAAAGTCTAGTAAACATTCATACCGTAGGCAGTATGAGCACTTGTTCATCTTCGATACTAAAAAGTACTGAACAAACCAAGAAAAAAATCTAGTAGATACTTTATGAGCTATGAACACTAGATCATCTTCGCTAGCGTGCAACACATCTTTTCTACTGAAGAAGTTCTCATAGCTCTTAAGGTATACATTTTAGAGCTCATGTTTAGTAGACTTTTGTTCTTATTTTGGTCCATACTTCCTCGTCCCAAAATATGAAAGCCAAAGAGCTTGTAGCAGAGAAGATGTGTTTGATAGTTTCGTAGACGAACAAGGGCTCATATATCTTAAAGATAAGCCCTTTAGAGCTCTTGTTTATTAGACATTTTTTCTTGTTTTGGCGTAAGGAAGCAGTCCCTAAAAGTTGTCGGTGTTCTTTTTTGGACATCCTGTATAAGCGAACCGGTGAGGGATGGGACATCGTTTCACTCACGTGAGTCACAGCGACAGAGACCAGATCGTTATGGTTCCGCGTCTGGGAATGAGCGAAGCTGCTCGGTTCTTCACATAGAGCTTTGTGAGCATCTATGGAAAGTGGCTGATGGACTGTGAAAGCAAGAGAAGCGTGTGATGTCCACGCCTCATCACACTACCTGCAGGTCGGAGGTTCAAATGGCTCTAAGCACTATGGGACTTAACATCTGAGGTCACCAGTCCCCTAGAATTATAACTACTTAGACCCAACTAACCTAAGGACATCACACACATCCATGCCCGACGCAGGATTCGAACCTGTGACCATAGCAGCAGCGCGGTTCCGGTCTGAAGCGTCTAGAACCGTTCGCCACAGTTGCCGGACAGGTCGGAGGCTTGTCGATTCTGCGAAGCAGAATAGGCAGCGATCTATGGCATATCTGCGGACAAAGCACTATACTGGTGCAGCCACAAGTGTTTCGGAGTATTCTTTGTAGCGAACATTGTTGAACATGAGGCTGCGCAGCAGAAGACCAGATCATCGGGACTTTACTGTAGATCAATGGAAACGTCACGCCTGGTTGGATGAATCACGTTTCTTGATACACCGAGTCGATGGTCGTGTCTGGACACTCCATCATGCAGGTGAACGGCTGTTCGGAACATGAAACATGCCACGGACGCAGACGGGTTCTATCGGGGACATGCACATATGCTTCCTAGGGATCTACAATGGTAAAGGCACCGTGGCATCTGTGGACTACGTTAACGTTATTGTGGACCAGCTGCATCGTCTCATGCTTGATGTCTTCCCGACGGTGATAGCACGATAAGTGTGTCACATGGCCAGAATTATGTTACAGTAGTTTATGGAGCATGATAGTTACGTCACGTTGATGTGTTGGCCATGAAATCCACATTTGGAACCCTATCGTGCAGAGGGTCCGCGCCCACAGACCACCGGCTCATAATTTACGGGAATTACCTGATCTGCTGTAACGTACCTCCAGAAACCTAGCAGTTACTTGTCAAATTCATGCCACGCAGAATCACTGCTACACGTGTTGCAGTGGTTGACCTATACACCCTATTCAGCAGGTGGTCATAGCGTATAGTGACTATACTACCACCATCAAAAAAATCTTAATGCGGTTTTGTCATATGATGATAAGGTTGGAGACTGTGGCTGTTATTTGATGCTGAGACAGCAACCAGCCACAAATTTATTTCCAGTTCCTTTATTCAAAAGGAACCGCTACCGGTTTCGAATCATTACGATTCATCTTCAGACGGTTTTCATGCTTTCGTTACAACATGTGGGGCGTTTTTTTACAGATTAATTGTTCTAAAATATAGATAATACACAATTACAAGCACGCCACACGGATGGTTGGTTGTGACAAATCTAAAGAGCTCAGTGAGAAAAATTTACGTGTGCACCGATAAGAATGCAGTACGAAAGTATTCACATCTGTTGGCATGCCGCGACAGCGTGGACGTGAACCGTATGTGCAGTTGACGAACTTTGAGCGAGGGCGTATAGTGGGCATGCGGGAGGCCGGGTGGACGTACCGCCGAATTGCTCAACACGTGGGGCGTGAGGTCTCCACAGTACATCGATGTTGTCGCCAGTGGTCGGCGGAAGGTGCACGTGCCCGTCGACCTGGGACCGGACCGCGGCGACGCACGGATGCACGCCAAGACCGTAGGATCCTACGCAGTGCCGTAGGGGACCGCACCGCCACTTCCCAGCAAATTAGGGACACTGTTGCTCCTGGGGTATCGGCGAGGACCATTCGCAACCGTCTCCATGAAGCTGGGCTACGGTCCTGCACACCGTTAGGCCGTCTTCCGCTCACGCCTCAACATCGTGCAGCCCGCCTCCAGTGGTGTCGCGACAGGCGTGAATGGAGGGACGAATGGAGACGTGTCGTCTTCAGCGATGAGAGTCGCTTCTGCCTTGGTGCCAATGATGGTCGTATGTGTGTTTGGCGCCGTGCAGGTGAGCGCCACAATCAGGACTGCATACGACCGAGGCACACAGGGCCAACACCCGGCATCATGGTGTGGGGAGCGATCTCCTACACTGGCCGTACACCACTGGTGATCGTCGAGGGGACACTGAATAGTGCACGGTACATCCAAACCGTCATCGAACTCATCGTTCTACCATTCCTAGACCGGCAAGGGAACTTGCTGTTCCAACAGGACAATGCACGTCCGCATGTATCCCGTGCCACCCAACGTGCTCTAGAAGGTGTAAGTCAACTACCCTGGCCAGCAAGATCTCCGGATCTGTCCCCCATTGAGCATGTTTGGGACTGGATGAAGCGTCGTCTCACGCGGTCTGCACGTCCAGCACGAACGCTGGTCCAACTGAGGCGCCAGGTGGAAATGGCATGGCAAGCCGTTCCACAGGACTACATCCAGCATCTCTACGATCGTCTCCATGGGAGAATAGCAGCCTGCATTGCTGCGAAAGGTGGATATACACTGTACTAGTGCCGACATTGTGCATGCTCTGTTGCCTGTGTCTATGTGCCTGTGGTTCTGTCAGTGTGATCATGTGATGTATTTGACCCCAGGAATGTGTCAATAAAGTTTCCCCTTCCTGGGACAATGAATTCACGGTGTTCTTATTTCAGTTTCCAGGAGTGTAAAACGTACACCGTTATAATGTGATGTATCGACGTGCACACTCCAGAATCTCCACAAAGTGGTGACGCCTATTGCTAAAGCCATGGCTCAGAGGATTATGATCTGTAAGGAGGCGGGCCGGTGCCACGTCATCTCGTCTCTCTGTCCGAAGGGCCACTCTGCCACCCAAAGACTCAACAGACAACGGCGAGAAAACTGGTCGTAAGAGGGCAGCACATGTTTCTGCAGCGTGCCACTGACAAGTTTCCTTTGCTATACTGTCAGAGTCCACGTTCGCTGTTATTCCGATGTTTCCTGGTATCTAGTTTCAGTGTAAGATTTAAGACTTCGGCTGACTTCCATTCCCACGCAAGACTAGTCGACAAATGACGGTACAGAAGTTTTCGATCCGCTTAGCTCAATCCACCGATGAGGAAGCGCTTGCAAGCAATGCACCGCAGGACCCATACAGTCACTCAGCGCCAACACAGCCACCAAACACTGTTCGCCAATGCTATGCACTAAACCGGCCTTGTAACTGTCCAAGTGCCAATGTTACGTTTGCCTCAAAGTCATTAATATACAACATTCAGGGAAATGGTTCTGAGACTATCATTAACTGAATTGGCATATTAATTTTTTGAATGTTATTTTGTGGTGAAAGGATTCAAATTGCTTGAACATCGCAGATTAGGTACTACCTAGCATTGTAAAGCTGGTCCACAATGAATATATCGTAGGGAAATAACTTACAGTATACATTAATTACATTCTACAGGAGGCGTATCTACTTATATATGACGGAGGAAATCCTTTAATTATATTGATTTCTAATGCCACACTTGTGGATATTAATTTACTTACTATACCTGATTGCAGTTTCCCACGCTTAAGGATACTATTTATAAATAACAAATGTAATAAATGTAAATCAGACGCCTAAGCTAGATGACTTAGTAGATTCATCACCACATAAATGACTTGAAAGAAAAAATATATACTTCTCTGCCAGTCACGAAATTTTATCTGCTGCGCCTTTCGATGGTTAACCATCATCATATCATCATCAGGTGAAAGGAGTCTTTTACATGATCGTTCTTAGTGGTAATCATTGGTGATTTCGTGGCGGCAGTATATAAGATACCCTTGAGGGTACGTTCTGACTTACACTGTTAATAATTAAGTGCGGAGTCCCCATAACTTGTAGATATGTTATTGCACATGGTTTAAAGATATCAAAGGTACTCACAACGCAAGAAGAATAGTACATGAGTCGCAGCAGAATGCAATTCACGCTCCATCTGGTTAACACTTTGTACTTGGTCATGCAGTTGTCACCCACCTACGCAGAAAAGAAACATTTTCGGGTATTAAACACAATTTTTCTCGTAAGTCTGGAAGGAAAAATAAGTTTAAACAATAGTAATCAAAAATAAAAGAATAAAACCTGATGAGTTGCTTTGTAGCTAGAATCTACATAATAATGATAACACTAATAATAATAAACTTCACAGACCGTTTCGTGGCCATAGGCTAAGTTGCCTCACATATGTAATTTTGTGCACTGTATTTATTGGAGGAAGTGGCAACCAAACCACTATTCATGTTGGTGTGTATAATTTATGAGACTGGCGATATAGCATCAAAATTTTCGAAAAAGCATAATACACACAATTCCAAAGATTGCAAGGGTCCGACAAGTGGGAGAATTACTGCACAGCCACTTTAACAGCTCATGCATCCCACTTACTGACAAGAATCATATACAGAAGAATGGAAAAGAAAATCGAGACTATTAGATAACGATCAGTTTGCCTTAAGAAGGTACCAGAGAGGCAGTTCTAACGCTGCGCGTGATAATGGAAGCCAGACTGAAGAAAAATCAAGTTAACAGGATTTGTCAACCTGGAAAAAGCGGTCGACAATGTAAAATGGTGCAAGATGTTCAAAATGCTGAGATAAATAGGGGTAAACTATACGGAAAGATGGGTAATGCATAATACGTACAAGAGCCAAGAGGGAACAATAAGAGTGTAAAACCAAGACCGAAGTACACGAATTAGAAAGCTTGTAAACCAGGGATATAGTCTTTCGCCCCTACTGTTCAATCTATACATCGAAGAAGCAATGATGGAAATAAAAGGAAATTTCAAGAGTGCTATTAAAATTCACAGTGAAAGGATATCAACGACAAGATTCGCTGATAACATTGCTATCCTGATTGAAAGTGAAAAAGAATTACATATTGTGTTGAATGGAATGAACAGTCTGATGAGTACAGAATATGGATTGAGAATAAATCGAAGAAAGACGAAAGTAATGAGAAGTAGCACAGTTGAGATCAGCGAGAAATTTAACATCAGGACCGGTGATCACGAAACAGATGAAATTATGGAATTCTCCTACGTAGGCAGCAAAATAACCCAAGATGGACGGAGCGAGGCGGACATAAAAAGTAGACTAACACTGGAAAAAAGGTCATTCTTGCCAAGGGAGGTCTGCTGGTACCAGACATAGTCCTTTATTTGAGGAAGAAATTTCTGAGAATGTACGTTTGGAGCACAGCATTGTATGGTAGTGAAACATGGACTTTGGGAAAACGAGAACAGAAGAGAAACGAAGTATTTGAAATGTGATGCTACAGAAGAATGCTGAAAAGTAGGTGGACTGATAAGTTAAGAAACGAGGAGGTTCTCCGCAGAATCGGAGAGGAGGAATATATGGAAAACATTAACAAGAAGAAGGGACAGGCTAGTCGGACATCTGTCAAGACATCAAGGAATACCTTACATGGCACTCGAGGAAGCTGTAGAGGATGAAAGCTATAGAAGACAGAGGTTGGAAATAACTAGGGGACTGATGACCTCAGAAGTTAAGTCCCATAGTGCTCAGAGCCAACCATTTTGGAAATAACTGAGGACGTAAGTTTCACATGCTACTCCGAGACGAATAGGCTAGCACAGGAGAGGAATTTGTAGACGGCTGCATCAAACCAGTCAGAATACTTACGCAATTTGGTCATACGATGACATGGTTCAAATGGCTCTGAGCACTATGGGACTCAACATCTTAGGTCATAAGTCCCCTAGAACTTAGAACTACTTAAACCTAACTAACCTAAGGACATCACACACACCCATGCCCGAGGCAGGATTCGAACCTGCGACCGTAGCAGTCCCGCGGTTCCGGACTGCAGCGCCAGAACCGCTGGACCATCGCGGCCGGCATACGATGACATGGTTGGAGACCGTGGCTGTTATTTGAAAACAAACGTTGATGGTGTTGAGACAGCAACCTGTCACAAATTTAAGTTCCTTTATTCTAAGGACACCATTACCGGGTTCGAATCATTACAATTCATCGTCAGACGGCTTTCATGCTTTCATTACAACATGTGGTGCCTTTTTTGTTGATTAGTTGTCCTAAAATGTAAATAATACGTAATTATAAGCACGCCACACAGATGGTTGCGTTACAGATTTGCACATACGTGAAATGTCGATATGGAGTATTTGTTTTCATAGTTTTCGTCCAACAAATGGTGTACGTAGTTTTCACTACATTCTTATCGTTGCACAGATAAACTTGTATCATTAAACACTTTAGATTTGACACAGGATACATTTCTACCACATACTATTTATCCTAATGGTTGGGTGGTGACATAAACAGAATTCGTCACTGATGTACACTAATCGACTCCAAGTACATTCGGACTGAAAAATTGAATATAAAAGAAAATGAGTATAGTACTGCGCTGTGGAATTTCCTTGCGCATACTTTGAGGCGTACGTATTGCGTCGGTGCATAAGATCGTGCCGTTTTCGCGATGCTAACAACACAGATTTTGCAAGTAATTTGTTTTCAGTAGCAAGAGCGAGTCGTCTTAGGTGTTCACTATTCGCTGCAACTTCCGTCGTATGGATGACTGGAAACTAGTGATTTACAGTCACGAATCACCCTGTCGCAATCCCATAGGAGGGTTTGTGTTTGGCAGATGCCTGGAGAACATTACCTGCCAACAAGTGTAGTGCGAAAGTGACGTATGGAAGAGGCGGTCTTATGGTATGGGGATATTTGTCGTTGTTAGGGTATGGTCCTCTTATTACCATTAAGGAAACGCAGTGGTTTGTGGTCAATAGTGTTTTTCAAATGTACTGGCCTTTCCAGAGTTTACCTTTGGGATGAGGCAGAATGGTGACTTTCCTTCAGACCACAGTGCCCATATATAACCTCTCTGGTTTCAACTCTTGAGGAGGAATGTGCTTCCAGTCATTCAGGCACTTATTGACGTATCACTAGCAGAGTTCCAGTTGTCATGAAGCCGAACGGTCGAAATACTCCATATAAATGTCCTTTAATAGGTGTCTTTACTTCTGATCAAATCGTGTGTACCCCTGTTAGTAGTTTCTTACAACTGCCAACAAAACAGTAAAAAAAAAGTGATGCATATGTACAGACAAACGAATGATTACTGTTTCATACAAACTGGATGAGAAAAAAAGAGCTTCACAATCTGAGCAAGTCAGTAATGCGACAGTCCATCTCTGGCGATTATGCAGTCAATTACTCGGCTTGGCATTGATTGATAGAATCGTTGCATGTGCCCCTGAGGGATATCGTGCTAAACTCACTCCAATTGGCGCGTTAGGTCGTTGAAATCCCAAGCTGGTTGGAAGGCTGTGCCCATAATGTCCCAAATATTTTCTCATGCGTTGAGATACATCGAGCCTGCTGGCCAAGGTACGATTTGGCAAGCACGAAGAGAAGCAATACAAAATTTCACCACGTGCGGGCGGGCATTATCTTGCTGGAATATAAACCCAGGATGAATTGTCACGAAGGACAACAAAACGTGGCGTAGAATTTCATCGACGTACTGCTGTGCTGTAATGGTGACGCGGATGACAACCAAAGGGATTCTGCTACGAAACAAAATGGCACCCCAGATAATCACTCCTGGTTGTCGGGCCGTACGGCGGGCGTCACTCAGGCTGGTATCCCACTGCTGTCCGAGGCGTCTCCATACACGTCTCCTCTGGACATCGGGGCTCGTTTTGAAGCAAGAATCATCACTCCAGTGACTGAGTTTTCAGGCCGAATGTGCCCGGCACCACTGCAAACTGCCTTGTTCGTGTACAGAGGTAAATGGTAGTCGGCGCAAGGGGCGTCGTGAGCTCATACCTCTTTCTGTGAGTCGCATATTAATTATCTTTGTGATCACTGAAGCACCAGCTGCATGATGATGAGCCGGCCGCTGTGGCCGAGCGGTTCTAGGCGCTTCAGTCCGGAAACGCTACGGTCGCAGGTTTGAATCCTGCCTCGGGCCTTACGTTAGTTAGGTTTAAGTAGTTCTAAGTCTAGGGGACTGATGGCCTCAGATGTTAAGTCCCATCGTGCTTAGAGCTATTTGAATCATTTTTTGATGATGATAAATCCAGGGTTCTCAGTGTCTCTTTGACTACTGCTCGTTCCCCACGTTCTGTTGCCTGTCTGGGTCGACCCCTTTATTCTTGACAGTGTACTTGGCCATGGTTCAGCCATTCCTGCCAACATCGTCAAATAGTGGCAGCACTACTATTAAAACAAGCTATTCGTCGACTACTCTAAATGCCTTCTTTGAGACTAACTATACAGGGTGTTACAAAAAGGTACGGCCAAACTTTCAGGAAACCTTCCTCACACACAAATAAAGAAAAGATGTTATGTGGACACGTGTCCGGAAACGCTTGATTTCCATGTTAGAGCTCATTTTAGTTTCGTCAGTATGTACTGTACTTCCGCGATTCACCGCCAGTTGGCCCTATTGAAGGAAGGTAATGTTGACTTCGGTGCTTGTGTTGACATGCGACTCATTGCTCTACAGTACTAGCATCAAGCACATCAGTACGTAGCATCAACAGGTTAGTGTTCATCACGAACGTGGTTTTGCAGTCAGTGCAATGTTTAAAAATGCGGAGTTGGCAGATGCCCATTTGATGTATGGATTAGCACGGGGCAATAGCCGTGGCGCGGTACGTTTGTATCGAGACAGATTTCCAGAACGAAGGTGTCCCGACAGGAAGACGTTCGAAGCAATTGATCGGCGTCTTAGGGAGCACGGAACATTTTCAGCCTATGACTCGCGACTGGGGAAGACCTAGAACGACGACGACACCTGCAATGGACGAGGCAATTCTTCGTGCAGTTGACGATAACCCTAATGTCAGCGTCAGAGAAGTTGCTGCTGTACAAGGTAACGTTGACCACGTCATTGTATGGAGAGTGCTACAGGAGAACCAGTTGTTTCCGTACCATGTACAGCGTGTGCAGGCACTATCAGCAGCTGATTGGCCTCCACGGGTAGACTTCTTCGAATGGTTCATCCAACAATGTGTCAATCCTCATTTCAGCGCAAATGTTATCTTTAAGGATGAGGCTTCATTTCAACGTGATACAACATACTGACGAAACTAAAATGAGCCCTAACATGGAAATTAAGCGCTTCCGGACACATGTCTACATAACATCTTTTCTTTATTTGTGTGTGAGGAATGTTTCCTGAAAGTTTGGCCGTAGCTTTTTGTAACAACCTGTATAGCTAATGTATGAAAGACAAGGTTGTCTCCAATTTACAGAGTTTAATTCGTGCTACAAATGACGTCACATCCATCTTGTGTCACCCAATGCGCGGTTCCACGTCCCCTTTTGTACACAACTTTGTCTTTTTTGCGATATTTTATTATTTCCTGCAATCATAGAGGACATCTGTAGAGTAGAGAACACTGTGTGTCCACTTGAGATGCGATCAATTATAATTTATTGAACATATGAACACATCGTGGAACACAAAACCCGAATGAAAGTTTTTACACCCTCACTTACAAGAGACGCCGACAGACAACACTTTCCTCATCTACTTTTCTCATGTGACGCTTGCCTGGTGTTCAATCATGGTAGTCTGGAAGAATTAGGACTCTTGTAAGAATAGATTTGATGCCGGTCGCTTCACTGAGAACCTATTGAATAAGACTGATGATCTGCGTATTCCTAGTCCTGAGATGTCAGTGAAGGATAATACCAAAAGGCACGCGAGGTGGATCAGAGTAGAATAAAAAAGAGTTACACATGAAGTTCAAAAAGACCAAATCTATGGCCACGGCCAACATCAAGCTACTTGTTTCTGGCATAAATACTAATAAAATCTTTTTCCTGCATTTCATTTTTCAGTGTACAAGGAACATTTCCTGCTAAACCATTCTAGATTAAAAGTTGAAATTTGCTACAGACTTTTTAAACACTATAACACAATTTCCTGTGGCACAAAATTTTTCAATGTGCATTAGCGTCGAATTAATTGAAATTTTTGTGAAATAAAAATTTTGGTTTATCATGCACATAAATCAAAATAATTGTGCACTAATACTAATATTACAAAAGCAGCAATACAGATTGTTTATCTAATTGCTAAGAATAACCGATCACATTTTGAGAGTGATAAATGCAGTGAACTTTGAGAAAATGTTCCTCATGTTATAGTACGTGATCTGAAATTATCCGGCCACGTCCTCACCAAATTATTAGCCAAAAAATTTGAAAAATCCAGATTTCAGCCAATAACTTAATGAGAACATGTGTAAAATTTGGTTACGTCTGAAACAGCTGATATGTACACGTATATTTTCTCCTACGTCTCCTCTTAAAACAATTATCAGTGCCAGTCACCATTTATTTATAATGTTTATGTAATACATTGCCATTTAACATAAAATCCAATAAAGACGAATTCTCCACCTCAGGTACTCACAAGATACACTGCAATGAATCCCCAGTACAGTATATGTGGGTCAGGCTGTAATCAGTTACTGAGCTAGGTTTAAAGAACACACACACACACACACACACACACACACACACACACTGTAAGTAGGCTGTTTAGGTTCTTATATTGGTAACGCCACGTATGAAAATCACTGGCTGTGCTGTGTGCAGTCTGTGGCTGGTTTGCATTGTTGTTGGCTATTGTAGTGTTTGACAGTTGGCTGTTAACAGCGCGTGGCGTTGCGCGGTTGGAGGTGAGCCACCAGCAGTGGTGGATGTGGGGAGAGAGATGGCGGAATTTTGAGAGTGGACGATCTGGACGTGTGTCCATCAGAAAGAGTAAATTTGTAATATTGGATATCATGGACTGATATATATATATTATCACTTTTGAACACTATTGAGGTAAATACATTGTTTGTTCTCTATCAAAATCTTTCATTTGCTAACTATGCCTATCAGTAGTTGGTGCCTTTAGTAGTTTGAATCTTCCTGAATGTTTCCTGAAAGTTTGGCCGTACCTTTTTGTAACACCCTGTATGTCCTCTCACAGATTTTGCCATCAAGGTGTGTTGTTCACGTGCCTGTCTGCGAGGTATAGTTCTGTCCAACTGAGTACCCGGAGTGATATTCGCAAAGACCTTATGCCCTGGTATCGATATGTCCCGTGTTTACTATCCTTGTCAGTTGCGCGGTGAAATTACACTGCAGCATCACACATTCATCCATCAGCCGCCGAACTTCTATAATTTTGTATTTTCCGTCGATACCTGTACGAATAGAGATTTGTATCCAATTTGCATAACTCCTCCTTGGTGCGTCTTTTTTTCGCTTTAGAGCGTATTTTCAAAATTGGTATAGATCACGCTGGCCTTATCAGGAGGGTCGGCCATGACTCCGTAATCAATAGCTTAGTAATGCGTGGTAGCTTAGCATGGCGGGAATAACGGAGGCGGGCTACGCATAGGAGCCTGCGTGGAACGCACCGCGGCTTATCTGTCGGCAGTGGCCGTGCTAACGCCACACAGGGCGGATGCGGGGCCACGTAACCCGCTGGAGGGCCTCATCAAAGCGATACCCCGGCGTCACAGCCACGCCGCCTGCTTACTGATTACCCCGCAGCGAATGCGCTCGCTCTACCACTATGCACGGGTCGGCTAATATTACACGGCGTCTTACACCTCCTACTACATACCAAAAGAGTCTGTCTGCACGAAGGTTACTTTACATCTACATCTACATTTATACTCCGCAAGCCACCCAACGGTGTGTGGCGGAGGGCACTTTACGTGCCACTGTCATTACCTCCCTTTCCAGTTCCAGTCGCCTATGGTTCGCGGGAAGGACGACTGTCTGAAAGCCTCCGTGCGCGCTCTAATCTCTCTAATTTTACATTCGTGATCTCCTCGGGAGGTATAAGTAGGGGGAAGCAATATATTCGATACCTCATACAGAAACGCACCCTCTCGAAACCTGGCGAGCAAGCTACACCGCGATGCAGAGCGCCTCTCTTGCAGAGTCTGCCACTTGAGTTTGCTAAACATCCCCGTAACGCTAACACGGTTTCCAAACGCGCCGCTCTTCTTTGGATCTTCTCTATCTCCTCCGTCAACCCGATCTGGTACAGATCCCACACTGATGAGCAATACTCAAGTACAGTTCGAAAGAGTGTTTTGTAAGCCACCTCCTTTGTTGATGGACTACATTTTCTAAGGACTCTCCCAATGAATCTCAACCTGGTACCCGCCTTACCAACAATTAATTTTATATAATCATTCCACTTCAAATCGTTCCGCACGCATACTCCCAGATATTTTACAGAAGTAACTGCTACCAGTGTTTGTTCCGCTATCATATAATCATAAAATAAAGGATCCTTCTTTCTATGTATTCGCAATACATTACATTTGTCTATGTTAAGGGTCAGTTGCCACTCCCTGCACCAAGTGCCTATCCGCTGCAGATCTTCCTGCATTTCGCTACAACTTTCTAATGCTGCAACTTCTCTGTATACTACAGCATCATCCGCGAAAAGCCGCATGGAACTTCCGGCACTATCTACTACGTCATTTATACACTCCTGGAAATGGAAAAAAGAACACATTGACACCGGTGTGTCAGACCCACCATACTTGCTCCGGACACTGCGAGAGGGCTGTACAAACAATGATCACACGCACGGCACAGCGGACACACCAGGAACCGCGGTGTTGGCCGTCGAATGGCGCTAGCTGCGCAGCATTTGTGCACCGCCGCCGTCAGTGTCAGCCAGTTTGCCGTGGCATACGGAGCTCCATCGCAGTCTTTAACACTGGTAGCATGCCGCGACAGCGTGGACGTGAACCGTATGTGCAGTTGACGGACTTTGAGCGAGGGCGTATAGTGGGCATGCGGGAGGCCGGGTGGACGTACCGCCGAATTGCTCAACACGTGGGGCGTGAGGTCTCCACAGTACATAGATGTTGTCGCCAGTGGTCGGCGGAAGGTGCACGTGCCCGTCGACCTGGGACCGGACCGCAGCGACGCACGGATGCACGCCAAGACCGTAGGATCCTACGCAGTGCCGTAGGGGACCGCACCGCCACTTCCCAGCAAATTAGGGACACTGTTGCTCCTGGGGTATCGGCGAGGACCATTCGCAACCGTCTCCATGAAGCTGGGCTACGGTCCCGCACACCGTTAGGCCGTCTTCCGCTCACGCCCCAACATCGTGCAGCCCGCCTCCAGTGGTGTCGCGACAGGCGTGAATGGAGAGACGAATGGAGACGTGTCGTCTTCAGCGATGAGAGTCGCTTCTGCCTTGGTGCCAATGATGGTCGTATGCGTGTTTGGCGCCGTGCAGGTGAGCGCCACAATCAGGACTGCATACGACCGAGGCACACAGGGCCAACACCCGGCATCATGGTGTGGGGAGCGATCTCCTACACTGGCCGTACACCACTGGTGATCGTCGAGGGGACACTGAATAGTGCACGGTACATCCAAACCGTCATCGAACCCATCGTTCTACCATTCCTAGACCGGCAAGGGAACTTGCTGTTCCAACAGGACAATGCACGTCCGCATGTATCCCGTGCCACCCAACGTGCTCTAGAAGGTGTAAGTCAACTACCCTGGCCAGCAAGATCTCCGGATCTGTCCCCCATTGAGCATGTTTGGGACTGGCTGAAGCGTCGTCTCACGCGGTCTGCACGTCCAGCACGAACGCTGGCCCAACTGAGGCGCCAGGTGGAAATGGCATGGCAAGCCGTTCCACAGGACTACATCCAGCATCTCTACGATCGTCTCCATGGGAGAATAGCAGCCTGCATTGCTGCGAAAGGTGGATATACACTGTACTAGTGCCGACATTGTGCATGCTCTGTTGCCTGTGTCTATGTGCCTGTGGTTCTGTCAGTGTGATCATGTGATGTATCTGACCCCAGGAATGTGTCAATAAAGTTTCCCCTTCCTGGGACAATGAATTCACGGTGTTCTTATTTCAATTTCCAGGAGTGTATATATTGTGAAAAGCAATGGTCCCATAACACTCCCCTGTGGCACGCCTGAGGTTACTTTAACGTCTGTAGACGTCTCTCCGTTGATAACAACATGCTGTGTTCTGTTTGCTAAAAACTCTTCAATCCAGCCATACGGCTGGTCTGATATTCCGTATGCTCTTACTTTGTTTATCAGGCGACAGTGCGGAACTGTATCGAACACCTTCCGGAAGTCAAGAAAAATAGCATCTACCTGGGAGCCTGTATCTAATATTTTCTGGGTCTCATGAACAAATAAAGCGAGTTGGGTCTCACACGATCGCTGTTTCCGGAATCCATGTTGATTCCTACATAGCAGATTCTGAGTTTCCAAAAACGTAAGCAGATTGCCGGATGAGTGTACTGGAAGAATGAAGGACGATAAATGTTTAAGGGGGGGTAGGACGTCAAACGGGCCGTCTTGGAGTCGGAGAGACGCCACAGGACATTTTAATTTCCACTGTCTATACTTTTACAAATAAATTCATAAAACTTTGTCAGCATGACCAGGAAGGATTCAGGATTCACCATCATAGTAGTGGAAGTTCAAAAAAGTTACAAAATAATTATTTTTACATGTGAAAGTTCATAATTTTAAACTTCTATTGGCTACGTTTGTTGCTATAGGTACACGTTTCTTCATAAGTAAGAGAGATTCTTCGATGAATTTTGCACAGCATACAAACCATATTTACAGGCGTATAGAAATTATTTAATATATGAAAAAATGAATGTGCTGTTACATTTTAAACTTCATGCTCAGAAAAAAATCAAATTTTATAGTTAATTATCTCAATTTTTACCACAGTTTTTAATAGATTTGGAAAATTCTAGAGGTTCATACACCTGTAAGTATGGTTTGTATCCAGTGAGAATTCATCGACGAATCTCCCTTACTTATGAAGAAAAGTGTACCTATATCAACAAATGCAGCCAATGGTAACTGAACAAAAGGTGAAATACAAATGTAAAAAAAAAAAAAATATTTTCTTATATTTTTGAACTTCCACCACTGTAAGGGTAAATCCTGAATCCTTTCTGATCATTCTGTTTTATGAATTTATTTTTAAAAGTATAGACACTGGAAATTGAAAATTCCTGTGGTGTCTCTCCTGCTCCAAGTCGTCCCGTTTGACGTCCTACCCCCCTTAACACCTGTCACCGACCTGGTGATTAGAGGCGGAGTATAAGCTCGGATTGGGAAAGATGGGAAAGGAGATCGACCGTGCTCTCCCTCTCTCTCTCTCTCTTTCTCTCTAATTTGGTATGCAAATGACCGTGACCACGTGATCCTAGCTGGATCAGAAAATTAAGACAATCGTTTCTTAAGTAACGGCTCATCAGTTGGGAAAGTGTATAACAATTTACTTCAAGTAGAGCTAATCACACACAACAGAGACAACGAAAAATACTACGAAAATAAATCAATGAAATGGTTTCTGAATTCTTTCAACAGGCCAACTGGACAAATTCCTTCCAGAAACCATGTGGTTACCAGAACAAAAAATTATTACGTAATTTATCCGAGCATAAGTGTGCTAACAAAGTTATTCGCACAAAATCAACAGAAAAAGTTTGCGAAATCACGAAGAGAAATGTTAACTATGTTCTTTAATTACTTAAGGAAATCAAATCTAATTCATTTTAAAGAAAATTTACATAATCGTTACGGAAGTGATTAAATGGTGAGCTCTCTCTACTGCAGTCAAAACTGCGTTACCTTGCAGCAACGTTTCCTACACAGGACAAACTCATCAACTTCACAAATAAAGATCAGAAAATTTCAATGTGTTAAGGAATTTAGAACGATTTGCGTCAGATAACACCACTTCCGCCTTAGGTCTTTGAAAGAACCCATTGAGTGCGAGTCGCAAAACGCCAATTATGATTACGGCACTATTAGACGCCCCCACAGATTGTCTACCATGCAACCAAAATATTGGCTGCTAACAGTAACATGGGACGGCACTGGAGGTATCGAATGGTGAACATAGCATGAGGCTACAGAGCATAGTTGAACTGCTTAGTCGAGAAGTCGCTCACAGCAGTGCTACAGTGCTAATGGTGTTGATATAAAGCAGTGCAGTGGCATCGACAAACAAAGAAAACATTGCATTATATCTACAGCAACAGTTGCCGAAGTAGACACTTCGTCATAAAGGAACCCAAGGAATTTTCCAGGGTGAGAAACAAGTGGCAGATGAAATATTAACATTTCTGCAAGATGAGTCAGTAGAATGTATGGTGTCTTATACGCTCGACTGCGCGAACAATGCACAGGAGGAGTATAATGATGACGATACGTGCTTAACAAGTGAATGTGATACTGAAACAAGTAACGAGCCACGTAGTTCATCATCCTTGTCGCACAGGGAGCCACAAATCCTGTCTCCAGTCAAACTCAGTAAAGGACGATCGTCACCAACGAAGACGCGTTACTAAACACAACTGCATACAAGAGAGACCACCCGCACATTAAAAAAAATGAACAGATTTAGAATAATTCCGCAGCAGTATGACCGTGCAGTGCATAAGAGAAACTACGGATATTCAAGTGAGGGAGAAGACACACCTGTTGCAAAGAGTGGTGTTTGCGATTTCCAAGGATGCTCGATACAATTTGCGGGATGTGCGTGATAGTGACCTACTTCGTTATGCACGTCAAATTGCGAGCGACGTAGATTGCAGTTATTTGAAGGGAAGCAGTGGATGGTTGCGTAACTTCAAACAGTGCTACAGAATTGGGAGACGTAAGGTAACAAAATTTCAAACAAAGCATCAATTTGACGATGCTCAGCAAACTGCGGAATCGTCCCGAAAATTTGTAGATGAGATAAAAAAACTTATCCCATCGTTCAGTAGGGAATTTGTTTTAACTTCGACCAATCGGAATTTACAGAGGAAATGTATATGAAAGGAAACCTGGAAATTAGAGGTACCAAGAGGTGTCAAGATCAACATCAATGCCTTAAAGCATCCGTTTACAATTATGTCGAATGTTAATCTCAATGGTAAATTGGCTACAAAATTTTTTTGCTTTGCTGCGAGAAGTTGGAGGTGCTCTGCCACCTACGAATCTTTCTCTTGTACGTAATCTTGCAGGGGCGGTAGGAAATATATTTTAGGTCACAGCAAGCAAGAGTGGGCAAAATGGACACCAGAGAACTAAAAGTATGGTACGAGCGCCACTTTTGCTCAATAGTTGGTAAAAATAACTTGCTTTTGCTTGATCCCTGGTCTTCGTATAAAATCATTCTACACTCCTGGAAATGGAAAAAAGAACACATTGACACCGGTGTGTCAGACCCACCATACTTGCTCCGGACACTGCGAGAGGGCTGTACAAGCAATGATCACACGCACGGCACAGCGGACACACCAGGAACCGCGGTGTTGGCCGTCGAATGGCGCTAGCTGCGCAGCATTTGTGCACCGCCGCCGTCAGTGTCAGCCAGTTTGCCGTGGCATACGGAGCTCCATCGCAGTCTTTAACACTGGTAGCATGCCGCGACAGCGTGGACGTGAACCGTATGTGCAGTTGATGGACTTTGAGCGAGGGCGTATAGTGGGCATGCGGGAGGCCGGGTGGACGTACCGCCGAATTGCTCAACACGTGGGGCGTGAGGTCTCCACGGTACATCGATGTTGTCGCCAGTGGTCGGCGGAAGGTGCACGTGCCCGTCGACCTGGGACCGGACCGCAGCGACGCACGGATGCACGCCAAGACCGTAGGATCCTACGCAGTGCCGTAGGGGATCGCACCGCCACTTCCCAGCAAATTAGGGACACTGTTGCTCCTGGGGTATCGGCGAGGACCATTCGCAACCGTCTCCATGAAGCTGGGCTACGGTCCCGCACACCGTTAGGCCGTCTTCCGCTCACGCCCCAACATCGTGCAGCCCGCCTCCAGTGGTGTCGCGACAGGCGTGAATGGAGGGACGAATGGAGACGTGTCGTCTTCAGCGATGAGAGTCGCTTCTGCCTTGGTGCCAATGATGGTCGTATGCGTGTTTGGCGCCGTGCAGGTGAACGCCACAATCAGGACTGCATACGATCGAGGCACACAGGGCCAACACCCGGCATCATGGTGTGGGGAGCGATCTCCTACACTGGCCGTACACCACTGGTGATCGTCGAGGGGACACTGAATAGTGCACGGTACATCCAAACCGTCATCGAACCCATCGTTCTACCATTCCTAGACGGGCAAGGGAACTTGCTGTTCCAACAGGACAATGCACGTCCGCATGTATCCCGTGCCACCCAACGTGCTCTAGAAGGTGTAAGTCAACTACCCTGGCCAACAAGATCTCCGGATCTGTCCCCCATTGAGCATGTTTGGGACTGGATGAAGCGTCGTCTCACGCGGTCTGCACGTCCAGCACGAACGCTGGTCCAACTGAGGCGCCAGGTGGAAATGGCATGGCAAGCCGTTCCACAGGACTACATCCAGCATCTCTACGATCGTCTCCATGGGAGAATAGCAGCCTGCATTGCTGCGAAAGGTGGATATACACTGTACTAGTGCCGACATTGTGCATGCTCTGTTGCCTGTGTCTATGTGCCTGTGGTTCTGTCAGTGTGATCATGTGATGTATCTGACCCCAGGAATGTGTCAATAAAGTTTCCTCTTCCTGGG
Source organism: Schistocerca cancellata (assembly GCF_023864275.1). Taxonomy (NCBI): domain Eukaryota; kingdom Metazoa; phylum Arthropoda; class Insecta; order Orthoptera; family Acrididae; genus Schistocerca; species Schistocerca cancellata. The sequence goes on along the minus strand of NC_064632.1, from coordinate 356,266,753 downwards.
ACAATGAATTCACGGTGTTCTTATTTCAATTTCCAGGAGTGTACTTTAGTGCAAACTACCCCTTCTGAAAAGTGTGTGACATTGTAATTCATACTACCTAGAACTACTGGGCAAATTCAGCCTCTGGACCTTCGTTTCTTCCGTGCCTATAAAGCATATTATCATACTATTTACAGCTACGCCTTAAAGAATAGCCAATTTCATGATAAGCACCACGACAGATTGTTTCGCATTCTGTTGCATGCCATCACATTCAATCAGTTCTCATCACCCCGATACACCAATATGATTCCACATGGATTCCTTAAGAGTGAGTACATAGCTGAACGTCCTGTTCAAATGGCTCCAAGCACCATCGGACTTAACATCTGAGGTCATCAGTCCCCTAGACTTAGAACTACTTAATCCTAACTAACCTAATGACATCACACACATCCATGCCCGAGGCAGCATTCGAACCTGCGACCGTAGCAGCAGCGCGGTTCCGGACTGAAGCGCCTAGAAGAGCTCGGCCACAGCGGCCGGCTGAACGTCCTGCATGGTTTGAACTCCCAAGGTCTTCGAGTTCGATCTTGATGCTGCGAACTTCGTCATCACTGTGGGACGCCATTTTTGATTCATTGTTCCCGGTGCAAGTTAATGATTTGTCTACCATGTCCATTTTGACAACCATAATACTTAAATCCCATAGAAGGCTGATCTCTGCAGTTTCCGCACACTCATTTTCTGTCGTCCTCCTGACGCACATGGTGTGTCATTAGCAGCTAATATTTTTCCTCCAGGGGTTCCTTGTTAGGGCTTTCCGTCTGGCCGACTACTGTCTGTCTGGCAGCACGAGGAGCGAAATCTTTATTCGAGCAGCTCCTCTTTTGGTCTCACGAGGCTGAGTGGACCCCCGTTCCAGATCTCTCTACTTCAGAAAAATCAAGGGATGTACCAAGTCATTCCACGACGAAAGTATCCGTAGCAGGCTCGGCGTGTGTGACAATGCGCCCTTAGCCCAGTCGTCACGAGAAGACTTTGGTTAACTGCAGGCTGTTTCTAGGTTGGCTCTATGTTTTTTGGAGGTTAATTCATCCGCCTAAATATGTCTCCCTCGCTGTGCCACGTAAGGTATGATTTGGTTTCACATTAACCAAGTTCTCGTCATGCATGATATATGCACACCTACTTTATATCGTGGCTAGTACTGGAGTGCGCAGTCTGAAAAACAAGGTTGTTGGTTGGTTGGTTGGTTGTTTGGGGAAGGAGACCAGACAGCGTGGTCATCGGTCTCATCGAATTAGGGAAGGATGGGGAAGGAAGTCGGCCGTGCCCTTTCAGAGGAACCATCCCGGCATTTGCCTGAAGTGATTTAGGGAAATCACGGAAAACCTAAATCAGGATGGCCGGACGCGGGATTGAACCGTCGTCCTCCCGAATGCGAGTCCAGTGTCTAACCACTGCGCCACCTCGCTCGGTGAAAAAAAAAAAAAAAAAAGAAGTTGTTAAAGGTCGTTTTACAGAATCCGTAACAACATGAAAATGAATATTTTGTTTCACTAATAGATGAGATTTCGAAATTATAGAAAAACAAAATTTTCTCCATCCCTTTTGCATGTTCGAAATTAGATGATATTTCAGAAAAATACAAAAATCACATCTGTGATATAGTGTTACAAATCGTCCTATCTTTGGTCTTAAACGATTTCGAAAAACCATGAAAAACATAATTCTGAATGGTGGTATGTGTATGTGAGCGGTTGCCTTCCGAACACAGTACACTGGAACCACAAATTGTACTGCTAAGAGTACTCAGATGCTTGCATTTTGAATGACTCTCTCTATAATCAAGTTTACAATAAAGGAGACACAAAAGGTACAAAAGCTATAGGGCTATCAGTCTTCTCCATCTAAAGTATAAGACAGTCGCTAAAGTTATCATTAACAAGAAAACCAGGAACATTTTAAGTTAGCAAAGGAATAATCGAAAAAGGAATTACCATTTTATTCTTTTAACCTTAAAACTCAGACGACGGGCCGACCGGTGTGGCCGAGCGGTTCTAGGCGCTTCAGTCTGGAACCGCGCGACCGCTACGGTCGCAGTTTCGAATCCTGCCTCGGGTATGGATGTGTGTGATGTCCTTAGGATAGTTAGGTTTAAGTAGTTCTAAGTCTAGGGGACTGATGACCTCAGAAGTTAAGTCCCATAGTGCTCAGAGCCATTTGATTTTTTTGAACCAGACGACGGACTTTGCAGGTGGCAAGGTAATAAATATGAGCAATGAGAATAATCCACAAAGAGGATAATATCAACTGTAAATAACCTGTGCTTCATACAACTTACACAAATGAAAGAATATAAAAATGGTGGTATATTATGTGGTGTATTATGTGAAGTACCAAATTATGCAATATGTAGAGCAAGTAACAAATTTTAAATACTTATGAAACAAAACATCACACAGAGACGAAATTAATTTTCAACGTAAGATAGTGAAATTGACTCTGTAGTAGTATTGTCAGACGAAACTTACAAATTCAAGTTTTAAAATTTTGAAAAATTCTGTCACTCCCAGTTATGATATATGGAAGTAAACATGGATAAAAACAAAAAAGGATACACTACGAATCCAGAGAGCGTAAATGAAATCTCTCATTGTCAGACATGCAGCACGATACGCAAAGCAATACAGAAAGCTAAATATAGAAATAACAGCAGCATTAAAATCATTTTCTCTAAACGAAGATAATATTAAAACAAAAATGAATTTTTATAATACCGCGTTTTTTAATCAAACTAAAAAGTATAAAATAATTTCCCCTAGCCATGATCACTGGGATGATACAATATCTACTGTTTATACAAACATGTAGATGGTCGTATTTCTGTTACCCTTCTATTGTCATACATAATAATTACAGATTTATTTTTTGTAAGGGTAAATTACATATACTCAACAAAATTATATATCTTCATTATGTTGTCCATTGCTAGTATATTTTTGTATTACAAAAATCTCAGTTTTAGAAAAAAAGCTTTATTCCTCGAAAAAATTACTTTACATACACCTAACATCGTAAAACCCAATGATTTTCAGTTCTAATCGCCTATATATGCTTTTAAACTGTTCCATCTTATTTTGTGTTGTAAGGTTCGAAACAGTTGCGGCAAAGGGAGATGTTACACTTCTTACAAAATATCAGTGGTCTGCCTTAACGACCAGCAAACTGACAACATCTTTGGGAATTACGTATTGACACAAAGTGGTCCTTTCCATCATATCTAACCACATGCAATGATTTTCTTGCTGTTGATAGGGAACATCCAATTCTGCGATTGTTAGCCATTTTCAGATACTGGACAGCAATACATCGTCGGAACCCCAACAAACCCAAAGATCTTTCTTCTGCAAGAACCTTGCGGTACATGATCCAGGTGTTGACAATAGCCAGATGAGTTATTCTTGTAAAGGTAGCCAGTTCCACTTTTTGCCGCGTAACGCAGTGGAATATACTGAGGTGACAAAACTCATGGGATACCTCCTTTTGCCCGTCGTAGTGCAGCAACTCGACGTGTCATGGACTCAGTGAGTCTTTGGAAGTCCTCTAGAGAAATACTCAGCCAAGATGCATCTTTAGCCGTCAGTAATTCTGGTATTGCCGATATAGGCATTTATTCCGGAACTGACCTCTAGATTACGTCCCATAAATGTTCGATGCGATTCACGTCGGGAGATTTGATTGGCCAAAACATTCTATCAGATTGTCCAGAATCTTCATCAAACCGATCGCGAACAACTGTGGCCCGGTAACATGGCGCATCATTGACATCCATAAAAATTCCATCTGTGTTTGGGAACATGAAGTCCATGAATGTCAGCAAATGGTTTTCAAATAGCCGAACATAATCATTTCCAGTCAATAATTGGTTCAGCTGGACCAGAGAACCCAGTCCATTCCATGTAAACACACCCCACACCATTATGGAGCCACCACCAACTTGGACAGTGCCTTGTTGACAACTTGGGTCCATGGCTTTGTGGGGTCTGCGCCGCACTCGAACCCACCATCAGCTCTTAAGGAAATCGGGACTCGTCTGACCAAGCCACGGTTTTCCATTCGTCTACGGCCTAACCGATATGGTCACGAACGCAGGAGAGCCGCTGCAGGCGAGGTTGTGCTATTAGCAATGACGCTCATGTCGGTCGTCCACTACCACAGCCCATTAACGCCAAGTTTCACCACATTGTCCTAACGGATACGTTCGTCGTACGTGGCACATTAATTTCTGCGGTTGCATCACGCAGTGTTACTTGTCTGTTGGCACTGACAACTCTACTCAATTGCCCCTGCTCTTGGTCGTTAAGTGCAGACCGTCGGCCCCTGAACTGTCGATGACGAGAGTTAGTGCCCAAAATTTGGTATTCTCGGCACACTCTTGGCACTGTGGATCTCGGAATATTCAATTCCCTAAAGATTTCCGAAACAGAATGACCCATGCATCTAACTCCAACTACCATTCCTCATTCAAGGTCTTAATTCCCGTCATGCGGTCATAATCACGCCGGATACTATTTCAAATTAATCACCTGAGTACAGATGACTGCTCTGCCAAAGCACTGCCCTTTTATATCTTGTGTACACGATATTACCGCCATCTGCATATCGCTATTCCATGACTTTTACCACCTCAGTGTATTTCCCGACAAGCCAGTGGTGATGGTCTACTCCCCCCATATTTATCATATTGCAATTCTTTACGAGCTGGGGTTGCTGAATGTTGGTTTTCTGCTTACTTACTCTATTCGACACACTTGCAGACGTGAGTGGCTTCACAGAACCAAAATTGGTGCTAATACAGATACATTTATTATCACCCCATTTGACAAACAGGATTTCACCACTTGTGCGATAGTCATAAGTGCCTCAAAGGAATTATTCCAGTTGTTTTATTTCTTGAAGAAGGCAATTTTCAGTCCCGGTTTCTGGCGATGTACCTGTTGCTCTAAATCCAATATTTCGCAGATGCAGCAAAAGATTTTGACTAGCAAAATAGTTGTCGAAGGCTGACAGAGGATTTTCAGTACACTGAAGCATATTTAGCACTACCCTAGATCCAACACCAAGGTCAATATTTTTATTTGTTACTTTCTTGGCAGAGTAAAAAATCAAAATTGAAACAGTCACCATTAGAAGCACACGATGCCCACAGTTTATAGCCAAATCTAACTGGCTTGCCTCGAATGAACTGTTTTAGTGTGTGATGACGATAATACTTCAAAATCATTTCATGGACTCTCAAGTTTTTCGAAATTATACCTAAATGCTGGAAGGACTCGTTCATTTTTGTAATTAGTGGCCCAATCCTGATCCTTATATCATGTTTGTTGTATTCTAGATCATTATCATTGTATTGAATTAGAGATTTTATCTTATGTTGTCTATTTCGCGGTGTAGATTTCTTGACGATTTCCACTTCTAAATCATATAATGGAATTCTTATGAAAATCTGTGGTACCCCTACACGAGCATGCTACTACCCGTCGAAAGAGAAGTCGTATACGTTCTAGAACAACTTGCATATCATACTGATTCTCTCACGATGTAATCAAATGCATTATCGAAATTCAAGATATTTTCTGCAACTTCAAATGGCGTGAGATCCTTTATTTTGTTTTTCATTACTTCTAACGCTACATCAGCTGAAACGCTTCAGTATACATTTGCTTCATTTTACTGTACGTCGGCAGTTGGCTGCAAAGTTTTTTTTTCTGTTTCGAGTTTACTTGATCATCAGCGCCCATTACTTCGTTACCCAATCCCCAGACACGTATTTTCAGTACTTTGACAATGAACTTCCACCGATCCAGGAACACCCAGAACATTTACAGTCCCTGTTGCACCAACTTCTACGTTATCTTCTTCTTTAAAAACATCATTTTCTGAAGTAACAACAACCACACAACACTTTCACTGTTTTCGTCAATCAGTCCATCAAAATTAATATTATTTATGCTGTCTAAAAGTTAATCCACCGTAATGGTTTTGAACACTACGTAATAGTTTGCACGTATTTTCTCTAATTTGCTGTGCTACACTGAATATAGTGAACTTAACTCATCAATTCCACTACTAGAATTGAATGTTATTATTGCATTGCTTTTATTACTGTTGTTCTTAGTGATCTACAACCAGATCGTTTGTCTTTACACTTGCTAAACAACAATATAGGTCAATAATGACAAATCATTTACTTGCAGTATTATTTTATGAACCTTTTCCTGCACAACCAAGAGTCAACAGACACTAAGAAGTGGTTGATAAACATAGAGAGGATATAAAAAGTAATTTGCTGCGTTTGCGGCATTTGTGATCTCATTCTAAATAATTCTAAAATATAAGAAAAATCCCATTGTTTGTATGTTCACTAATAAATAATTACTACAATTACTGTCAATAATGTAGATTTATAATGTAATAATTGGAATTCAATATAAGTTATCGCATTATTAGTAACAAAATAAAAAACAATAGAGTCTAAAAATAGATCACTGGGAGATAATGGGTTAATATTGCATAGTCATCCAATTCTAAGCTGTGTCGAAAGTTTCAGGTTACTAGCTCATCGGGATACGACAGTGGTAAACAAAGTACCCTCCGCGACACCAGACGAGAAAACGAATTAATATAGCATCGACATTCAGTTCTAAGCTATGTTTCAGAGCTCCAAAGACAATCCAGGCAGCCTGACAGATGTCAGGGCCGATCCCCAGGGAACGTGAAGAGACGTTTATGGGAGGAGGGTGCGCGCGCTGGTGGCGCAGCCATCTGCTAGCCGTCCCCGCTTACTTTGCTGAAGGGGTTCGAGTGGAAGCAGCTAGAGCCGCACGCAGGGCTTTTGTTTGCGAATCACACGCTTCCGAAGGGGGGTCCCCGGACTCCGAGCTCTGCTGAGTGGCTCTGACAATGTCGTTCGATGAACAGAGCTCGCCGGGCGGACAAATTACACCTCCCTTCATCGTTTTAGGTCCTTCACTCAAGTGTTATTCATTCGACCGGGGAACTGCCAGTAACGGTTCAAAAGTAGTGCACGGGATGCGTTGATTGTCGGGGTGACTGGCCAGGCGTGTATTCAGGCTTCAGTTCCGGAGGAGGGAGGAGGGGGTCACAATTTTTCGAGTTTTACAGTGATTTTCAAAAGACATTTCATCATCGACGTCTAAGTTATGGGTGAGGGGGATGGTGAGAGTAAATCTAAACGCCCATGTCACATATATTTACCATATTTCACATACGTTGGTCACATATTTCGCCTGTATCTCTAGCGAATTTGGCCCTGTAATTTCGTTTTCAAGCATCTTAGTGATAATGACGTCATATCTGCCGAACTATGTAGCGAACTGAGTTAACAGTAAAGAAGTAACAAATTTAAACGACAAACATGGTGCAGCAGTTTTACGGCTTGAATATCGAAAACGTAGTAAATGATAAACTTTTTTCCTTTCATCATTTTGTAGGGGTTGTCAGGGAGAAAAAGTTTCAAATGACTTGTAAAGTTTGTTGCAAGCTCAGTCACGAATACTGGATGAATAAAATCTGGGAATTCGTGCATCATGGGCTACACTTCTTTTAGATGCTCTCCCTCCCCCCCCCTCCCGTCCCCTCCCCCCAATCCTCACCCGTGATATGTTTACCAAGTTTGCTTGAAATCGGTTCAGTGTAATGTACATATATACATATATGCATTCATACATACATACATACATACATATGTACATCCATTTTTATAATACATATGGATTCTCCATCTCCCCCTGGCCCTCCTAGTTTTAAGGGACCAAATGCCTACGTTTTTATTTTTATAGGAATAAAACATATTAGATGTTTAAATTTAACAATTACTAGATGAAAAGAACCTATTTCACTTAGTCTTCTATTTATTATCCGAAATTAATAAGGAAGGTCAGTTGATAATCTCTTATGTTTCTAGGATCTAAGTTATTAACTGTCCAATAGTACTGGAAGTAGGCATGCAGATTCCACTAGGAAATTCCATTCGCCGCTAAAGCAGGAGCTTTTAGAAAGCAAACTGGTCCGACTTTTCTAAAAACCTTGATAAGATCTGGGGATGGATTACTCCCCTGAGCAATAGCTTTGGAAGATCTGTGGCTACAGAGTTAAGCACAGCAAGAAAGTTTATTACCAGAGGATACCAGTAGTGTATACTCCCGTGTGGTCTGAGGACAGTGAGAAACTGTGCGAGGACTTCCTCTAACTGGAGAAAAAGACATTGTAGAATATCTGCTGATTAGTACTGACACCACGCACCGCCAGAAATGGTTGGACATTGTTGAAAACCTTGACTGTAAACAATCGAGCAAAGGACCTGGACTCTTTTACATGACTTGGTAGGTGCAAGTCGAATAACGTGGAACAACAATCTCACAAAACCGAATATAACTGCTGCACGCATCGTCTCAATAAACAATCTATTTCCCCAAGTCACGTCACACAAGTGAAGCGAGAACTGGCAAGCACGAAGACAGAATGTTCACATCATAGCCCATATTTTCCATTGACTCCTGAAGACATTTCAATGGCTTTGCAAGACACTAAATGAGGCAAGTTTTTATGGTACACATTCAGAATTCCTTGTGCACTTCGGTAAATATGCTAAAACATGGCTAGTCCAAATTTTTTTTCCGACATTCTGCGAACAGGGTCTATTCCACGACTTATGAAACAGACCGTCATCGGTATATTAAGTCCGCCCCGATAGCTGAGTGGTTAGCGTGACGGATTGCCGTCCAACGGGCCCGGGTTCAAGTCCCGGCTGAGTCGGAGATTTTCTCCGCTCAGGGTTATCTTCATCACCATTTCATCCCCATCCGGCGCGCACGTCGCCCAATGTGGCGTCGAATGTGGTAAGACCTGCACCAAGGCGGCCGGACCTGCCCAGCAAGGGGCTTCCCAGCCAATTACGCCAAACGCTCATTTCCATTTTCCATCGGTATCTTAAAACCACATAAGCCCAACAGCACACATGAAAATTATCGTCCTATTGCCGTTCTCGGTATGACGTACATGACAACCGCTCAGTCCAGGAAGTATAGAGACAGCAATACAGCACAAACAAATAATCACCGAAAATATGTTAACAAAAAACCTAAGTATAAAGGTACATTTTTTATAATTTTCAAAAGAAAATTCCACCATTTGACCGTTAATTGTTCCTTTATTTTCTGTCATGTTTTCAACTTTACAGCCATTCTCAAGTGCACACTGAAATGTTAAAATACATTGTGTATCAAAAAGAATCATCCCATTTTAAAAAATCATAACTATTATGTTATTTGAGATAAGTGCGTAAACAACGCACTGTTGGAAAGAGCAAACTCTCGAGTTTAACATGGTTCCCGCTAGGTAACAGCAGTGTGCGCCCACTTCAGTTCTAGTAAAAATGGTGTCGGGACAACAGAAAGCGTTTTTTGTCCTACGTTTTGTATAGTGCGGGTCAGTAATAACAGTTCAGCGTGACTTTCGTACTAGTATGGTGTGGATCCTCATACAGCACAGAGCATTAGACGATCGCATGAACAATTCCGAGAAACACGTTGTTCGGGGAAAGGCAAATCGCTGGGCCGTCCCCCGAATGTGTGACACAGACGTCGAACGCATCCGCCATAGTTTCACAAGGAGTTAGCAGAAGTCCGTTCGTCGTGCAGCTAGACAGCTCATCATGCCCCCGATGTCCGTCTGGAGTGTGTTGCGTCGACGTTTACATAAGAAACCATACAAAATTCCGCCATTGCAAGCTCTTCGTGAAGGAGACGAACAACAACGTGTGGAGTTCTGTAATTTCGTTCTTGGCAAGATGGAGGATGACAGGTTTTCTTCCACTCTTAGTGTTAGAGGAAGCACATACCTCGATATGCTTGAGAACTTGTTTTCCCACAGTTGCAGACAGATACGAACGACTTTAATTACCAACAGGATGGGGCACCGCCACACCGGCATTTGGAAGTGCGGGAATTTTTAAATCAAAGAATTATTGAATGATGGATCCGTCGCACTGGACCAAAAGATACACCCGACCTGACTCTACGTGATTATTTGTTGTGGGGGCAAAAAGGAATGAACTGAAACATTGCATAATAGCAGATGTGGAATCTGTAACTCAAGAGATGCTCGCTGCAGTGTGCCAACAATTTGAATAACGCATCGACATATGGTTGCATTTCAAGGGGTACATATTGAACACCTATGATAAGGTATGATTTTTTTTTTGAGTTTCCCCTTCACCAAAAATTCATTTGGTATGTTTATTAGTTTCAGAAAAACAGACGTGCCAAATCGCGTGATTCTTTTTGATACACCCTTTACATAACATGCAGTTGAAAATTACTATAGACCCAGAATTATGATTGTGTAAATTAAATGAACAATTAACAGTCAAATGACGGAAATTTCTTTTAAAAATTTCTACATGACTGTTGTCCCCCACGAAGAAACGATCATTTTCGTAAACGGCGACTTCAGCCGAACCCTAACAGAAACTGAAGCCACTTGCTTTCATCTCAGTAATATCCTATGCAAGCGTGAATTGGACTTTTATGTGGGTAATCGCCTGGCCCATAACGAATAGCCACGGTGCCTTGGAGCTATACTTGACACAATGCTGTAATTTAAACAGCATCTAACAAAGACTGAAGCTAAATTAAGGCCAAGAAATAATATTCTGCAAAAATTCTGTGGTGCAAGATGGAGTTCTGCAGCTTCGACCTTACGATCATCTGCCTTTGGCCTTGTCTACACTACGGTAGAATATTACAGCCCAGTCTGGGTAAACAGCAGGCATACGAAGATGGTAGATACGAAACTAAATCAAATAACGCAGAATATTACAATTAACCTGCTCTAGTATTCTGGTTACCTCCCCCGAGCCGCATTCGACCACCTAACGTGAGAAGAAAGAATATCCTTCTGAAGCAGTGTAAGAAAATCTGCAATCAATACCGGCGGGCAGCATTCGTAGTATACAATGTTTTTATGGGAAACATCCGTAGGCTCTTTTACAGTTTGACTAAGTGATCTATAGGTCCCCTTCATAATATACTTCGACATACAGTTATGTTATTTTGCTTTTACAACTAACCTACGTTGCACTAATGCATGGTTATATTTCATATTCAATGTAGCATATTATGTATAACGGTCTCTTCCTAGCATTGTTAAATTTCTTGGTACAAGAGATTTGTTTACATTAAGTATTCACAAATTAGAACGACCAGCCAAAGATATATGAATCTTATTCAGTTTATGTTACTCTGGTCAATGTTTTCTCAAGATCAACCCCTCCAAAATCCAGGCACTAACTACAGTACGAATCACCCACCACCTTATCACTTACGACCGTACTATCCAGTTAATTATCACACTGAAGTATCTTTGTCTAACCCTCGAATGATAACTAACGCGAAAACCTCGCCTATTATCCATCCAACGGAAATCCCATAATAGACTAAAATTATTAACAGACCGAACTTGAGTATTATACCTGTCCACTAACCTCCGCACCTACAGAACCCTGATCCGACCCATCGTCTGCTATGCAAGTGTTGCATGGATCTCCCTCCAAATCCTCGAACGCCAGGCAATCCGTCTCGCTTTCCGGATCCGTTTACCTTCCCCCCATCATTCAGATACTCCACCATCACATCAAATTCCAACCCCTCCTCACCCACATCGAATACCTCTGCATCTTTTATACTGTCTGCAAACTAGATTCCAACAACCCCATTGTCTTCCTTCTGATCAACATCCCTGGTATGCTGCGGCGCTTTCACATACGCATCCCTTCTTCTGTACACCTACATACATTCCATATCCTATCCCAACGCAACTAACTCCCTCTCCCAGACCATGAGATTCGCCCCCACATTTACCCCTCCTACCAATTTTAACTGACCGGCCACTGTGGCCGAGCGCTTCTAGGCGCTTCAGTCTGGAACCGCGCGACCGCTACGGCCGCAGGTTCGAATCCTGCCTCGGGCATTGATGTGTGTGATGTCCTTAGGTTAGTCATGTTTAAGGTTAGGTTTAAGTAGTCCTAAGTCTAGGGGACTGATGACCTCCCATAGCGCTTAGAGCCATTTGAACTATTTGAACCAATTTTAACTCTTCCCCACTTATCCTACTCCACATCAGGACTCCTCGCTCTCTATCCCTCGCCATCCACCGCCATCCCTTCCCTCTTGTTACCACTACCCTATCGACAAACCAGACTCCTTCTCAGCTTTTATCTTTCCCAGCTTCTCTATTTCCACTATCAACCTCAACACTGACCCTCATGTACCTAATTTTTCTCTACCCCTGAGCCCTATGATCATATTCTCTCCTCCAGAAATACTTTTCTCCCAGTGTAGGTCCATCAGATTTTAAGTGGAAATGTAGTGCTTCAGTGTTTTTTTTTTTTTCAAGAAGAATTTCACCATTCTGTACTGTGTTTTTAAAATGTGTATATTTTCGTTTTTGGCATGTCTGTCTTTGACTTTGTTAATTTAAAATAGTAAATCAGTCCTCATTCCTTGTTAAAATTTTAAAAATGCTCTTGGCTGAACAGCGGAATACGGTACTGCTGACAGCTTACCCCCTCCCCCCCCCCCCCGCTCCCTATGGGCCAGGAGGACGGAACTAATAAAGGAAAAAAAGGTCGATGATGACTTCCTTTATAGAAGTCTGATCATGTTTAACTCTTAAGTATCACAATTTCAATAATTTTTGAATTACAAAAAATTAAAAATATTTTGAGCCTACATTGTATTGACATAATGTTAGCTACTTTCTGTATGCAAGCAGTCTGTATGTATATATCTTTTCAACGTGGTGTTTGAGAAGGGCAGAAAACGACATCACGATTGTACAATAGAGCAAACAACGTCAAACTTGAAAACTTTCATTTAAACAGTATTACAAAACTGTGGCCCCAAACTGTGGAAACACACAGAGAGTGTCTTGGAACGAGGCTATAAAATAAACCTGAACGAAACTAATACGAGGGGCGTTTGAAAAGTCCGTGCAAAAATAGTAACTACTTACGTGTTTGGAGTAAACCTTTTTTATTTTTCGACATAGTCTCCTTTTAGACTTCTACACTACGTCCAACGCTGTTCTAATTTGTTGATCTTTTCCGAATAATAGGAATTGTCCAAGTCTGCAAAATAGCTATTAGTTGCTGCAATCACCTCCTCGTTTGAATAAAATCTTCGTCCCGCCAGCTATTTCTTCAAATTGGGGAACAAACAGTAGACCGAGAGAGCCAAGTCTGGAGAATAGGGGGGAATGTGAATTGGAATCCTGTTTCCATTAATTTTGCGATCACAACTGCTGGGGTGTGTGCTGGTGCATTGTCATGATGGAAAAGGACATTTCTACGGTCCAATTGCAGGCGTTTTTCTTGCAGCTCGGTTTTCAAATGGCCCAGTAACGATGAATAATATTCACCTGTAACAGATTTACCCTTTTCCAGATAGTCGATGAGGATTATCCCTTGCAAATCCCTAAAGACAATCGCCATAACCTTTCCGGCCGAAGGAATGGTCTTCGCCTTTTTTGGTGCAGATTCTCCCTTGGTAACCCCTTGTTTAGATTGTTGTTTGGTCTCAGGAGTATAGCAATGTATCCATGTTTCATCCACAGTGACGAAACGACGGTCCAAGTCCTGCGGATTCTTACCTGAACAGCTGCACACCATCCTTGCAACACTTCACACGATTCCGTTTCTAGTCAAGCGTGAGCAATCGCGGAACCCATCTCGCGGATAGGTTTCTCATGTCCAAATGTTTATGCAAAATACTATGTACCCGTTCATTCGAGATAACCACAGCACTAGGAATCTCACGCACCTTAACTCTTCTGTCATCCATCACCATATCATGGATTTTATCAATGATTTCGGGAGTCTTAAGCTCCACAGGGCGTCCAGAACGTTCAGCATCACTTGTGTCCATATGGGCACTCCGAAAATTTTGAAACCAATTATAAACTTTTCTAATCGAAGGTGCAGAGTCACCGTAATGTTTATCAAGCTTCTATTTAGTCTCCTGAGGCGTTTTGCCTTTCATAAAGTAACGTTTAATCACCACACGAAATTCCTTTTCGTCCATATTTTGACAATCATTCGACTTCCTTGATTCACACGAACGCCAAACACAAAGAAATACACCAATATGGCTGAAACTTGGTGTGCGTTCTTTCCAAAGATGCTACTAACTAAACATGACCTCGATACGCGCCGGTGGTGCCATCTCTCGGGCTCTGCACGGACTTTTCAAACGCCCCTCGTACAAGGGTAATGAAATGCAGTCAAATTAAATCAGGCGATGCTCAGGAAATTAGATTAGGAAGTGAGATGCTAAAAGCTATGAGTTTTGCTCTTTGAGCAACAACGTAAGAGACGTCGGCTGATGTAGGGAGGATTATTATAAAATACAAACTGGCAAAAGAGAGAAAAGCATTTCTGAAAACGAGTAATTTCCTACCATCAAAGATAATTTTAAATATTAAGAAGTCTACCTTCAAGGTATTTATCTGGAAGCTTTTGAAATGTGAAGCGACAGAAGCATGCTGAAAAAGGTATGAGTAAGTCAAATAACTACTGAGGAGGTACTGAACAGAATTGGGGAGAAAAGATAAACAGGGCACAACCTGATTAAAAGAAGGTACTGGTTGTTAGGAGGCATCTTCAGCCATCAGAGAATCGACAGTTTTTTAATATAAGTGTGGGGGGGGGGTAGGGGGGGGGTTAAAAATTGTAGAGGGAGACCGAGCCTCGAATACTGTAAACAAGTTCACATTCATGTAGGTTGCAATAGTTATGGAAAGACGCTGAGGCTTGCTCAATGAACGCTAGCGTGGACAGCTTCAGACTGAAGATCACAATGGGATGACGGTTATCACAGAAAGCATTGGTATCCGATTACATCGGTCTTTTTAATCGCCAGTTTAATCTGACTGTTAAAAATGCTCAATATAACCGGTTTCTGAAATAAATGGTTTTCGATTTTTTATTGCTATTACTTCCAATGATAAATATAGCCTTCCAACGAACACTGAAAAATTCTAGTGACGGTGAAGGATATCACGTTCGATATGGGGTAGAAACTGCGACAGAAATCGGACTCGTCTCCGCGGTACATTGCGAAGGTGAAGGAGGTGAGCGCAGCGTCAGCGAGAGCGAAAGGTCACAAGTTGTTGACTTTCCAGCATCGTCACTTTCATGCTAAAGCACGTCCGCAGCTCGTGGTGTAGTGGATAGCGTTGCTGCCTCTGGATCACAGGGTCCCGGGTTCGAATCCCGGCCGGGTTGGCGGTTTTCCCTGCCCAGGGATTGGGTGTTTGTGTTGTCCTCATGATTTCATCATTCGTGACAGTGGTTAGATTGGGATGTGAAAAAAATTGGACTGTGAGAAAATTGGGACTTTGTACGGGCGCTGATGACCGCGCAGTTGAGCGCCCCATTCACATTAAAAAAATAAAAAGAGGCCTGAAGCAAGCATAAAATCAAACGTTCAGTTATCAAGAAAATTATAGGTATGTCAATCAAACTTACATTCTCTTCCAAGGAACAGTATGGATGTTTTCTCCTTATATAATGTCGCTATTTTGCTGAGTCTGCTCTCCGAGGCAAATGGAGCATTGTACTTCACTGCTATGGCACTTCGCAAAACAGTTCTAAACTAGGGATGGTTCCATTCTGCTATACAACTGACGTCCAAGGACGACAGCGAGAAACTACCGCATTAAACCAGATGGGGGCAAGTCTTTCAACTGCCAGCAGACGCGTACCGTCTAATAGGCCATGTCACAAAGCATCAGATCACTATTGTGTCTACAATGTTGCATCGATTTATACGTCATGTGTCTGTTGCTAGGCGTTGTTATTAACACAGTGCTTATAACATTTCCAATTACTATAATACACTAGATGCGTGCTAATCAGAACATACCTTGCACATATGGGTGCTGTATTAGCGGAAGTGTCTGATGATTGTCTGAAATTTTGTTGAAACACTGCTGACTATTAGCTGCTGCACCGCATGTCGATTTTTCCAGTTTGGTAGCCAACCCTCGCTAGTTCCAAATAAGTACCAAGTTGTTCGTTAAATTCAGTTGTTTTTTCCTTTATCATCGGGCCACTGGAATCCCTTTACTGCATTGTTGTACGAACCATCAACAAACAGCTAAGCCCAATTCTTCATTCTGTCTTTCGCATAACCTTCCCTCTTCCCAATTTGCTCTCTATTTCGGTTGCATACTGTAGAAAAACATCTTTCCTTTTGACGTCATAAATAGCTGCTCGATCATATGCTAAGCAGCAATATCGTTCTTCGAAGAACCTCGGTTCAACTTATCTGAAATTTCGAATTCTTGCTGAGGCCTAGCGTAAAGAGTTTCCTTTTAGACGCCACGATACTGAACTGCAAAGAAAGCCACAATTTCAAATATGTATAGCATTATGTGATCTGAGGCTTTTCCAGCGTATATGCTGTTTGAAGGTTTCTCGGGTGTCTAGCCGGATACGCTAGTCGAATGCCCACGATATTTAGGCGAATAACCGTTCCGCCATCATCAGGTGATGCTGGTGCAATGATCCGTCCGCTCTCTGCCGCAATTATTTATCTCTCACGGGTCCAGGAGTGATTCCGTGCGCCGACAGCACGCGGCATGTTCGGTGTTGGGGGAAGTAGTGGCTGCGGTAGATGAAGGGGTGGCGGCGAGGGGGGGTCTCTCTATCTCTTCGGCAACCGTGGCGGAATGATCTCATGTTCGCTTGCACCGTTGCTCCTTCATACAGCTCCATCCATAATAACATACGGGTCACTATGGAAATCGAGGAAGATAGACACCTTCCCTTTCTTGATATCCTGGTGCAGCGCAGGTCAGATGGCTCGCTAGGTCACAGTGTGTACGCCAAGGCCACACATACTGACCTCTACCTACACGCTTCCATCTGCCACCATCCGGCTCAAACGGAGATCTAAACACCTTGGTACACACAGCACATACGATCTCATACTCCTGGAGACTGTGTTCCCCAAAAATGGATACGGCAACCGACAAATCAAAAGGCCCTTCCGACAACAGAAGAGCAGTAGGGACCAAGACCAAGAACAAACGGAAAAGGGGAAAAAAGGCGTACCTTTTCTATCTTTTGCAGGCAACGTTTCGTCCAAAATAGGGAGACTACTGAGGCAACACAAGATCAACACAGTCTTCCGACCACCGGCTAAGACGCGCTCCTTACTGGGAAAGGTGAAAGATGATGTCGGCCTCAAGAAAGCAGATGTATACAAAATTCCATACTGCTCAGGCAAATCCTATATCGTGATATACAGGACATAAAATCCCGTCTGAGACCTGCGATCATTTTTATGTTAATAATTGTCAACCAATGCTGTACAATCACAATAAAATCATGAGAAGTTCAATTGACTCTTTTATCAGAACGCGTAACATGTTCTAATAAAAGAGTCAATTGAACATCTCATGACTTTTTTGTGATTGTACGGCATTGGTTGCCAATTACTAAATTCTATATCGGCCGAACAGTTCGTACGGTGATGATCGATGCAAACAGCACCAACGTTATACGCGCCTATACCAACCAAGCCAATCTGCCCGAGCAGAACATTGCATATACAAGTGGACACGCAGCGAATTATGACGACACGAAAGTACTGACCTCAACAAATAACTACTGGGGCTGTATCTTCAAAGAGGCCATGGAAATTCGCGTAACAGACCACCTCGTCAACGGGGACACTGGTTACCAACTCGGTAAGGCCAGGGAACCAATACTAAGCTCAGGGAGCAACAGTGCAAGTGGACACGAGATCATTCCGCCACGGCCACCGAAGAGATACTGCGCCCCCCTCCCCCCACCATCTACCGCAGCTTCCTCTTCCCCCACCACCACACACGCTACGCGCTGTCGGCGAAGGGAATCGCACCTGGACTCGCGAGAGATAAGTAGTAACGACAGAGAGCGGACAGATCATTGCGTCAGCATTGAAACGTCCCCTTTGAACATTTATACATGACTGTGCTTAAACTGACACACAATATTTTTAGCGCAACGCAATCTGACTTTAAGAAATCCCTACAAAACAATAGCCGTGACTAACATTAACCTATCGCTACGTAACGTTGCCAATAAGAAAACATAAACAGCCTACTTACAGCATCACCTGATGACGGCGGAACAGTTATTCGCCTAAAATGGTGGTCATTCGACGATCGTACCCAGGTGGAGACCCGAGACCCCTTCAAACATGTATAGCATTAGAATGAAATTTTCACTCTACAGCGGAGTGTGCGCTGATATGAAGCTTCCTGGCAGATTAAAACTGCCGGCCGCGGTGGCCGTGCGGTTCTGGCGCTGCAGTCCGAAACCGCGGGACTGCTGCGGTCGCAGGTTCGAATCCTGCCTCGGGCATGGGTGTATGTGATGTCCTTAGGTTAGTTAGGTTTAAGTAGTTCTAAGTTCTAGGGGACTGATGACCTAAGATGTTGAGTCCCATAGTGCTCAGAGCCATTTGAACCATTTTTAGATTAAAACTGTGTGCCGGATCGAGACTCGAACTCGGGACCTTTGCCTTTCGCGGGCAAGTGCTCTGCCAACTGAGCTACCCAAGCACGACTCACGCTCCGTCCTCACAGGTTTAATTCCGCCAGTACCTCATTTCAAACATCGCAGAAGCTCTCCTGCGAACCTTGCAGAACTAGCACTCCTGGAAGAAAGGACATTGCGGAGACATGGCTTAGCATCATCCTTGGGGATGTTTCTAGAATGAAATTTTCACTCTACAGCGGAGTGTGCGCTGATATGAAACTTCCTGGCAGATTAAAACTGTGTGCCGGACCGAGACTCGAATTCTGGACCTTTGCCTTTCGCGGGCAAGTGCTCTACCAACTGAACTACCCAAGCACGACTCACGCCCCGCGTACTGGCTGAATTAAAGCTGTGAGGGCGGGGCGTGAGTCGTACTTGGGTAGCTC
Organism: Schistocerca cancellata; assembly: GCF_023864275.1. Lineage (NCBI taxonomy): Eukaryota > Metazoa > Arthropoda > Insecta > Orthoptera > Acrididae > Schistocerca > Schistocerca cancellata. The sequence goes on along the minus strand of NC_064632.1, from coordinate 356,247,712 downwards.
AGTTGGTAGAGCACTTGCCCGAGAAAGGCAAAGGTCCCGAGTTCGAGTCTCGGTCCGACACACAGTTTTAATCTGCCAGGAATTTTCGTGTATAGCATTGCTTAACAATGTAATTAACTAATAACACTGTTGCGCATGATAATCTATCGTACGAGTCATTTCTACTTCAGGGACTAGCGAAGGGGTTACTGACAGGCCGGGCTACTATGAGACGGATGTGCAATACAGTATTTCAGAGCAATGGAGATATTACACGTACATTACTCGTTTCTAAAAAAAGTTTTATGTAAAAATCAAAACTATTAGGACTGCTGGTACGGCAAATTTATAGGTCGGATTTTTACTCGGTTATTAGCAAATAACGATAAAAACCCGCTATAGCCGAGACCGAATAAATGCTGAAAAATGTCGGTTATTCATAACTAAAATCCATTGTCTGTTTTAACCGGTCGGTATTTCCCATCCCAACCACAACAACAGCCTGGTTTGCAGACATGCTCCTGCCAACGAGAAAAAGTTAATTATGTATTTTTATTTTTTCGGGGTGATAATTAAAACATTATCTGCCCAACGAAGAATAGAAATGTGCTTCAGTGAGCAAATAACGACGATCCTGCTTATCTTGATCCCACAAGGCACACTACTGCGGCCGACTGGCGTTCTGCGTGAACTCGCGTGCGCGGAAGAGCCGTACTAATCTGCAGTTGGGTCACAACAGCCGGCTGCGTGAAGCTGAGGGCCGCCTAATTCACTTAGCGGCCCCTGGCCCCTGCACGTGAGGCCCACTCCCGCTAATGAAGCTTCCCAGTGGAAATGGTGGGGTGGGGGGGGGGGGGGGGGGCGTGGCAGCTGGGCGTGACCGGGCGCTCACTGCGGTGCATTTGCATGCGGGCAGCGCGGTCGAGCGGGTCTTTGGCAGTTCAGCCTGTCGCCTGCGCCGCCACCGCTACAGCGTCACGTAGACTGCACCGTCACACGCGCATTCGGCGGCAGCCGCAAGGAATGGAGGAATACAGAGTGAGGGAGGGAGTAGGAAGGAGAAGCACAGTTTCAGGTCACAGCGGACAGCAGTTTTGGCGGAAAGCTAAAGCATCGTGCGAAAGCTCCTATCGGTTTGCATCCGTCACTGTGCCAGAAACATATTCAGCCACGCAAAGGCACTACACTTTCCCTCGAGAACATGCGCACTTGGCTTGGTGTATCCAGTGGCAGAATACTGTGCCCCAGAGTGGCTCAACAGCAAACACCCACTCACGGTAGATGGCCAACTTAATGCAACAACGCGTATTATATCAGGCACAATCAGGCCAACTCCTACAGTGTGGCTGCCCGTTCTCAGTAACATAGCCCCTCCTAACCTGCGCCGAGAACAAACTCTGGTTAGAGAATTTCAAAAAATCATAACCAACCCTCAATTACAAATCCATGAAGATACTCACGACATCCAAAGAAACCGACTCCGGTCTAGGCATCCTCCACTAAAGACCGCACAGGCGCTGCACCAAACCAACCTTAAAATAAATGACCGATGGAAAGAGGAATGGGAGAGCAGAACAGCAGTAAACTGCCACAGTATGCCATGCATCTTTAGTAAACCAAAAGGATTTGATTGCCCTCGCAAAGTTTGGTCAACTCTTAATCGCATCAGAACCAACTGTGGGAGATGCGCCGACTCCTTACACAGATGGGGTAAACTTCCTTCGGCCGCTTGCGACTGTGGCGCTGAGAGACAGACGGTCAAACATATCGTGCGGGAATGCCCACTAAGGGCATATGAGGGTGACTCACAGGATTTCCCAATAGCGACCCAAGAGGCAATCGACTTTATATTATCTAAGCTGGACGTTTGTTTGTGATTCCTCTTCTGTGAGTGTAAATTTACAATCGGTGGTGTCCTTATATGCAAACTGTTATTTATTGCTCTGTTTATACATATGTGATTCTTTTTTTTAATCGTGTTGTTTCTGTAATTTTTACTGTGATGTTATGAGCCATACGCTAAATAAATTTCCCTTCATTTGCAATGAGTCGTAGACATACTGTGTTCCAGGTTCGACACAGACACGTGCAGACACCGACGGAACACGAATCGCGACACTAAAAGGAGCTGTGCAACATAAGCGAAAGTTCATGTAATGTATTCGCAACTGCGAGTAAGGACAGCCATCAGCTGTGTAATGCAATAACAACAACGAAAATTTATACTGGACTGCGACACGAACCCTTATCGCCGAACCATTAGACTATCCGAGCACGACTCACGGCCATTCGGCCAGTGCCTGTGCTATTCGGTGTTACGATGCAATGCCCCTTGGGACATGTGTGCATAACAAAGGCGCTGCAATGTCGTATTAACCGCCGATACCGGGCAAGTGACTTTTCAAGTAAAATGTCTCGCCTGTACAGTATTAGAGGTTAATGCATGTTGATCACACATGGTTGACGACATACACTCCTGGAAATTGAAATAAGAACACCGTGAATTCATTGTCCCAGGAAGGGGAAACTTTATTGACACATTCCTGGGGTCAGATACATCACATGATCACACTGACAGAACCACAGGCACATAGACACAGGCAACAGAGCATGCACAATGTCGGCACTAGTACAGTGGAACGGCTTGCCATGCCATTTCCACCTGGCGCCTCAGTTGGACCAGCGTTCGTGCTGGACGTGCAGACCGCGTGAGACGACGCTTCATCCAGTCCCAAACATGCTCAATGGGGGACAGATCCGGAGATCTTGCTGGCCAGGGTAGTTGACTTACACCTTCTAGAGCACGTTGGGTGGCACGGGATACATGCGGACGTGCATTGTCCTGTTGGAACAGCAAGTTCCCTTGCCGGTCTAGGAATGGTAGAACGATGGGTTCGATGACGGTTTGGATGTACCGTGCACTATTCAGTGTCCCCTCGACGACCACCAGTGGTGTACGGCCAGTGTAGGAGATCGCTCCCCACACCATGATGCCGGGTGTTGGCCCTGTGTGCCTCGGTCGTATGCAGTCCTGATTGTGGCGCTCACCTGCACGGCGCCAAACACGCCGGAGCAACAGTGTCCCTAATTTGCTGGGAAGTGGCGGTGCGGTCCCCTACGGCACTGCGTAGGATCCTACGGTCTTGGCGTGCATCCGTGCGTCGCTGCGGTCCGGTAGCAGGTCGACGGGCACGTGCACCTTCCGCCGACCACTGGCGACAACATCGATGTACTGTGGAGACCTCACGCCCCACGTGTTGAGCAATTCGGCGGTACGTCCACCCGGCATCCCGCATGCCCACTATACGCCCTCGCTCAAAGTCCGTCAACTGCACATACGGTTCACGTCCACGCTGTCGCGGCATGCTACCAGTGTTAAAGACTGCGATGGAGCTCCGTATGCCACGGCAAACTGGCTGACACTGACGGCGGCGGTGCAGAAATGCTGCGCAGCTAGCGCCATTCGACGACCAACACCGCGGTTCCTGGTGTGTCCGCTGTGCCGTGCGTGTGATCATTGCTTGTACAGCCCTCTCGCAGTGTCCGGAGCAAGTATGGTGGGTCTGACACACCGGTGTCAATGTGTTCTTTTTTCCATTTCCAGGAGTGTATAAAAGTTTGGGTTTGCCCGTGAGTTGTGCTCGGATTCCCTAATGGTAAGGCGACCGCTAGCGATAAGTGGGAAATCCGGATTCGAATCACGGTCTGGCACAAATTTTCATTGTCATTTTCATGTATTTCATAACAGCTGTAGTTAGCAGAGCCTGTTCCTTCGGACACGCATGCATCTCGAAAGGAACACTGAACCGTAATACGGAATAACACGCAGTGCAATATCATATAAACGAAAGATAATATTTCTACACTTATGCTCATAAATTAAGGATAATGCTGATACTTGGTGAAACAACGCTCTCGTAGGCGGTTTGTGGGTTTAAATCACCTCGGGGTTTGACCATGCGGTGCATTTGACCTGCGGTCGTCGCACGTTGGCGCTGGCAGCAGTCCACATACGCAGAGGTGTGTTGGTGCATGTCAGACTACGGTGCAGCGAGAAACTGTGCAGACGTTTTCAGACGTGCTAATGGTGACTGTGTGTTGAAAATGGCTCAAAGAATACATATTGATAACGTTATGAGGGGTAGAATAACAGAGAGACTGGAGGCTGGTCAAACACAGTAGGTCGTAGCACGGGCCCTCAGTGCGCCACAAAGTGTGATCTGAAGATTATGGCAACGATTCCAGCAGACAGTAAACGTGTCCGGGAGCTACAGTATGGGAGATCCACCGTGTAAAATACCACTAGAAGACCGATATCTCACCGTCAGTGCCCACAGACGGCTGGCCGTTGTGGCCGAGCGGTTCTAGGCGCTTCAGTCTGGAACAGCGCGACCGCTACTGTCGCAGGTTCGAATCCTGCCTCGGGCATGGATGTGTGTGATGTCCTTTGGTTAGTTAGGTTTAAGTAATTCTAAGTTATAGGGGACTGATGACCTCAGATGTTAAGTCCCACAGTGCTCACAGCCACTTGAACAATTTTTTTGCCCACAGACGGCCACGGAGTACTGCAGGTAGCCTCGCTTGGGACGTTACCGCAGCCACTGGAACAGTTGTCTCCAGACACACCGTCTACAGACGACTGAACAGGCATGGTTGATTCACCCGGAGACATGCAAGGTGCATTCCACTGACCCTTGGTCACAGGAGAGCCCGTAAAGCCTTGTGTCAAGAACACAGTACATGGTCATTGGAACAGTGGTCCTAGGTTACGTTCACGGACGAGTCCAAGTATAGTCTGAACAGTGATTCTCGCCGGGATCTCATCTGGTGCGAACCAGGAACCAGATACCAACCCCTTAATGTCCTTGAAAGGGACCTGTATGGAGGTCGTGGTTTGATGGTGTGGAGTGGGATTATGATTGGTGCACGTACACTCCTGCATGTCTTTGATAGAGGAACTGTAATAGGTCAGGTGTATCGAGAAGTCATTTTGCACCAGTATGTCCGCCTTTTCAATGGTGCAGTGGGTCCCACCTTCCTCCTGATGGATGATAACGCACGGCCCCACCGAGCTGCCATCGTGGGGGAGTACCTTGAAACAAAAGATATCAGGCGAATGGAGTGGCCTGCCTGTCCTCCAGACCTAAACCCCACCGAGCACGTCTGGGATGCTCACGGTCGACGTATCGCTGCACGTTTTCAAACCTCTACGACACTTCAGGGGCTCCGACAGGCACTGGTGCAAGAATGAGAGGCTATACCCCAGCAGCTGCTCGACCACCTGATCCAGATTATGCCAACTCGTTGTGCGGCCTGTTTACGTGTGCATGGTGATCATATCCCTTATGACATCGGGGTACATGCGCAGGAAACAGAGGCGTTTTGTGGCACATGTGTCGGGACGGTTTTCTCAACCTATCACCAATACCGCAGACTTACAGCTCCGTGTCGTGTGTGTTACCTATGTGCCTATGGTATTAGCGCCAGTTTTGTGTAGTGCCACGTTGTGTGGCACCACATTCTTCAGTTACGCTTAATTTATGAGCTTGAGAGTATAACTGAAAGATGATGTCAATCCAAATTTCGCGCCTGTCGCATAAGAGTGGCGCTAGCAGCGCCACTATCGGGATGCAGGTTTGCTTCAAATACACTCAGTAACCGTCGTGACCGTTAGTTACCTTTGAAACTGGGCATGGTGAGTTGATCTAAGTCAAGAATGCCTTTAAGCCGACAAAGGCGCTATTATCAGCACCTCACTGAGTATGAACGAAGTCGTGTGATAGGACTATGAGAAGCTGTGCGATATTGCAGGAGCACTTGGCAGCAATGTAGGCACTGTTAGGTAACTAGGAGTCAAGGCTCTGGACCGCCATATGACACTAGCGAGAGGGAAGACCACAGTGTTCGGCATATGGCTCTGGCACGTCGTACTGCATCTGCAGCATCTGGCATCACAGTGACAAAACGAACTGTCACAAATTGATTACTCTAAGGACAGATTCTAGCATTTGTAGACTTAGAGAAAGCTTTTGACAATGTTGACTGGAATACTCTCTTTCAAATTCTAAAGCTGGCAGGGGTAAAATACAGGGAGCGAAAGGCTATTTACAATTTGTACAGAAACCAGATGGCAGTTATAAGAGTCGAGGGACATGAAAGGGAAGCAGTGGTTGGGAAGGGAGTAAGACAGGGTTGTAGCCTCTCCTCCATGTTATTCAATCTGTATATTGAGCAAGCAGTAAAGGAAACAAAAGAAAAATTTGGAGTAGGTATTAAAATCCATGGAGAAGAAATAAAAACTTTGAGGTTCGCCGATGACATTGTAATTCTGTCAGAGACAGCAAAGGACTTGGAAGAGCAGTTGAACGGAATGGATGGTGTCTTGAAGGGAGGATATAAGATGAACATCAACAAAAGCAAAACAAGGATAATGGAATGTAGTCGAATTAAGTCGGGTGATGTTGAGGGTATTAGATTAGGAAATGCGACACTTAAAGTAGTAAAGGAGTTTTGCTATTTGGGGAGCAAAATAACTGATGATGGTCGAAGTAGAGAGGATATAAAATGTAGACTGGCAATGGCAAGGAAAGCGTTTCTGAAGAAGAGAAATTTGTTAACATCGAGTATAGATTTAAGTGTCAGGAAGTCATTTCTGAAAGTATTTGTATGGAGTGTAGCCATGTATGGAAGTGAAACCTGGACGGTAAATAGTTTGGACAAGAAGAGAATAGAAGCTTTCGAAATGTGGTGCTACAGAAGAATGCTAAAGATTAGATGGGTAGATCACATAACTAATGAGGAACTATTGAATAGGATTGGGGAGAAGAGGAGTTTGTGGCACAACTTGACCAGAAGAAGGGATCGGTTGATAGGACACGTTCTGAGGCATCAAGGGATCACCAATTTACTATTGGAGGGCAGTGTGGAGGGTAAAAATCGTAGGGGGAGACCAAGAGATGAATACACTAAGCAGATTCAGAAGGATGTAGGTTGCAGTAGGTACTGGGAGATGAAGAAGCTTGCACAGGATAGAGTAGCATGGAGAGCTGCATCAAACCAGTCTCAGGACTGAAGACAACAACAAGAACAACAACAAGGACAGATCCGAGCCAGATGCCTTGTAGTGTGCGTTGCACTGATCCCTGACCACCGCCATTTGCAACTTTAGTGGTGACAAGCGAGAGCTCACTGGACGGTAGGTTGGAGGTGTGTTATGTTTTCTGATTAGAACTGGTTCTGCCTCGGTGCCAGCGATGGCCGTGTGTTGGTTAGGAGAAGGCCAGTTCAGGGCTTGCAGCCAACTTGTCTGCACGACAGACACACTGGACTTGCACCTGGAGTTATGATATGGGATGCGACCTCGTATTACAGAAAGAGCATTCTCTTAGTTATCCCACTCATTCTGACTGCAAATTTATACGTCAGTCTGGTGATTCGACCTGTTGTGTTGCCATTCACGAATGGCATTCCACGGAGTATTTCCCTGCACGATAACGATCGCCGACAGATCGCTGCTGTAGCCCAACGTGCTCTACACTGTATCGACATGTTGCCTTCGCCTGTCCGGTCAGCAGGTCAGTTTACAATCGAGCACATGTGCATCATCATCAGATGACAACTCCAGCGTCACCCAAAATCAGTAATAACCGTGTATGGACCGACCAAGCGCAAGAGTCATAGAACTCCGTCCCTCAAGCTGACACTACATACCTGTACAACACAATAGATGCACATTTGTATGTTTGCATTCAACACTCTGGCTCTCGCATCGGTTATTAATGTACCAGCATTTTACATTTGCAATGGCTTATCTCGCGATTGCATTATCTTGTGATCTTACAATGTTAATCACTTAAATGTGTTAGCTGGACAAATGTACTCCCGGAATTTCATTGCTACACATTAATTATTCTTCTTTCTTTCTTCGTTTGGGTCATCTAAGGACCACGCACCAATTTCAGTGCTTCTTTCTTTGTTGTTCTTTCTTTTTCCTCCAGTATTCTTTCATCTCTTCACTATGTATCCTTTTTCTCTCCTCGGACCATTTTGACCCTGTCTTCTTCTCCCTTCTGCCTTGGAATTCTTCCATTTTTAATACTTTCCTCTTGAAACTCTCTCTTTCTGTGGCATCTTTTTCATTTATGTTGTTTCTTTCCAGATCTTTCCTAACTTCTTGAATCCAAGCTATTGTTGACTTCTTGTCCCAAAGATATTTAAAAATCTGTTTCGTTAACCTGTTGCTGTTCATTCTGTACAAGTGTCCAAAAAATAACAGTCGCCTCTTTCGTAGTGTTTCATTTATGTTTTCTATGTTGCGATAAACTTCTTCATTGCTTCTTAATTTCCATATCTCTGTATTTTTTGGTGGTCCAAGTATTTTTCGAATGATTTTTCTTTCTAGGACTTCAAGTTTGTGTAATTTGTAGTTCAGTACTAAACATTCACTTGCATAAAGACATTCTGGTTTTACTACTGTGTTGTAGTGCTGTATCTTCAAATTTTTAGACAGACGCCTTTTGTTGTAGACATTCCTAGTTATTCCATAAGCTCTCTACATTTTATGTACTCTTTCTTCTATAGTGAAGTTTTCTAAGCCATTTTCTTGGATAATTTCTCCCAAATATTTACGTTTATTTACCATCTTTATCTGGCCAGTATCTGTTGCTAGTGATTCCGGAGTATTTTTTATATTTGTCATAAGTTTTGTTTTTTCTACAGATATTCTTAAGCCTTGTTGGCTATTTCTTCTAAGAGATTGATTTGTATTCCAGCATTTATTAGGTTTTCAGAAAGAATGGCAAAATCATCTGCAAATGCTAAACAGTGAATTTCAAAACCTTTGTTTTTAGTTCCCAGTCTGATTGCTGATAGCTTCTCTTCTTCTAGTTTTTGTTTCCATTCTCTTACTGTTTTCTCCAGTACGCAGTTAAAGAGGAGTGGAGACAGGCCCTCACCTTGCCTTACACCTGTTTTATGTTGAATGCCTTCGATGTTTCACCCTGAAACTTTACTTCTGATTTGGTGTCTGTGAGCGGAAGAGGAATCCTAACTCCCAATGCAACCCCATTCGCAGAGAGAGCGAATGAAACTAATGGAGAAAACCATGAAAAATAATCATTTCGGACTAACAATCCGATCTTACCTTGGAATTTATTTCCTACCAAGTACAATGTACAATTTCAATTGTAGAATGGAAAGTCCGCTAGAAGAAAGCGCTACACATTAATTATTTTTTGGTATTGCCAGTTTTTCTGTCAATACAATGATAATCACTTAAATGTTAGTTAGACAAATGTATTCCCGAAATTTCATCACTTTACATTAATTATTGTTTGGTCTTGCGGTTTTTCCGTCTCCGTAGACAATCCAGTTGCTTTTGAAATCAGATTTGGAGTCAGACAAGCAGATGGACTCCCTCGTTTTCAAATGTGTACTCGAGAAAGTGATCCGCGAGAGGCGAAAACCAATGACTGAACAACGTGGTGCAAACAGAGTTAGGCTTGGATTTACATTGCCTTACCAAAAGTGATGCACCCAGAAGACATAATAGGATATCGCTGTAATTCCATACATCTACACATCATCGGGTGGTATGTAAATGATAGTTGGAAATCTCTCTGAGTGGTAAAATGGCCACCAGAGGGCACTCGTGTTGTTAGTGACCTTAACAAGCTTGATAGGGTATATAAGGGCCGAGATTAGCATCAGATGATCAGTGATCAATGAAGGATACGTAGATGCTGGGTACTCATGTGACATGTGACAGATTGAAAGGAGCCTCATCCTGGGTCTCCAATTGGCTGGTTAATCGAATAGTGCCATATCCAGATTTGTGGAGCATCATAGAGTGTCAGCGGCCCGTTGGTAGACTGCGTTGGAACGTGAGGGCAGACATACGCGTCATCAAGGTACTGGTCGGCCACACGATACACCTTCACATCCGCGTCTGCCATCTAAGAGCAAGTTTTTGACTGTCTGTAACATTCTACATCTACATCTACATACATACTCCGCAATCCACCATACGGTGCGTGGCGGAGGGTACCTCGTACCACGACTAGTATCTTCTCTCCCTGTTCCAATCCCAAACAGAACGAGGGAAAAATGACTGCCTATATGCCTCTGTAAGAGCTTTAATCTCTCTTATCTTTGTGGTCTTTCCGCAAAATGTAAGTTGGCGGCAATAAAATTGTACAGCAGTCAGCCTCAAATGCTGGTTCTCTAAATTTCCTCAGTAGCGATTCACGAAAAGAACGCCTCCTTTCCTCCAGACTCCCACCCGAGTTTCTGAAGCATTTCCGTAACACTCGCGCGATGATCAAACCTACCAGTAACAAATCTAACAGCCCGCCTCTGAATTGCTTCTACGTCCTCCCTGAATCCGACCTGATAGAGATCCCAAACGCTCGAGCAGTACTCAAGAATGGGTCGTATTAGTGTTTTATAAGCGGTCTCCTTTACAGATGAACCACATCTTCCCAAAATTCTACCAATGAACCGAAGACGACTCTCCGCGTTCCTCACAACTGCCATTACATGCTTGTCCACTTCATATCGCTCTGCAATGTTATGCCCAAACACTTATCGACGTGACTGTGTCAAGCGCTACACTACTAATGGAGTATTCAAACATTACGGGATTATTTTTCCTATTCATCTGCATTAATTTACATTGATCTATATTTAGAGTTAGCTGCCATTCTTTACACGAATCACATATCCTGTCCAAGTCATCTTGTATCCTCCTACAGTCACTCAACGACGACACCTTCCCGTACACCACAGCATCATCAGCAAACAGCCACACATTGCTATCCACCCTATCCAAAAGATCATTTATCTAGATAGAAAACATTAGCGGACCTACCACACTTCCCTGGGGCACTCCAGATGATACCCTCACCTCCGATGAACACTCACTATCGAGGACAACGTATTGGGTTCTATTACTTAAGAAGTCTTCGAGCCACTCACATACTTGAGAACCAATCCCATATGCTCGTACCTTAGTTAAGAGTCTGCAGTGGGGCACCGAGTCAAACGCTTTTCGGAAGTCTTTCATTCTGCAGCATTGGTCGAAGACTGGCAGCGGTCGGACTAGTGAACTACCGTCCCTTGCCATTAAGACAACACAAACTGTGGTTCTGTGACAGGGAGGCATGGGTTGCTGATGAATGGCGTCGTACTGAACTCAGTTATGAATTGCGGCTCTGCACTCGTATGGATGATCATTGCCGAAGAGTACTGCTGCCAGACAGGGTGAGGTCCCGTTCTTCCGGTGTATTGGGGAGACACAACGGTGTTAGTCGCGGCGTCGTGGCCGGGTTTGACTTCTGGTCAGAGCTCGTAGTGATTGTGGGATCTGTGATGGTACATGACGCTAGTCACGAACATCGTGCGTCCTCATTTGTTACCTCTCATGCGACAGTATCGCGGTGACATTTTTGAACAGGACAGTCCTCGTCTACACACGAAACGGGTCTTTATGAGTCCGCATGATGCTAAGGTAGTGCTGTAGCCAGTAAAATCATTAGACTCGGATGCCAACTGCATCCCGATGTTAGTATACAGGATATCAAATGGTTCAAATGGCTCTGAGCACTATGGGACTTAACTACTGTGGTCATCAGTCCCCTAGAACTTAGAACTACTTAAACCTAACTAACCTAAGGACATCACACACATCCATGCCCGAGGCAGGATTCGAACCTGCGACCGTAGCAGTCGCGCGGTTCCGGACTGAGCGCCTTAACCGCGAGACCACCGCGGCCGGCATACAGGATATCAAGGAACAGTTACAACAGGTGTGGCCAGCTTCTGTCAGGAGAGGATACATGACTTTATGACACTCCAACCGAATCAGTACAACGTCATAGTGATAAGTGGGCTCATATTGACACGTTCTTTGCAAATTTAAGTCTATTTGTGATCACTGAAATAACATCACACGCCCTTTTAACTCGTGAAGTTTAATTTCGTTTCCCCCTCTCCTTCTGGCTGTTTCACGGTTTTTTTTTTTTTTTTTTTTTTTTTTGGCAGTGTAGAAACTTGAATCAGACAGTTGACTACCTGACATTTGCTGATGACTTTGAAGTTTTTTCCTTATTCACTAGACACAGCTGCGAAACAAATCAATGCATTGTAGAGACAATCAGCTAACACAGGAATCCAAATCTCCATCCAGAAAACTGAATTTATCACAAAGTGCAAGTCACTACACTAGAGGTAGAAGAAAGGGAAGTAAAAGGGACTGAGAAGTTTAAACATACAGGAGAGTGGATAGAGTCAATCACCTCTAAGAAAGAAGCATTTGTATCGCAGATCAGAACAATGGAAACAGTGTATCCACCAATCAAGATTACTTTCAATTTACGCCAAGATAAGAAATTACTGCACACTGATACAACCGGAGGCCCCATATGCCGCAGAATGTCTTGCTGTGAGTAGAAAGGGTCCGATCGAGAAGTGAGAAATAACAGAATGGCAAATCTTCAGGAAAATCGTAAGCCCAGTCAAATGAAATCCCGAGTTAATAAAATACACAGAAATACAAAATAAAAGATAATTATATAATTAGTAACAAACGTTCTATTCTAACGTCTATAATTGATGTATACGACAGAGAATTATGTTGAATAATGCTTACTCATAAAATAACATCTCAAATATACGGGAAGTGGTCCTACGACATTCAGTTAAAATGCAGACAGAAAATACCCTTATCAAACGCAGTAAACTTACGTTGAGAGCGTTAAAAGGAGGTAACAGAATTACCAAACTAAATTGTAATCAAGGACACGCTGAAACTGAGTCCATTTCGTAATCACTTTACGCGAAATATTGAGCAGCACAAAACAGTTCAGAGTTCAACTTTATTTTCCAATTATCATACGCAAAACAAAGAATAGTAACTCTGTCTATCACTATTTCCTTAATACAATCGGAAAAGGTTAGACTTCTACTCTGGATAATATTCAGAACTCTCAAAATATAGAGCCCTTTCAGAAGTTACAATATGGTAGCGGCCATTCTCCGCCCAGAATCTATCAAATATACATCCAAATGATGAACATTCCTAAGGCAGGTCTGTTTTCCAGCGAAAAAATGTACTCTGTAAAAGTCTGGGGAATCGCTCATTTGAGCTCTTCACTGAAAAAGTCCCAGTCTCCACTTGACCCACTTAGTGTTCTACTATTGTCTACGTTTCCATTGGCTGCAGGCTGTCTCCACCACAAATACTTCGCTCTTAATCTCTACAGACGTGATTTGATTCAACATGACCACTTTCCAGACTAAACTAAAATATTACAACGATATTTAAATAATGAAATGTCATAAACATTCAGCTACACTAAGATCATTTGCAATAAATATAAGTAACAGCAGGTTCATAAATAAATAAGCCAGAATTCTTGAGGAAGTATACTCTCAAGAAATGACAACTAATTGTAATAAATATCTTTTAAACAATTCTTTATGCTTTCTTGACAGAAGCGTCTTTTGGCTCTCTTTTCATCTCTGGTTTCCGCTAACTCACGTGACTGACCACTTTTAAAATAGCACATATTTTTAATAGCACTTGCAAACAACATTTTAATAAAGGTACTAGCAAAATAGTACATAAGTATGACAAAATATGAGGTATTCATGCTTCATTTATTTGCACTGTGTTTTTGAGGTGAATACGATGTTCTGACAAACATTTACATAATGAAAAGACAGTCCATTTCTATCATTTGAGATATTGCATGAAGCGATTAAGAATTGTTAATTCAGAATGTCTTGTGTAAATATTTATTCACTGTGAAATATTAACTTATGTAGTTTTAAAGGTATTGAAATATTGTTACATCACTGGATGCAGCACATCTATCTGGGATCACTGATATATTCAGAATTGCTTTAATACTTGACTGTTGAATTGGTATTGATTCTTGAAGAGTTGTACTAAGCCATATTTCGGCTTGTCGGACACTCCACCATTTCTTGGACCATTGTCTGCTGCACAAAGGCGAGGCAACCACCAGCCGTCCAAACTCTCAGCTTTGGGATTTACTCATTTCCGGCACACAATCCTTGCCTCTGCACATGAGCTCGCCCGGGACGGCCGCGTGATGTCCCAGCCAAGCAAGCAAATTCAGCTCTCCTTAGTTCCAGCCCACGGTGGATGAATAACTCACCGGCGTACTCGTAACACTACATGGACTGTAAGCAGTGGATATTTTAAAAAGATTTTGATTAGGTTTTCATTAAATTTTGACAGTGTTTATAAGTAACTGTTATTACTCGCTGAATCTCTGCTTTATAAATTTTATAAACTAAGTTAAATCTCCAGCTCTATAAACCACCATTACTGCCGAACCAACGAGCAGTTTTCTTTTCACCGCTAACAGAGGTACAAAATTGGGTGTCAGGTAAAATAGGTTGACTACTCCAGATCTAATGTTTGCCGCACATCTGGTTGAGGGAACATTAAATATTACTGAAAGGTTCGTGGAGACTTTGATCGTAAATGTAATTGTAAAGAGTATTCCAATGTGATACGTGCATGCATACGTAGTACAATCGCATATGTGTTTGAAAAATAAATACGTTGCAGCCCTATGTCTAACATAAAGTTTAGCCCAAGTTTTATTTTCATACATTTAGAAGATACAAGCCGGCCGCTGTGGTCGAGCGGTTGTAGGCGCTTCAGTTCGGAGCCGCGCTGCTGCTACGGTCGCAGGTTCGAAGCCTGCCTCGGGCGTGAATGTATGTGATGTCCTTAGGTTGGTTAGGTTTAGGTAGTTCTAAGTCTAGGGAACTGATGACCTCAGATGTCAAGTCCCATAGTGCTTAGAGCCATTTGAACCATTTTAGAAGATACAATCTTGTTAAAATGGGCATATTTTTTTAAAGATAATCGACGCTCATATCTCCTCTATCGGTGGTCAAATTGAGGCCATCACGATTCCTTTCTTCCTTTACCAGAGTTGCATCACCACGTTTTAATGCACATGGTAACGCTTGTGTTACTGTGTTAAACATTTAACTTAAGATTATACTTCTCAATGAGGCGGTTATGATAGCATTTTAAATTTTTAAATTTGGCCCATGATTACGTGAAATACTGAAATTGAATTTTTTTATTGGACCTGGAAGCAGTTAGCTAGGCAACCTGCAACCGAGTGTGCACCATCCACCGCTTTAGTTGTTTACAGGTGATTTCGCGAACGATGCCGGATCGGGCAGGTAGAGGTAAGTAAGGGGACTGAGGCGTTGCTAATTCCACCGTTTTCTACTTTGCGCTTGAAGAAAGCGTGTATCCTTTAAATTGTCTCTCTCTCTCTTATGTACAAACTGTCGCTTTACGCCATCAGTCGTGACAACTCGCAACAAATGGAATAAAAAATCTCTAAATAACTCCCTGTGACATTCACAGCATAGGGGTTAGAAAAATACTGAGCGCCCATTGACAGTCGGAGAGTGCATGACGTCAAGTAAAAAGAACTAGCCTAAAGTCGACCGACTTCGTTCGTGACTGACTATAGTAATACACAGGGTGAGTCGCTAACGATTGCCACCTGGAATAACTCCGAAAGTATGATAGTAGCTGAAAATTTTGTGGGACAAATGTTACATGGGACAACAGGGGCCACAATATGACGTTAGTTTTTTGTTGCTAGGTGGGGTCGCTTAGAGATATGAAGGTCAACTTTTTTTTTACTTTTTTTTTAATGGGACACTATAGTTCGCTACTTACTTCTTTCTGATAGCGGCTATCGAGACGAATCGAATGATGTGTAACAGTAAGGTCTTTGAAGGTCAACAAAAGTCAAAAAGGTGGCATGAACGTCCATTTACAGAAGGTATTCCAAGTGATGACCATTGCCATCAGTGCAGTGCTGCAATCGTCTTATCATGGATTCAGTGCTATTCCTTATCACTTCGGCACTTATCGAAGCACATGCTCTGACAATTCTCTCTCGTATATCGTGCAAATAGTAAATATTCGCCGAATACAGCGTATCCATCTATCGTGCCATTGACTTGTAAACACCATTAGACGGTTTCGCAATACAACACTAACAGTAACGGTGAGACTAGTATCGTTGAATGAAGCGAATGTGAATGATGTATTCCTTCGAAGAACAAGTCGATATGCTTCTCATTTACGGAGAATGCCAACGAAATTCATCCTCAACGTACTCACCCTACACATCGTACATTTAAACATGTGTATGATAAAATGGGACCAACTGGATCTTTAACGCGTCGGAAACATATCCGGCAAAGGAAAGTTACCAACGAGGAGACGGAAATTGGTACTCTTGCCACTGTGGTTCGAGATCCTTGTGTTAGTTCGCGACAAATCGCAAGGCAATCTGGCAAGAGCGAGAGTAGTGTTGTTCGTGTTCTGCGTCGCCATAAATATCATCCTTGCCATAACAGTCTCCACCAAGAATTAATTGGTACGGATTGTATGCGTCGCATTGAATTCTGCCGATGGGCTCGGATTCAGAGGGATGAACATTTCTTAATTTGATATTATTTACTGACGAGGCTACATTCACGAACCATGGAAATGTTAATTTTCATAACATGCACTATTGGGCAACAGAAAATCCATGTTGGCTGCGGCAAGTTGCATACTGAAAACCGTGGTCGGTGAATGTATAGTGTGAGATTCTAGAGGACAGACTTATAGGCCCCTATTTCATTGGAGGAAATCTTAATGGTAGGAAGTACACCATATTTCTGCAAGAAACATTAGGTCTGTTGTTGGAAGAAATACCTTTAGAAACAAGGAACACAATGTGGTATCAACACGATGGGTTTCCAGCACATTTTTCGATGATGGCTGGAAATGAGTTACAGAGACAATTCCTAAATCGTTGGGTTGGACGTGCAGGAGATGTGTCGTGGCGGGCTCGTTCGCCAGACTTGACGCCTTTGGATTTTCTCTTGTGGGAATTCGTAAGAGACATTGTTTATAAAGACGTTCCAACTACACCTGAAGATATGCGAGAGACAATTGTCAGAGCATGTGCTTCGGTAAGTGTCGAAGTGATTAAGAATACTAATCAATCCATGATAAGAAGATTAGCACAGCATTGATACCAATGGTCATCACTTCGAACACCTTCTATAAATGGACTTACAGTTACACATCACTGAATTCATCTCGATAACCGCTATAAGAAAAAAACTAACAAAGTATAGCATACCATTTAAAAACCAAAGTTGACCTTCATATCTGTGAAGCGACCCCAGCTAGCAACAAAACACCAACGTCATATTATTGCACCCGTTGTCCCATGCAACTTTTGTCCGACAAACTTTTCAGCTCCTATCATACTTACCGATTATTCTAGGTGGTAATAGTTAGTGACTCAACCTGTATATAAGCGCTGCTTGGACATGTCTGCGCATTGCGAAAACACTGGTTTAAAAGGTTCCCTGCGTACTATTATGAAACAGCGTGTAGAGTTGCTCCTTGTGACCGTGGCTCGGTTGATGGGGGGAGGGAGGGGACGGGAGGGGGGGGGGTTACCTGCTGGCTCTTGTGTTTGCCTGATGCTCTCACCCAATCCAGTGGCATGTGACGCATCGGTTTTAAGTTAAACTGCAACCCGTCTGGACCAGGCAGTAGTCATCTTCACATTAAAGCTACACGCCGCGAGTGGTGACTCGAACGTTACGTAACCGATAAATTATCTGTGAACTACATCAGTAACCAGTCATTTTGCACCCCTCAGATGGCTGATTAATTTCGGATCAAGAAACAGATGTTTACATTAAAATAATGGTACAAACTATCCAGTCTATGAAAGTACCTCTGTCGTTTGACAAACTCCGCTTAATGTCCTGGCCCTTAAGTTGCCAGATTTAAGCATAACATCTGTAAACTTATAGATAACTGGCTCATTACTCACTGTACCCTCGTAATTTACAAGATCTCATGACCTGTGCTTGAACTTCTACGACATGCCTTGAATCATGAATCGGTCTTTTATATTATTTATTTATATGGTTGCATGTACCATAAATATTTTTGTAGTCTTAATGTAGCAACGCATTATTAGGACTACTCTACAACAATCGCATAAAAGCGATAAAAGTGAATATATTTTTTAAATATATTTTTATCTATTTAAAAGATTTTTGTAGAGTAAATCTGATGATGAAGGCTTGCCCATTTCAAACATAGCAATTCTAGTGATTTTTCATTGTGATATATGGTTGAGAAAATTTTAACAACCGTGACCCCACATATATCACGGACAAAATCAAAGTACATCTTATCAATCTATTTCATATTCTTTTGAAGATGACAATGGCTGAAACGTATCAGGAAATTTGTTTAAAAATTAAAGTACAACTATAACTGCTGGATCCCATTTTGCTTTCACGTAATATAATTCCATAAATCATTGCGCGTTCAGAATAAACATTAAGATCTTTGCTGCCAAAGACGAAGCGAAACGCTGTTCAGTGCGTGATCGAAAGATTCTCGCTTTCAGGATAGCCGGAACGCCATTAGGATGATGATGATGGTCATCATCATCAATAGCATGATCGCGTTTTTCATTGTCCTTGTGGCTGTCATAATTTTGATGATCGCATCTGGTCTCCTCCTCCTCTCGGATAGCAGTGATTTTGTGTGTGTATGTGTGTGTGTGTGTGTGTGTGTGTGTGAGAGAGAGAGAGAGAGAGAGAGAGAGAGAGATCAGGGAGACGTGTGACGATTAAGATTTCAGTTTTGGCCTGTCCCAGAATTAGCCACCGTTAATGCATAAGACGAAGAGGTGACTGCCTCATACCTGTGTTTTCAAAGAATACAATGGTGTATGTTAGAATTCAACACAGACTGATTACACTTGATCCGAAATTCAGTTCAGTATTTGAATGATGCTCTGCAACGTTTCCCTTGCCAAGCTGATTTTTATCCATTAGACACGACCACAAACTAATTTATTCCAACAGACAGTTTCGGCAAAATCAGTTGAAGAATGTTGTGAAATAAAAGAGCTTCCATTTTAAATTAGACATATTTTAAAAGGGAAGTATACGATCTTTTTAAATTTTTATATATGATATTTTTTAAAATGTATATATCATCATTTATTATGTCCGAGATCGATTAAAAATAAGAATGTTCATATTACTCTTTTCAGCACTTGATTGCCCTCTTCAGATGTGATTTACCGGTAAGAGTTTCGTCAAAATACACGATATTCCAGTTAAGCATTCTGAACATCAAGAAGTTTTATAAAATGTCATTGAATTACATCACACCGTCACGTATTAGTACCTTTTAATATGCAGCGATGTTATGTAATTTAGATTTTATAAAGCTTCATGATATTCAGGACACTTAACTGGAACTGTTATGTATCTTGACGAAACTATTAGTGTATAAATAAAGTGCTGAAACCGGTAATCGATACTTTGGAGTTTTTAAGCGATTTTGGACATGATGAATTATCGTGTGCAGAGTTCGTTGTCAAATCTCGTCACTGCAAATAATACGACACGAGTTGCCCAGAAAACGCACTAAAAAGGCCAGGAGAGATGTTTTCCATGGATGGAAAATGCCCTGAGCTTGTAGCCGTGCGTATCACCTCGCAGCAGGGATGCGGTCCGACCACTAAGCTTTGCTGTCCTGTCGCCGATTTCCCGACCGCAGGTTTCAGCTGCGGACAGGCTCCCCTCACGCTGCAGTCCGGTTTGCTGACGGCCGCGGAAATGCGCTGGCGTCAGGGATTACCGTCCATCGGGTCGCCAGCCCTAAGCCGCCGGGAGAGCCAATCTGGCCACCCGGCCGAATGGCTGCAGATTTGCATCTGATTCAGACGCTCTCTGGAGCGGACCTCAGGGCATCAGCCCTGCAGCGCAACTGGCGGTCACCTCTCGCCGCCTGTAGCTTCACTACTGGCCCTCCACAACCGTTCCATCCCGTATTCTACAGAGCACCGCTGCAGAAAATAATTTCGTACTCTATAGAATTTTCTACGCCTAGAAGCTGTCCTTGCCCGTTGCATGTTCAGATTACCTTTCCAGCCCTTGTATATACGCCACCAAGCGGCGTGGCGCAGTGACTAGCTCAATGGACTCGCATTCGTGAGGACGACGGTTCCTGTCCTACCATCCAGATTACGTTTTCAGTGATTTCCCTACATCGCTCCAGGCGAATGCCGGGAAGGTTTCTTTGAAGAAGGCATGGCCAATTTTCTTCCCCTTCCTTTCATAATCCCACCTAGTGCTCGGTCTCCAATGACCTAGCTATCGACGAAACGTTACACTCTAGTCTTCCTTCAAGTATCACTGTGAACTACTGAAACTCTACGTGGCTTAACAGGAATTGAGTGAAGTGGTTAATGGAACAGGAGGAGACTAGTTAATGGTTACGAAAGCATAGAAACAAAATCACACGGAAGGAAATGATGGGCAAAATGCTAAACTTGGAGAAGAGATTTTTTAAAGAGACAGCTGGCCGTTGTAGCCGAGCGGTTCTAAGCAATCTGGAACCGCGCGACCGCTACGGCCGCAGGTTCGAATCCTGCCTCGGGCATGGATGTGTGTGTTGTCTTTAGGTTAGTTAGGTTTAAGTAGTTCTAAGTTCTAGGGGACTCACGACCTCAAATGTTAACTCCCATAGTGCTCAGAGCCATTTGAAAATTTTTTTTTTTTTGAAGAGACAGACGAATTAAAAATCCATCCTGTGTCGCCGGACAGTTTTTTATAATTTTAATTTTGTTGACGCCACAATACTTATGATACCATACAGGCTGCATTAATAATCTTATGTTGTCTTATAGTTGTTTCAATCGAAACTGGCAGCGAATAATATTTTTTTTAAAAAACTGAAGTATGTATTATTGATGTGGCACAAAAATATTAATTTTATAGCTCTTTGTGAACAGGATGTCGGCTTTCTAAGCCATTCTCAGACAACTTAATACTAAACAGATACACCACACAGCATCAGCAGGACTTTATTGTTGAATAAAGATTGTTTATCCAAAGATAAGTACATTTTACGACTGTGTATCTATACGAAAACCATAAGCATAATAAAAGCACAAATAAGCTAGGAAAAAATAGACCTTATACGTACAGCATTATTCCCAAAGATTGAAACTATAAGAATGTACAGCCCAGAACAGGTTCAAATGGTTCTAATGGCTCTAAGCACTATGGGACTTAACATCTGAGGTCATCAGTCCCCTAGACTTAGAACTACTTAAACCTAACTAACCTAAGCACATCACACACATCCATGCCCCAGGCAGGATTCGAACCTGCGCGTTCCGGACTGAAGCGCCTAGAACTGCTCGGCCACAGCGGTCGGCGGTGCTACTTTAACAAGAGTGAATAATGGAACTATATTTTATGATTAAGGATCGAGTTAAGATTCTGTGCTGGGTGTTCTCTGATAGCCAGAATTTCAAGTAAGGTTGGTTTTCTCGTTTTATTTGCTCTATGGAGAATGTCACATTTATAATCACAACAGTAACATTCATTCACAGCATGTTCAGCAAAGGTGGAATCTTCCTTTTTTCAGTCACCAATTCCTTTCATGTTCATTCAAACAGTTATAGCCCTACCCTATTAACCTACATATAATATGCCTAAAAAATTGCAGAGAGTCCTACGAATTTATCTCTATTCTAAAGATAGAATATTGTTTTTATTGCTGAATACCATTCCTATTATAATATTTCCGGGATTTTAGTTTGCTAGCAAGTACCTGTGAAGTCCCACCTACGTATACCATGAGGACCCATATGTTGTTAGCGAGATTTAGTGCCTGTTCTGAGAATATAGGAATATTATTATCCTTCGCCTCTTCTTTTTAATAAGCATCTTATCAAATAGGATAGGACTAAATCTACTAGTGCATGCAATTTCTTTAACTACTTTAATTTCATATTCAACATCTGATTTTGTTTGCACCATGGAATATAGGGCTGCATTTGTGTTACAGGATGCTGGGAGTTGGCTGGTGTTAATGTGTCTTTAGCAGTTCATTTCCTGTGTTTCTAATATAAATGTTTTCGCTTGAGATATGTGTTCGTAGTTGCGCATACGGACAACCACCAGCCGTATAATGGAATGTCGAGAACGAAAATTTGTGCTGGGCGAGGACTCGAACCCGGATTCCCCGCTTTACGCGAACCGTCGCCTTGACCGCAATGGCTATCCGCGCACAACTCACGGTCGGAATCAAACTTCCACATGTCTTCGTTCGTGGTGCATGTACGCGTGCATGCGAGTCCGAAGGAACATTGCATCGTTCTTAACAACACATACACTGCATAAATGTTTTTGGTTGGTAATGGTAATGGTAAGGCGTAATGTATAGTGGCTAGTAACCTTGGTCTGTGCTTTCTTCAAACGATTTAGTATGCTAATACCTAATATTTAGAATGTTCAGCACACCGTGCTTTCGGTTTAAGAGCGCCTTTGCTCCACATAAGTGATTATTTTTGTCATGTAAAACGGTTGTTTAATGAGCATCACAATTAATGTATGTTTTTTTCAGAAGATGTCCTCATTCTCGAACGTATTCCAGCGGCGACCCTAGCTACGAACCTTATGTGACTGCTACTACAGACCCGTTTCCCAAATCTACCAACAGTCATTCTCACAATTTTTTTGAGCCATCGGGAAAATCCGCAGCGCAATACTGTACTTGTTTTCTTTCATTGTTTAAATTTTTTAACTATTCCGAATGTATTTAGAGTTGATAGGTCTACACCAGAGACAACTTTTGATTACGTCATCAACGGACGACCGTTGTGGCCGAGTGGTTCTAGGTGCTTCAGTCTGGAACCGCGCGACCGCTTCGATCGCTGGTTCGAATGCCGCCTCGGGCATGGATGTGTGTGATGTCCTTAGGTTAGTTAGGTTTAAGTAGTTCTAAGTTCTAGGGGACTGATGACCTCAGATGTTAAGTCCCATAGTGCTCAGAGCCATTTGAACCATTTTGTCATCAACATTCTTCGGCTGTAAACATTAGGATAAATATTACATTTTTTTCTTTGAGTCATCAGTCTTCCGACTGATTTGATGTGGCCCGCCCCGAATTCCTCTCCTGCGCCAACCTCTTCATCTCGGAGTAGCACTTGCAAACTACGTCCTCAATTATTTGTTGGATGTATACCAGTCTCTGTCTTCCTCTACAATTTTTACGCTCTATAGTTCCCTCTAGTTCTATGGAAGTTATTCTCTCATGCCTATCACGCTGTTCCTCCTCCTTGTCATTATTTTTCATATATTCCTTTCCTCACCGATTCTGGAGAGTACCATCCCGTTCCTTAGATAATCATCCACTTAAATCTCAACATTCTTCTGTAGCACCACATCTCAAACGCTCAGATTCTCTTCTGTTCCGATTTTCCCAGAGTTCAGTTTCATTTCTATACAATTCTGTGCTCCAAACACACACATTCACAAATTTCTTCCTGAAATTAAGGCCTTTGATAACTACTAGTAGACCTCTCTTGGCCAGGAATGCCCTCTTTTCGTGTGCTAGACTGCTATTTATGCCCTCCTTGATTCGTCCGTCATCGGTAATTTTGCTTCCAAGATAACAGAAATCCGTAACATCATCTACTTCGTGATCACCAATTTTGACGTTAAATTTCTCGCTATTCTCATTTTTTCTACTTCTCATCGCCTTCGTGTTTTTCCGGTTTACTCTCAGTCCATATTTTGCATTCTTAAGACTGTTCATTCCATTCAGCACATCTTTCCACAGTGATACTTTCAGACGATTCTCTTAAGCCTCAGTCACATAATGCACCAAAATTCTCCACCCCAACGGCTTATGAAGTCGAACCTATATTAAGAATACAGTACCGTACGCATGTGTTAAAATTTCGCTAATTACCCACTAGCGTACCAAAATTCCGTCTTTTCCATTTGCTTTCATTTTTCCTGATCGTCGCCTAGGTACTTCCTATTGCAAACTTTGAACAACGCCGTTTACAAATTCACCATTCCAGCCTCAATTTACTTGTCATTCACACTCGACATAAACTGACGAAGTAGCACAGAAAGTTACAGAGAACGAGGTGACGTCTTGATTCATAAATTGGTATCAAATTTTGAAAGAGCGCAGATCGAATCCTGCCCGGTAAACCTCATTAATGT
Source organism: Schistocerca cancellata (assembly GCF_023864275.1). NCBI lineage: Eukaryota > Metazoa > Arthropoda > Insecta > Orthoptera > Acrididae > Schistocerca > Schistocerca cancellata. Next base: position 356,223,592 of record NC_064632.1, on the reverse strand, counting down.
TTCCATCAGTTCCACAAAATCGTTTTAGGAGAAAGACGGAATAGTTCCTTTTTTCTAAAACTGAGTTATTTGTAGTGGTATCCTTTCACCAGCACCACTACCAAAGTCCCCTAGCAAAGGTTGGAAATCGAGAAAGTGGTTTTTATTTGTGGGCAACTATCACTTTTCCACTCACTGAATATTGATATAATGTGCTCTAGCTTCACCAAAGACTTGTGGCGTTATATTTGACTGAGTGATTTAATTTCTTGTAGCGACCACTTAGCCGAAATGGCTTCTGGCTAAGTTAGCACGAAGTACGTACGGTTTCACAACTTTCTAGATCGCCGATGAGAGTGGATGATCCATCACAATGTCACTAGTGAAACAATAAAGCATAGCGTTAAATGACAATGAAATATCGATTTTGCCAATAAAAATTCAATCAGAACTTTGAAAGATGAATGTGCAGTGTTTCGAATTTTCCATTTTTAGATTAATGAAACTCCTCAAAGGAGACTGCGGAATGTTTCATTCGTCGACTATCTCTCGGCAATAAACGGTCCAATCGCTTAAATCGGTTAACGCCTCCAGCGGACATAACGAAATAACGTATGCAGCTAGCATACATAGCACCACAACAGAAATCGTTTCAGAGAATGGTTTCCAGAAGTTACCGACAGCTCTTATCACCATTCGTAATTTGTGTGTATCGACAGTGAAGAATCACTTTGTCCGGTAGATTCAATTCCCTGGAATAATAGTCGATCTCCCGAATAGCTGCTCTCTCTCTCTCTCTCTCTCTCTCTCTCTCTCTCTCGCACACACACACACACACACACACACACACACACACACACACACACCCGCGCGCGCGCGCGCGCGCATCGAACGCACGAACGCTCGCGCGTTATCTATGTCCGTTCCTTGGTTTTTATACTTCTTTCTGACACCGTGAATAGCAAGTTTAGACAGACTGCAGTCTTCAGTGTGATGAAAGGAGAGTTACCTTAGATAGAGGTGGCACGCGACACCGGAAAATACGAGTAAATTTCTAAGTTTGCTTCGATGGTGCTATACATAAATACACACTAAGTAATCAGATAGCAGTAAGATTCGACAAGAATATTTACTAAGACGCGTTCAAAAAATTGTAACAAATTGTCTTTTTGTTCACATGTTTAACATGAAAATATTAGTCATAAACCTTTAAAAGATATGACCTTTTGCGGAAACATTGATCTAAATATGTACGCATCTATGAAAACAGTTGATAAGCCATGTACATTTGTAAGAAATAGCATAATTATCACATAACGGAGGTAAGTCGGAATCTGACTCACGTGAGTTGGGGATACGACGGTGTAGATAGATAAGAATAATAAGAAAGAAAAAAAATATATTGGTCAAGTGCCAGTAGGACGTACAAAATCTTCACAGTAGTTCCTCAGACTAGCCCGGACATATAAAAAGAAGAGAGCAGGGGCTTCAGTTTACATATGGAGATATGGAAGATTCAATAAAATATTTTTTATTTACTTAGGTTACTTAAACATGGCTACAACTTACATTTTATGTTCGCATGAAGAATATTCGTCTATTGTGCTTTTGACGGATGATGAGTGCAAGGTATGTTTTAATACAAAAAGGTATTTTTTGTCATTTAAAATTTGACAATTTTCAGTTTTTTCTTTTTTCTACTTGTTCTGTGAAACCTTGCTTCTTGACAAATTTCATGATTCTACGTCAATAGGGAGTAACCTATAGGTTTCGATGAGTCTGTATGCGGATTTCGGAATACGAGTATGTCACATGAATGGCTGAACCATTTGACTGAATTAACTTACAACCTTAAACGTTTTACACCGCCAAGGGATCACAGACCTTAATATATGACATAAACTTGAACTTCATAGGCCCACCGTTTCCTGAGAAAAAGGGTTATTAACAGTCGGATAGACAGACAACAAAGCGATCCTAGAAGGGTTCCGTTTTTACAGCATGGAACACTAAAAAGAAAAGATCCAAAGAAGAACAGCGCGTTTCGTTACAGGTTCATTTAGCCAGCAGGAAAGTGTCACAGAGATGCTCAGTTATCGCTAGCGGCAGACGTTGCAAGGGAGGCGTTCTACGTCACGGCGTGCGTACTTTCCTAAATGAGTCAATCAGCATATTGGTTTCTCCTATGTATATCTCACGAAAAGGCCACAAAGCTAAATTATATCTGAACTCACACGAAGACACACATGCTTGGATAAAGCTCTGTTTCTTCGTTAATAGGTAGGCATGAATATTAATTGTATTCTCCCTCGACGAACCTCTGTCCAAGCAAGTTCAGACAGATTGCAGTCTTCAGTCGACAGAAAGGTGGGGTACCTCACACGAAGATGGCACATGTTACCAGCAAACGGTTTTATGAGCTCCTTCGCTACTACTGAACATAGTTGGAGCACATATTTAGGAACTGACAAAATTATAACTAGCAGTGTAATTCTAATTTCTTCTTGCTGAAAAAAATGGAATCCTTTTTCTTAGCTACATCTTTAGGTTGGATACAGGATAGTCAATATGAGTTGAGGAAAGGTAAAGACACCGGAGAGGCAGTTCTGACTTGCACTTCATAATAGAAGCAAGACTTAAGAAAAATTAAGACAACAGAATTTGTCGACCCCGAAAAAGCGTTCGACAACATAAAATGGTGCAGGATGTTCGAAATGGTCACAAAACTAGCTTTAAACTGTAGGAGAAGGCGGGTAACATACGATATGTATAAGAATCAAGAGGGAACGAAAAACAAAATGCGAAGTGCTCGGATTACAAAAAGTGCAGAACAATCTTTCGCCTTTACTGTTCAATCTATGCATCCCAGAGGTACTGACAGAAATGAAATAAAGATTCAGGGGTTGCACGACAATTCACGGTGAAAGAATGTCAGTGATAGAATAGGTTGATGACACTGTTATCCTTGGTGAAAGAAGAATTACAGGAAGAACTGAATGGAATGAATGGTTGAATAAGTGTAGAATGTGGACAGAGTCAAAAGACGAAAGTAAAGAGGAGTAATAGAATAGGGGAACACAAAGTACTGTATATGAAGTGATGGAATTCTGCTACCTGACAACCAAATCTCATGATGGGCGAAGTAAGAAGGGTACAAAAAAGCAGGCAGGCAAAGAGGAAATCCCTGCCAAGGAGAAGTTTGCCGGTGTCAAACAACGGTTTTTATGTGAGGAAGAAATTTGTGAGAATGTACGTTTGGAGCAGAGCATTGTATAGTAGTGACTCATGGACAGTGGGAAATTCTGGAAAGACAGAGAATCGAAGCGTCTGAGATATGGTGCTACAACAAGATGTTGAAAACCAGTTACAAGTGATGAGATAAAAAAATGAGGAGGTTCTCCGCAGAATCGGAGAGGGGAAGAACACGAGGAAACCTTTGACAAGAAAGTGAGACAGGATGATAGGACATATGTTAAGTCATCAATAAGTATCTTCCATGGTATCTGAGAGAGCTGTAGAGGGTATAAACCGTAGGAAAAATCATAGATTGGAACGTATCCAACATGTAACTGAAGAAGTTGCGTGGAAACAGTCCTCCAAAATGACGAGGTTGGCAAACGAGAGGAATTTGTGTGTGGGGGGAGGGGGGGGGGAGGGGTGCACCAAACCAGTCAGGAGTGTTCTCGTCGGTCACCGACACCCTCATTGTCTTGAGAGGCTAAATTTATTTTGTTAAGGAATGATGTAATGATGTCGCTCAGGAGCGAGAGTGACGGTAGTTTCGTATCACCATTCCCTCCGCTCAAGAGTAATTTAGGGGCAGGTTGATTTCAATGCAGCGCCCTTAAAACCGTAATTATTGGTGGCCATCAAGATGGCGCCGACCGTTAGTGGTGCTCCTTGGGTTAAAGGACGCCAGGAGCGCAGGGATATCTTCCTGGGAGCCTGGTAACGCCAACCGAACAGATCTGAAGAGTTCCCTCAGAACTCGCACGTAAGACGGACATAGCTTTCAATAGGAACGGCCTATCAGGGTGACAATTCAAAACAGTTCCCATCCTAACAGTTCTGTTTTCTTGCTGGAAACGCATAGATAAACAGGACCCAGCATGGTCACTCAGCCTCACTCTTGTATGTGTCGCGAAGCAGTTACACGTAGCATCCACGTAGTCGGTGCCACTCACACAGGATCTTACGGTAGGCGCCACGTTGGCGAAAGTCTCAACGACATCACGCACCTACATGAGCAGAGATAGCCTTTGAAATTCGAGTATGTCGCTTGCTATTCACCAGACGTAAGTGATCTACGTGACCCTTGCTGTCAAAAGGCAATCGCCTGCCACCGTTTGCATAACACGCCGAGATGTAACGGTGTACAGTCAAGGTAACACGCGGTCATGGTCCACTGTTGCTCCTCATTATTAGTACAGAGTGTCCGGGCTAAACATACAATAAAATAAAATGTAATAACTCGAGACGGAATTGAGATATTTATTGACGGTTTGCTTCTACAAATATGGTAACTCAAAATGTTTTCTGTGTTTGCTTGCGGTAGTTGGTACCGCGTGCGAATGATGTGACTACTGTGTTCAAGTAAACGTGGGTCAGTAGCCATGTGGACTCCACAGCAGGTGTTCTGCGTGCTTTCTGTCGAGGAACTAAAGCCTCTTATACTCGAACACGTTGTTTTCGGCGTGAGTATGGACTGCAACCAAATGACGATGTTCCCTCTTACGTAACAATCAAGAAATAGGATAAGTGGCTTCGGAAAACTAGGAATCTGATTTCAATGTCGACTCACCACGACAAGCACGCAGTTCCAGAGGCTACTGTTGAATAAATCCATACGTCCTTCCAGCGGAGCCCTCGAAAGTCAGTCTAGCGTACGAGGCACCAGTTAGTGATCTTGCAAGTCTGTACCATCGTATTCGTGCAGCCGTAGAAAATATAACGCCTGCAACGCTGCAAATCTCTTGGAGACAAGTGGAATAGAAACTATATGTACATTCCGCCAGTAATGGTGCGCATATGGACGCGTGTTAGGTGTGTAAAAAACATTTTGAGTTACCGTACTTGTAAAAACATACCACCAATAAATCTCAATTACTTCTCAAGTTATTGCCTTCCATATTATTATATATTTAACCCGAATACCCTATGTTTCCCTCTCTCTTTCTCTCGCTCCACTCAATCCTATAGCGGGTTTCTTGGTATCATTCTGAAACTCTTATTTCAATCACTTCTAATCAAATTTCGTGACTATCGGCTATCGTCGCAATTGTGCCACTGGACTGTCAGAGAGGCTACAGTTCTTAGTAATTGACGGGAAGTGGTCCAGTGAAATCGAAGCTATATTTGGAATTCCTAGAAGGAAACGTTAAAGGCCCTCTGCTCTTCTTAATGTATTTAATCGATTTAGGACGCTGTCCGAACAGCCATCTTAAATTGTTTGCAGCTGATGACGTCATATCAAAACTAATTCAATAATTATTCAGTCAGAACGTCTAAATTACGAGAAAAGTGACAATTGTCTACAAATAACAAAAAATGAAAGGTCCTTCACATGGGGTACTAAAGAAACCCCGTTAAATTTAGTTACTCGATAAATAACGCACTTTTAAAGGTTGTAGATTCCACAAAATAACTATGGATTACAATTACCAACAACTTAAATTGGAACCAGCACAAAGAAAATGTGCGGAAGGGAATCCAAAGACTGTGTTTTACTAGCAGAACACTCAGAAGATGGACCAAGATCGTTACCAGATAGGATTAACGAAGGACACCCAAAAGCCGGCCTGTGTGGCCGCGCGGTTCTACGCGCTACAGTCTGGAACCGCGCGACCGCTACAGGTGCAGGGTCGAATCCTGCCTCGGGCATGGATGTGTGTAGTGTCCTTAGGTTAGTTAGGTTTAAGTAGTTCTAAGTTCTAGGGGACTGATGACCTCAGAAGTTAAGTCCCATAGTCCTCAGAGCCATTTTTTACACCCTAAAGTTCCGTTTTTGTGTTATCGCGAAAAAGGGTATGTGTATCACATGTGATATACGAATTGGAGGGCAGTCATTAAAAAATAAAGATGTTTATCGTTGCAGCGAGATCTTTTTACGAAATTGCAATTACCATCCTTCTCGAAACTTCGTGGCAGATAAAAGCTGTGTGCCCGACCGAGACTCGAACTCGGTCTGGCACACTGTTTTAATCTGCCAGGAATTTTCATATCTGCGCACACTCCGCTGCAGAGTGAAAATCGCATTCTGGAACCATCCTTCTCCTCCAAATGTAAGAAAAATTTGTCGACTCCCACCTACCTAGGGAGAAATGACTACCGTAATAAAATAAGAGAAATCAGAGCCCACCGGAAAGATTAAGGTGTTCGTTTTTCTAATGTGATATTTGAGAGTGGAACGGTAGAGAAATAGTCTGAAACCAATGGCCGAACATCTGAGTGTGAATAAAGTACGTATGTAGTTATAGATGTAAATCTTAAAGTACATTTCAGTTAAACAGTCAAATTTAAGTTTCTTCTATTTTTATGATTTTGATACAGCCCTTTATGTTCTCTTAGATTACCATGATAATCTTTGATTAATCAGTGTTCATAACGACCGTTTAATTCAAGCCTGTAAATAGGATCGAGTCAGATGCTTCGAAGGCCACACGATACGTCATCACCTTCTTCGAAGTTCACTTGTTGCAGGAAGTGGTCGGCAGGCAAGGCGTACCACCATAGCCTCCTACAATAGTACTGTAGAAAACTGAGGGAAGCCCACGACTAGAAAACTACGAATTACCCACCGGTCAACTGGCTCTGCTGATGTGTTCTAGCCACAATACAGTGACCTCAGGCACGGAAGCGGCGTGCTGTAAGTGTGTCGAACAATGTGGGTGGCGGTCCTCTGCGTGCAGCATAAATTTCGTCTCCCGGCTATGGCACAGATTTCAAGCCACTGAAGAAACCCCACGATGACCCAAACCAAGCCAGGTCCCCTAAGCGGCACCGCTGTCACCAACGACCTGTAATCATCGCATGTCTGCGCGTTTCTCAACGTGAGAGGTCGCGGCGGCTCCAGGACCTGGCGTTTCAAATTTCACAGCGGACAGAAAACCGACGGCTGCGTTCGGATAGCTTTTACACCTGGCGACCATCTACTAACATCCCCATCCGCTATGCGAATCGACAGAATCGCTATTGCGAAGTCGTGATTCAGTTTACGAGGGTAATTTGGAAAGTTCTGAGAATGGAATATAAACAAACGATTTACCAAGGTGAAGCTTTTTTATCTTTCTATGTAGTCTCTCTGTGGACTAACGCATTTAGTCTAGCGATGTTGCAATGTCTTGAACCCATCTCGAAAATTCAACTGCGGCTGTCAGTTCTTCGTCTGAAGAGAGACAATCTCTCGTAGTACAGCGAAAGATATGCTTTATTACCATACATTTTACAAGATGCAATCTCCAAGATAGTTTCATTGGTCGTGATTGCTTCCTTAATGTTGTACTTTATATTCATAGTTTATAGTTCCATCTGCTGCCTCATCGCGTCTTGAGAAAGCAACTTCCCTCATTTCTCTACTTTTGCTGGCGCTGTTTTCCATCTCATAGTTGACAGCTTATCCCCTTCAAGTTTCGCAGTAAGCAAGGACGTAGCTTCATCAGGCTCGCAACCGTCTCTGTACTGTATATTATCCACAGTGAGAAGCACCAATCTGATTCTAGTCTTCTGACTAGTATATTCGCTTTTCATATTGGAGAGCGTCTTATGCATCATGTTGCCTGAAAACTTTTACACTGATTACAGTGCGCCTTTTCTGCGCTTTTGATGTTAACATCTTCCTCCGAAGACTAATGAAGATCTAAAAATTCCGACTTTGGCTCTCTCTTCTCTCCCACATGCCATTATTTTTTTTTGCACTAATTTTCGTATTATATTCTTCCTCCACAACCCTGCATATTTTAACTAACGTGGGTTCATGATCTGCGTTCTCAGCTAATTACGAAGATGTATATATATATATATATATATATATACACTCCTGGAAATTGAAATAAGAACACCGTGAATTCATTGTCCCAGGAAGGGGAACCTTAATTGACACATTCCTGGGGTCAGATACATCACATGATCACACTGACAGAACCACAGGCACATAGACACAGGCAACAGAGCATGCACAATGTCGGCACTAGTACAGTGTATATCCACCTTTCGCAGCAATGCAGGCTGCTATTCTCCCATGGAGACGATCGTAGAGATGCTGGATGTAGTCCTGTGGAACGGCTTGCCATGCCATTTCCACCTGGCGCCTCAGTTGGACCAGCGTTCGTGCTGGACGTGCAGACCGCGTGAGACGACGCTTCATCCAGTCCCAAACATGCTCAATGGGGGACAGATCCGGAGATCTTGCTGGCCAGGGTAGTTGACTTACACCTTCTAGAGCACGTTGGGTGGCACGGGATACATGCGGACGTGCATTGTCCTGTTGGAACAGCAAGTTCCCTTGCCGGTCTAGGAATGGTAGAACGATGGGTTCGATGACGGTTTGGATGTACCGTGCACTATTCAGTGTCCCCTCAACGATCACCAGTGGTGTACGGCCAGTGTAGGAGATCGCTCCCCACACCATGATGCCGGGTGTTGGCCCTGTGTGCCTCGGTCGTATGCAGTCCTGATTGTGACGCTCACCTGCACGGCGCCAAACACGCATACGACCATCATTGGCACCAAGGCAGAAGCGACTCTCATCGCTGAAGACGACACGTCTCCATTCGTCCCTCCATTCACGCCTGTCGCGACACCACTGGAGGCGGGCTGCACGATGTTGGGGCGTGAGCGGAAGACGGCCTAACGGTGTGCGGGACCGTAGCCCAGCTTCATGGAGACGGTTGCGAATGGTCCTCGCCGATACCCCAGGAGCAACAGTGTCCCTAATATGCTGGGAAGTGGCGGTGCGGTCCCCTACGGCACTGCGTAGGATCCTACGGTCTTGGCGTGTATCCGTGCGTCGCTGCGGTCCGGTCCCAGGTCGACGGGCACGTGCACCTTCCGCCGACCACTGGCGACAACATCGATGTACTGTGGAGACCTCACGCCCCACGTGTTGAGCAATTCGGTGGTACGTCCACCCGGCCTCCCGCATGCCCACTATACGCCCTCGCTCAAAGTCCGTCAACTGCACATACGGTTCACGTCCACGCTGTCGCGGCATGCTACCAGTGTTAAAGACTGCGATGGAGCTCCGTATGCCACGGCAAACTGGCTGACACTGACGGCGGCGGTGCACAAATGCTGCGCAGCTAGCGCCATTCGACGGCCAACACCGCGGTTCCTGGTGTGTCCGCTGTGCCGTGCGTGTGATCATTGCTTGTACAGCCCTCTCGCAGTGTCCGGAGCAAGTATGGTGGGTCTGACACACCGGTGTCAATGTGTTCTTTTTTCCATTTCCAGGAGTATATATATATATATATATATATATATATATATATATATATACGATAGCCTAGCCTGCAGGTTACAGCGTTGTATTGACCACGAACGCCATCGGAAAAATGTGAGTCGTACTTAAAACAGTGTTCTGTGTAGTCGTGAGTCTATTACGTCGGAGTTAAGTGAACAAGAACGTGGAAAAATTATTGATTCTCGTTTGGTGGGCGTTCCGTAACAAAGGTAGCCGAAGTATTTCGTGTTTCAGTAGGCATCGTATCGAAGATTTATACTGGAGCAGAAAAACATCATCCGCTAAGTCACAACGAAGATGGAAGTGTATGTTTGAGTGATCGTGACAGGCGGTCACTGAAGAAGGTTGTGACGAAAAATGAGAAGATGACAGCTGCAAAAATCGCTGCGGAACAGAATGTCGCAATCGTGAACCCTGTCATCAGCGAAACAACACGAAGCTCCACAAGCTGGAAACTGCAGGGTGAGCTTGAATATCAAAACCACTCATCAGTAATGCAAATGCCTGTAATAGGAAAGCGTGGTACTAAAACTATGGAGGAATGGAAGAATGTCGTTTGGTCGCGTAAGTCTAGCTTCAGACTGTGATTCGGTGATGATTTGGGTAGCCATATCGTGGTATTCTATAGCCCCGTGCGTAGTCTGCAAGTTAGCTTTATTGCCAAGGATTATGTGATCATTTTGGCTGATCACATCCGTCCTACGGTACAACGTTTGTTCCCCAATGGGAATGATGTGTTCCTAGACGACGGGGCCCCTTTCCAAATGCTCGCGTCGTCCAGGGCTGGTTTTGTGAACACGATGATGAACTGTTCTATCTCGCCTAGCCACCACAGTCACCAGATATTATTGTTATTGAGCGTCTGTGGTCTATTTTGGAGAGAAGATCGCGTGATCGCTATCCACTTACATCGTTGATATCTAAATATGCCATTATTTCGCTGGGAGAACGGTACAAAATTGCCTTGAAAACCGTGCGAGACCGATATTTACCCACTCCAAGTCGACTGGACGCTGTTTTGAATGCCAAAGGGTTTTCTACACCGTGTTAGACATAATAAAGTGTGGCGTTTTCGGTGTTCTCTTCTTTTTTTTGTCAAAACACTGTGGTGACTAATATCGTGTGGGACATCCCTTTGGCCGCTGTAGTGCAGCAACTCTACGTGACATGTACTCAACAAGTTGTTGGAAGTCCTCTGCAGAAATACTGAGCCATTCTGTCTCTATAGCCGTCCATAATTGCGAAAGTGTTGCCATTGCTGGATGTTGTGCACAAACTGACCTCTCTGTTCGGTGAGATTCATGTCGGGCGATCTGTGTGGCCAAATCACTGGCTCAAATTTTCCAGAATGTACTCAAACCAACCGCCGGTGACATGGCGCATTATCATCCATGAAAATTCCATCGTTGTTTGGCAACATGAAGTCCACCAATGTCTGCAAACGGTCTCCTAATAGCCGAACATAATCATTTCCACTCAATGATTGGTTCATTGGAGGAGAGGACCCAGTCCGTTCCACATGAACATAGCCCACATAGTTACGGAGCTACCCCAGCTTGTACAGTGGCTTCTTGACAACGCGGGTCCATCGCTAGGTGGAGGTCTGTGCCGAACTCGAACCCTACCATCAGCTCTTGCCAACTTAAATAGGATCTCTTCAGACCAGACCACGGGTTTCCATTTGTCTAGAGTCCACAAGATGCGCTGAAGGCGACGATGAGCTGTTAGCAAAGACACTCGGAGCAGTCATCTGCTGCCATTGCCCATTAACGCCAAATTTCGTCGCACTGTCCTAAAGCCGTCGGCACACGGACCGTGCATCAGAACGTTGAGCATGCCGAGTTTCTGACGTCATAGCGTGGAAAAGCACGTTCGGGAGTCTTTCCGCCTTGTGAGACGCCATATTGGCATTCATTTCAAGCCTAGACGTATATTTGCCGTTTATGAGCACCAGAAAATTGAGAATCACTGGAAAACACGTTGTTAACCGTTTGATTCGTTCTAATAAAATAATGAGAAACATCATATTCGTGGCAAAAGAATTATTGTAACTTGCCTATTATGAGAGTATGCTATTTGAAGGCAGCGATACACTGAAGATCCACCCAAAACCCATTGTTCTTGGAACAATTTGTTATCATTAAATTTCAATCAGTAACATATCTACGATTAAAGTTTTCAGCAAGTGGTAATATGCTATGATTGGTTGTCAGCAGTGTGTTGTCGGTTTAGAGTAGTGAGTACCGTCACTGATCCGTATGAAGATTGAAACCTTGTAGCTTCCTAACATTTGCGTTTTCATTAGGTTCTGATACTTTTTTATTAGTTTAATGTAAGTGTATAGTATAATATTTGATGTTATGTAAATACAAGTGCACCTTTTTTGGAGGTGTGAGTTTGTTAGATTGACTTAATCCACAGGACAGCTTGCGCTACTTGTATAAAGATATTTTGCTCGTTTCTCTTTTACGCTTCGTAATTCACATGTTGTGAAGGTTCTGTCACTGGGTAGGAACAGCGACCAAGTAAAATTGACCTTGGGGTTTTACTAAAATGTGGGAATGATGAAATAATGTTTATCTTTTGCGGAGAAGCATTGCAAATTTGTATTACACTTTTTTTATAGAACTTTTATAACCCTGTGTCCTTATTGGTTGGACACGGTACTTTCCTTTTCGTGGACGATGGAGAAAATGTGCGTTTTAATAGATCTAACGTCGGAATTTTTACTGCGCCCGTTGAGTAAACAGTGTCATTTACGAACTAGAAACATCCCTCAACTGCCGCTGGAGTGCGTTGCGATCGCGTACACCACATTGGCCCCCACGTACCGTATGCACATGTCGCATCGTTCCTGAGCGTTCAGCAGCACGTTGAACTTGGCACGCTCAACGTTCACGTGCGACAGCACGATCCGTGTGCCGACGCCTTAACGGAAACGTACGTTATTTCACGCAATGTTGCTTGTTTGCTAGCACTGACAAATCTACGCGAACGTCGCTGCTCTCCATTGTTATTTGAAGACCGTCGACCACTGCGTTGTCCGTTGTGAGAGTTAATGCCAGAAACTTGTTATGCTCGACACATTCCTGATGCTGCGGATCTCGGAATATTGAATTTCCTAACGATTTCCGATATGGAATGTCTCTTGCGTCTAGCTCCAATACCACTCTGCGTTAAACGTTTGTTAATTCCCGTTGGAACTTTCTCCCATGAATCGCCTGAAGACAAATGATAGCTCCACCAACGCGCTGCTCATTTATGCCTTGTGTACCTGATGCTACTGCCATCTGCATATGTACATGTCGCTATCCCATGACTTTTGTCTCCCCAGTGACAGCATATGTTAACATATCCACGAGGGTCACTCCAAAAGAAATGCATACCATTTTTTTTTAATCCATCTTTTATTCTACATGTTTGAAAGTTTTACAGTGTGTAGATACATCCTTTAGGAATAATATTTTCATTTCTCCACATAATTTCCATCCCTCCCAACTGCTTTACGCCATCTTGGAACCAGCGCCTGTATACCCGCACGGTAAAATTCTGGACCAACCCGTTGGAGCCACTGTTTGGCAGCGTGTACAAGGGAGTCATCATCTTCAAACCTTGTTCCACGAAGAGAGTCTTTCAGTTTCCCAAAGAGATGATTGTCACATGGAGCCAGGTTAGGACTGTAAGGCGGGTGTTTCAGTGTTGTCCATCCGAGTTTTGTGATCGCTTCCATGGTTTTTTGACTGACATGTGGCCGTGGATAGTCGTGCAACAGCAAAACATCTTGCTTTTGCCGATGTGGTCGAACACGACTCATTCGAGCTTGAAGTTTCTTCATTGTCGACACATATGGATCAGAATTTATGGTGGTTCCACTTGGCATGATGTCCACAAGCAAGAGTTCTTCGGAATCGAGAAACACCGTAGCCATAACTTTTCCAGCAGAAGGTGTGGTTTTGAATTTTTTTTTATTGGGTGAATTTGCATGATGCCATTCCATTGAATGCCTCTTCGTCTCTGGTGAAAAATGATGGAACCATGTTTCATCATCTGTCACAATTCTTCCAAGAAATTCATCTCCACCACTCTCGTACTGTTCCAAAAGTTCGCTGCATACCGTTTTTCTTGTTTCTTTGTGAGCCACTGTCAAGATCCTGGGAACCCACCTGGCACAAACCTTTTATAACGCCAACACTTTCAGTATTCTGCAAACACTTCCTTCCCCTATCCCAACGTAGAGTGACAATTCGTTCACTGTGATGCGTCTGTCAGCAGTTACCAATTCGTTAACTCTCTTCACAATGTCTGGAGTGTGTGCAGTACGACGCCTGCCGCTGCGAGGACAATCCTCAACATTGCCGTGCCGCTTTCATCACGTAACCTGCTTGCCCACCGACTGACTGTACTGCAATCGACAGCAGCATCTCTATACACCTTTTTCAACCTCTTGTGGATGTTTCCCACTGTCTCGTTTTCACAGCACAGGAATTCTATGACAGCACTTTGATTCTGACGAACGTCAAGTGTAGCAGCCATCTTGAAGACTTGCTGTGACGGCGCCACTCACGGGAACAGGTTGAACTAAGTTTGAAAACAAGCTGGAAGGATGTACAGGGTGTTTCAAAAATGACCGGTATATTTGAAACGGCAATAAAAACTAAACGAGCAGCGATAGAAATACACCGTTTGTTGCAATATGCTTGGGACAACAGTACATTTTCAGGCGGACAAACTTTACAGTAGTTACAATTTTCAACAACAGATGGCGCTGCAAGTGATGTGAAAGATATAGAAGACAACGCAGTCTGTGGTTGCGCCATTCTGTACGTCGTCTTTCTGCTGTAAGCGTGTGCTGTTCACAACGTGCAAGTGTGCTGTGGACAACATGGTTTATTCCTTAGAACAGAGGATTTTTCTGGTGTTGGAATTCCACCGCCTAGAACACAGTGTTGTTGCAACAAGACGAAGTTTTCAACGGAGGTTTAATGTAACCAAAGGACCGAAAAGCGATACAATAAAGGATCTGTTTGAAAAATTTCAACGGACTGGGAACGTGACGGATGAACGTGCTGGAAAGGTAGGGCGACCTTGTACGGCAACCACAGAGGGCAACGCGCAGCTAGTGCAGCAGGTGATCCAACAGCGGCCTCGGGTTTCCGTTCGCCGTGTTGCAGCTGCGGTCCAAATGACGCCAACGTCCACGTATCGTCTCATGCACCAGAGTTTACACCTCTATCCATACAAAATTCAAACGCGGCAACCCCTCAGCGCCGCTAGCATTGCTGCACGAGAGACATTCGCTAACGATATAGTGCACAGGATTGATGACGGCGATATGCATGTGGGCAGCATTTGGTTTACTGACGAAGCTTACTTTTACCTGGACGGCTTCGTCAATAAACAGAACTGGTGCATATGGGGAACCGAAAAGCCCCATGTTGCAGTCCCATCGTCCCTGCATCCTCAAAAAGTACTGGTCTGGGCCGCCATTTCTTCCAAAGGAATCATTGGCCCATTTTTCAGATCCGAAACGATTACTGCATCACGCTATCTGGACATTCTTCGTGAATTTGTGGCGGTACAAACTGCCTTAGACGACACTGCGAACACCTCGTGGTTTATGCAAGATGGTGCGCGGCCACATCGCACGGCCGACGCCTTTAATTTCCTGAATGAATATTTCGATGATCGTGTGATTGCTTTGGGCTATCCGAAACATACAGGAGGCGGCGTGGATTGGCCTCCCTATTCGCCAGACATGAACCCCTGTGACTTCTTTCTGTGGGGACACTTGAAAGACCAGGTGTACCGCCAGAATCCAGAAACAATTGAACAGCTGAAGCAGTACATCTCATCTGTATGTGAAGCCATTCCGCCAGACACGTTGTCAAAGGTTTCGGGTAATTTCATTCAGAGACTACGCCATGTTATTGCTACGCATGGTGGATATGTGGAAAATATCGTACTATAGAGTTTCCCAGACCGCAGCGCCATCTGTTGTTGACAATTGTAACTACTGTAATTTCGAAAGTTTGTCTGCCTGAAAATGTACTGTTGTCCCAAGCATATTGCAACAAACGGTGTATTTCTATCGCTGCTCGTTTAGTTTGTATTGCCGTTTCAAATATACCGGTCATTTTTGAAACACCCTGTATCTACACACTGTAAAACTTTCACGCATGCAGAATGAAAACTGTATTTTTACAAAAATAGTGTGCATTTCTTTTGGAGTGACCCTCGTATTCTTCGTCCGCGTGTTAGTGCTCGGTTGAGCAGTGCAGGGAAGCAATCAGCAAGTTGTTACTGCAGTTTGCTACGCGGTCGGCCGAAGATAGAGTGGTGGGTCACAGTGCATCGGCGTATCAGAATGCCGAGCAGCGGCGATTCGATAAGGAGCATAAACACGGCCGCTGCGGGCGGCCTCGCGGGTAACCGGAGCCGCGGCAGTTGCCATGTTAGGATGGAGGGGGGGATTGGTGTGGGGGGGGGGGGGAGAGGGCTGGTAATGGGAGCCAGGACCCCGTAACGCGACGCTGGCCCGCTAATGAGAACGCGCCGTCCCAGCCTCCAAACAGCCGCCGCCGCCTCTCCATTACTGTGCCGCTGTGTGCGGGGTCCCGCCGCTTGCCTCTCTACCGTGACGTCACGCCGCGAGGAGCCCGGCTAATAACGCACAGCGGGAAACGGTGCTGTTAGGCTGCGGTCACGGTGGCCGCCGGAGATCGGTCGGTAACATCGGCCAACATCTTGGACACAGAGCGCCCGACCTCCTCCGTCAGTTTTTGGCAGGATCGAGGAGTTTAGAATCTAGAATGAAATTTTGACTCTGCAGCGGAGTGTGTGTCGACATGAAACTTCTTGGCAGATTAAAACTGTGTGTCGGACCGGAGCATCGATGCAAAAGACTCGAAGTCTTTTTACTTTCAAAAATCCAATGCAAAAAACCACATTAACACAGCCGTCTTCACCCTGACAATGTCAGGCTTCATTAACAAATATTTCGAGTTCTACACTTTTAAGTGCTGTATAATACAGAGTGGTCAGAAACAGTCTGAAAAGGTTGTAAGGATGTTGCAGGGCAGGTTGTGCTGAGAAATAACTGATAAAAAAAAATTCGATACGATGCGCCGTTTGCAAGTTAATTAGCACACGAGTTACCAATCAGACAGTTGCGAGCGCAAATTCAAGTGTCCCGATAGAGACGTTGTCGCCAGACGAATTCTTCGTTTGGTTTCCTACAACCGAATAATACAGCGATGAAAAAATTGGACGTGAGGGGTAGTATGGATCGAACCAGAGCCAAAAGCTGAACAGTATCATGCGCTATCATCTACGCTTTGAGAACAACTAATTGTATCTGTGCGGGCCGCTTGAATCTGTGCGTGCAATGGCCTGAATGACTGCCTTCAGTGCTAATTAAAACAGGAGCAACACAATGAATATTTTTCTTAACAACTTTTTCTCAGCAGGACCTGCTCTCCAACACCCTTACGAGCTTTTCAGGCTTTTTTTGATGAACCTGTGTATTAATGCTATTTGGAAGATACTGTTAGTACTTTAGTTAGAATGTCCCTGGTGAGGACCTGTATATTTTTAAAACTCGTTCATCCTCTGGTCTGTGGACTGCTAAAACATACGTCGTCAGTCAGGCACCATCTTCTACCTTGAAACGAAAGGTCTCTTTACCTTGGCACAGGTGATATTTGCAAATGAACTGAGTTTTTTAGTGTCTCAGCAACTTTACCTACATTGAATATTGAAATTTGTGTACCTTTCCAATACCTTCTATTTCCAAATGTATTTACATTGTAACTCGTTTCCGATCATACTTGATTTAATTTCGCTCAATGGTTGTTGTTGTGTACTAGAGTAATAATGTAACAGACAATTAAATGTGGTATTGACAACATTTTATCAATTAAAAAAAATGTTCAAATGTGTGTGAAATCTTATGGGACTTAACTGCTAAGGTCATCAGTCCCTAAGCTTACGCACTACTTAACCTAAATTATCCTAAGGACAAACACACACACCCACGCCCGAGGGAGGACTCGAACCTCCGCCGGGACCAGCCGCACAGTATCAGTTTCAGCACTTTTAAATTTTAGCCGGCCGTGGTGATCGAGCGGTTCCAGGCGTTACAGTCTGGAACCGTGCGACCGCTACGGTCGCAGGTTCGAATCCTGCCTCGGGCATGGATGTGTGTGATGTCCTTACGTTAGTTAGGTTTAAGTAGTTCTAAGTTCTAGGGGACTGATGATGTCAGAAGTTAAGTCCCATAGTGCTCAAAGCCATTTGAACTATTTGAACTTTTAAATTTTAAAAGAATATTTGTTCGTAGTGCATGGTTCATGGTGTGGGTTCCTGTAGTCATGTCCTAGTTCATGAACCACGGGCAACGTATGAGTGGCCAAGTAAGTGGTCCCGACAGTCGGGATACCAGTTACTTTGGAATAAGGCTGGGCATCTCGGACATATTCTGAGTCGTGGTCACCTTTGTGCTCATACGGCAAAGACTACCAAATCCACCGGTTAGTCCCTCAGCCGTTAGGGGTAAAACCCAATGGGACTCGGGGCAAGTAAGGCTAGCAACCTGCTTCCCTGGTACTTTAAATATGATGCTGGCAACAATCAGAGCAAAATGCCTCGGACCTTTGGACGTGACGGAGTCCCACCTCTAACTGACAAACCAGGGACTCCTAAGATACGACTTGGCAAACAAATGGTAATGAGATGGGGAGCTATTAATATCAATGGGGGCTACTCTGGGAAGAAGGTAGAGCTGGCAGAGGCTGCAAGTAAGATGGGTCTGGACGTTTTAGCTGTTAGTGACATTCGGGTAAGGGGTGAGAAAGAAGAGGAAGTGGGAGAATACAAGGTCTACCTGTCAGGAGTCAAAGCAGGAATAGCACAATGGGGTGTAGGGCTTTACATCACGAAAGAAATGGAACCCAGCGTAGTTGCAATAAGGTATGTAAACGAACGACTGATGTGGATAGATTTGACAGTGTCTAGCAAGAAAATTAGGACTGTGTCAGTATATTCGCATTGTGAAGGGACAGATCAAGATAAGATGGATAGTTTTTATGAGGCCAGGATTGGAAATCGAACAGAAGGGTATGAAAAGGTTATGGGTAAATTTGGAGAGGATATGGAGGCCAACAGGAACGGGAAACAACTCTTGGATTTCTGTGCCAGTATGGGCTTAGTAATCACTCCTTTTTTAAACATAAGAATATTCACCGGTATACTTGGGAAGGCAGGGGAACCAGATCTGTCATTGACTATATAATAACAGATCAGGAATTCAGGAAGGCTGTGAGGGACACACGTGTATTCAGGGGATTCTTTGATGACACTGATCATTATTTAATCTGCAGTGAAATTGGGATTGTGAGGCCGAAAGTGCAGGAGGTCAGGTCCATATGTAGGAGGATAAGAGTGGAGAAACTTCAAGATAAAGAAATCAGGCACAAGTACATAACAGCTATCTCAGAAAGGTACCAGTTAGTTGAATGTAGTCAATTACAGTCATTGGAAAAGGAATGGACAAGGTACAGGGACACAGTACTAGAAGTGGCTAAAGAATGTCTTGGAACAGTAGTGTGTAAAAGTAGGTTGAAGCAAACAGCTTGGTGGAATGATACAGTCAAGGCAGCCTGTAAAAGGAAAAAGAAGGCGTATCAAAAATGGCTACATACCAGAACCCAGGTAGACGGAGAAAGTTATGTTGAAGAAAGAAACAGAACCAAACAGATAATTGCAGCATCCAAGAAGAAATCGTGGGAAGACTTTGGAAACAGGTTGGAGACTATGGGTCAAGCTGCTGGAAAACCATTCTGGAGTGTAATTAGCAGTCTTCGAAAGGGAGGTAAGAAGGAAATGACAAGTATTTTGGACAGGTCAGGAAAACTGCTGGTGAATCCTGTTGATGCCTTGGGCAGATGAAGGGAATATTTTGAAGAGTTGCTCAATGTAGGTGAAAATGCGATCAGTAATGTTTCAGATTTCGAGGTAGAATGGGATAGGAATGATGATGGAAATAGGATCACATTTGAGGAAGTGGAAAAAATGGTCAATAGATTGCAGTGCAATAAAGCGGCTGGGGTGGATGAAATTAAGTCGGAACTCATCAAATACAGTGGAATGTCAGGTCTTAAATGGCTACACAGGATAATTGAAATGGCCTGGGAGTCGGGACAGATTCCATCAGACTGGACAAAAGCAGTAATCACACCAATCTTTAAACATGGAAACAGAAAAGATTGTAACAATTACAGAGGTATCTCTTGAATCAGCGTTGTGGGTAAAATCTTCTCAGGTATTGTTGAAAGGAAAGTGCGAGTATTAGTTGAGGACCAATTGGATGAAAATCAGTGTGGGTTTAGGCCTCTTAGAGGTTGTCAGGACCAGATCTTTAGCTTACGGCAAATAATGGAGAAGTGTTATTGAGTGGAACAGGGAATTGTATCTATGCTTTATAGATCTAGAAAAGGCATATGACCGGGTTCCTAGGAGGAAGTTATTGTCTGTTCTACAAGATTATGGAATAGGAGGCAAACTTTTGCAAGCAATTAAAGGTCTTTACATGGATAGTCAGGCAGCAGTTAGAGTTGACGGTAAATTGAGTTCATGGTTCAGAGTAGTTTCAGGGGTAAGACAAGGCTGCAACTTGTCTCCACTGTTGTTCATATTATTTATGGATCATATGTTGAAAACAATGGACTGGCTGGGTGAGATTAAGATATGTGAACACAAAATAAGCAGTCTTGTATATGCGGATGACTTAGTTGCGATGGCAGATTCGATTGAAAGTTTGCAAAGTAATATTTCAGAGCTAGATCAGAAATGTAAGGACTATGGTATGAAGATTAGCATCTCCAAAACGAAAGTAATGTCAGTGGGAAAGAAATATAAACGGATTGAGTGCCAAATAGGAGGAACAAAGTTAGAACAGGTGGACGGTTTCAAGTACTTAGGATGCATATTCTCACAGGATGGCAACATAGTGAAAGAACTGGAAGCGAGGTGTAGCAAAGCTAATGCAGTGAGCGCTCAGCTACGATCTACTCTCTTCTGCAAGAAGGAAGTCAGTACCAAGACTAAGTTATCTGTGCACCGTTCAATCTTTCGACCAACTTTGTTGTATGGGAGCGAAAGCTGGGTGGATTCAGGTTACCTTATCAACAAGGTTGAGGTTACGGATATGAAAGTAGCTAGGATGATTGCAGGTACTAGTAGATGGGAACAATGGCAGGAGGGTGTCCACAATGAGGAAATCAAAGAAAAACTGGGAATGAACTCTACAGATGTAGCAGTCAGGGCGAACAGGCTTAGATGGTGGGGTCATGTTACGCGCATGGGAGAAGCAAGGTTACCCAAGAGACTCGTGGATTCAGCAGTAGAGGGTAGGAGTCGGGGCAGACCGAGGAGAAGGTACCTGGATTCGGTTAAGAATGATTTTGAAGTAATAGTTTTAACATCAGAAGAGGCACCAATGTTAGCACTGAATAGGGGATCATGGAGGAACAGTATAAGGGGGGCTATGCTCCAGACTGAACGCTGAAAGGCATAATCAATCTTAAATGATGATGATGATGATGATGAGTGCATGACAACGGTGAAGCTTGGATCATTTATTTCACATTTCGAAAAATCTTATTTTTCTGGAGCAATTTTTGTAACGTCGGAAAAAGACTGCAGCATGCAGCAAAATGCTATCATTTAAAAATGGAATCAAAATTATTAAACTTCTCTTGAAGGCTGCCTAAAGGCAAAAGTCTGAAAAGTGTTCCACGATACACTCTCCCCTACACTCTTTCCTCAATTATTGAAAAAACCAGTCTAGTTTTACGAATATCTGCACTCCGTCTTCAGGCCACAAATGCACCGTCGGGACCATTCGACCGCCGTGTCATCCTCAGATGAGGATGCGTATAGGAGGGGCGTGTGGTCAGCTCACCGCTCTCCCGGTATACGAATATATGACATGAAGGGAAAAAAGTTCTATAACACAGTCACGATATTTCGTGGCGATACTAAAAAGCAAGAATACAAACTCTCTACACAACTTCACATAAATTCATCAAAGGAGACATATGTCAACTAACCTTCAATGACTGTCATTCGGCAACATGTGGGGAAGACAGAGATCACTGTTGGAATAAGGTACTCTGATCACCTGAAGTACTCAACAGTGGAAACATACGCCACATTTGCATACCACCTAATATAACAGACATAAAAACGCTAGCAAGCAGTAAAAATAGTTCGTAGATAGCTAATGCCCACCCACCGCAACCTAAAACATCACTACAGTAACTTTAAGCATTTCTCTCACTTGAGTACAAAATTTTTTGACGTTATACCCTACAACTTATACCCTACAATTTCCAACAGATATTTTGCCTGTGCTGCAGGTGTCATGCTGCATGAAGTATGTACATGAGGATGAAATGGATAGACAGTCAGAGAAAATACATAACCTAATATAAGGTAACGCTCAATTGTTTATTGTAAGGGGCGACCAAGAAGTATGAGTTCGAAGGCCATACAGTCAACAATCGGTATGTCATTCAGTCAAAATCACCTTGAGCATCGATGCAATCATCTCACTAATGCACCAGGTTCAAGATAATAGTTTGGTAAAATACCGTGTCCTGCTGCGTCAGTAAGTCGGTAACTGCCTGCTGCACTTCCTCCTCCGACAAGAATCGTCGAGTCTTCGAGGCCTTTTTTTAAGTGACCAAAGACGTCATAATCGCATGGGGAGAGGTCAGAACTACGCTGATGAGCCGAAACTTTATGACCACTGCCCACCGCGCGGTTGAATGCCTCCTGGTCGTGGTGTTGGCACGTGACGCAGTAAGGAATGACGGTAAGCGCAAGAGAAACGAACTGGCAGTCAGTATAGCAGAGACACGGGCCGCAAAATGCGGGAATCCACTGATATAAGCGGTTTTGACAAAAGGCACATTGTTGTGGCGCTATGGCTGGAAACGAGAATCTCCGAAACGGCGAAGCTGATCGACTCTTGACGTACTACTGTCGTGAGCACCTATGGAAAGTGGTTGAAGGATGGTGAAATAATGTGTAGGACGTATGGTATTGAACGACCACATCTTGTCACGAAACGTAGAGGTTGGAGGCCCCCCCCCCCCCCCCCGCTGTGTAATCCAGGATAGGCAGCGATCTGTGGCAGATCTGAGGACAGAATACAATGCTGGTGCAGACAAAAGTGTTTTGGAGCACTCCGTTCAAAGGCCATTGTTGAACGTGGAGCTGTACATCACACAACCCTAAGTGTTCTTGTTCTGACCCCTGACCCCTGACCCAATGACATTGTCAGTTATGATTGCAGTGGGAACAGCATCGCTGAGTTTTCACTGTGGATCAATACAAACTTTTCGCCTGTGGAATCAATCTTACACTCCTGGAAATGGAAAAAAGAACACATTGACGCCGGTGTGTCAGACCCACCATACTTGCTCCGGACACTGCGAGAGGGCTGTACAAGCAATGATCACACGCACGGCACAGCGGACACACCAGGAACCGCGGTGTTGGCCGTCGAATGGCGCTAGCTGCGCACCATTTGTGCACCGCCGCCGTCAGTGTCAGCCAGTTTGCCGTGGCATACGGAGCTCCATCGCAGTCTTTAACACTGGTAGCATGCCGCGACAGCGTGGACGTGAACCGTATGTGCCATTGACGGACTTTGAGCGAGGGCGTATAGTGGGCATGCGGGAGGCTGGGTGAACGTACCGCCGAATTGCTCAACACGTGGGGCGTGAGGTCTCCACAGTACATCGATGTTGTCGCCAGGGGTCGGCGGAAGGTGCACGTGCCCGTCGACCTGGGACCGGACCGCAGCGATGCACGGATGCACGCCAAGACCGTAGGATCCTACGCAGTGCCGTAGGGGACCGCACCGCCACTTCCCAGCAAATCAGGGACACTGTTGCTCCTGGGGTATCGGCGAGGACCATTCGCAACCGTCTCCATGAAGCTGGGCTACGGTCCCGCACACCGTTAGGCCGTCTTCCGCTCACGCCCCAACATCGTGCAGCCCGCCTCCAGTGGTGTCGCGACAGGCGTGAATGGAGGGACGAATGGAGACGTGTCGTCTTCAGCGATGAGAGTCGCTTCTGCCTTGGTGCCAATGACGGTCGTATGCGTGTTTGGCGCCGTGCAGGTGAGCGCCACAATCAGGACTGCATACGACCGAGGCACACAGGGCCAACACCCGGCATCATGGTGTGGCGAGCGATCTCCTACACTGGCCTTACACCACCGGTGATCGTCGAGGGGACACTGAATAGCGCACGGTACATCCAAACCGTCATCGAACCCATCGTTCTACCATTCCTAGACCGGCAAGGGAACTTGCTGTTCCAACTGGACAATGCACGTCCGCATGTATCCCGTGCCACCCAACGTGCTCTAGAAGGTGTAAGTCAACTACCCTGGCCAGCAAGATCTCCGGATCTGTCCCCCATTGAGCATGTTTGGGACTGGATGAAGCGTCGTCTCACGCGGTCTGCACGTCCAGCACGAACGCTGGTCCAACTGAGGTGCCAGGTGGAAATGGCATGGCAAGCCGTTCCACAGGACTACATCCAGCATCTCTACGATCGTCTCCATGGGAGAATAGCAGCCTGCATTGCTGCGAAAGGTGGATATACACTGTACTAGTGCCGACATTGTGCATGCTCTGTTGCCTGTGTCTATGTGCCTGTGGTTCTGTCAGTGTGATCATGTGATGTATCTGACCCCAGGAATGTGTCAATAAAGTTTCCCCTTCCTGGGACAATGAATTCACGGTGTTCTTATTTCAATTTCCAGGAGTGTATTTCTTGCACACCAGGTCGATGGTAGTGTCCTTGCACGCCGTCATCCAGACGAATGGCTGCAGGAAACATGCACCGCACCACAGAAGCAGAAGGGAAAAATTATGCTATGGCGTACATTGAGTTGGGCTTCCTTGGCATATGTGGTGCTAAGCGAAGGTATCATGGCAGCAGCGAACTACGTGAACATTAAGCATTACTGTGGACCACCTGCATCGTATCGTGCTCGAAGTCTCCCCCCTATAGCGATGACATCTTCCAGCAGGATTTATTTATTTATACGATTACAGACCATAACATATTAAATATGATTTATCATACATAGCATATCATACATGTATATTACAAGTATTACAGAGAATATGTGCATATTTATATTCCATCTGCTACCCAGAACTCCGCTGCACAGACTGCCTTATCATTGGCGATAATCAGATCGTCCATGGACACAGGTTCCGACAGTTTCCTGCAATTGAGTAGGTGTTGATGGTCTTGCGGTTCACCACACTCACATAGTTCGTCCCCTGAGATGTATCCCCATTTCTTCATGTTCTCCTTACACGAGATACTCCAGTTCTCAGTCTACTGAGTACCTTCCACGTCTTGTATGGGAGATGATGACCTCTAGCAAGTTCTTCCTTGGGCTTGTCCCAATATTTCTCTGGTGATGAGCTACGGCACAGAGTTGTATCCTATGGTCTGCAGGTGATGTCTGGATAGGTTGCGTTGTCCGCAGAAAACTTTTTCTCGACTTGAGTCTTGGTGTTTGATGTTCGCATCCAAACAGGGGGTCCTCTGATCCGTTTCCTGCTTCTTTCTTTCCACTTCAGCTGCTGTTCTCCTTCGTATGTCTGCAGGTGTTACGCCCATGAGGTGGTAGATTTTGTCAACAGGGGTTGTCCGCAAGCAGCCGGATACAATTCGTCCTGTTTCATCTAGGGCAATAATTACCTGTTTGGATGGATGGAGTTCTGCCATACAGGTGCTGCATATTCGGGAGTGGAGAAATACAAAGCGAGGGCAGATGTGCGGAGGTCCTGTGGGTGTTTTCACCAGTTGTTGCTGGTCAGTTTCCTAATAATGTTGTTCCTCGCACTGACTTTCATTTTTGTATCTGTACAGTGCTCTTTGAAGGTGAGGGACCGGTCCAACTTCCTCAGAAGTACTTTGGGGTGTCACAGTGGGTCAGCTGTTGACCTCTAGAGGTTATTCTCAGTTTCCCCCGCGCCTCTCTGTTCCGTAAGTGGAATGCACACACGTGTTTTGGACGGGTTTGGCTTCAGGTAATTGCTACCGTAGTAGTTACGTAATGCCTCAAGACTTATTGAGAGCTTTTCTTCCACCTCCTCAATAGTTCTACCTTGCGCGGCAAGTGTTGCGTCATCTGCATAAATGAAAGATCTTGTGATAGGATTAACTGTCTGGTCATTAGTGTAAATATTAAACAGCAGTGGGGCTAGCACACTTCCTTGGGGGATACAATTTCTCTGTACCCTTCACCGGCTCCTCTTCCTTTGTAGAGTAACAAAGAAACATCTGTTTTATAGCAGGCATCTTAGAAACTGTGTTAGGTGGAAGTCTTTGGTGATGGCATAGATCTTTGTTAACATTTTCCTGTGATTAATGGTGTCATATGCAGGATAACTGTTCGTGTTGCAAGGTCAGAATAGTGCTACAGTGATTTGAGGGGTATTATAATGAACTCACATTGATTTATTTGCCAGCAAATGTGCATGACCTGTACCCACTGGAACACATATCGGGCGCCAGCTGCGTGTCCATGAACGACCATCCCGTAATTTGAAGGAATTGACTGACCTATGCATTGACATATGGTGCCACATACTTTTAGAATCTCGTCAATGGCTTGTATAAATCATTCCAATCTGAATCTCTGCTGTACTATGTTTGAAAAGTGATATAACACGCTAATTAAACAGGTGGTAATAACGTTTTGGATCATCGATGTATATGGCAGGTGCCCGAGCGTGTCCCATTCGAGTTGGCGTAACTTCAGCGATACGTCACTTGCGATAGAGGGGCTCTTGTGTCGAGACGCGACCAGCAGGAAACTTGGCGCACTATTCCACAAAGGTGGTTTTCGACAGACATACTGCTCCGCAAGTACATTCTTCAAATTGCAATGGATGTCTACCGGTGTTTGTCTTTTGGCAGCCGAGGAAAGAATCAGAGCACGTTGGAGATACACAAATGCCACACTAATGCCTTGCCTGGATGTCGGTGCTCATATACGCGCACCGGTGTCGCGCTTTGTTGCATGTAAGCTGCAGCAACGCCTTCAAACGGAAACATTTTGATGGCGCCGTATATTATATTTTTAAGTTATTAGAAAACGCAGGCTTCGAACAAAGTAGCAATTTCAAACCATAGGTTCATAGACTCATCCCCACTATTATATTTATCATCCTCCTTTCTCGTACTAAACGTACAAATTTCTCACCATCCATGTTTTGCGTCTGGGAACGTCGGCCGATTCGACCGAAGCAAACTGATTTGAATTCCGCTGACCGTCGTCCGAAGTCTGTAAGTTTGGGCGTTGAGATAGCTCGCACAGGAACCATCAACGTACTGGTGCACTTAATTGAAAATATTGGCCGACTTCGACCGGTGTCGGTCGTCGGCATAGTCGGCATAGTCCCCACAGTGACACTGTGACCGCATCGTTAGGGTGAGATCAGCGGAATCAGGTCAGGAGATGAATCGGATCAGTTCAGCGGACTGCAAAATAAAACTGGTCCGAAAATATTTTATGCACCGTAAGTTGGGCAACCCAAATTACATCATCTGCCCCAAGCACAAAAAAAAGTTCATATGTGTGTGAAATCTTATAGGACTTAACTGCTGAGGTTATCAGTCCCTAAGCTTACACACTACTTAACCTAAATTATCCCAAGGACAAACACACACACCCATGCCCGTGGAAGAACTCTAACCTCCGCCGGGACCAGCCGCACAGTCCATGACTGCATCGCCTTAGACCGCTTTTTTTTCCACAAAAACAGTAACAAAAATGGCTACAATGAAATGACATAAATAAGGTAATAGATAATTGCAGTCATAAATTACAGCATTCAAAGAATGAGTCTTTAGCAGTAGCACAATTTAGCACCTTCACTGTCACCTTCAACTGGTGGCAGTTCAGCGTGCACATTTTCTTCTTCTGCAGCCGGTTCCTCATCATCATTTCCCAGACCCAAAATTAATCATTCAGTAAATCCTTGATGTGTGTTCCTTCCAGGGTAAATTACGTGGACAGAAGAGCAGTCCCGAACAGCGACATCGCAAAATACTTCACTGCCTTGTTATTTTTGTCAGTTCCAGCCTTTTAAACGCATCCATAGGGAGTTCAAGATCTTCCTTTATATTAGACACCAGATGTTTGTCGCCATATTCTTGTACCTGCTGTACTACTGATTTATTTTCCTGTGTGACTTGCAGGTGAGGTTAGGGTATTTCTTATTGTGATTCTTATAATTAAGTATTTTCTCGAATTCATTTTCCATATAAATCTTGTATCCAATATGTTCATCGCTCCCAATATTGTTAAAAACATAACTTGTATATTTGCCCATTAACTGCGTTATTTTTTGCCTGAGGGTAGTAACTTTCCTCTGGTCTGAAGAAAATGCTAGTCGGTACATTGTTTGCTGAAGTTCTTGTTATTTGAGCAATTTTCTCCCTGGTGCACCTCCAGTTACAAGTGTAACGATGAGGCACACTATCAACGAGGTTGCATTTGCTGCAGAGGTTAGTGTCACTTAAACCGATGGCAAATAGACGCTCATTAGTGCTGATGTTATTGACTACCTTGTACCACGCTGTTCTCACGTCAGACGAAAGAACATCGCCACTGATATTTTTCCAGGCCACATTCCATGCTATTCCAGCATATTTAGTTTCTATGTTACTTTTCCTTTCATGTTTCCGTCTTTCAGCTAAAATCGCCTTTGCTGTAACGTTTTTGGAGTTTAAAAGCTTTTTGCTGAGATAACTTAGTTCAAGATAATACTCCCTAATGTGTTTCAGCTTAAAACTTATTTTCTGTATATTTATCGGCGGCTCTACACTTTCTGGCCTGACAATATCGTATAGTTTTGCTGCAATGCACCTGGATCATTGCACATTATGCTCCATGTTCGTTTGACATACAATGCCATAGCTTTAGACTTGATGTCGATTAGACCCATTCCTCCATTGCTTGGATCCAAAACTGCTGTCTTCACCGGCACTCGAAACAATTCCCCTTTCCACAAGAACTTTGCTGAGGTGTACATGATCGTCTTCGCCACCATTGATCGGCTAATCCCTGCGGCTCAAGCACAGACAATTTACGAGTAATTTGTACTTCCTTTCTAAAGGTGGATGAAGTATTTTCGGGCCAGTTACATTTCGTCCGACCTGTACAAATTTCCTCCTAATCATCGTATACGAAGAGATACAGTAAGTGCTATCATACAGCGGTGACTGTTGGTACTCAGTGTATAGGTCTAAAGTGGAGAGCAGAAGACTTCGCCAGGTGTGTTCATTATTGTGTTAAAGCTTGTGGAAGACTCTACTGTGGCATTACAACCCACCCGCACTCTTCGGTACTAGTAATGTTACCTAACGATCTGCACCTCACAGAAAAGGCATCGATTCCGAAGAATAAATGCTGAACGAATGAATGCCAGCAAGATAATAACTTCATCGTTGTCGAATAAATACTTGCACTGAACAACAGCAGTCTGAAATGAATTTTGTAATCAGTTTAAATAATTTAGTGTAGTTAGCTAATTTCGTAATTAAATATATATCTGAGATTGGTCGGAATGTTAATTGCTGAATAATTATGTAGGTCGCCATTTCATGCTTGAGCAGAAGTCATGAAATTGTCTATGATTATTTGAAACTGATGTTACGTAAGTAGTACTGAAATATGTTTAGGCGGTTTACGCTCAAATGGAAACATATCATACAAAAACATGAACTAAATTTAGTAATTACGGTGATAAATACTTTAGATTCCCTGAAAACTAATACTGATTAGCCACTGACAACAAGTAACGCCACGTGTATCGAGTAACATCACTCACAAGAATGTTCTCTGTCGTCAGGTTTCCTGAAGCAATACCTGCGAGTAATTAATATTCTCCAGTAGATCTCATATTTGTTTTTCTCAGGACAATTTAATAAATAGCAGCAAACGCTATAAGTAGCGATGAAATCACGAGTCCCAAGATTACATAAAACGTAAATGAAACCCAAAATATAGTAACTTTTGTGATGTATATTAAATCACTACACTTTATCAGTAATTTGAAGTTACTTTGTTGTTAAGCATTGAGTTCTCTGATCATTACGCGGTACAATTTAACGTGCTACAATGCAACAAGTATTTAGTAATTATCATTGCTGCTAGTTTTCGAAATAGTTAAGGTTAAGTTTTAAATGGCAAGTGCACTTCTCTCAGATCACATAATATTTCATTTTATTTACGTGACACTCGGTTGTAACAATGGTGATGGTAAAGGTTCCTATTAATGGTTGATTACGTAGGTAAATTATCAATACTGAAGCAAAGTAATGTTTAGCAGAATTACTCCAATACTCACTTTAGATGAATCTACGGCACTGGCAGGCCCCATACAAAACAACACTGCTAATTGGCACAGTCTTACTGTGTGATGAGTTGGAGATGGTGAAGCATAATGCATTTTCATGGCAACAATAATTAGCATCGGCTCTTCTTTCACTAACGAGGAAATTATATTAGCTTTGGCTGCACAGTTCTCCTCTTCCAGTATTCCATTTGCCACGTCCTCTTGATTACAAAACGTACTGTGACCCAGTTATACGCTCGCTCATTAAACATTCACAGTGCCTTGCCTCACTTTTAATTACCAAACTACAGTGCACTTCATTACGACATTATCGCAGACCTCTTCCGTCCGTGTATCCACTGTACGGTTACAACTCTCTCTCTCTCTCTCTCTCTCTCTCTCTCTCTCTCTCCCTCTCCCCCTCTGCCTGCACACCCGCGCCTCAACGATACTAGTGCCGTACTCTTAAAAAACTGTTTGGCTTTTACACGGTGCGCAAGTTCGTAACTTGGCTAGCGTTACAAATGTACATTACAGTACTTTAACTGATCATCATTGCCAACAAAATACTAAAATACATATTCAGATAGTAATATTAATATTCCAAAATAAATGAAGTGGTAATTCCGAAGCACTGTGTTGTGGTGTTGTATTTTCTGAAAACATTCTACTTTGTAAAATAGTTTTGGATTCATTTTAACATAGCTCTGATAATTCGTCTGGCAAATTATTAAGTATTCGGATGTATAATAAGTTTATGTACCGGAGACGAGATGGTTGCGCAGGACTATAAATTTAAGGGAAAACATATTTTGCATTTCTGGCGAATTACGTCAGTAAAATGATTATGAAAAGAGTCAATATTTTCGTGTGCATTTATTTCAATTATTTTATTTCCGTTTTGCATAATTTTGTTTCGGTTTGTTTTGCAGATGGGAAAATATAAATCTTCTTCTTTGTGGACCGAGAATGACACGCAAGAAGCCATTAAAGCTTATCTTGAGAATAGAAGTCACGGCAAAACAGCAGAATTATTTGGGGTGCATACGAGGACGATTGCATTGTGGAGAAGAATCTCCAGCAAATGTAAAATGAAGTCAAACAGTATTTGGTAAGGAATAAGAAAATGAAAACGTTTCTAGAATTCTGAAGTTTCATGCAAGTGGCTTCCCGTTGGATTCAAATAATGTAATGATAGCTATTTACGTGTCCACAAAACACAAAAAAACGAAGCATACCTTTTCAGACTTCAAAATGACTCCTAAAGAATGGCTATAATGGTTCTGTTATTTCAAAACTAGTCGCCAAAACTGTTATTACACTTATCCCACTGTAAAACAAGACGACCGATGCATTCATATTAAAATGCTTGCGGTTGCCTACGGAATCATGATTGTACCCTAGACGTGCACCTGTTCGTCCGAAACAAAAAAAAAAAAAAAACAAAACGATGGCCTCGAATGTTTTTCTTCAGTACTCCAAAAATATAGAAATCGCATGGGGAAGGTCTGGATTGTATGGAGGATGTTTCTACTACATTGGACAAGTACCGCTGGGAAGCCCTTACAATCCTCCATACAGTCTCCATCTTTCCCCCTGCGTTTTCCATATTTTTGGAGCACCGAAGAAAAACATTCGAGGCCATCGTTTTGTTTCGGACGAACAGGTGCACGTCTGGGTATAATCATGATTCCGTAGGTGACCGCAAATATTTTAATATGAATGCACTGATCGTCTTGTTTTACAGTGGTATAAGCGTATTAACAGTTTTAATGACTAGTTTTGAAATAACAGTTTACTTACTTTTTTCCATCTGTACCATTTTCATTCGAGACCATCGTTTAGCTTGGGACGAATAGGTGCAGGTCTAGGTACAATCATAATTCAGTAGGCAACCGCAAACATTTTAATATGAATGCATTGATCGTCTTGTTTTACAGTGGGATAAGTATATTAACAGTTACGGTGATTGTTTTTGATATAATTGATTCATTATTACTTTCTTTCCATCTCAATTTCATTTGACTGCCTCTTATACGTGTGATAGACCTTCCCAGAGGTACGCAATAAATCATAGTCGGCATTTCGTATTTCATATAAACCAGCCTTGTCTGCTCATGCCATTTCACGTCGTTTCACAACGCTGCACCTGATAAAGTAACATTAATACTCTATCCAAAAATGATAGCTTCCATCCGTCCATTGCAACTTGCATTCAGCAGCATCTGAAGCAGCATGTCATGTATCGCACAAAGTAAAAATTATGCCCAAGTCAATCTGACCCCATATAGTCATTCAACTATCCTCATACAACAGCGTCATCAGCCAGGAGTGCATAATTGCTGCCCATCACGAGTAAGTAATGTGTCCTATGTGTGAATGACATGCATGGGATCAGGGTCAGTTTCCCATTGGAAAGGATTTTTCTTGTCAGAGCAACTATTTCAGAAAGAAGTAGCGGCTTCACAGTCTCGGAATCTGATAAGATGCTGTATATACTGTTTCTTAGTACTCACAGTTGCTCATGATCATGAAGTGTTTTTTGGAACAGCGTCACTCACCTGCGAAAGAAGAACAGAAACACTTAGCGAAGATTCTGGTTTCATTTGTCATTTAACAAATAGTAGATATATCTAAGAACAATGTACAGTGCATGAATAATAGATTTTACGTTAATCAGCTTTACAAGTAATTTTGTAAATTGTTTAAATTATAAAAGTTTAGTGAACTGAGTTCTGTAATAGAAACTACACAGTTTATGCCTGTAGCCAACTGATCTCTTGGGACTCTAAGGGTCTGGTTGCGTTCTCTCCGTTAGCATAACGTTCCGAGGAAATGTATCAAAACGATAGTAACTATCGTTATTTTTTGTTGTCTTTTGTACCGCATGTAGGCGGGGACGCCATGGTTATTAACTGATCTGGCAATGTCAATTTAAGGAGCGGCCAGATGTCCACCCTGTCTCCCTCCCCCTTCCGCTCCCCCCTCCATCCCTCACTCCTCCCACTTCCCTACCTCATCCTCACCTCCCTCCGCCATCCTGCAATTCATCATCCTTTTACTGGAAGCCAAGATACAATTGAAACTTTTATTTTGTTTCAGTATTTAATGATTATCACTTATTAAAATTAAAAAGTATGTTGACTTTTCAACATTGTAGTTATCCAAAACACATGTCGAATGTGCATACGATTTTTTCGAAAAGGTAGTACTTTCTGAGACCCCACTGATTTGACCCAGAAGGTAGAAGAAAAATTAGAGTTTAACATTTCATTGACAATGAGGTCATGGAGAACAGAGCACAAGCTCAGATTAGGAAATATGGGGAAGGAAATTGGCTGTGTCCCTATCAAAGAAACTATTCCAGCATTTTCCTGAAGCTATTTAGGGAAATCACAGGGATTTCAACCATTGTTCTCCGAAATGAGAGTCCAGTCTGGTAACCACAGTTCCACCTCACTCAGTGGTATGATCCAGTCACCACTTGTTCATCTAATAAGGTAGTTGTGGGATTCACTAGAAATCCAGTTTCGAAAAGTTTGGACCAAGACCAGGGAAAACGAATCGACTATTTTACAGCAAGGAAAGATGCAAAAGGACATAATATACAGTTTACATAGCATGTTGCAGGGATACTTCACTAAAAATTTAGTTTTCCTTTGCATTTGCTGCACTTTGATCATATAGTTTAGACTGTTGTTTCAGTTGTAACAAAGATCAAGATACAGTTCACATAAGGATTGAGTCAAAGTTGAATCAGATCAAAACACATTCAGAAAGCAAAATAAAGCAGAAAAAATTAATAGTGCTTGCAAATTTTATTTCAATTTAATGTATCATTACACAACATTCCTATGATATAAGAACAGTGAAGGATATATAAAATGAAGATTAAAGAAAAAGAGTGAAGTGAAAACAGGGCTACAGGGAGAAATGTCTAAGGAAAGAAATGGTCATGGCAAGAATAATCCGATGGAGAAGGAACAAAGGAAATGAAGATTCAGTAATAGAAAAGACAAGATGTAGAATGGAGAAAGGGGATAAAAAATAAATATGATGGATAACAAAGGGAGAAGATAGGGAAAAGGAGAACAGAGGGGTGAACAGGAAAATAGGAGGAAAGAAAAGGTAGGGGAAAAGAGAAGAGAGAGGGAAAAGAGAAGAGAGGGAGGAAAGGGATTACAGGTGGAAAAGAGAAGAAAGGGAGAAAGGGGATGAGAGGGAGAAAGGGGATGAGAAGGAGAAAGGGGACGAGAGGGAGAAAGGGTTGGAAAGGGAGGAAGGGGAAGAGTGGGATAAATGGGAAGAATGGGAGAAAATGGAAGAGTGGGATAAAAAGGAAGAGTGTGAGAAAAGGGAAGATAGGGGTGAATGAGAAGAGAGGGGGGATTGGGAGAAGAGGAAAACGAAGGAAACAGAAGAGAGGTGGAAAGGGATTAGATGGGAAAAAGGAAAAGAGGGAGGCAAGGAAAAGAGGAGTGAATGAGAAGAGGGGGGGGGGAATGGGAAGAGAAGAGAAAGAGCAAAAGAGATCAGAGGGGGAAAGGGAGGAGAAAGGGGAAGGGAAGAGAGGGTGCAGGGGTAAAAGGTTGCAGGGGAGGAAAGGTGCAGAGGAGAAAGGTTGAAGGGAAATAAAGGCACAGGGGTCAACAGATTACAGAATAAGAAAGAAAAGATAAAGACATGGACAAATGGACAAAAGAGCAAAGTAACCCTTGGACAAAAGGGCAAAGGGAACAAAATGTCAAGACAGAAAAGGGTAAGTATAGAAGGGGCAAACGAACAAAAGAATGAAAGTGAAAAAGAAAGAAATTTTAGTGAAGGGCAGAAATGGTAGCAAAGGTGGGTGTGGAAGCATGGATTGAAAGAGTAAAAAGGTTGAAAGAGAGAAAGTGTAAAAAGAATGAACGGATGGAAAAAATGGAAGTGTACAACGAGTTAAGGGTAAAAGAAGTAGGGATAGACACAGTAAAAATTAGAAATAGTGAAAGAAATAAAACAGTGACAAGAAAGGAAAGAAATGTCAGTTAGTTGGGTGCATGCTTTGCACATAGGACAATGGTCTTTACCCGTAAAAGAAGGCAGTCCTTCTCTGGTTATTAAGAGAGCGGCATTTGCTCGCGAGCCGCCTCGCCCGCTGGCAGCAGCTGGCCTTTGTTGTGTAGTCGCAATCTGCGTGGCTGCACCGTGACTAATAAATAACCACCGCGGACACACCCACCGTCTCAAAGGCACAGCGCAGAGGTGTCACACCGAGCTGAGTGTCACTTGCATCAAGCAGACCTTTCATAACTGTAACGCCACAGCAACTGTTGTAGAAGTTCAAAGTATCTCAACGCCCACAACTGGCAGTTCCTTCCAACTATCAGGTTCGTCCAGGTTATCAGCAATGCGTGGAAATGGTGCATGGTTTTAACACTAACCTCGTAATCTGGTTGTTCCTCAAAACAACAGTGCGCCACTAGCATCATATTTGCCGTCTATCATCTGTTAATCGTTCATTGAAGTATCCTGCTCGTCAATGTACTTCTCATGTTTGAAGAAGCTTCCTTATGTTATTTGTAGGCTATATGGATGTGACGTCAATTGGGGAAAAATCTCAACACTTCACACACATAATAGCTTTTGAATTTAGTAAAGAACAAAGACAATGACGGCGATACGTGACTTGTACTGTGATAGTATCATTGAAGAAATGACGGTGAGGAAATTGATTCCTAATCAAGTACGGCATTAAGGTCGAACACGATCCGTTACGTTCACGAACACCATCGCATTTGATGACGAGCTACTATTCACGTCAAATCATAACGAACGTTCATCAACGTGAAAATTATCAGTGTTGAACTATGAAAAGCCAACTATTTCCTGATATATGCAAGTATTGAACTATGAAAAGCCACGTATTTCCTGACATTTGCATTTCACAGACCAATTAAAAGATTGTAGGTGCCATTCACTATAAGTGAAAGTATGAAATTTGGCTCGTGACTATTTGTGCATTTCTTACTGAGCGCCATCAATAAGCTACGTATGTTACATTATTCGTATCCAGTTAATGCCTTTAATTCTCTTCCTACAAGAGAAAGGAATGTCTGGACCTTAGAAATAAACAACACAGAAGATATGTTTTTCCTGTGGTGAAGTAAAGCGTTTCCTACCCAGGAGTGTAAACAAAACTGCCAATTTTTTATTGCCACCAGCGCAGAGATCTTGCCACCGGAAATATAAAGAAACAACCAACACGACTACTCGGTGTTATGATGAAAGTGATAATTCAGGAACTTGGGTGAGAAATGACTATCACCAATATCTCCTCCCGAACATGCGCCCACTGACATGTATAATTCATTCTCCTAGTGATCTTCGAGACAGTTTCCTTGCTGACGCAGATTCTTCGAAAGAGGTGATGAAACAAACGTTTAATTCTGAAGTGTGGGGTGGAGGCAGAAATCCGTCCCGAGGGATGTGGAAATACACTCCTGGAAATGGAAAAAAGAACACATTGACACCGGTGTGTCAGACCCACCATACTTGCTCCGGACACTGCGAGAGGGCTGTACAAGCAATGATCACACGCACGGCACAGCGGACACACCAGGAACCGCGGTGTTGGCCGTCGAATGGCGCTAGCTGCGCAGCATTTGTGCACCGCCGCCGTCAGTGTCAGCCAGTTTGCCGTGGCATACGGAGTTCCATCGCAGTCTTTAACACTGGTAGCATGCCGCGACAGCGTGGACGTGAACCGTATGTGCAGTTGACGGACTTTGAGCGAGGGCGTATAGTGGGCATGCGGGAGGCCGGGTGGACGTACCGCCGAATTGCTCAACACGTGGGGCGTGAGGTCTCCACAGTACATCGATGTTGTCGCCAGTGGTCGGCGGAAGGTGCACGTGCCCGTCGACCTGGGACCGGACCGCAGCGACGCACGGATGCACGCCAAGACCGTAGGATCCTACACAGTGCCGTAGGGGACCGCACCGCCACTTCCCAGCAAATTAGGGACACTGTTGCTCCTGGGGTATCGGCGAGGACCATTCGCAACCGTCTCCATGAAGCTGGGCTACGGTCCCGCAAACCGTTAGGCCGTCTTCCGCTCACGCCCCAACATCGTGCAGCCCGCCTCCAGTGGTGTCGCAAAAGGCGTGAATGGAGGGACGAATGGAGACGTGTCGTCTTCAGCGATGAGAGTCGCTTCTGCCTTGGTGCCAATGATGGTCGTATGCGTGTTTGGCGCCGTGCAGGTGAGCGCCACAATCAGGACTGCATACGACCGAGGCACACAGGGCCAACACCCGGCATCATGGTGTGGGGAGCGATCTCCTACACTGGCCGTACACCACTGGTGATCGTCGAGGGGACACTGAATAGTGCACGGTACATCCAAACCGTCATCGAACCCATCGTTCTACCATTCCTAGACCGGCAAGGGAACTTGCTGTTCCAACAGGACAATGCACGTCCGCATGTATCCCGTGCCACCCAACGTGCTCTAGAAGGTGTAAGTCAACTACCCTGGCCAGCAAGATCTCCGGATCTGTCCCCCATTGAGCATGTTTGGGACTGGATGAAGCGTCGTCTCACGCGGTCTGCACGTCCAGCACGAACGCTGGTCCAACTGAGGCGCCAGGTGGAAATGGCATGGCAAGCCGTTCCACAGGACTACATCCAGCATCTCTACGATCGTCTCCATGGGAGAATAGCAGCCTGCATTGCTGCGAAAGGTGGATATACACTGTACTAGTGCCGACATTGTGCATGCTCTGTTGCCTGTGTCTATGTGCCTGTGGTTCTGTCAGTGTGATCATGTGATGTATCTGACCCCAGGAATGTGTCAATAAAGTTTCCCCTTCCTGGGACAATGAATTCACGGTGTTCTTATTTCAATTTCCAGGAGTGTATGTGTTACGAGATCTTCAGCACCGCAAATTACTTGACACTGATTTAGAGTAGTAACTGACCGAGCCTGCCAGCGCGTAATAAGATGATGTGCTTGCTATTCTGATAGGGTGTCATCCAGGAGGTATGCAATTATTTCGCTGAGTTTCTCCTAGCTCTGTTCATGTTCAGGTGCACTCCGACTGTCTAGACTGCAAGGTGCTCAGAAATGAAAAACTAGAGGACAATTACGTATCATCACACAAAACCCTGCACTAGGAGCAGTACCAAAAAGTTATGAAGAGGACTAGCGTAGATTCAGCCGAAACGAGGAGGACGAAATGCAGATCTGCTGAACCACACCCTCCCAGCACGGTAAAAACATACCATTGACGTCGACCGTGAAAGTCTCTGCATATGCATTGGGCGCATAACGCTTAATGAATTCAGGCACCAGACTGGCCTCGGGCACGCAGTCATGCCACACTTAAATTCACGACAACCTTTCACCGAAGAAGTTTTGCTCACAGTAGTTAACGCAGTCCGCATCCATATATCTTATACAAGACGGCCGTAAACATTGTGAAAGCTTGTAAGGACGTTGCAGGGTAGGTTGTTCTGGGAAATAGTTTTTAAGAAAAAAACTCGGTACGTTACACGAAGCTAGCCAATCAGGTTGTTACGCAAATTCAAGCAGCCCGCGAGATACAATTAGTGTCAGTTGTTGCCACAGCATAGATGATGGCGCACGAGACTGCTGAGCCTTTGGCTCGGATTCGATCCTTACTACGGTCCAACGTCCAATTTTTCTATCACTGTCTTGTTCGGTTTTAGGAAACCAACCTACAGTACGTTTGGCGATGTCGTCTATGTAGGTCTGTTTGAACTTGCGCGCGCAACGGCCTGGTTGCCTAACTTCAGTGCTAATTAACTCGGAAACGGCGCAACGTGTCTAATTTTTTTCTTAACAATTATTTCTTAGCACAATTTACGCTGCAACACCCTTACAAGCTTTTCAAACTGTTTTCGACCACCCTGTATAGTATATTAGTTTTCAAATTTCACAGCTAATTTCCGGAGGATAAAAAGGGATGCAAAGTAAGGGTCTCGAAAATATCAAGGAATTCTAGAAAATTATAAGCTTTGTTTAACACAGGGTACTTTTCAGCTAGCCAGCCGGGGTGGCCGAACGGTTCTAGGCGCTACAGTCTGGAACCGCGCGACCGCTACGGTCGCAGGTTCGAGTCCTGCCTCGGGCATGGATGTGTGTGATGTCCTTAGGTTAGTTAGGTTTAAGTAGTTCTAAGTTCTACGGGACTGATGACCTCAGAAGTTAAGTCCCATAGTGCTCAGAGCCATTTGAACAAACTTTTCAGCTGTTTGCATGAGTGCCTGTTCACGTGGTACGACAGGTAACTTTATAGCTAGGTAAATGCGCACATTCACATACGCACCTGGTGTCAACAACGAATCAGGGATGGTTCACGAACCCACCTGTCGAACCGGGAAACCACAGGAAGTCGAGTAAGGAAATACAGAAAGGGGAAGATCTTCCACAACAAGAAAAAAAGTGGCCTCCCGAACGTAGGGGGAAATGAGTGAAGAAAACAGCGTTCTCCCTATTTGCACACTCCTATGGCGATTGTTTGCAACTAGTGTTCACAACGGTAGTGCTTAGTGTAATACTGATATTTTTAGAAGCACGATTCGATTTTGTCTTGAGTACATTGCGACGTTATCAAAGTAGAAGGCGTTAGTTGGTATTGCGGATGTTAAATTAATTGCGTGACATGTCCTTCCACAGTTTTCGGAGGTATTCTCGTCAAAGGCTATTTTTTCTGAACAGTGATTTATTTCACTCCGTGCTACAGCTGTGAACTGCTCACTGATGAAAGCAAATTATTATTCAATTATTACCCCTCAGCTCCACGTTAAATGCGGAAATGACAGCAGGATAAAAATTATAAGCCCGACGGGAAGTGTGTGTTGGCCGGAACGAACTGCGATTACTCCCCCCCCCCCCCCCTCGCCCACTACCAGTAACCGAACCCTGCATCCGCACCTGAGTTCATATGGGGCTTAGGTCAAGCCCAGACGGAAAAAGCTGAAGATGTCGGCAGTTATTGCAAACAGCTAATTGCAAAAAATAAATAAATAAAAATAACATAGTAGAAATGTCTTCCTGCAGGTGAAGGCAAGCGATTGCTCATCGTCTGTACTAGTGTTCTCTCTGTTCTGTGAGACGTTTATGTGAAAACGACGCTGTATTCAAACCTTTACAAGGGAGAAAATGGACTCTCAGATGTTACTGCAACATGAAAATGAGAGGGAACTGATGCAGCTAACACAACTGCGGTGTGATTGGAGTAAAGAGATTTACTGCTGTGGCCAATTGCTGCGCTCGCGACTCCTCGCTTCTTCTGATTACGCGCTGTCTGACAGCATAACCACTGATTTAGAAACGCTGGGTAATTGCAGGCTGGTTTCCCTGAGTCCCGGCGTTCTGTTCTTAAAGAAAGCTGTCTCAGCGCCGTTATGAAACAGCCGGGGAGATGAGATGGCTGCATCGGTATTGGCTCGGAAAGCAATGTACTGTCTCACGAGTTTTATAAGTTCGGTAAAAATTTACAGCAGTCCATTTCCGAAGAAGTTTTAAAACAGTTCTTCTACAGGAAGATAGCAAATAGTGTCAATTTCCTTCCCCAAACTTCATCTAGCCGAGCTTGTGCTGCGTCTCTCTTGACCTTATCGTCGACGGGACGGCATGCCCTAATTTCCTTCTTTCCCTTGTTGTTGATTTTCAGGAAGCATGAAAAACTTCACACAGTTTCGTAGTTGTGGCCACTAACGATAGTGCGATGGCACTCGTCCAGAACCTAGGCAGTTGGTATTCTGATGCGTTAAAGTTTCACGTTTAATATCAGCCAAACAAGAGGAGCTGAAGTGGTTGCCTGCATCTACATCTACATCAATACTGCGTAATCCATTTGACGGTGTTTGGCGGACGTTACTTCTGGTACCACTAACTGATCCTCCCTTTACTGTTCTACTCGCGGATGGCGCGTGGGAAGAATTATTGTCGGTAAGCCTCTATCTTAGCTCCAATTTCGCGAATTTTTTCATCGAGTTCATTTCGTGACATAGATTCGGGAGGAAGAAATATGTTGTCCGGCCATTCCTGGAATCTCTCGAGATATCAATTGTAATCCCCTCTGTGATGCACAATTTCTCATGCAGTGTTTGCCACCGGAGTGTGTTGCGCATCTGTGTAACGCTCTCGCGCCAACTAAACGATCCCGGGACGAAACGCGCCGCTCTTCGTTGGACCTTCTCTATCCCTTCTATCTGAGCGCCGGCCGCGGTGGCCGTGCGGTTCTAGGCGCTCCAGTTCGGAGCCGCGCTGCTGCTACGGTCGCAGGTTCGAATCCTGCCTCGGGCATGGGTGTGTGTGATGTCCTTAGGTTAGTTAGGTTTAAGTAGTTCTAAGTTCTAGGGGACTGATGACCACAGCAGTTGAGTCCCATAGTGCTCAGAGCCATTTGAACCATTCCACTTAAGGTCGCTCTGGATAGTTGCTCCTATATGTTTTACGGTATAAACTGTGTCCAGAGATCTGTCATCAATAGAGTAACAGTGCAGTAGCCGGTATCTTTTCCTACGTTTGCGCAATATGTTACATTTACATTAACAATTTATGATTTTCCTTTGGTAAATTACGTTCGAGATCACCACCTTTTTCAGTCTCCGTGTGACTACACATTTCAATTTTTATCAGTGTGTGTGACAAGCTGTGTGTTTTTATGTTCCTACTGGGTTTCCTTCGTATGAGAATCGATTCCTTCTGTCTGTTCCAGCACTCACATTTATATCGCTATTCCAGACAATTATGATTTGTCAGCCACAGAATTTGCCCCCCTTCCCCCCCTCTCTTCCCTTCATTTTATACAAATTTTAACAATTTTATACAAATTTTAACAAATATACCGATACGCTTGACTTCGGCACAATCGGCAGACAAAGGAGCATATGTCCGTATACAACAGGGATAGTCAACCTTTTTTATCTACCACCT
Organism: Schistocerca cancellata; assembly: GCF_023864275.1. Classification (NCBI taxonomy): domain Eukaryota; kingdom Metazoa; phylum Arthropoda; class Insecta; order Orthoptera; family Acrididae; genus Schistocerca; species Schistocerca cancellata. The sequence continues at coordinate 356,181,760 of NC_064632.1, read as the reverse complement.
GTATGTCTGTAAGCAGAAAATATTCTAACAGCCTATCTCTTCCACAGTGATTTACAAAGTAGGGGAGTAACTTTAATTTATATGATTTATAACGCAGAGTTACAGCAAGCTAATTATTATAATAATCGTTACTTACCAAATATTTTGTCAAAATTTTATAAAATCTCATGAAAATATTTTTAAAGCCACTACCGTCTACCGCCCACCATGAAAAATGTAACGCCCACTAGCGAGTGTTACGGACCAGGTTGACAGATTACGACTGTATGCCACATCGGGACTTCAAAACTGGACATGGTCATTCACATACAATACTCTTACTATATGAGCGTCCTTCGTTTCTTAAAGATGATAATCGTGTCCGACTCTTGGAGTGGTCTTAAAAATATTCAACTCCGCAGATGAAATGTTATGTTTTGAATGTGGCACTGGAATATGTTCGCTGTAAACGGAGAGGGAAGACAATTGTTCCGTAGGTGCATTCCCATGTTAGCATCAGCCACAATGGGGAAGCTGACTTCTTAGCGAAGCAAACTACCTCTACAGTAACTGTCGTCGATTTGAAATTGCCTCATACAGACTACTTGCGATAACTCAAGAGAAACAGGAAACAAGAATGACAAGAGATCTGAAATGTGTCCCAGTAAACTAAAGGCGGATGTTATGCGGCATTACAACCTCAAAATTCTTAAAAGGCCATGATTTACGAGGGCGCATTTGGCCCGATCTAAGATTTCCACCATTATTCGACTTCACATAGACTGTGCCTCTTTTCCTCTGCATCTATATAAGATCAAAATTTACGTTGCCTCTACGTGTGAGTGTGATGCTGAGTCATAAACTGATGTAAACCACATCTTGCTTTCCTGTCCCTAATTTGACTTCGAACGACAGTAGCTTTCGAAGTCTTTTATGACAGGTAGCTTCTTCTCTTTTGGTTAGTGAAGACATTCACCTTTATAAAGTGGTTGGTAATTTACGTAAAAGTATAGGCGAAATTTTAGCAGTATTTATATTTTCATCTTTTGTATGGTTTATGATTAAATGAAAGAAATAGTGTGAACTGATAACAAAAAAATGTTTACTTTACTTACAGCGATATCTGTTAAAAGTTTGCTGCGGTAAAAAATAGTGATGGCTTGAGCTTTAAATTCTGTAAATATATGTATTTTGTGTAAACAAGTGTATAAAATTGCTAAATAGAGTGCAAACCATGGAAGGCAGAATGTTTCAGAACAGTGCATACTCCATTGCAGAGTGGAAGACACATTGTGGAATTTTGTAAAAATTGATAAATCATGTTTCTTTGGAAGAAATCTGCAGTCAATGATTGTACAACAATTTTTATGACCGTCTAGATTGTATATATTTGTAAAATTGTTACCACTTTAGGTTTCATCAAATCATCTTCAAAGGGAATACTTCGGCAGTAAGAGTAGCCCATAAGTTTCTATGCACACATTTACTTGCTGGGTCACAGGGCCATATTTTGTTGTAATGCAGTAAAATTACAAACAAGGAAAATATATTTATCCATCACGTAGCATGTAAATCAGCGTTTATAAACTGACAGGTCACTCTTGTAGCCGACGTATTCACATCTGAAGATGGTTTGATGTAACCGAAAACGGTCAACATTTTATAAATTCATGCAATCTTGATAGACCATATAATTTGTTCACTCTGGAATGTGTCAGGATATTTTGTCCGTCATTATTTTCGTCGTACTGCACTGATTAACTTAATATCGAACACGAAACGCTCTTCTCGGCATATAAATACTCTAGAAGCGTGCGAAATCACACACAAAGCAACTGTTTATCTGCGTTAACGTGGTGCCCTTTAAATCATAGTGGGGAATTGAAGATGTACAATAATAACAATTGTTATTACTGGCCTTACTATTATGGACCCATTGGTTTCAGTGCCCAGTGTGCTGGAAAGTGCATATGCGTTGTTGATATAGTGAAAGATCCTTCTTTCTGATTTTCCACGCAGCTACACGTGCATCCTCTCCCCACCGTACCAGCTGATGCCTTATGTCTGAACCATTCGTATTTCATTTGCATCAACAGTGTCAACTTAAGCAGTTACCTGAAGCTGCCGCATAGCTATCTGTTAGGGCTCTTCGGGGAACCCCATCCATTGGAGACTTCGTTTCATGGTGTGACTCTCATTTGTGAATTACGTGAGACATAAATAATGGTCGGTATAAAATTAATGGATCTATCAACATTAGTATTACACATATTTAAAAGCACACAACGCAACTCTTATTACATTGAGAAGTGTAGCTAGTTAACATGATTCAACATTATCACGAAATAATGTACCAACTCATGAACTAAATATCGAAACACTGTTTGTGATGACATCTTGCAGCATGATTTCATTTCACTTTCTAAAGTTCAGAAAATTTCACAAAAACTGTTTCATTAATTGTGAAAGAAAGTGGAAACTTAGGGAATGTAACAAGAAAATGATAGGCATGTTGTATTAAAATATGGTAATGATAGGCCTCTTTACTCTCTTAGTTAACTGAATTAGGTCTAACTACAACAGGCAAAAACTTAGGGCAGGGGCAATCCTACAGTGTCATGTCTCTGCTCGGTTAAGATGCTCAACAAAATTTCAACATTGACGTATGCTAATGCGGAATGGGGCAAAAACCAACGTGTGTGTATTTCATTTCTCTTGTCGGCGCAGATTTCTACCCACAGGCGTTTGCGACACTTATACCATCGGTCTAGAAAGTTCTGAAAATGTTTCTATTCCTGGCGTACATGCGACGTCCGCGCAGCAACTACGACGGCGGTTTGAACTAACAAGCTGAGCAACAGACGAGCATCCGACGAGTCAGTTGCGAGCAGGACGTCGTAAGAACTTGGACATGCGCCCGTAGTGTGCCAACGTTGTTGTGTTAAACGTTGCTATGAGACAACATCTCTACATCAAGTGTTCAAGACATTCTCCAGAATGTTTTGAAAAGGGAAAAGTGTGTGCAGAGTTTGTCCCGCACACCTTGTCTCCCGAATAAAAAGTAACAACGCGTGGATGTCTGCCGCGACTTGAATGAAATGCAAAACTCGAATAATTCTCTTATCGAAAACTTCACCATGGGTAACGAGACCTTGTGTCACTAACGTGAACCTACCAGAAAACGAAGAAGTGCAGAAATTCAAATGAAGTGTCAAAACGATATAACCGACAGTGTAGCGAAAGTGATGAGCGAATTGCACTACTTTCCAAAGGAGGTCTTTCCTGACGGTTTCACATGGTTGTACGAACGTTCTGCGCGTTGAACTCAAGTGCTGTGGCAGTGTTTATTTTCATTTTTCGGGGTTTCCTGCTAGCTGGATTGATTTTATTCTTTTTGATTACTTAGCTTTCTGTAACCGGGGTTGGATAAAAATATGTAAACACCAAGAAACACAACACATTACTATGACTAATACGGTGCAAGCAAACCGTTGGCATTCAAAACAGGGTTCAACCTTGTCGGCATGGATAATTACCGGTCCTGTGCGGTTTTCAAGAGAATCTGTTACCGCTCTACCTGCAAAATGTTGGTACGTTCAGCTAATAATTATGGAGTTGGTTAGCTATCAAGCAACCTTCTCTCCATCTAGACCACAAACGCTCAACAACATTGAGATCTGGTGACAGTGGTGACCAGGAGATACGCGACAATTCATCCTCACGCTCACAAAATCAGACTGTGTGAACGGTAACCCTGTAGTCTTGGAACACAGCATCATCACTGGGGAACAAACATTGTGCGCTGGGATGGACCTGACCAGTCAAAATGGTCACATAATCCTTGGCCGTAGTGTGACCTTGCAAACTAATCATGGGACCAACCGAATACCACGATAGGGCTGCCCAAATCACCACCGAACCCCGGCCTAGTTTCATTCTTGGCACGTAAATTCGGTCAGAAAATGGAAACAGCGTGCATCAAGCCTAATCTGGGCAAAAGACATTCTTTCAATGGTCAATAGTTCAAGTTTTATAGCTTCGGAGCCCCCTCCGCGGGGGCCACATTATTGTGTTACGGACATTTGAATTACCGATGAGTGGTTTTAATTCTAGCTCGCCCTACAATTTCCTGCTTATGGAGTTCCTTTGTGTTTTTCTGGTGCTGACGGGATTCTCGAGTGCGACATTCAGTTCTACAGTGACTTTGAAACATCCCCTTTGTGTGTAAAGAAGGACTGTGCTGGTAATCTTCTACGTTATTTGATACAGAAACGGCTGAGTAAAACTGAACGTACTCAGACAGTTTTCTCTTTACTTATTCTGATCATTTCTAAAATGACACACAATATTTTAGTGCATCGCAATGTGACTTTCAATAATCCCTACAAAAGAACGACCCTGACTAACAATAACTATAATGAAACTTCGTGGCAGATTAAAACTGGTAGAGCACTTGCCCGCGAAAGGCAAAGGTCCCGAGTTCGAGTCTCGGTCCGGCACACAGTTTTAATCTGCCACGAAGTTTCATATCAGCGCACACTCCGCTGCAGAGTGAAAATCTCATTCTGGAATAACTATAATGGTTCAAGTGGCTCTGAACACTTTGGGACTTAACAGCGGAGGTCATCAGTCCCCTAGAACTTAGAACTACTTAAACCTAACTAACCTAGGGACATCACACACATCCATGCCCGAGGCAGGATTCGAACCTGCGACCGTAGCGGTCGCGCGGTTCCAGACTCTAGCACCTACAACCGCTTGGCCACCCCGGCCGGCAAATAACCTATACCCTGCATGAATCACTTACATCACAAAAATCTTTGTTACTCGAACTACTCTTACATCGAGCGCCAATACTGCCAGCTAAATAAAAGATTCTAACTACTGAAGTCATTAACTACTGATAGGCATAGTTAGCAAGTGAAAGATTTTGATAAAGAACAACAATGTATTTACCTTAATAGTGTTCAAAAGTCATAATACACATCAGTTCATGACATACAGTCTTACAAATTTCCTTTTTCTGACGGACACACGTCCAGATCGTCCGTTCATAGTAACCTCTCAAAACTCTGCCATCTCTCTTCCCACATCCACCACTGCTCGCGGCTCTCCTCCAACTGCCCAACGCTACGCGCTGTTCACATCCAGCTGTCCAACGCTACACAAGCGAATATTCCAACAATGAGTCCAACCAGCCACAGACTGCACACAGCACAGTCAGCGATTTTCATACAGAGCACTACGTGGCGTTACCAACTTAAAAATCTAAACAGCCTACTTACAACTTTTGCAGCTGTCGTCCTCTCATTTTTTGTCACAATCCTCTTCAATGACTGTCTGTCACGATCAGTCAACACACACTTTAGTCCGCGTTGTGTCTTAGCGGATGACGTTTTTCTGCTTTCCCTGTATGCGGTGTAACTCTCCGATACGGTGCCTCTTGAAAGCCAAACACCTCGGCTACATTGCTTACGGAAGCACCCACCATCTGAGCACCAAAAATTTCCCATCGTTCTAATTTCCTTATCTCCGACATACTGCATCCTCAACTACGCAGAACACTGTTACGATAACGACTGAAACTTGAACTTATTGACAACATTGCACAGGCGCGGTTGTTGTCAAACACAAAAGCACCACCTGCAGGCTCGGCTAGTATCTGTATTTATGTTTAAGCATGCATTTCTTGCGGTATTTCCATATTTTTGCCCAACCTCTGTATTTGATATAAGAACGTAGGCTTCCGCGGCCGGTGTTATAGTTATTAAAATTCTTCTGGGTATTATGCCGCGTCATTGCTAAAAACTAACAACAATAATAAACTAAAACCGACGTTTCAGCCGAATTGCAACGGCCCTGAGCGAGGCCGTTGCAATTCGGCCGAAACGTCGGTTTTAGTTTCTTATTGTTGTTAGTTTTTAGCAATGACGTGGCATAATACCCAGAAGAATTTTAATGACTCTGTATTTGACTTTTTAAAGTCAGCAAGAAACAACAGGTTCTAGCCTCAAAAAATGGTTCAAATGGCTCTGAGCACTATGGGACTTAACGTCTATGGTCATCAGTCCCCTAGTACTTAGAACTACTTAAACCTAACTAACCCAAGGACATCGCACAACACCCAGTCATCACGAGGCAGAGAAAATCCCTGACGCCGCCGGGAATCGAACCCGGGTACCCGAGCGTGGGAAGCGAGAACGCTACCGCACGACCACGAGTTGCGGACATTCTAGCTCAGCAAGATGATTTTTGGCTATTTTGTTAACTATTGGGATTCAACACACCCCCCCCGCCCCCATAAGGCTGATTGTAATTTTTAAAGTTGTCTGGATTAAGTATTTTACTACCTTATCTTTTCGGGTTGAGCTGTTAACTAGTTTGAACAGTGTCTGTTTCAGTGTGCTAATTGTATGTTGTGTGATGTAGGCTCAGCCTATGACTGGAGAGTTACGTGGGAGAACCCAGCCGGTTCCGCGGCTGTCCCTGCTGCAGTGTCTGGACACTGGGCGGGACGTTTAGTTTCTGTTGGTGGCGTCGCCCGCTGCAGCGGGTCGCTGACCTACCAGCAGCCAACTTCCTGTTTTAGGCTGAGTCGTGGTGGGGAGACGACGGATGGGCGTTGTTTACCTGCGTCACGCAGACAACACAGCTCACTTCGAGCCTCCATCAGCTGATTGCCTGCTCTCTGGTCGCTCCCTCGCACACTGTTCCTACCTAACTGGCAGCTTTGAATTTGCGAGATAAGAAATACCGGGGATTAAAAAGTCAGTACAAATTTGAAAACTGAATAAATCACGGAATCTACATCTACATCGACATTTATACTGCGCAAGCCACCCAACGGTGTGTGGCGGAGGGCACTTTACGTGCCACGGTCATTACCTCCCTTTTCTCTTCCAGTCGCGTATGGTTCGCGGAAAGAACGACTGTCTGAAAGCCTCCGTACGCGCTCGAATCTCTCTAATTTTACATTCGTGATCTCCTTGGGAGGTATAAGTAGGGGGAAGCAATATATTCGATACCTCATCCAGAAACGCACCCTCTCGAAACCTGGCGAGAAAGCTACACCGCGATGCAGAGCGCCTCTCTTGCAGAGTCTGCCACTTGAGTTTGCTAAACATCTCCGTAACGCTATCACGGTTTCCAAACGCGCCACTCTTCTTTGGATCTTCTCTATCTCCTCCGTCAACCCGATCTGGTACGGATCCCACACTGATGAGCAATACTCAAGTACAGGGCGAACGAGTGTTTTGTAAGCCACCTCCTTTGTTGATGGACTACATTTTCTAAGGACTCTCCCAATGAATCTCAACCTGGCACCCGCCTTACCAACAATTAAATTTATATGATCATTCCACTTCAAATCGTTCCGCACGCATACTCCCAGATATTTTGCTGAAGTAACTGCTACCAGTGTTTGTTCCGCTATCATATAATCATACAATAAAGGATCCTTCTTTCTATGTATTCGCAATACATTACATTTGTCTATGTTAAGGATCAGTTGGCACTCCCTGCACCAAGTGCCTATCCGCTGCAGATCTTCCTGCATTTCGCTACAATTTTCTAATGCTGCAACTTCTCTGTATACTACAGCATCATCCGCGAAAAGCCGCATGGAACTTCCGACACTATCTACTAGGTCATTTATATATATTGTGAAAAGCAATGGTCCCATAACACTCCCCTGTGGCACGCCAGAGGTTACTTTAACGTCTGTAGACGTCTCCCCATTGATAACAACATGCTGTGTTCTGTTTGCTAAAAACTCTTCAATCCAGCCACACAGCTGGTCTGATATTTCGTAGGCTCTTACTTTATCAGGTGACAGTGCGGAACTGTATCGAACGCCTTCCGGAAGTCAAGGAAAATAGCATCTACCTGGGAGCCTGTATCTAATCTGGGTCTCATGAACAAATAAAGCGAGTTGGGTCTCACACGATCGCTGTTTCCGGAATCCAAGTTGATTCCTTCAGAGTAGATTCTGGGTGTCCAAAAACGACATGATACGCGAGCAAAAAACATGTTCTAAAATTCTACAACAGATCGACGTCAGAGATATAGGTCTATAGTTTTGCGCATCTGCTCGACGACCCTTCTTGAAGACTGGGACTACCTGTGCTCTTTTCCAATCATTTGGAACCTTCCGTTCCTCTAGAGACTTGCGGTACACGGCTGTTAGAAGGGGGGCAAGTTCTTTCGCGTACTCTGTGTAGAATAATGTAGACAGAGAGGTACAAATTGACACACATGCTTGGAATGACATTGGGTTTTATTAGAACCAAAAAAATACAAAAGTCCATAAAATGTCCGACAGATGGCGCTTCATCTGATCAGAATAGCAATAATTAGCATAACAAAGTAAGACAAAGCAAAGATGATGTTCTTTACAGGAAATGCTCAATATGTCCACCATCATTCCTCAACAATAGCTGTAGTCGAATAATGTTGTGAACAGCACTGTAAAGCATATCCGGAGTTATGGTGAGGCATTGGCGTCGGATGTTGTCTTTCAGCATCCCTAGAGATGTCGGTCGATCACGATACACTTGCGAATTCAGGTAACCCCAAAGCCAATAATCGCACGGACTGAGGTCTGGGGACCTGGGAGGCCAAGCGTGACGAAAGTGGCGGTTGAGCACACGTTCATCACCAAAGGACGCGCGCAAGATATCTTTCACCCGTCTAACAATATGGGCTGGAGCGCCATCCTTTATAAACGTCGTACGTTCCAGCAGGTGTTTATCAGCCAGGCTTGGGATGATGCGATTCTGTAACATATCGGCGTACCTCTCACCCGTCACGGTAGCAGTTACTGACGTTTTGCTGTCCAGCGACATCTGTCGGACATTTTGTGAAATTTGTTTTTTTTTTTGTTCCAATAAAACACCATGTCATTCCAAGCATGTGTGTCAATTTTTACCTCTCTATCTACATTATTCCGTGTTGTTTTATTAAGTTTTCAAATTTATACTGACTTTTTGATCACCCGGTATGTCCATAAACATCGGAAACTACTGAACAATTAATGTAGCCATTTAACTATCTTGTAAACTCTTCGCAGTGTTTCAACGCTAGCGAGGTTAGAAGGAGGGGATAACGACACCATCCTCCCTCAACCAGAAAAAAATGTAACAGCGTTTGCAGTGAAATCTCAGAAATTCTGACTAATATCGGTAAGTCCCAAACTGAGCCAGAACTATATCAATGCTTTCTTGACTAGCTGTAACTAGGATGCAAGACGCAGTGTATGTAATGGTTGCATAAAAACCAAATGAACTACAATTGAATAACTAGATGCAGAAATTAACCAATATATGTGAAAATGTTCAGTAGACACCAAAAACGTAATAGATAGCTTGAAACACAAAATTTGCACGTGGATCATTTCTGCAACATTGCAGTCATTTTTTTATCACAATACTAAAAGAAAAACTAATCCAGCATGTGGAATATCAAGTAACTATTAAGCATTATACACAGGATGATTCAGGAGGGATGTCACATAAGTGAAAAGAAACCGAAAAAGTCCTATGAACATGTGTCCGATTGTGAGGTGGATCATATTTACAACACACTAAATGTTGTAGGTCTGATGAGAACCAAATGGCTTGATGGGCAGAACTTGTCACTCGGAGGGATAAATACCGCTGGCTTTTGAAATCTATGGATTTTACCCCCTGCAGAAGAAGACCACTGGAGAGACCAAAGAGGAGAGACGGAATCCACGAAGACTTGCTGCAGATGGACAAAGAGTGTGATTAGACGCAGAAAGCAGGTGACAGAAACCAATGGAAATGGAGCCTTGTAGCTTCGTGCGATCCTCTAGGCCTCATCGTGTACTGTAAAGTGCATAATAATTATATAACGTATGTGTAATTTAAAAGCATCTATTAATTATATCGTAATGATGATAATTTGTTTGTTAGAGTGCTAAACAGCAATTGTGAATACGTTTGTTGTGGTTCACACAGATGTAGATCATCTTAGTGAATGCAAGCATGCATGCATGTCTGAGAGACACTGAACAGTAGACCACAGACACTGGCAGTAGTGTTAGTTGTGTCAGAGATGGAAAAAGGCTTGGAAGACCGTTTGCGGGGAATGGATGGAGCCTCCACAAGAGATTATAAGATCAACATCAACAAAAGTAAAGCCTGCGTAATGAAATGTTGTCGAATTAAGTTAGGTGATGAAATACATAAGTAAAGGTTAGGAAGTCTTTTCTGAAGGTATTTTTCTGGAGTGTGTGAAATGGTGCAAATGGTTCTAATGGCTCTAAGCACTATGGGTCTTAACATCTGAGGTCATCAGTCCCCTACAACTTAGAACTACTTAAACCTAACTAACCTAAGGACATCACACACATCCATGCCCGAGGCAGGATTCGAAACTGCGACCGTAGCAGCAGCGGCAGTGTGTGAAATGTTGACGATAAGCAGTCCACACAAGAAGAAGATAGAAGGTTTGAAGATTTGATGGGTAGATCGAGTAAAGTAGCTAATGGGGAGGTACTGACTCAGAGGTCCTAAAAGAAGGGATTTGTTGATGGGACGAATCCCGAGGCAAGAAATCGTCAGTTTATTAATGGAAGTGTGTGTGTGTGTGTGTGTGTGTGTGTGTGTGTGTGTGTGTGTGTGGAGCGGGAGAAGGGGGCGGGGAGAGGGGGGGTGTTGAAATTGGAGTGGAAGATCAAGAGATAGATACAGTAAGTACGCTCAAATGGATGTAACCCGCAGTAGTTATCAGCTCATGCAGAATTTTACCAACGTGCTATAATATTACAAAAACGAACAGAAAACAAATTCACAAATAATATTTGCGACAAGGAAAAATATAAATGCCGTTGCTGATCTCAGAATCTGTTAAAATTGCGAAGAAGGGGAAAAAACATTACCATACAAGAGGATGCAGACCTACTTCATTCGGTTATGTAACTTGACATCTCTAATCTCACAGCTATGCACAACATACGCAACATTTAACAGTATTATTATTTATTTTGGGATCTACTTAAGGCTTCTGCTGCCCCTGTGACATTAACTGACATTTAATTATAAGAAATTGTACTAAGGGTGACGTGTTTGCGATAAATCTTCAGTGCGCCGCACTCCACACTTTGGTTTCTAGCTGTCAGGAAGTGAGCACCGCAAAATATACTGAAGAGCCAATCCACCTGGTATACCTGCCTAATATTGTGTAGAGCCTCCGAGAGCACGCAGAAGCGCCACAACATGCCGTGACATGGACTCGACTATGTCAGAAGTAGTGTTGGTGGAAATTTAACGATGAATCCTGCAGGGCTGTACATAAATCCGTACGAGGGGGTGAAGATCTCTTCTGAACAGTACGTTGCAAGGCATCCCAGATATGCTCCATAATGTTCATGCCTGGGGAGTTCAGTGGCCAACGGAAATGTTTAAACTCAGAAGAGTGTTCCTGGAGCCACTCTGTAGCACTACTGGTCGTGTGGGGCGTCACATTGTCGTGCTGGAATTGCCCAAGTCCATCGGAATGCACAATGGGCATGAATGGATGCAGCTTGCCAGACAGAATGCTTACGTACGTGTCACCTGTCAGAGTCGTATCTAGACGTATCAGAGGTCCCATATCACTCCAACTGCACAGGCCCCACACCATTACAGAGCCTCCACCAACTTGAATATTCCCCTGCTGACATTCAGGGTCCATGGATTCATGAGGTTGTTTCCATATCCGTACGCGCCCATCCGCTCTATACAATTTGGAACGAGATCCCTCCGAGCGGGCAACAGTCTAATGTCGGTGTTCACGGGCCCAGAAGAGACGTAAAGCTATGTGTCGTGCAGTCATCAAGGGTATACGAATCGGCCTTCGGCTTTGAGAGCCCAAATGGCTCTGAGCACTATGGGACTTAACTTCTGAGGTCATCAGTCCCCTAGAACTTAGAATTACTTAAACCTAACTAACCTAAGGACATCACACACATCCATGCCCGAGGCAGGATTCGAACCTGCGACCGTAGTGGTCACGCGGTTCCAGCCTGTAGCGCCTAGAACCGCACGGCGATACCGGCCGGCCTTGAAAGCCCATATCGATGATGTTTCGTTGAATGGTTCGCACGCTGACACTTGTTGATGGTCCAGCATTGAAACCTGTAGCAATTTGCGGAAGGGTTGCACTTCTGTCACATTGAACAATTCTCTGCAGTCGTCATTGGTCCTGTTCTTGCAGGATCTTTTTCCGGCCACAGCGATCTCGGAAATTTGATGTTTTACGGGATTCCTGATAGTCACGGTACACTCGTGAAATGGTCGTACCGGAAAATTCCCACTTCATCGCTACCTCGCTTGTGCGTCAACTATAACACCACATTCATACTAACTTAAATCTTGATAACCTGCTATTGTAAGCCGACCGGAGTGGACGTGCGGTTCAGGCGCTACAGTCTGGAGCCACGAGACCACTACGGTCGCAGGTTCGAATCCCGCCTTTGGCATGGATGTGTGTAATGTCCCTAGGTTAGTTAGGTTTAAGTAATTCTAGGGGACTTATGACCTCAGAAGTTGAGTCCCATAGTGTTCAGAGCCATTTGAACAATTTTTTTTTTTCTGTTGTAGCAGCAGTAACTAATACAATTGCGCCAGACACTTGTTGTCTCATACAGGCGTTGCCGACCGCAACGACGTATTCTACCTGTTTAGATATCTCTGTATTTGACTAAGCATGCCTATACCAGTATCTTTGGCGCTTCAATATAATATGTTATCGTCCGTTTTGTTTGCATACCAGCACTGCACTCTGACAAATGGAATAATTTTAGTGAAATTTCCGACTTGCATTCGAAGACAAATGGTGTAATCTTAGGGGGATATTTATAGTGTGCAGTAGCACATTAGCACACGATCACTGACTGGCTCTGCTATTGTGAGGACTGCATCTATCGAGTCTTCGGACTGAAGACAATAGCAACAAGAGGAACTGAACATTCTGGAACAGCTTTTAATTAATTTGTGCCTAGCTATCGCCAGAAGGCCCCACCGTTCATTAAGACGAGCCAGCGAGCCCTTGCCCGAGCGGAAGTGTGCGTAGTCTGGATGGTCCACTGTGAGGGCGGCCGCACGGGCTCGGCAATACTGTCGGGATGACGGCAGCGGGGAGTCGTTACAGGGGCGGAATGTGCGCGCCGGGGAGCTCAGGGTCCGCAAGGCTGGACTGGGCGCGCTAAATTAAACGAGTGTCCCGCGGAAGGGCCGCAATATCCGGCGCGTCGCCACCAGACGCTGTTTCGCCGGCTGTCACATCACAGCTGCGTCTGGGGTCGCCGCGGGTTCAGTAAGAACTTCCGTTACAGCGGGCGTGTGACTCCGTGGTCGCCGGGCAGCGCAGAGGTCGCTGGCATTCGTCGTTCTGCCTGCAATAAGTATGCACCGTCAGGCACTGTGCGTGAGGAACCTGCGTCGAATCGGCAGAGCCTCGGGAAACAACGTGCCGCCGGCGCGGAAACGCATTCTCGTCTTGAGTTCTGGTCGAGTCCATCCCGTTGTTCCGAAGGTGCCCTCACCTCAGTCAACAATCGCCTGCCGACCTGAGCTTCCTTCGTTATAAATACCGGGTGTATCAAAAAGAATCATCCGATTCGGCACGTCTACATTTCTGAAACTGATAAACATATACAATGAATTTTGTTTTTTGATGAACGAGAAACACACAAAGTTATTTTTATTTTCATACCTTTTCATGTGTGGTCCCGGCGGAGGTTCGAGTCCTCCCCTCGGGCATGGGTGTGTGTGTTTGTCCTTAGGATAATTTAGGTTAAGTAAGTAGTGTGTAAGCTTAGGGACTGATGATGACCTTGGCAGTTAAGTCCCATAAGATTTCACACACACCTGAACATTTTTCGTGTGTGTTCAATATGCCCTCCTTGAGATGCACGGCGCCCTTGTGAAACTATGGCGGATGCGTTCGACACTCGGGGACGGCCCGGACATTCACCTTTACACAAACGACCTGTTTCTCGGAATTGTTCCTGCCATCGTCTAATGCTCCGTGCTATGGGAGGATCCACACCATAGCTAGTATTAAAGTCACGCTGTACAGTTATTACTGACCCGCTCTGCACAAAACGTCGAACACAAAACTCTTTCTGTTGTCCCGACACAAATTTTACTAGAAAATGGTTCAAATGGGTCTAAACACTATAGGTTCAAATGGCTCTGAGCACTATGGGACTCAACTGCTGTGGTCATAAGTCCCCTAGAACTTAGAACTACTTAAACCTAACTAACCTAAGGACATCACACACATCCATGCCCGAGGCAGGATTCGAACCTGCGACCGTAGCGGTCGTGCGGTTCCAGACTGTAGCGCCTTTAACCGCTCGGCCACTACGGCCGGCTACTATAGGTCTTAACATCTGAGGTCATCAGTCCCCTATACATAGTCAATAGACAGGATTCGAACCTGCGACCGTAGCAGCAGCGCGGTTCCGGACTGAAGCGCGTAGAACCGCTCGGCCATAGCGGCCGGCTACTAGAAATGAAGTGCACGCACACTACTGCTACCTAGCGGGAACCATGTAGAAATCGAAAGTTTGCTTTTTCCAACAGTACGTTATTCACTCAAATAACATAATACTTACGATTTTTTTTAAAAATCGGATGATTCTTTTTGATATAGCCTGTATTTTAGCACACAACCACCAATATTAGTAACATGATCCACATCAACGGAAGTCGGGGAACTATACCACCCCCATGCAGTCGCCGCTGTGGAGCATGAGATTGCATGCCTCGTATTTCTGCTACATGCGGTTGCAATTGCATCCGCTGTTTGAAGTGGGTCTCTTCTTCCCTGTTGCACAATTTAGCGGCCATTTGCTGCAACTGAACGTGATCGTCTACCTCCTCTCCTTCAGGAAATAGTTCGTGTGTTTCGAAACGCACCCCATGAACGTAAAACAATGCTGTGAGCAGTTCAAAAATGGTTCACGTGGCTCTGAGCACTATGGGACTTAACTTCTGAGGTCACCAGTCCCCTAGAACTTAGAACTACTTAAAACTAACTAACCTAAGGACATCACACACATCGATGCCCGAGGCAGGATTCGAACCAGCGACAGTAGCGGTCGCGCGGCTCCAGATTGTAGCGCCTAGACCCCTCGGCCACCCCGGCCGGCGCTGTGAGCAGTACCAAACTCCTCGGCTACCTTTGCCACACTTGGGCCGCCTTCCAGTTTCCCGACAATTCTTCTCCGAGAGAAGTCATCCGAATTTCGTCTCGGGGCCACACTGTAATGAATAACACCACTACTGTGCACCGTAACTGCACGCTGATTGGCGCACACTGCCTTTCTACCGTTCCTTGAGCTGCCTCGTGTTGCCAGACCAGCTCAATTTGGCGCTAAAGTCACGCTGATATCAAGCCATGCGACCTCCGAATTTCTGTGTAAGACTGCAACACGGTCCCTCACTTTCATTCACATCGAATGAGGGGTTAATATGAAATGTTAATTTATCCATCTCTTCCTTAAGTTTTGCAGAGCAATGTATTTCATGTTCATTATGCATATAACTGAAGTTTACGAATCATGACGAAACTGTACATGGATTATTATTCTGAAATCGATAATGTGAATATTTGTAGTAATTAGGCGATCTCGACACACTAAATAGTTATGTGAAGATTTATAAGCTCGCATGCTGCCGCTTGATGTCAATTCTTAAGAAACAATTCATCAGAAAATCAAAATCAATTGCAAAATGATGTAGACGAAGTATTTTCATTGTGCGAAAAGTTGCAATTGACCATAAATAATGAAAAGTGTGTGGTTATCCACATGAATACTAAAAGAAATCCGTTACATAAATAAAAAAATATAATGCCGGTCAGTTCAACTAAATATCTAAGGATAACAACAACGAACAACTTGAACTGAAAAGATCACATAAATAATTTCATGGGGGAAGAAGAACAAAATACTGCGTTTTAATGGCAGAGCACTTAGAATATGCAACATATTCACTAAAGAGACGGCCCACACTACGCTTCTCCGTTCTCTACAAGAGTATCACTGTGCGTTATGAGATCCTTACCAGGTAGGATTGACGGAGGACAAAAGTTCAGAGAAAGGCAGCTCGTTTCCTATTATCATGAAGTACGGGAGGGAGTGTCGCGGATATGATATGCGAGTTGGTGTCGCAGTCATGAGAACAATGGCGTTCAAAAACTGTTCAAATGTGTGTGAAATCTTATGGGACTTAACTGCTAAGGTCATCAGTCCCTCAGCTTACACACTACTTAACCTAAATTATTCTAAGGACAAACACACACACCCATGCCCGAGGGAAGACTCGAACCTCCGCCGGAACCAGCCGCACAGTCCATGACTCCAGCGAACAATGGCGTTCTTCATGCTCATAAATTAAGGATAATCCTGATACAAGGTGAAAAAACGGTCTGGTGGGCGGTTTGCGGGTTTAAATCACCTCGGGATATGATAATGCGGTGCATTTGACCTGCGCTCGTCGCACGGTGGCGCTGGCAGCAGTCCACACACGCAGAGGTGTGTTGATGCATGTCAAAGTACGGTGCAGCGAGTAAGTGTGCAGACGTTTTCAGACGTGCTAATGGTGCAGGTGTGTTGAAAATGGCTCAAAGAACACATACTGATGACGTTATCAGGGGTAGAATACTTGGGCGACTGGAGGCTGGTCAAACACAGCAGGTCGTAGCACGGGCCCTCCGTGTGACACAAAGTGTGATCTCAAGATCATGGCAACGAGTTCCAGCAGACAGGAAACGTGTCCAGACGCTACAGTACGGGACGTCGACAGCGTACAACACCACAAGAAGGCCGATATCTCACCATCGGTGCCCGCAGACGGCCATGGAATACTGCAGGTAGCCTTGCTCGGGACCTTACCGCAGCCACCGGGACAGTTGTCTCCAGACACACGGTCTACAGACGACTGAAGAGACACAGTTTAGTCGCCCGGAGACCTGCAAGGTACATTGCACTGACCCCTGGTCACAGAAGAGCCCGTAAATCCTGGCGTCAAGAACACAGTACATGGTCATTGGAGCAGTGGTCCCAGGTTATGTTCACGGACGAGTCCAGGTATAGTCTGAACAGTGATTCTCGCCGTGTTTTCATTTGGCTTGAGCCAGGAACCAGACGGTTAGGTTTTGGGACGGTTTTCTCAACTTACCACCAATCGCTGGACTTACAGATCTGTGTCGTGTGTGTTCCCTATGTGCCTATGCTATTAGCGCCAGTTTTGTGTAGTGCCACGTTGTGTGGCACCACATTCTGCAATTATCCTTATTTTATGAGCATGAGTGTATTTCCACCAAATTTCGATCTCCAGCTTTCTCTCATGAATGCGAAAATATTTTGTTGACGCCCGCCTACATAGGGAGAAATGATTACCGTAACAGAGTAAGAGAAACCAGGCCTCTTGCGGAGAGATTTAAGTTTCTTTTTCCGCGCACTGTTAGAGAGTGGAATGGTAGAGAAATAGTGTGAAAGTGACTCGATAAACCCTCTGCCAGGCACTTGAGTGTCAACTGTACAGTAATGGTGTACACGTCGATGTAGAGTGATGGTCCAGTATTTGGTGCTGCTATCAAGCAGGCATAACGACTGTCATCAGAAGACTGCAGAGAAGCGTTGCTATGATAAACAGATTGGTTTAGTCGATAACAGAAGTGTAACGGGAATGCTCGTGGAGATAATGGTAACCTTGCAAGGAAGATGACGGAGTTTTTGCGACTCCTGCATCTGAAGAAGACTGTGCGGCCTTTATGCTGCCACCACTAGCAAGTAAAAAGATCACCCCTCCAGTGTTCTCAAAGTGAGAAAATTCAATTATTGTGCTACCATTGTATATATGCCGTAGGGATCGTGAGAGAGTACGTGAGAAATTAGTGAACGTAAAGGGGCATACAGGTTGACAGAATACACAGACACAGAATGAAAAGTGTGGTGTCACCGCCAGACACCACACTTGCTAGGTGGTAGCCTTTAAATCGGTCCGCTAGTATACGTCGGACCCGCGTGTCGCCACTGTCAGTGATTGCAGACCGAGCGCCGCCACACGGCAGGTCTAGAGAGACGTCCTAGCACTCGCCCCAGTTATACAGCCGACTTTGCTAGCGATGCTACACTGACAAATACGCTCTCATTTGCCGAGACGATAGTTAGCATAGCCTTCAGCTACGTCATTTGCTACGACCTAGCAAGGCGCCATTACCAGTGAATATTGAGATTGTGAAGCATGTACAGTCAAGAGAGATGTTCACCAATTGTGGGTTAAAGTTAAGTATTCTACCAGTTACCTCCTTTTTTTACTAGACTCAACTCCTATAACTGTTCCAGACTTCACGCCAGCCTGCGTGAGCTTACAAGCGTGCATTTCGGCCTCCTCTAGCTACACGGTGTTGGCTCTTCTGCCAACACAACAAAAAGGAAATCGATAATATTCGTACGATGTACCTTGTGCCATGCAGTGTCCAGTGAGCTGCAAATTACGTATGTAGTTGCACACTCCTAGCACCCAACCTGAATGCTCTACTTTGCACATGTTTTTATACCATAGAATAGGTAGCACTTCACACATCATGGTGAAGTCAGTCTTCCGAGGAGAAGAAACACCTAATTGAAACACTGCCAGCTTAGAGCAATCAAAGTAGCCCATTACAGTCTCGACCCGACAGAATTTGTAATGCAGCCAGTGGACGTTAAACTCACTCCTAAACATCTACACTGTTGTGTACCAGGATTAACAAATACTACGAGAGACAGTCACCACACAGATACAACCGCTCGCCCGACGTGTCTCGGCTCCATGCAGCAGCTTCCAGATAGCGCTGACAAGTCCGGACTACTCGTACTTTCTGCTTCCGCGCTCCGTCTGTCAGCCCGTTGTAGTCGTCAACCAATACCGCTGCCAGCGGCCAAAGAGAGTTGTCAGCCAGGGACCACTTTGCTTCCGCCTAGTACTGGCGGAGAAGAAAATCCTCCTGCTGACAGGCAGAAAAGGCGACCCGCCACTGCGAGTGACACTGTTCCGATCTTGCAGTCAGACAGCACAGTTCAATGCATGCAGCTAGAGTTGCACTCTACAGTACATAACCGATGTAGTAAATGGTACGATTGCCGGTAGTATAGGTAGTACTGGTAGGGTAAGAAACATAAAAGAACTGCTCATCGTTCACTATTAGCCCACTTTGTATTTTATATCCTTACAAAATACACTACTGGCCATTAAAATTGCTACACTATGAAGATGACGTGCTACAGACGTGAAATTTAACCGAGAGGAAGAAGATGCTGTGATATGCAAATGATTAGATTTTCAGAGCATTCACACAAGGTTGGCAGCGGTGGCGACACCTACAACGTGCTGACATGAGGAAAGTTTCCAACCGATTTCTCGTACACAAACAGCAGTTTACCGGGGTTCTCTGGTGAAACGTTGTTGTGATACCTCGTGTAAGGAGGAGAAATGAGTCCCATCACGTTTCCGACTTTGATAAAGGTCGTATTGTAGCCTATCGCGATTGCGGTTTATCGAGTAGCGACATTGCTGCTCGCGTTGGTCTAGATCCAATGACTGTTAGCAGAATATGGAATCGGTCGGTTCAGGAGGGTAATACGGAACGCCGTGCTGGATCCCAACGGCTTCGTATCACTAGCAGTCAAGATGACAGGCATCTTATCCGCATGGCTGTAACGGATCGTGCAGCCACATCTCGATCACTGAGTCAACAGATGGGGACGTTTGCAGGACAACAACCATCTGCACGAACAGTTCGATGACGTTTACAGCAGCATGGACTATCAGCTC
Organism: Schistocerca cancellata; assembly: GCF_023864275.1. Lineage (NCBI taxonomy): Eukaryota > Metazoa > Arthropoda > Insecta > Orthoptera > Acrididae > Schistocerca > Schistocerca cancellata. Next base: position 356,161,949 of record NC_064632.1, on the reverse strand, counting down.
GCAGACCATGGCTGATGTTACCCTTGGCGCTGCATCACAGACAGGAGCGCCTGCGATGGTGCACTCAACGACAAACCTGGGTGCACGAATGGCAAAACGTCATTTTTTCGGATGAATCCAGGTTCAGTTCACAGCATCATGATGGTCGCATCCTTGTTTGGCGACATCGCGGTGAACGCACATTGGAAGCGTGTATTCTTCATCGCCATACTGGCGCATCACCCGGCGTGACGGTATGGTGTGCCATTGATTAAACGCCTCGGTCACCTCTTGTTCGCATTGACGACACTTTGAACAGTGGACGTTACATTTCAGATGTGTTACGACCCGTGGCTCTACCCTTCATTCGATCCCTGCGAAACCCTACATTTCAGCAGGATAATGCACGACCGCGTATTGCAGGTCCTGTACGGGCCTTTCTGGATACAGAAAATATTCGACTGCTGCCCTGGCCAGCACATTCTCCAGATCTCTCACCAATTGAAAACGTCTGGTCAATGGTGGCCGAGCAACTGGCTCGTCACAATACGCCAGTCACTACTCTTGATGAAATTTGGTATCATGTTGAAGCTGCATGGGCAGCTGTACCTGTACACGCCATCCAAGCTCTGACTCAATGTCCAGGCGTATCATGGCCGTTCTCTCGGCCAGAGGTGGTTGTTCTGGGTACTGATTTCTCAGGGTCTATGCACCCAAATTGCGTGAAAATATAATCACATGTCGGTTCTAGTATAATATATTTGTCCAATGAGTACCCGTTTATCATCTGCATTTCTTCTTGGTGGAGCAATTTTAATGGCCAGTAGTGTATAAATTGCAGTCCATAAATGATAAAAATTAGCTGCTCATTTAACTTCGGCAGCCTTATGTAATGGAAAACAATTAATTTAGTAAATATACATAAATACTGTTATTACTTAGTACTCAATAGCACGTTCTTCATCATGATCATAGGCAAGAGTTTCCTTTTAAATGTGTTAAGTTTGAAAGTTGTTTAGCAACAACAGCATGTGATTTATGTAAGCTCAACGAAGTAATGAAGTGACGTTTGATATTATGTTTTTATTTTGCGTATTTTTTTTAAATTTTACCTTCTTTGGAGGAAATTGAGTTTTCTAGCGCTGTTTCATAAGTCTCTACTTTTTCTTATTTTTACTACAGCAGCTCTCTGTTGCACGTCACAAATCAATAGTATTCGAATGAAATTTGAAGGAAACAAGATAGATTTGAATTTTTAAATGTTTAAGTAACAGACATGAAAATAGAGCGATGACCTCAGCAGTTTGGTCCCACAGGAACTTACCACTACATGAAGATAACTGTTGTTACGGTGGTCGTTGTGGTGGGCTACTCTTATCCTGTGCAAGCCTCTTCAACTCCAAGTAACTACTGCAAAGTACATCCCTCTGAATCTCCTTACTGTATTCATCCCTTTATCTCCCTCTACGATTTTTAGCTCCCACACTTCCCGCCAATAACTGAACTGGTGATCCATTGATACCTCAGAATGTGTCCTATGAAGCGATACCTTTTTTTAATCGGGTTGTGCCACAAATTTCTCTTCTCCCCAATTCTATCAGTACCTCCTCATTAGTTACGCGATTTACCCATCTAATCTTGAGCATTCTTCTGTAGCAACACATTTCGAAAGCTTCTTTCTCTTCTTGTCTAAACTATTTATCGTCCATGTTTCACTTCCATACATGGCTACACTCCATACAAATACTTTCAGAAAAGACTTCCTGGCACCTAAGTATATACTCGATGTTAACAAATTTCTCTTCTTCAGAAACGCTTTTCTTGCTATTGGCAGTCTACATTTTATATCCTCCCTACTTCGAGCATCATCAGTCATTTTGCTTCCCAAATGGCAACACTCATTCTTTAAATGTCTCGTTTCCTAATCTAATTACTTCAGCATGACCCGATTTAAATCGACTACATTAACTGTGTAGAACAAAAATGGTCTGTACATTATGTGGTCGTTTATACATCCTATACTAAGTTCCTAAACGGTTCACCGCTTCCCATTACTAGGGGAACTGATCGCATTGGCAGACAAAGCGATCGAAGTGAGGTAACGCCCAACAGGTGTGCAACACGCCTCGTGTACAGGTAACACGGTTACGATCCTAACCGGCCAAAGCTACTAGGAAAACTACCGCAGTCTAACCCTTCCGTACGACAGTCTACGATAGTCTACGGTAGTTTTACAAATCTACCTGCAGTCAACTCGGTGCAGCTCCTACAGTTTCACTGCAGAGCAAAGTACTGCGTGCTCCGTTCGAAGACTTAGCAGTCTCTACACGGAGCAATAGATGCAGTAAAACGAGTGTCTGCATAATTGCTTTCAGTCAAAGTGACAATATCATAGACTACCAGGAGTCACAAAAGTTATATTGCATTGTATTAGGTGCTACACATCAAACTGTTTGCAAACGTTAAGTAGCGTTTGTATCATAACTCTTAATAAATGTTATTGGTTATTTCTTATTGTTTTGCCAAAGTTCTGCTCTAATCCCAATATGTCACGTAAAAGTTTACCATTTGATAGTACTAGTGCGCAAATTGTCACCCATTTTAATGAACCGCATCAGTATACAAGTTTTTTGCTACAGCGCACGATTGGTCTGAATGAGTGTTAATATTCGGTTAAAACATCCCAATATACACAAGCCTTGGATAGAGCCAATCCACTCAGTGGCGTGGCTAGATAGAGCACCTGATGCACCGTTTTGTTACCCCTCTTCCCCCCCCCTCTTCGTTCTCCTCGCAATTCCCACCACCTCCACGAAAACATAAATCAGTTTTTGGGGGGAAGCAATTTTTGATGCAAGTGTTTAAGTAAGTAAAGTAAATGTTAATTATTTTCTAAACAGTTTTACAATTCGAAACAAATAAGTATAATGAATTTTTATAAATAACACAATGGTTTTGAATATTAATGACGCAGCACAAATAACTAAAGGTCTTCTTAGTGATAGAAGACTACAACACGCATCTCTGAATCTCTTCCTTCCAACTTTTTCTGCTCGAAAATATGAAATTATATCATAAATACGGTATCATTACTATACTATTTTTAATCGACAAAACTGCCAAATTAGAAAATCGTGCCTGACTAACAGTGGACCTAACTATTCTTTATTAGTCTGAATATTGACAAAATTCTTTCACATGACGGTACCAGAAACCTCTTAACGCCAAAATGAGGTTGGGAAGTTCATACCAGTCCACTATCAATAACAGTTTTAAAGAGGTACAACTTAGAAACACTTCTTTTAGAACTTTGACAGCCTGCAAAAATCTTCTTAGGCGTGCAATGATGCCATCTTCAGAAATCTCATCATAATTGTCAACCAAACTTTTTAGAGTCGTGATAAGTTCCATTTCTGATATTTTAATTAGCCTACTGGGCTCTAAAACTGCAGAACGATCTGATATACGTTCCATGGTGTTACAACGTGTCTCGGTTTCTTGCAGAAACCTATTTATGCACTCTAACGTTGACTTTCCTAGTTCCTGGGGCAAAGTCACCATCTCACATGCAGCCTTCTCGCTAGCCATTATTTACTTCTTCCTGATAGTTCTATCTTTTTCACAAGAATGCCCATCTGGTCACATCTGTTGTATATGCGAGACATAGAAAGTTTCCGAATAGGTAAAAGAAATTTTTTTCAGGCTCCTGTGAACCCACGCAAATACTTATCTATTTGCACTACATAATTTAAAAATGTAAAAGTACTCCTGAAAGAGCGCTGCATCCAAGAATGTGCTTTCGCAGTTACATCATTTAACAATCATACGACCGACTATAGTGTGTGGTCTTAAAGGAATTAATAATTTAATTTACTTCCATCGTTACGTACACGTAGCTACATATTTTATGGAAAGACACTTATTTGAATCCAGGAGACCCTAAATCGGATATATCTTCTACCCAAAACCTCAATTTCTTTACGATCACAGTACGTTCTCTGAAAAAAGGATTAGTTTTTTTTATTTTGTGATCCGAAATCTGTACTTACGACAAAATAATAACTGCATGAAAACTTTAACAGCACAACAAAATCATAAAAACCGTTAAGTGACTGAGAAACTATGTAGTGAGAAACTCTGTAGAAAAAAGTAGATATCGAACGAAAGATAGCTGACGTTACTGTTTCAAGTGCGGTACTGTGTGACAATATTTTTTATTTACACGCTATATATGCACGCATACGGGGGCCTCCACTTCATAATCTCACTAGTGCCTGCTCCCGTAAGTGACAGGGATAAACCTACGAAAAAATATTTTTAATACTCGTGCCGCAGAACATGGCAAGTTTTGTCACCCCCAAGGAGCTGGTACCCGGTGCGGACCGCACGGCCCGCACCCGCCTTGCTACGACACTACGACACTGAATCCAGTTGCAACGACTAGTAAACGAAATAATTAAATAAATCAGGTCAGTAAGCTCCTCCATTACCCCAAATAATTCCTCCATTATTTGCCTCACACAACGGACATTTCCGGGCCACCGAAACCGACTTTATTAGCTGCCGTTGTCCATTTGGAGCCCACGCACCCATTAGTAGCACATTCAGCCGAGGGAATCCTAATGGGATTTCGGGACACATGCGGCTGAAACTGCACTGCCGTTAACAGCGATGCAGTGTTCCCCGGACAATTACAGCTTTTGAAATGTAACGTCGATGCCAGGCGCGCCGAAAACTCTCCAGGTAGCGTAATTTGTGACGCTGAGGGGCTTTCCGTGTGCACACCCACAGGGGTGCTCGTGCTGGATGCCAGCGCCACGGTTTCATTAGCGGCGCGCAGCGCGTGTAACATGTTAACAGCGATGTTAGCAGCCGCCGTGCGCTGTCCATTGGCTGCCCGCTGCAGGCGCTACATGAGGCGAGGCACCAATGACGTCAGCGGACCCACTGGTTCTCGAGCCTCCTACAATGTTGATGCGCTGCGAGCAAATCAGCGTCCCTACGCACGGCCTCGAGTCCGCTTCTGAATCATCTGTAGGGAACTAAATCTGCCTGCACAACGTCTCACGCAAGGAATCGTGAAAAAGTGATGAACATTATTGTTCTTCCTGTTCCTTCTTGTGTTTATTGAGTTAGGCTTCGACTCTACCCTTCTTTTTTTTCTTCTTCTTGGCTCTACAGCTCATGATGAGCCTTGGCCTCTTCTACAGTTTCCTTCCATCTCTCTCGGTCCTTTGCCAATACTCTCTAGTTTCTATAGCCCATCTTCCTAAGATCTTAGATTACTCCATCACCCCATCTGGCTCTTGGTCGACCACGTCCTCTCTACCCTCCTGGCTTTCCTTGTAATATTCTTTTTGATACTTTTGTATCATTCATGCGAGCCACGTGTCCCGCCCACCTCAGTCTGGATGATTTCACTATCCTTCTGATGGGTTGATCTTTGTGTATGATATACAACTCATGGTTGTATCTCCTCTTCCATCTTCCCCTTTCACAGATTGGGCCGATAATTCGTCTAAGTACCTTTCTATCAAATGCACCCAGTGTTTCAACATATTTAGTTGTTAATGTCCAGGCTTCAGAGGCATATGTAAGCACTGGTCGTATAAGTGATTTATACATAGTTAATTTAGTGGTACGAGTCGGGAGCCTTGAGGATGGAAGTCTTGTTAGGCCAAAATAGTCTATTTGTTAGTATTAATCTCTGCTTAATTTCTTAGGAGGTATCATTTAGATGCGTAATTGTAGAGTCAAAGTACTTGAAACGTTCAACTCTCTCAAACATATAATTGCCCATTGTTATTGTATTTGGCATATTTTCTCTATGTGCTTTTCCAGCTGCCATATATCTTGTTTTCTGTTCATTAATAATTAACCCTATGTTCCTACTAGCCTGTTCGAGAGCTGTAAATGTCTCTTCCATTGCTTTTTGGGTTCTTGCTATTATGTCTATGACATCCCCGTAGATCAGTACCTGCACTGATTGTTTCTCATCACCTTCTCCAGAGCACTTTAAAGAGAAGACATGTCAATGTATCCCCTTGTCGTACTCCGTTTTTAACAATCAATGTATTGGACATCATTCCTCCTATTCTTACACTACCTTGTGTTTCGCTCATTGTCATTCTCACCAGCCTTACCAACTTTCTCGAGATTCCCAGTTCATCTAGAGTTTGATATAACAGCTCTCTATTTATGCTATCATAAGCTGCTTTGAAATCTATAAAGAGGTGATGCGTGCCAACCCCGTATTTTCCAGGATTTGTCTTCAGGTGAATATTTGATCTATAGTTGACTTCCTGGGAAGAATCCGCATTGGTACGGCCCCGTCTCCCTCTCTGTGTGACTGGGAGTATTCTGTTGAATGGTATATTAGAGAATATTTTATATCCCAAATTAAGTAGTGTGATCCGTCTGTAATGGCCACATTCCATCTTATCTCCTTTCTTATATATCGGACATATGATACCCTCTTTCCATTGTTGGGGCATTTTCTCCTCTTCCCATATTCTGGTGACCATTTTCAGAAGGCTTCGTTCCAGCTCTCTGCCTCCTCGCTTAAACAGTTCTGCTGGAATACCATCTGTCCCTGCCGCCTTGTTGTTTTTCAATTTCTTCATGGCAGTTTCACTTCTTCTATATTTGGTGGGGTGGTGTTTTCTGGCTCCTCTTCCCCATTAGTTTCTGTTGGATTCTCTGGTATAGTTATTCTAGGGTTGAGGAGACTATCAAACTACCTGCGCCATCTTTCGCATATTCCCTTCTCATCACTTATTATATTCTCTGTCTCATCTATTATCAAGTTTGTTTTACTACCAAACGGCTTCCATGCCGCATTCACCCTTCTATTCATTTTTGCTTCTCATAAGCTCCATTTCTTTGACACTAACTTTCATCCATTCTCTCTTTTTTCTTTGGTGACTCCTCTTTTCAATCCTCCGTTTTTCTTTGTATTCTTCTACTATCCTCCTCCTACAGTGTGATCGCAGTGTCCTTCTATATGCTTTGTTCTTTTCTTCAGTTACTATTTCGCATTCAGTATCAAACCATGATGGTCTTACTTGTCTTGTCCCAAATCCGAGTATTCTCTCTTGCCAATGTCTTCCCACTGATCTTCGATATTGTTATATTCTCCAACGTTTTTCAGAATCCGAGTTATCTTCTCCTGATACTGTTCTCTAACTTCCACTGATTCTAAAATTGTTCGACTCTACCCTGCCTCCACAAATTCTACATCTACACCCACATATACACTCCCCAATGCACCTTACTGTGCGTGACGGAGAATACCCTGTACCACTAGAAGTCAAATGCTTTCTGTTCCAATCGCAAACTGAGCGAGGGAAAAAGACTGTCTGTATGCCTTTGTACGAGACCTAATTTCTTTATCGTCATGGTCCTTACGCGAAATGTACGTTGGCGGCAGTGGAGTCGTTCTGCAGTCAGCTTCAAATGCCGGTTCGCAAAATTTTCTCGGTAGTATTCCTTAGAAAGAACTTCCCTTCTCCTCCAGGAACTCCCATTTGAGTTCCCGAAAGAATGTCTGTAATACTTGCGTCTTTTTCGAACCCACCGAAAACAAATCTAGCAGCCCGCGTCCGAATTCCTTCGATGTCTTCCCAAACACCCTAGCAGTGTTCAAGAATGGGTCATACTGTTGTTCTAAATGCGATCTTCTTTACTGGTAAACCACACTTTCCTACAACGAGTAAATCGAGGTCGACGGTTCGCCTTCCCTGCTACAATCCTTACATGCTCGTTCCGTTCCATATCAGTTTGCTACGTTACGTGTAGGTATTTAATCGACTTGACTGTTCAGCAGCACACCACTACTGTTGTATTCGAACACTACGGGATTGCTTTTCCTGATACAACTACGTGGCGAATCTTTATGAACCGCTAAGCAGTTTTAGGAATATTCTCATTTTTCAAAATAGTTCTACGTAACGGGTGATCAAAAAGTCAGTATAAATTTGAAAACTTAATAAACCATGGAATAATGTAGATAGGGAGGTAACAATTGGCACACATGGGGTTTTCTTATAACCACCCCATATTGCTAGACGTGTGGAAGATCTCTTGCGCGCGTCGTTTGGTGATGATAGTGTGCTCAGCCGCCACTTTCGTCATGCTTCGCCTCCCAGGTCCCCAGTCTGTGCGATTATTGGCTTTGGGGTTACCTGAAGTCGCAAGTGTATCGTGATCGACCGACATCTCTAGGGATGCTGAAAGACAACATCCGACGGCAATGCATCACCATAACTCCGGACATGCTTTACAGTGCTGTTCACAACATTATTCCTCGACTACAGCTATTGTTGAGGAATGATGGTGGACATATTGAGCATTTTCTGTAAAGAACATCATCTTTGCTTTGTCTTACTTTGTTATACAAATTATTGCTATTCTGATCAGATGAAGCGCCATCTGTCGGACATTTTTTGAACTTTTGTATTTTTTTTGGTTCTAATAAAACCGCATGACATTCCAAGCATGTGTGTCAATTTGTACCTCTCTATCTACATTATTCCGTGATTTATTCAGTTTTCAAATTTATACTGACTTTTTGATCACCCGGTATATAATGGAAATAACTGTACCCTACAATGTTAAGATGTATATAAGGTGTCATGTTAGAATAACAACGAGAGTGCAGTAAGGAGGAAGAGCTCCTGAATTTGTTTCAGTGTATATAATTACAACAATGACTCGTTCATTCCCATTATAGCATTTTGCGATGCAAATAACACTTCGTAGAGTGTGACGGATTATTAATACGATGATAAATGTAAAATACTTGCGCGAGAGATAAATAGTCAGTGGAATTCAAGCATCTCCGTGCGATCTCGGTAACAAAGATACACAGACTGTATTAAGCTACGGCAAAGAGATAATTAATACATGTTGGACATTGGAAGAGAGATGTTCTATGTCGGATTGAGAGGAGATTGTTGGAAGCCGCTATTAAGGGAGTAATCTATGTTTTATGGTATTGCCGAAAATAAATACATATAAAAGCACAAAAGCAGTATTAGGTGTTTAGAGTTCATAACTCTTAATCATTTCAAAAGAAATATTCAGTGATTATAAAGACGCCGTTGGGAAGTGTTGTGCGGTTTCATGGTGCGAACCTGCAGTTTTACACGGTTTTGGGATTCGTCGAGAATATTTCTCCGAAGACCTAAATAATTTCACGAATTAAAGTTGGACGCCACATTCCATACACAGAAACCGATCGATTTCCGTAGAGCGATAAATTATCTGTAGCGACTTCAGGTAGAGAAGTTCCACCAAGGAGACTCAACGAGACCTGCTGCTGCCAAACGGAGAACTTACGGAGAACAGTAAGCAATGTGGACTTCAAAACCACAGCAAACATAATTAAAAGAACTCAAATTAAGGAATCTCTAAACCAAACCATAAGTAAAAATCAGTTAATAATAATAGTCAGTCACATTAATAAAACGCTCATTAAATAATAGAGAGAATACAAAATAAGAACTTTAAACCATTATTCTCTCATTTGCATTCTCTTGTGTTTGTTTTTACGATTACCAGTGAGACTGCTGCCTTTGTTCAGATAAATGTGAGCGTCTGTTTTTAAATGAAATAATAACGATTGAAAAGATTCGTTCAAACCTTCTCATTTCTTATCCCTTTCTATTCAGAAACATTAAAGATAAATGCGGCCACTGTAATTGTACTAGTGAAAGCTAGTGTGTTTCTTTGTAACGCCTTTATATTATTAAGATAAATGCGGCCACTGTAATTGTACTACTGAAAGCTAGTGTGGTTTTTTGTAACGTCATTATATTATTTTCATTCTTAATAGGCATTACTTCTATCTGCCGTTCAACAGAACCTGTAAGTAGTTTATTTGCATTACTTTATTGGAGTACGCGGAGTCGATAATTTTGCACTAACACAGGGATATTATTTAACTTAGATAACAATTTCTCTCAATTGCGACGAATTTATAGCTAATCCTCTTGAAATATTACTGCAAGGTATAAAAGAAAGATATAATGATCACCTTGTTGTGATAAAAACTCAAATCATAATGGAGGTTAGTTACAACTAACTTACATTTTTCTATATTTAGAGCCAACTGCCGTTCGTCACACCAACTATAAATTTTGTCCAAGTCGTCCTGTATCCTCCTATAGTCACTCATCGACAATACCTTCCAGTATACAACAGTATCATCAGCAAATAGTCGCAGATTGCAGGTCACCCTGTCCGCCAGATCATTTGTGTCTATAGAAAGCAAAAGCGCTCTCTCTCTCTCTCTCTCTTTCCATAGTTCTTCTACCTGTTGGTTCATAAAGCAAAGCAAAGCTCCGCATTCTGGCCCAGATGGATGGACCAACCGGGACCAACTGACTGCCGTATCATCCACTGCCAATCCCGTCATTTGGATTTGGTATGGGAGTGGCATAAGCTAGCGCACCGCTCTGCCGGTCGCTATCTGCTTTCTTGACCTTTGAGTCACTACTCAGTCATGCCTATATAGGCATCCTGTTGTCGAGTGCGACCCATTGCAGTCCTCCCAGGAAAGAAAATTCTCTTGCATTATTGCGAATCAAATCCAGGTCCCGCGCATAGTGGCCAAACACGCTGACCAGTCAGCTGCGGAGGACTCTTTCTGGTTCAAAAGCTTGGCCTAAGTTGGGAAGCAACGCCTTGTCCGTTATCAGTACGTGTTCAAACCTGATGTTGCGTCAGTTAATCATTTTACATAAATTGTTTCCATTGCAGCCATTGTCGCAATTTCAACTCCTCTTGGTTTGCTCCCCAACAATCCATGGTTCTTGTATGAAACTGCTTTTCAGCATCTCTCGTTTTTACTTATTGGTTTTACACAAGAAAATAATTTGTTTTTACTGTTTCAAAAAATTTATTTCGTTTCACCTATGTTTCGGGATAAAAATTTTGTGAAATACAGGGAAAAATGTGCTTTCTTGTATCGTTATTTACAGGGAGTATTTCCGGCCACACACTACCACTAACATTGCCAAATCCGAAAATAACACGCCGCCACCGTAGTGGCACGAGAAAAGGGCGGAACGACGACTACAAAGAAGAAGAAGGCGAAGAAGAAGAAGAAGAATTTAAACGCATGTAAACGCCTTTAAACAATAAGGTTCCCTGTTCATGGTTTCCTCAAAAAATAAATGCCCAATAATGGGCCGTCTTGATATTGCCACCCACACTCCAGTTTCATAATCATGCAATGGCGTTTCAAGCAGAGTACGTTGACAATAATCGTGTGTTTTGTATATTAACACGGCCAGAGCGGTAGAACCAGGCCTCATCTGTATGGAAGATGACATTAAGAATATCAGTGATATTCCTCTAAAAAAATTAGTAAGCCATTTGCAGCAACGGATTAGCTTTTCATGATCCGCATCTTGCAATTAATGCACTGCTGTCATTTTAAGCGGGAACAATTTTAATGGTTGCCTAACCTCCTTAAACGCAACTGCAAGCCCTATGTCTTTTCCTTGCGCCAGCTTATGCAAAGATTTTGCTGCGTACTGGTGCATGGAGCTAGAAATATCCAACAACTTCTGTTCGTTTAGTTTAGTTCTTTAGGCATCTAATACTACACCTGTCTCAAATTTCCGAATAAGCAGACGAATCGCGTTATGACGAGGTACCGTTGTTACGGGGAATTTTTCAGCAAATGCGCCCTGCAGTAAGTTTTTGTATTTATCAGCATGTCAAAATTGATGTTCAACAAGACAAACATGTTTCTCATTGACAGCAACGAAATTTTAAATCAAATTGAGCTTCTAAATACTACACATCGCATTCAACAGCTTTCATCAAGTGAACCAAAGTTCAGTGTTACGTGACTGCAGAACGAATTAAAAAACAATCTCATCTATGAAAAAACTGTTTCGGGAACTTTGTTTGGAATTCCCAACATAATCTACATCTGTAGTCTGTAACCCAGTACACAGTCACGTTCGGAACGCAGTATGTAACGCTATTAATATACTTACTGAAATTAGATACCGATGAAAGAAAATATGATGGTTATATCGGTCACCAGAATAACATGGCAGCCTCAGTTTCATAATTTATAGATTGTTTCTAAATAACTGTAAGGAAAGACTGGGTGGCGAAACCGTGTCTGCAGATTGGCCAATTTTTTAATTTCTTTCCCTGGTCCCGAGAGAAACACTTCTGGACCTCAGGCTCTGGTTCTCGGAGCTGTTTTAGAATACGATGGTCTGGTTGTGTAAATACACTTAGAATATTTCTATGAATGCTTCAGTTGCATAGAATAACACAAAATTGAATGGATACTTTCGTTACCAGTGGTTTCTTATAACTTTTTTCTATTTTTGTATTTACATGCTATCACGCAAAAGTAATGGCTTACGCCTTTCATTACAGATCACGTTCTCACTCCGGGTGTATACCAGAACTTTATATGGTCATTCTGGTATACACAGTAATGTTTTCTGATGAGTTTTTGCCGTTAGCTGCAACAGTCCCTCGTAGAAGGTAGGTGTGTGCATAATTCATGCGATTTACACATGCTGCTTTGTTTCTAGACACTACAAATACGGCAAAGAATGAAAGCACAGCTATACACGCCGCTCTGTGACGTAATGAGTGATGAACGCAGAACTGGACAAACATCGCGTCATCCCAGCTGCAGTACGGAGACCTTGAGGTCCAGAAGCGAAGTGCAGGAAGTCTTCTCTGAGGCACTTTGCGCAGAAGACACTGTGCCGCTAGAAGCAGGGATTACTGTTGCTAGTTGCTTCTCTCAGGCTAAGGAGTATTCGTGCTGGGAGCATCTCCTATCACACTGGACTTCAACACGCTCTCGCAGAAAAACACAAGTTAGAGTGTATCGTCTGTGAGCAAGCACAGGCCTAGTCATTCCAGTTTATCGTAGGTCGCTGTAACAACAGAGAATGTCATGTGACTGCAAAAATACAGACATCATTCTAATCAACGAGAAGCATCATAAAACAGATTGACGCAACTATAAACGTACGTCTGTGGCGTCAATTTCTTGTAGAATTATGGAACATATTTTGTCCTTCTATACGATGAATTTACTTCAGACAAAACAACTTACATGCAGAAATTAACATGATTCCTGCAACAGTTATCTTGAGAAACCCAGCTAGGTCTCCTCATTCACGAGATGCACATAGTAGTAGACAGCGGACGCCTGGTTGATGGCGCGTTTCTTGGCTACAAGAAAGCCTTAAATACAACGATTTATTCCAGCGCAACCATACAGTGTAGGAAGAGCGCCAACTACACTCCGCATGCAGGGTTTTCAGATGCCCGTACCAAGGTCATTTTATGCAAGCCAGAGTGTTATAACTGGCCTTCAATAACCACAAGCGAGATTTTCATATTCTCTCGCTCACTACGCACGAACTATTAGTCCTACAGAAAAAGTGAACAGGGTCTTTCCGTAGGAAATTTAAAGTAGTTTTCACTCGAGGCCGTAGTTTTTTGGTTATTCAAGAAAAACAACAGTGACCCTGAAACGCACCCCCACTCTCACAATCAGCCAACACCGGTCAGGATTTCTAGTATGTTGTTCATGGCATTCCTTCCTACCACTATACAAAAATTTTCGATTGCACGAATTGTTTCCAATATTTGATCTTTTTTGGTCTTCATTGACTGCCCTTATTACGCCACCGGATTAGTCGAGCACCTACAAATTGTAAAACTGACGTTTGTGTAACTTTACCTAAATATTTTGTGAGTTTTAGCAGCGTATAATAAACAATTACATCGTTGTATTCGTGAGGCCTTCTGACTACAAAAGTACTGTGCTTGTAGGTTTAAGCTTGGATAGAAATGTCAACGTTATCAGTTTCAGCGTGACGTATACAAAAGTCGTTTTTTGGTTATTCAAGAAAAACAACAGTGACCCTAAAACGCACCTCCACTCTCACAATCAGCCAACACCGGTCAGGATTTCTTCACGGGCACGTTTAAATTAGTAATGTTAACGAAACAGTCGAATCAATGGAGACCATAAAAGGTCGAATTTCGAGAATGGTTCGTTTAGTCGGAAATTTTTGTACAGTCATAGGAGGGAATGCAACGAACAACTAACTGGAAATCCTGACTGATGAAGGATGAGCGTGGGGTGGTAGTGCGTTTGAAAAACAGTATTGTGAGATTTTCCTGAATAGCTCTAAAATTGCGGCCTCCAGCGAAAATGTATGTCAGTATGAAATTTAACATCACTAAATTTCCTACAAAAAAAGGTACTGTTCAGTTTTTTTTCTGTACGACTAATACTTTGTGCCGGCCGATGTGGCAGAGCGGTTCTAGGCGCTTCAGTCTGGAACCGCGCGACCGCTACGGTCGCAGGTTCGAATCCTGCCTCGGGCATGGATGTGTGTGATATCCTTAGGTTAGTTAGGTTTAAGTAGTTCTAAGTTCTAGGGGACTGATGACCTCAGATATTAAGTCCCATAGTGTTCAGAGCCATTTGAGCCAATACTCTGCGCGCAGCGAGCGACAAAAGATGAAAATCTCGTGCGTAGTTTTTGAGGACCATATATTCTTCTTCTTCTTCTTCTTCTTCTTCTTCTTCTTCTGCTTCATTAGGATCATTCAGGAGCACGTGTGGCTTGTGTTGTACGTCTTCTTTCTTCCCAATACCTATTCATTCTCTCGCTTCTACTATTACTTTCTTCTTCTGTTAAGACAACTTTGATTTTGGTGTCCGGTCACCTGTGACCATCCACCAACCCTTTATACTTCTCCCTGTCAGGTACTACTGCCTGCAGATTCCTATATTTTATTCCTACTGCCTTTCAGTCATCTCTGACTTCCTTCACCCAGTTGTTTCCAGTATGACAAGTTCCATTCCATATCTTCTTAGTCAAACTCTCCTCGTCAATCCTCATGATGTGCCCAACAAATCGTAATTTCCTCTTCGGTATCTTGCTCGATATGGGTTCAATATTTTCATACAATTCCTGTCGTGTTCTGTGGATCCACATATCCCCAGGTTCGTTGGTGCCCCATATGTGTCTCAGAATTTTTTGCTCCACGTTCTCCAGCCGTATACAAGCTCTCTTGCCGAGTGTGATCGTTTCTGATGCGTACAGAGCTGCATTTCTTTCAAATGGTTCAAATGGCTCTGAGCACTATGGGACTTAACATCTATGGTCATCAGTCCCCTAGAACTTAGAACTACTTAAACCTAACTAACCTAAGGACATCACACACATCCATGCCCGAGGCAGGATTCGAACCTGAGACCGTAGCAGTCGCGCGACTCCGAACTGAGCGCCTAGAACCGCTAGACCACCGCGGCCGGCTCTGCATTTCTTACAGGTGCATATATAATGTAGGGGAAAGATCCATCAACATCTGTCGGGTTTCGACAGCAGAAGACTCGTCTATTGTCAAGACTGGGGTTAAGAGTTCTGCCATATAGCTGCTAGTGTTGGTTGCGATAACACGACTCTATTGTGAAAGGTGCAGATGGTCCATACTCAACTCAATACAGGATCTCAACGGCCACACGCAACTACCGCTCAAGAGGCTGTGCAGATCGTACTGTTGTGCCACGTACCTTGAGTCAGAAAACGGGCTTCTTTCCAGCTAGACGATGATCCGCAAGGCCAGTGCAACTATACTACTGGCAATTAAAATTGCTACACCACGAAGATGACAAGCTACAGACGACAAATTTAACCGATAGGAAGGCGATGCTTCGATATGCAAAGGATTAGCTTTTCAGAGCATCCACACAAGGTTGGCGCCGGTGGCGACATCTACAACGTGCTGACATGAGGAAAGTTTCCAACCGATTTCTCATACACAAACAGCAGTTGACCGGCGTTGCCTGGTCAAATGTTGTTGTGATGCCTCGTGTAAGGAGGAGAAATGCGTACCATCACGTTTCCGATTTTGATAAAGGTCGGATTGTAGCCTATCGCGATTGCGGTTTATCGTATCGCGACATTGCTGCTCGTGTTGGTCGAGATCCAATGACTGTTAGCAGAATATGGAATCGGTGGGTTCAGGAGGGTAATACGGAACGCCGTGCTGGATCCCAACGGCCACGTATCACTAGCATTCGAGATGACAGGCATCTTATCCGCTTGGCTGTAACGGATCGTGCAGCCACGTCTCGATCCCTAAGTCAACAGACGGGGACGTTTGCAAGACAACAACCATCTGCACGAACAGTTCGATGACGTTTACAGCAGCATGGACTATCAGCACGGAGACCATGGCTGCGGTTACCCTCGACGCTGCATCAAAGACAGGAGCGCCTTCGATGGTGTACTCAACGACGAACCTGGGTGCACGAATGGCAAAACGTCATTTTTTCGGATGAATCCAGGTTCTGTTTACAGCATCATGTTGGTCGCCCTGTGTTTGGCGACATCGCGGTGAACGCACATTCGAAGCGTGTTTTCGTCATCGCCATACTGGCGTATCGCCCGGCATGATGGTATGGGGTGCCATTGGTTACCTCTTGTTCGCATTGACGGCACTTTGAACAGTGGACGTTACATTTCAGATGCGTTACGATTCGTGGCTCTACCCTTCATACGATCCCTGCTAAACCCTACATTTCAGCAGGATAATGCACGACCGCATGTTGAAGGCCCTGTACGGGCCTTTCTGGATACAGGAAATGTTCGACTGCTGCCCTGGCCAGCACGTTCTCCAGATCTCTCACCAACTGAAAACGTCTGGTGAACGGTGGTCGAGCAACTGTCTCGTCACAATACGCCAGTCACTACTCTTGATGAACTGTGGTATCGTGTTGAAACTACATTGGTAGCTGTACCTGTACACGCCATCTAAGCTCTGTTTGAGCCAATGCCCAGGCGTATCAAGACCGTTATTAAGGCCAGAGGTGGTTGTTCTGGGTACTGATTTCTCAGGATCTATGCACCCAAATTGCCTCTAAATATTTGTCCAATGAATACCCGTGCATCATCTGCATTTATGCTTGGTGTAGCAATTTTAATGGCCAGTAGTGTACTTCTGCGCACTATACACTGTCTGAGTAAGTCAGTTATTGTTGTGGCTTTCACTGACTTGGTAGCAAGGGGGGGGGAGGGTGCGAGGAGAGGGGGGCGCACGCTGTCAGTACTGCGACCAAGAAGAACACTGGACACCGGAATAGTGGCACCACATTAACTTTTCACCAGAGTCCCGGTTCTGCATAGAGCATCGCGATGGCTGTATCTGTGTGTGGAGGCTCCGAGGAGAACTAACGTTGCCATATTGCATTCGTCAACATCGTACGGGCCTGGCAGAGGGTGTCATGCTTTGGCATGCCACAGGACACACAATACGAACACATCTCTAAAGCATTCGATCGCATATCCAGCCATTTGGAGACCACACGTGACATTTCCGACGTTTTAAGGCCAGTTGCTGTACCCCGTCTCCGAAGTCTCCCTGGCGTTAAATTCCAACAAGACAATGCATGACTGCATGTTGCCCATGACGTCCTGACCTACATCGAGACAGAGAGTGTTGGACTGTCGCCCTGGTCGGCACGCTCTCCAGATCTCTCACTCATTCAAAACATCTTGTCATGAGTTGCTGCGAGACTGGCACGCAACCATGTGTCAGCCACTATGAGTGGTGAGCTCTGGCATAGAGTTGAAATAGCTTGGAATGACATTACTCAAGCTCAGTTCGAGCTGATGCCCAGCTAGGTTAGACCCAGTGATGTTGCCAGAGATGGCACCACTATGTATTAACACGTTCACGCCGCCGACGCTGAAAATTGCGTTTCTCACTGTAAGGTGGTGTGCCCCATGCTTCCCTTCGTCTGGTACTTGTCCTTTATTCAAATGCCCAAGGCTAATATTTTAGTGTTACATTTATTTTGAAAACAGCGGAAGTCTATTCTTTTAAAAACACAAGGGGTCACATCAAATAATTTCACATGCATGCATCTCCAAAGAACTTTGCATTGTAGTTCAGAATTACACAGCCACTGCAATATCGTATTTATCCATCAACATCGGACGAGCGACTTTCAAACAAAATGTCTCACCTGTACGGGAAAGTACGTAATGGATCTACGAGCACACGTCGTAGACGCAAGGTTGACGACATATGGAAGTTTGGGTCTGGCTGTGAGTCGTGCACAGATAGCCAAATGGTAAGGTCTCTGCTCGCGATAAGCGGGAAATCCTGGTTCGAGTTACAGTCCGCACAAATTTTCATTGTCATTCGATTCTGCAGGTGATGGGTGTCGACATTGGCAACTGCGAATACATTTAATGTACACAAGGTGTACTACAACTATTCGTTGCACCTGGCTTATAGGTAATATATCTGAGCCTCGTTGGTGCCGTTGGCAGGTTGGCATCGCGTAATATGGCTAATGGCGTCTCGATTTCTTCTTGTGTATACTGGTGCCACTACGTTTCCTAGCATTGTCTATCCATGAGTGGCAGCAGCAACGGTTATCGATACCTAGTACTGTGGTACTACCTTTGGAAGGACGTCAAGTGTTTTCTGGGTCGGAGTGTGTCGGGCAGTTCGGTTGGGACGGAGCAGCACTGAGGTCCGACAGCGCAAGGACATACCGGGACCGCTGGCGGCTGTAGTTGCGAGGGCGACAACCTCGTTCTCCACTGGCCCCAGGACGTTTGAGTTGAGTGAAACCTCCACTACTTTGAGATCATGCCGTTTGTTTGCGCTTTGCTGCTCGCAGGGTCGCTGAGACGAAGAGCAATGAGTGGAGTGATTGGAGTTGGCGAAATTAATTAGTTGTCCTCCACCTTTTATTATTAATAATTGAATTCCTTGTGTTTATTGATGAAGTTTGACCAGCGGTATTTTTCTGCCTAGTGGCCGCTAACGCCCCAGTTACGTGCCCTGGACGTTAGCTTATTTTCGTGGCAGTGTAGCTTTACTCGCCTTGCCGCTGCTGTCCGGTAAGGCGTGTAGTTCGACAGCCTCCTTGATTGTGGTTCAGATATTTGTTTCTTTTGGACTTATTTGGTCGTAGTGGGTCATTCTGCTTCTGGATGTTCTAACACCGGATTCAGAAACGCAGTGCTGTCCGCCGGTTCCACCTTGCCTGGGTTATTCCATCATTGTATTGGTTGTCAGACGTTAGGTAGATGTTGCAGGAGTGTTGGCCAGCGTTTAAACTGTCACTAGTTTGAGTTGCCATCCGGTTAAGTGAATGCAACTCTTGGCTGCCTGTCTCATCGTTTACGAAATTCAGCGACTTTCGCAAGTCGATCCTTGGAGCATTGTCTGAGGCCCAGTTCTCCCTTGATTTGATCAGATTGTGATGATTGTCAAGGAAGCCTTCAGCCGTGAATGCAGTTCACCTAAAGAATTTTTAATTAAATATTGTCTTAACAGTCAAATTTTATAATTGTTTCTTATTGTCAACCTTATATGCAATTGGTTCCAAGTAAAGTGTGGTGATGATGATGAAGAGGTCCCATACTCCAAGGAGCATAGGGGACGATGCGGGAGACCCGTACTGCTGTACTAGGCAGAGCTTCTACTGGAGGTGGTTTGCCATTGCCTTCCTCCGACCGTAATAGGGATGAATGATGATGTGAAGACGACAGAACAACATCGTGTCACCACGAAGCAGGAAACATCCCTGACCTCGCCGGGAATCGAACCTGGGACCCCATGCGCGGAAAGCGAGTACGCTACCACAAGACCACGAGCTGCGGACGTGTACGTTTACGTGATTTAAAAAAACGAACCGTGCAGCCAAGGGTAGCTGAGTAAGGCCCCGTCCACACCCAATCTGCCTTTTCCGTAAGTACACACGTCTCAATATCGTACGTTAGTGTGCTGCTGGTAGCATCTACATCTACATCTACATGATTACTCTGCAATTCACATTTAAGTGCTTGGCAGAGGGTTCATCGAACCACAATCATACTCTCTCTCTACCATTCCACTCCCGAACAGCGCGCGGGAAAAACGAACACCTAAACCTTTCTGTTCGAGCTCTGATTTCTCTTATTTTATTTTGATGATCATTCCTACCTATGTAGGTTGGGCTCAACAAAATATTTTCGCATTCGGAAGAAAAAGTTGGTGACTGAAATTTTGTAAATAGGTCATAATAGAGCATAATTGGTAGAGTCGAGCGTGAGTCATTGGTGGTATCTCCCGATGGGTGGAAATAGTGTGAGCCATCGATGGCACATGCTGGTGTGAACGTGTTAAATTTCACACTCCATATAGCTTCAAATTACCTACAAATTTAATTATGCGTTCTTCCCACTATACCGTCTACGCACGATAAGTAATTTTTTTTATTTGCTTTTCTTCACCGTGTTGCAATTTTGACGGTCAACAGTGTACCATGGTTTCTCATTTCTGCGCCATACCAAAGCTGAATAAAGGAGAGCTGAACTTGAGAAGGCTCAAGCATCGACGCAATACCGAGAAAAGTGAATCGCAGTTTGCAAGCCAGAGCGGTTTCCTGCCGCTGTGCGCCAGCTCAGGTAGGCACGCAGGCGACTGTGGGTGCGCCGCGGCTCTCCGGGAGTGTTGACCGCGGCGTGCGCAAGGGCGTCCGCAGCGCCACCGCCGCCGCTTTCACTTGCCGCCCACGCAGCCTACGACCCGCCTCTCCCACGCCAGCCCAGCTGCGCGGCCACCAGCCGCCGCCAGGCGCCACCGACCCGCCTCACACAACACCACCTGCTGGCTCGCCGTACCTTTCATACAATATCTGGTCCAGAGTGTTTGGACCCTAGGGTGCGTCCACACTTCACCTTTATTACGGCTTCAGCTCTGCTCGAGACACTTTCAATAAGGTGCCTGTATTTCTGCAGATGAATGGCAGCTCATTATTGCTAAAGAGCCGGAACTACACTACTGGTCATTAAAATTGCTACACCATGAAGATGACGTGCTACAGACGCTAAATTTAACCGACAGGAAGAAGATGCTGTGATATGCAAATGATTAGCTTTTCAGAGCATTCACACAAGGTTGGCGCCGGTGACGACACCTACAACGTGCTGACATGAGGAAAATTTCCAACCGATTTCTCATACACAAACAGCAGTTGACCGGCGTTGCCTGGTGAAACGTTGTTGTGATGCCTCGTGTAAGGAGGAGAAATGCGTACCATCACGTTTCCGACTTTGATAAAGGTCGGATTGTAGCCTATCGCGATTGCTGTTTATCGTATCGCGACATTTCTCCTCGCGTTGGTCGAGACCCAATGACTGTTAGAGAATATGGAATCAGTCGGTTTAGGAGGGTAATATGGAACGCCGCGCCATGCTGGATCCCAACGGCCTCGTATCACTAGCAGTCGAGACTTGACGCTGCATCACAGACAGGAGCGCCTGCGATGGTGTACTCAACGACGAACCTGGGTGCACGAATGGCAATTCGTCATTTTTTCGGATGAATCTAGGTTCTGTTTACAGCAGCATGATGGTCGCATCCGTGTCTAGCGACATCGCGGTGAACGCACATTGGAAGTGTGTATTCGTCATCGCCATACTGGCGTATCACCCGGCGTGATGGTATGGGGTGCCATTGGTTATACGTCTCGGTCACCTCTTGTTTGCATTGACGGCACTTTGAACAGTGGACGTTACATTTCAAATGTGTTACGACCCGTGGCTCTACCCTTCATTCGATCCCTGCAAAACCCTACATTTCAGCAGGATAATGCACGACCGCATGTTGCAGGTCCTGTACGGGCCCTTCTGGATACATAAAATGTTCGACTGCTGCCCTGGCCAGATCTGCCCTCCAGATCTCTCCCCAATTGCAAACGTCTGGTCAATGGTGGCCGAGCAATTGGCTTGTCACAATACGCCAGTCACTACTCTTGATGAACTGTGGTAATCCAAGCTCTGTTTGACTCAATGCTCAGGCGTATCAAGGCTGTTATTATGGCCAGAGGTGGTTGTTCTGGGTACTGATTTCTCAGGATCTGTGCACCCAAATTGCGTGAAACTGTAATCACATGTCAGTTCTAGTATAATATATTTGTCCAATGAATACCCGTTTATCATCTGCATTTCTTCCTGGTGTAGCAATTTTAATGGCCAGCAGAGTAGATGTGGTACTGAAGTTGGGCGCTGGGGTTTGAAACGAAATCTACATTCTAACTCATTCCAAAGGTTGTATGTTCCATTGTGTTCAGGTCAGGGCTCAGAGCAGGCCAGTCTATTTCAGGAATGTCATAGTCGACAAACCACTCCCTCACAGACGCTGCTTTGTGACACAGAGCATTGTCATGATGACATAATCATCGTCTCCGAAATTTTCCTCTACTTGCACGCGGAAGACAGTGTTACAAAGTATGTTCATATCCTTCCGCATTTGGTGTTTTCTTAAGCGTAGTGTGGGACCAGGCACCATCTCGTCTTTACTACACTGTTGGTACCACACACGATGGTATGTAACCAGGAATTCGCCAAATCTAAACCTTTCCATCGGATTGCCACAGGGTACAGAGTGATCCATCCCTCCAATTCACTCGTTTCCCTTTACCCACGGTCCCGTGGCGTTGCTTTTTACACCACTACAAGCGTTGCTTAGTACCGACTACGGGCTACACAAATGTATGGCTTAGGATGAGCTGCTCGAACATTGCACACCGTCCTGTTTAACACCCTACGCACAGTCACTATGCTAGTTGGAGTGGTGTCAGCACTTTGGATATCACCACTGAGTAATTCCGCTGTTTTAAAGAGATTTTTTAGATTACAGTCCGCAATGTTCGGCGGTCATTGTCCGCCAGTACATTAGGTCTGCCTAGGCTTGGTTAGCTGTGGTTGTTCCTTCGCGTTTCCATTAATCACATCACCAACAGCATTATAAGGGTAAAAATTTCCCTAATGGATTTGTCACCCATTCGGAGACGTTCGATGTCAGAGAGCTCTCCTGGGCGATACATTCTGCTCATACAATGAAGGCTTTCACAACCGGATGTTTCAGCTGCTGAGAATTCTTCTGCTGTTGCTGCTTCTCTTCTTACTGCACAATACTCCCCGTTTCCTTTTATCCTTGTACGTCTGCCTCTCGTGAGATCTTGTCGCCATTTACGCATTACCTGTGGCGTACATTTGGTCCGATAGTTTACACACATAACCCAAAATGACAACCGTATTGATTCCTCAACTTGAGAGAGCGCACTGTGACAAAAATGTTGTAAACGGTGACACAGATGATCTCCAGTGCTGACTTGCTGCTCCAGATTCAGAAGATGTAGTGGGACCTCTTTTATCCACCCTTCATTAATCCAAATCACCTGTTATCAGAATAGATTAATTAATAACAGAAACAACCGACGAGAAAAATCATAAAATTTAAATTCAGTCAATCGCCAAACACGGATCCTGGCACCGTACAATTAACAAAGTATCACTGTACAGTGCACTCCTGTATGGCCCCTCTCCCCCTCCCCTCTCCTTTGTTGCAAGTGTGGAAGTATATCGAGGAAGATGGGAGTGCCATTGCTGCTTAGGACGGATGAAGGAGAATTGTTGAAAAAAGTTGCTGCCGAATTTGGTGTCTGACTTCAAATTGCAAGAACAACCGCAGAAAAGTTGAAGACTTTTGTCTCTAAAGGTTTTTTGCAACGAAATTATCGCAGTTTCTTTGTCTGTGCAGAATAACGATAGTAACAGTGCTTCAGGTATCCAAGTTGACGCACAATCTGGCGACATGTGACACCTACAGAGACAACTACGCAGTTGGACAAAATGAGGGTTTATTCGCAACGTCAGGTACGAACTAATTCTGGCGAAACACCTGGGAGATCGTCTACCCATGCACGACGTACTAATCTGACTCAAGGAAGTTAGTGATTATTTCAGTGTATAAACCCAATGTGCTTTTTCTTCAATATCCTGTAAATATTCAGGGCCACATAATGTGTAATTTACGTGAAATTATGTAACGTGTCTATATACGGCATTTAACCCATGGCATTCTAAATTTTTCTTGAGTTCCCTATTATGTTTATTTTCGATAATGCGGATGACCTAGGGACCATCTAACCTTTATAATGAGTTCCCACTGTCAGCATAATCAAAAGATGAGAACACAACGCGAAGTATTATCACAGTTCGTTTTGCACACTTCAGTATCCAAAACACACTGACGGAAATGAGAAGTGTTACGGCATGAAGCACCAGTTCGATGTTTATCGAACTTTATGGAGAAGTTCATCACATGAAGGATATTAAATGCGTAAATTTTTATTACATTTAGAACTGATCGCCATCACTGACATCAGTATTAGCCGTGACCCCACACGGCAATGAATACTTTCTCATATTCCTTGTGCCATGACAGCAAACGACCTTCGAACGGCATCTTGATGAATTTCTTGTCATCCCTTATACACATCCTGAGTCAGTTCATAAATGTTACTGGGCGGAGGTTCGTATGAAAGTATACGTCTTCTCATATCATCCCAGACATGCTCAGTGGATGACAAATCTGGGGACTGGGCAAGTCAGTCAAGGATCTGTACATTCGTCAAGGCGTCTCTGGTGTGAAATGCAGTGCGAGGTCTAGTATTCTTCTTCTTCTTCTTCTTCTTCTTCTTCTTCTACGTCAGCATTTATCCGCAGTCTAGTTGGGGTCTGCCGTTTCACTTAGCGCGATCGTGTGCTTGGTCAGGGTGGAAGTCATGATATTTGGCAATCGTTGCGACGGTTTCCCTACAGATCGATTACCATCGACTTTCTGAGAAAACCCAAGTTGCGCTATTTTGCTATTATTTCTTGATCTATATGAAATATGTGTCCACACCATCGCTGATAGCTTTCCCTTAGCTTTCCAATGATAGGTGCCACTTCGTACCACATGTGACTTTAATTATTGCTAACATGGTGATGAAAAGTCAGGTCAGGTGTCCACTGAAGCATTTGGCGACCCCTCAGGAAGAGTTTGCACAACAGGATTTACAATTCTTGCTACAAGTTGCTGAGTATTCAACCTCTCTTCAACTATTACCACAACAGCCCTGCTGTTATACCTAATAGTTCCCCAACACCAGGAGTTGTAGAAGTATGGATTTCGAGAATCGCTGCAAACTGTGATCTTTCGTCAGGTCGTCTATAAACATGGCGTTGAGCGGATCAAACAGAAACGAGATTAATAACTGAACACCACGGACTGCAACTCAGCGTTCCCGTTGATTCTGTCTCTACGTCATACAGATATCTGTCTGTGGTGTGGTATCAGCGGCAAATGACTCACGGGAATCCGAAATCTCAGTGCAGCTTCCAGTTTCTGTTCCCGGTGGACAAAATGCTTGTAACTACTGCCTATATTTCGGCTGCTCTCGTCCGTCCAGAGTCAGGAAGACAATCCTAAAATAATCTCGTGGAGTATTCCTCGAACGACTTTTTCCTACTCTTCTTGCCATACTTTTGACCTGAGTTCGCCTCGTTACCACTCGTTCTGCAGTCATTACACCGCACCTAATTGTCTGCGCGATCCATCGATATCATGTCCCTCATGCCAATAATTCGACCGTTGTGAATGTCCGACAGATGGGGTACTAGGTTACACAAACATATTCTTTGGCAGACTGTGTTGCAATCTCCAGTAATTACCTTAGACAAATCAAAACAGCCACCATGTACTTGCACCATCTGACGGATTGGCTTTTTTATGTAGTTAAAGTACTGAAAACAAGCCGTTTCCCCCACAGCATCGCCCACATATGCGTTCGACACATATGTAATTTTATCCTCCTCCTCCCTCTCCCTGCCACTGTCTGTTCACCTAATCTTCCCACCTTTACCATCCATATCCTCCTCCCCACTCTCTCTGTCTCTTCATCCCCTTCTCCCCTACTCTCTATCCATTTCACCCACCACCTTTCTCTGGCGACATCTTCCTTCCCTCCCTCTGACTGTATCCTCCTCCCCTCTCTCTTTCCATCTCTGTCTCCTCCCTTTTTCACCTGCACACTACCCCTCTACAATTTCTGCCTGCATTGTGCACATTCCCTCCCCTTCCCCTCTCTCTGTCCATTTGCTCCTCCACCTCAAATTGTCCATCCACTCCTCTATCCATCTCAAGCTGTTCCCTACCATGCTCATCAGCATGTGTATCCCTGCAATACAGTTCATGAAGCAGGCCAATATTACTCCCACAAAACACTTGTCATGAAAGACAGGGTACACATCAGGGGCTTGAAAATAATTTATTTACTCCTGACATTCAGAATACCATGGAAAGCAGGTTGATACTACTTCAAAACCACATGTCTGTCATGCAAGTCAGCTTACATGTCAGGGCCCAGAAAACTATTTGTTGCTCATGACATGTAGGCTTCCCTGCAAAGTATGGGGAAAACACGTTTGTGCCTGCATCTCAGGTCCTACTGAAGACAGAAGATTATAGATCCCACTATGCTGACACTTGTGAGGCCTGCTGTTCCTGTGCCAAATTTGTCCGAAATCGATCCAGTGGTTTGGAAGGCTATCCTGGACACACTCTCATACATACATACTTCATAAATACATTACATACATATATACAATCTGCTTTACATAAATACCAGATGAGCTACTATAAGGATGAAATTTTAATCAACATATATTACAGGCATGTAAATACTAGAGAGTCAGTTTATTACATTTCCTTGTAGCCTATCATCATCCTGTTCCTTCTCTGCATTCATTCGATGTCCATGGTTATACATGCTTGATAAGGACTCTATCGGATCAGACTCAGTCTCTCTCTCTCTCTCTCTCTCACTCACACACAAACACACACACACACACACACACACACACACACACACACACACACACAGTGAAAACATTAGGAAACATTATTACACAGAGTGAGAGTGCTGACCTATATAGACAGCTGTTCTGAAATTTACATTAATTGTTTGATTTCCGAATCTTGTGCTGGTGATATCTCATAACTTCCACTCCCTGTTTGTGACCTCATCATGCAGCTCGTCAGTACCGCGCCTTTCTAAAAGCTGATCAAGACGTCAGATTCCATTGAAGATGACACAACGAAGATGACACTCCAACACATCTCTAAGGATGGGGTTCTCCTCCAGATGTTGTCATACCAAGCAGAACTGTTAATCCCAGTGTCTGTGTACTCATGAAATGCTGCAATGGAATTCAGTAAGATCATTGTGAAACAAAAGCTCGGAAGCTCAGCATTGTCTGGAAGGGAAAAGCGGGCCGTGGGAAAACCACACAAAAATAAACGAGAGTCCGACGGTACAGACGTATGCTGAAAATTTATATGTCAGGTAGGAGTGAAGTCTGTAGAGAATCCTTGCCACAGGAACTGAAAGGTTGGTCAGACATCAGGTAAATCAAATAGGAAGTGTTAATTTCACACTTGGAAGAGAAGCAGTGCTTAAATTTAGACTGCATAAATCAGATTGTAGGCGGTAATAGGTGCAGTAAACAAGGGGAGATGAAGATATTAGCACAAGAGCAAAGAGATGGCGGACGACATCAAACCAGTCGAAAATTGATGACTACGAAAAAAGACACCATTTTATACTAATTTGCACAAAGAATCACTGTTAATCGAGCAGGGCTAACACACATGCAACAAAAGTAATATGGTGGAAAAAATGACTTAACTACAATCTAATGGATGTTCTAGGTGTGAAACTCATCTTAATCGATTTTGACTGGCGAACCAAAGGATAAAATCGCTACCGTAAAGAAAAATTCATTCTTCTAACAATGCCAGCATCTGACAGCTATTATCGTCTAGGAACGTAAAGGCCACCCATTGTCTGGAGACCTACTTTTCTTCTACAGGCACAATAGTGCATAGCATTTAAGTTACTGATAATGAACTATTACACTGTACATAGCACGTCATGTTATAAACAATAAACTGGTACTGATATATAAATGCCACATGGCTAGTGCAAGCGTTTCAATTTGACAACACTTCTGTGGTTTTCATGTCTTTTCATGCTTGTTTATTCAAGCAGCTTCTGATTTGTCCTTGTGAGGCTGTGTGGAAACGGTTATAGATATACAGGGTGTCCCTAAAACACACCGATAAACTTTAGGGACAGGTTCCTTATACAGAAATAAGTAAAAAGTCTAGTAATCGCGGGCTTTAAAGTGCATACCTTAACAGGTATGAGCACTTATTCATCTTCGATACGGCAAGGTCTTTGCATTCCGTATATTGGGAGGAAGAAGTATTGACCAAAACAGGAAAAAATGCCTAGTTAACATGGGGGTCTAAACTGCATACTTGAAGGACTACGAGCACTTGTTCATTTTCGTTAGTGTGAAACACATACCTTTTACTGAACAAGTGCTCATAGCTATTTAGGTATGCATTTTAGAGCCCAAGTTAGTGCAGTTTTTTCCTTGTTTTGGTCCATACTTCCTCCTTCCCAAAAATGGAAAGCAAGGAACTAGCAGTAGAAGATGATGATGTTTGGTTTGTTTGGACCTCAACTGCGAGGTCATCAGCGCCCGTACAAAGTCCCATTTTTTACACAATCCAATTTTTTTCCCACAGTCCAGTCTAGCAACAGTCAATAATGATGATGATGAAATTTATTTATTTACACGTCAAGTTCCGTAGGAGCGCCGGCCGCGGTGGTCTAGCGGTTCTAGGCGCGCAGTCCGGAACCGCGTGACTGCTACGGTCGCAGGTTCGAATCCTGCCTCGGGCATGGATGTGTGTGATGTCCTTAGGTTAGTTAGGTTTATAGTTCTAAGTTCTAGGGGACTGATGACCACAGATGTTAAGTCCCATAGTGCTCAGAGCCATTTGAACCATTTTCCGTAGGAGAAAATTGAGGAGCAAATCTCCAAGATCATGTAACGTGACAGTACGTGAAATTACAACATAAAAGTAATAACAGATGAAAATAAAATGTTTATGACCCCAAAAAAAGTCAGTCCATAAGTTTAAGTAAATGCAATCAACAATACAACAAGATTCAGCTTAATTTTTCAGGGAACTCCTCGACAGAATAGAAAGAGCGACTCATGAGGAAACTCTTCAGTTTCGATTTGAAAGCGTGTGGATTATTGCTAAGATTTTTTAATTCGAGCGGTAGCTTATTGAAAAATGGGTGTAGCAGGATACTGCACACCTTTCTGCACAAGAGTTAAGGGAGTCCGATCCAAATGCTGGTTCGATTTCTGTCGAGTATTAACTCAGTGAAAGTTGCTTATTCTTGGGAATAAGCTAATATTGTTAACAAGAAATGACAATAAGGAATATTTTTTGAGAGGCCAATGTCAAAATACCCAGACTCATGAACAGGGGTCGACAAGAAGTTCGTGAACTTACGCCACTTATTGCCAGAACCGCCTGTTTCTGAACCAAAAATATCCTTTTAGAATATGAAGAGTTACACCAAAATGTAATACTATACGACATAAGCGAATGAAAATAAGAAAAGTAGACTAATTTTCGTGTCGAACGATCACTCATTTCAGATACCATTCGAATAGTGAAAATGGCAGCATTAGGTCTCTGAACAAGATCCTGAAAGTGGGCTTTCCACGACAGTTTACTATCAGTCTGAGCACCTAAAAATTTGATCTTTTCAGTTTCACTAATCATATGCCAATTATGTGAAATCGAAACGTCAGGTTTTGTTGAATTGTGTGTTAGAAACTGTAAAAACTGAGTCTTACTGTGATTTAGCGTTAGTTTATTTTCTATAAGCCATACAGTCAAGCCATACAGTCTTATTTGGTCACAGATGTTGCTAAAAGCAAAAAAAAGAAAAAAAAAGGAGAACTGGAGATCCCCATTGGTTGTCCAACAGAGGACATTCGCGTCAGAAGTCAATGACTCCGTACTGTACCATAAAATCGAACTTAACAACAAGATCTCCATATTTCTGTGCATTTAAAATCACGTACTACGTTATAACCAGTTAATATATGTAGAAAGAAGCAAAAATTTCCGAGTATCCTCTTAGCGAAATTAGACAAACAATTAACCCACTTTTAATGTTGTATATCTAGAGGTAGGTCAGATCAGAATACCTGCTAGTCACTAAAGACTCGTTCAATTTCGAAGCTATTATTACTACTACTATATCTACTACCACTACTAATACCTTGATACGTGACAAGGGTGCACACATCGGCTGTCACCTCTCGACCGGGAAATGTAAGCAGCGGGTTCTGAACGGAGCGTGCTCCCCGAATTGGCAGCAGCCTCCTGCAGCTGCCAGGATGTTGCTGCCAACATTCTGTGCCGGACTTCGATAGGGACGCTGCTGAGACAGCTGCAAAGCTTTAAAATAGAATGACATAGAAAGCGCCGTTTTGCAAGTTTCCGTGCAATCTAGATTCTGTTTCTATCCGCTACGGTGTATTTTATTTCCGCTAATTTCGACTCCCTGAAACTGAAAAGCGTCTACTTTATCTCGAAAAAAAAAAAAAAAAAAAAAAAAACAGCACTGCGTGCTACATTAATCGCCTACTATACGTTGTATGTAGTGTTTTGGAATAAGTGGCGTAATAAATTCGAAAATGAAAGAGTCTAAAGTTTCTGTTGCTTCTTCTGTAACCTCACTCTGGGCCCACAATTATAATTCATTGTAGAAAATCCCACCATTAAAAATACCTATTTCACTTCAGTGCTTTTTACTGACGTACATTAAACGACATTCACCTCGCTCAAAACTGGTACTTGTTCAACTTAATCGCACATTAGTTACAAGCAGCTAAGAAAATTATCGTAACTAAATTATGTTCGTCAGGTGTTCCCACTTCATTAGCTCCTCTTAAATATTCTTGGGAACCTTATTGGAAAGAATTTCCAGCAGCTCGGGTTAAGACAGGACAGGAACTTGTGTTAACTAGTTTGATGTAGAAAACAGCCAAAAAGTTGCGAAATTCTGTTCTTTTTATTTAACTGATGACCGGTTTCAACATCAAACCTGCTAGAAAGGGACTGTATGTACTGAAACAGTATGGTGCTGGAAAAGCATTTAAATCACGCTAATTTCATCATCTCTTATGTACTCCGTAAATGCTTGCAAGCTGTCATCGGAGTGGATGCTTCAAAACCACATAGCTGGAGCACTCATCGAAACTAAACTTGTTCTCACCGACGTCAGCAAGTCAGAACCTCTGCTCACCTGAAATACAACGCCATTCTCAAGGACGTCACTCTTATAAACATTGTGATGCAGTAACAGCAATGACAAGTTGCATTTCTGATATTGTGTCTAATCAGAGAACAGTTTTTATATATCTGTTACCTTGTATGTCGTTGGTATACAGTTTAACCGCTTCTATCACGAAAGTTGTAATCTCATAAAATTTAAGACAAGATGAAATTTAAACAGAACAGCTTCCTATACAACAAATAATCGCTCCAGATTTCTGAGCGAAATTTTACCACACAGATCGTTCCTGATAAATTATAAATATGATTTCATATTAGTAATTTCCAGGAATGATTGCCTATCGAAGTCGCAGGGTCCAAACGATACATTCCGAACGTGCGATAGTAAATCGATCATGCGAGTTTCGGGCGGGCGTTATGATCAATTATTTCTGATTGTCATTTTTATCTGTTTACCGTCGTTTCTTTAGTTCGTGTACATTGCATTCCCGCCCTAATTATTTGTTACTTGATTGGGAATACCAGGTGGTTTCTGTCGATAGCTAATGTAATGCCTAGTGTTCCTGACATTTCTTCCGCGGATTCTCTGACATGGAAAACTCTAATTCCATGTATATCCAGCATAGAGAGTTGTTTAACTTTTTGCCGCAAATATGGACTTCTGCCGGACGAGGGAAGCAAGGACTGTGTTGACTGTGGTGCTGAAAATCCTGTAAAACTTCGTAAGAATAGTGTCGATACTGAAATACCGTTGCAATTTAATTGCGGACAGTGCGGAAAACGAACCAGTATCACGCAAAATACGTGGTTCGACTCTCCGAAGTTATCCATTCAGACGTGCCTAATTCTTGTATCGTGCTGTATTCGAGACTACACGTTGCAAGCAGCAGCATCAAATACTGAATTATCTGAAAATACCGTGTGCGACTACTTCGGGTTTTGCCGAGAAGTCTGTTACGCTGTAGTGGCAAGTGATAGTGTGCCAATTGGTGGGGCGAATAAAGTTGCAGAATTAGACGAATCTCATATAACCAGACGAAATAACCAGAGAGGACGACCTTCAAAAAGTGAAATAGATCACATTTGGGTATTCGCTGGATATGGTTCAAATGGCTCTGAGCACTGTGGGACTTAACTTCTGAGGTCATCAGTCCCCTAGAACCTAGAACTACTTAAACCTAACTAACCTAAGAACATCACACACATCCATGCCAGAGGCAGGATTCGAACCTTCGACCGTAGCGGTCGCGCGGTTCCAGACTGTAGTGCCTAGAACCGCTCGGCCACTCGCTGGAATAGAGAGAGAGTCCCTGAAGTGTTTCGTTGTCAGAGTATTGTCCAGAGACAAGGTCACTTTAGTGGGTCTCATAAAACACTTCATACTGTCTTGTACTAAAGTTATAACTGGCGGCTTTCAGTCTTACAAGACTCTGAAAGCTGAAGGGTTCGACCACGAATTCGTGAACGATTCTGTGTTCATGTCTTCGGATGACCCCAGTGTCCACACCTAGAATACTGAGCGGCTGTGGAAATTTGTTAAGTCTTCCATAAAAAGAAAAAGGCTTACTTGTTTCAGTACCTACACTTCCACAACATCCGTTTACAGGGGAAAGTCAACGCATGCGACACTCTGCCGATATTCTTGCGTGATAATGGCAGAGTTTACCCTAGCTATGGGAAAAAGGGAATTGTCCCTGTACCATATATAGTACATCATATGGACTGTCACGACGATAACACCGACGACAAATAAGGTAAGTCATCTGCTTTGAAATTACAAGTACTTTTGTAACGCTTTTTTTTTTTGTCGTTAGTGTAGTGACCATCTTAATCATACTGATAACAGCCGCCACGAAACTCGCATGATCGATTTACTATCGCACGTTCGATATGTATCGTTTGGAACCCGCGACTCCGATAGGCAATCATTCTTGGAAATTATCTTCACATTTAACGTAATGTACTTATTTGCAGCAGCTCCAGGTAACTAACATTACCTGTGGCAGTTGTATACAAAAACGTCAACTAAGACAGTTGGTGCTGAAAGGGACGATATTTGACATACCCCAGAAATAAGCCGGCCACGGTGGCCAAGCGGTTCTAGGCGCTTCAGTCCGGAACCGAGCGACTGCAAGAGTCACAGGTTCGAATCCTGCCTCGGGTATGGATGTGTGTGATGTCCTTAGGTTGGTTAGGTTTAAGTAGTTCTAAGTTCTAAGGGACTGATGACCTCAGATGTTGAGTCCCATAGTGCTCAGAACCATTTCAACCATTTGGAACCAGAAATAACTGAACCATATTGGTGCATAAGTTCGTAGCTTTTTTGTTTTGTATGTTGATATTCCAGTTGCTATGGTTTTATTTATCGATTGTCATTTTTTTATTTGTAGTTCAGTGTTCCAGTTTGAATTTGCTTATTGTCATTTTGTCATCTGGAGATGGTGAGCGGAGCTGTGGACGCTACAAAATGGAGTGCCAAGAGGAGAAATCGGAACATTTCCGATACATTCTTCTGTTTGAATTCTATAGAGAGGTAACACCATCAAATGCAGCCAGAAACATTTGTGTCGTGTATGGCGATATTGCCAGTGGACAGAGCAGGCAAGATTATCGTATTGTCGTTTAGAGAACAATCGTTTCGACATCATCGTCAGGGAGATCGCTCAAACGCATTAATCCACAATGACTCACGTCAGCTTACTCGAGAAAACGCAGATGTGATGAACGGCAATCATTCCATCATCGTGGAACATTTGCATGCAGTGGCAAAGCTTCAAAAATCGGATGTACGTGTACCGCTTGCTCTAAGCCAATGACACAGAAATCTGCGGGTGTCCTACCTATGAGCGCCCCTGGTTGCTGGTCATCAACTGGCTCGTGAACAACACCGACCATTACTATGCTGTATCGTTACTGGTGACGAGAAATGGAGTCTTTATGCTAACATAAGGAAAAGAATCGAATAGTTGACCCCAAGCAAAGTAGCAACTCCCCGCAGAAAGATCTGTCTTCATCCACAAAAGATAATGTTATGCATGTAGTGGGAAAAGCGCCGGTGTGGTGTACTACGAAACGCTGTCCCGAGTTGTAACTATCACTGCTGACATTTGTCGCCAACAACTGATATTTGTTGCAGAAGCAATCCAACAACAACGACCAGGAAGACTGTATGAAGTGTTAGACTGCCCTTATTCACCTGATCTTGCACCCTCTGATTCTCACCTTTTCCACTCTCTATCGAAAAACTTTCAAGGAGCTTCCTTTTCGGATGAAAGTGTGCTCCGAACATGGCTGGACGAGTTCTTCGCTTCCAAATCACGTCATTTCTACAGTCGCGGAATCGAAGAGTTACCCGAGTGTTGGCAGACCGTTGTAAATAGTGAAGGAGAAAATATTATTATTAATGACCAACGTCTCTGTTACGCGTATCTGTTATGTTTATTAAAGTTATGGAAAAACACTACAAACCTATGCACCAACCATACACATGTATATACAATTAAAAACAAATTTGAGTATACTCACTGACGAGAGCCAAGTTGAAAGAAAATTCAGTAGTTATTTGAAGAATGAAAATGTCAAACTTTCTAAGAGCCAAATGCAATTTTTTTGTCGGGAGAATCAAAAAATAATGTACCTCTTTTTGTAAGCGACTTATTTGTATCCAAAGTAACTGAGAAGTTATTTTGATAGCACAGAATCGTGCTGCTCACCTCATCACTGCAAAAAATGGGACAAATTAGAAAATAAATAATTTATTAAGAAGGTTCAAAAATGGCTCTGAGCACTATGGGACTTAACAGCTCAGGTCATTAGTCCCCTAGAACTATTAGGAAGGTTCTCTGTGTCAGTAAAACGGAACTGACTCGTTCTAGGTGCCAACAAGTAGTCGTCTCAAGTGGCATTAACACTGAAGCACTACGTTTTATTTGTGACAATGCAAGTACAGAAATGGAGCAGTAATGTTTCAACTACCAGAACTGTAGTCGACAAAAACCACATCTCATACCTTTTAAATTTTTTACGAGAGAATAATTTAACTTCAGGATATAAATTTCTCAGTACAGAATCCTGTTTCTTATAAAGCTCAATTCTTGGGATCAGAGGTTGTAAACTTTATATAGTTTGCTGTTGAGTAACATATGACAATGTCGTCAACAGGAGTTTCTGTTTTGCAGCTCCTCTTTCTGACGAAGTACGACATGGCATACATCAGCCATGGTCTTTCTCCTTTCGAACA